>NC_140995.1:28005928-28610799 GCF_052327205.1 Somniosus microcephalus | reverse complement strand
ACTTATATACCGGTGTGGTCACCACCGGTATTACAGTATTACAGTATACAGCAGCCAAGAGAAAGTAGTACATCTCTTAAGGTAGTTCTCTTAAGGTGGAACAGGTTACATACACCACAATCCTCCCTTTTTAGCTTAACAGTTATATCCCCATTTAACATAACATAATAACATATATATATACAACTTCATGCAAAACAGTTCAAAGATTCAGGCCTAGAAATTGAGTTTGCGCTGCGCCAGGGCTTTAGCGCCGGAAGTTAGCGCCGGCGCTAAGTCCCTTTGCGTGCGCCAAAAATTCAGTAGCGCCGCGCCCAAATGGCTGCCGGCGCTACTGAAGGGTTTTAGCGCCTGAAAACTGGCGCAACGCGCTGCATTGCAGCGCTATTCCGGCGCTGCGGCGCCCGCTGCGGTGCGGCAGGCTCGGGAAGTGCAGGCCTCCTCCTTCCGTTAAGGAGGAGCTGCCTGCACCCGGCCGCGGCCTGCGCAAATCTCTTCAAAAATGAGCCCGGCACCTCGGACAAGTGCCGGGCTTGCATCTGTTCCGGGGGGGGGGGGGGAGAAGTCCGGGGAGGGAGCTGCGGGCAGGCGGCCGGCGGGAAAGCGGCCGGCCGGCGGGAAAGCGGCCGGCCGCCGCGCCTCCTTAAAGCGCCGGCGCAGACTCCGGCAACACTCGTTTGCCGGAGTCTTAGTTGCGGCTGCCACTGGCGAGGCGGCCGCAACTGAATTTCGGCTTGGGGCCGGGTTACCACGGCAACCGGGACGCTGCGCACACCGATGACGTCATCGGTGCCAGTGCAGCGCTACCAGTCTACCGCCGCGGAAGGGCCCCAGGCAATTTAGGAACCGGCGCCAATTGCAGCACTAGGCCCTCTAGCGCCGCAAAATCGGTGCTAAGGGCACTGAATTTCTCGGCCTCAGTCTCTGAGGAGGCCTCCTGATTCGAGTTGGATAACGCCTTTCAGGGGTCTCTGATTCTCGTTGCTGGGGTGACTCATCTAGTTGGTCTCTTATGGATTGGACATCATCATCAGGTACATTCACTTCTGAGGTAGATGCTTCAGGTTCACTAACTTCTTTCACGGTTGTCTCTGCCGTAACCATGGGTTCGACCCTTGTTCTCGATTCTACCAGTTGGTCAGCATGACGCCGTATTACATTTTCACCAATATCTACCGTGTACATCAGGGGTCCTTGTCTGGCCCGAATTGTTCCAGATTGCCATTTCTCGTTTTTATAGTCCCGGGCTAACACTGGTTGTCCTATTTCGAAACTCCGAGTGGTCTTGTTATTTATATGCTGGAACTGTTTGTTTTCAACTTCCCTCCGCACGTTTGGTTTTAACAAGTCCAACCTGGACCGCAACCTCCTGTTGTAGAACATCATGGCAGGACTTTGGTTTGTCACTGCATGAGTGGCGTTTCGATATGCCAGTAGGAATTTGTCCACCTTGTGTTATAGTGGAATCTGATCTTCGCTCATGGCCTTTATTGCTTTTTTAAACGTTTGTACAAATCTCTCGGCCAACCCGTTTGTAGCCGGATGATATGGGGCAGAGGTATAATGTTTCACCCCATTCTTCTTCATGAATCCCTGGAATTCTTCTGACACGAACTGCGGTCCGTTGTCTGAACATATTTGTTCTGGCAATCCATTTCTCGCAAATATCGTTCTTAACACCGCGATCGTCTTTTCCGAGGTAGTGGTAGTCATCTTAGTCACTTCTGGCCATTTAGAATGTGCGTCCACCGCAATTAAAAACATGGAGTCCATGAAAGGACCAGCAAAGTCAATATGTACACATTGCCATGGGGTTGAAGGCCATTCCCATGGATGCAGCGGTGCAATCGGAGGTGCATTTTGCACTTTTTGGCACCCTGAGCAGCTTTTCGTCAGCTCCTCTATCTGTTGGTCGATACCCGGCCACCACACATAAGCCCTAGCAAGGCTTTTCATCTTGACTCCCCCCAGATGACCTTCATGCAGTTCCTTTAGAACTCTCTCTCTTAACTTAGGAGGAATAATCACCCTTGTTCCATACATCAATGTTCCTTGACAGACGGACAGCTGTTCTCGTCTTGCTGAGAATGCCGGTAACAGTGGATCACCATGTGCTGGCCATCCCTTCACTGTCACTTCGTAGACCCTGGACAGTGTCGGGTCGTTCCTGGTTTCTCTTTCAATACTTGCATTGGTGACTGGCAAACATTCGATGATGGTCAAGTGAAATAACTCAACAGGGTCAACCGTCGGTGCCTCCTCCTCTGTAGGTAGTGGCAGGCACGACAGCCCATCAGCATTACCATGCTGCTTTGTACCTTTGAATTCTATCTGATATTGATGTGCCCCTAGGAAAAGGGACCATCTCTGGAGTCTCTGTGCTGTCATCACCGAAACACCCTTCTTAGGGTTAAAAATGGATACCAACGGCTGGTGGTCTGTCAGAAGCGTAAACTTTTGGCCCTGCAGGTAATGATTAAACTTCTTTACTCCCCACACAAGGCTGAGAGCCTCCCTATCTATCTGAGCATAATTGCGCTCAGCGGAGGTCAATGATCTGGATGCGAACGCAACTGGCCTCTCCTGGCCATTTGGCAACTTGTGTGAGAGTACTGCCCCAATACCATATGGAGAAGCATCACAAGCCAAACGAATAGGCAGCGTTGGGTTGAAGTGAGCCAACACTTCCTCTGAGGTGATCAATGCCTTGCTTTCGCGAAAGGCCCTCTTACAGTCCTCGCTCCACTTCCATGGTACTCCCTTCTGCAAAAGAGCGTTCAGCGGGTGCAGCACCGTGGATAAATTTGGCAGAAACTTATGGTAATAGTTAATCAACCCTAGAAACGACCTCAATTGGGATACATTATCCGGAGCGGGAGCCTTCACAACAGCTTCGATCTTGTCAGGAGACTTATGAAGCCCCTCCTGGTCAATGACATGACCACAGTACGAGATCCTCTTCTGAAAGAATTCACATTTCTGGCGATTAACTCGAAGACCATATTCTTTCAATCTGGTGAGCACCAGTTCCAAGTTTGCAAGGCGTTCCTCGTCATCATCTCCTGTAATCAGAATATCGTCCAGGTAACATTGTGTACCTGGAATTCCCTGTAATACCTGCTCCATGGCCCTCTGCCAAATTGCTGGAGCCGATGCCACTCCAAAAACCAGTCTATTATACCGGTACAAGCCTCTATGCGTGTTGATCGTGAGATACTGGCGTGACTCTTCCTCAACTTCCATCTGTAAGTACGCCTGCGCCAGGTCTATCTTGGTGAAGTGTTTCCCGCCAGACAATGAAGCGAAGATATCCTCAATCCGTGGAAGCGGATACTGCACCGTGTGAAGCACCGGATTAACAGTGATCTTGAAATCACCACAGATGCGAACCTTCCCCGGTTCACCCGGCTTGTTGCTCGATGAACGCTTCATGACTGGGACAATGGGCGTGGCCCACTCACTCCAGTCTACCTTAGACAGTACTCCTGAACGTTCTAGCCCTTCCAGCTCAGCTTCCACAGCAGGTCGTATTGCATTTCAGGTTTGCATGTTATTCAATCTTGATGTTTGCTGTAATTCCTCTCAGTGTTCCCAGTCCTTGTTGGAACACCTCTTTAGCATCGTCCAATATTCTGGACAATCGTTTAGGTTTGACATCTTTTGTACCGGAATCTACCGTTAGTGCTTTTAAGGAATGCCAGTCCATATTTATTTTCCTAATCCACTCCCGTCCCAGTAGTGGTGGACCTCCCTCAGGTAGCACATATAAGTCCATTCCTCGGCTTTCTTTGCCCTTGTGGACCACCTTTACCTCTATCTTCCCGATGGGGTATACTCTTTGCCCCGTGTATGTTTTCAATACAATCTCCGTATCCCGTAGGGGAATATGTGGGAATAACCTTTTGTAATCTTTCTTATTCATGACCGTCAATGCCGATCTAGTGTCCAATTCCATCTTCACTTGGACTCCTGCTATTTGAAGTGTGACCCAAATTGTTTGGAGGTCTGCTTCCTTACCAACATTGTGTACTCTTAGACTACCCAGTTCATTACTGCTGGCGTCTGAATCTGACTTCTGTTCGTTCGAACTGTTCTCTGTCACCTTGTGTACCTTTTTGTACTTTTCCTGCGGTGACTTTTTGTTGCTGGTCTTCTTTCCTGACCGGCATCCTTTAGCTATGTGACCAAGCCTGCCACATTTTCTGCATTCCTGATTTTTGAACCAGCACTGGTTCTGATCGTGTGTTGTCTTTCCACAACGATAACATTTTACTGTACTCAAGACCATTTGATTGGTACAGAGTTCCGGTGACCGTAGCTGCATTTCCGCAGTGCCTCTTGCTGCGGCTTCTTGCGATGCTGCAACAGTGACAGCTTTATCAAGCGTAAGACCATTCTCTTCAAGCAGTCGCTTTTGTGTTCCTTCTTTTAACAATCCACACACAAATTTATCTCTCAGCGCATCTGCTAGCCCTGTCCCAAACTGACAGTACTTCGATAGCTTACGTAGTTCAATTAAAAATTCAGCGTTGCTTTCGTCTTTCAACTGCGTTCTTCTGTAAAATTTAAATCGTTCCGCTATCATCAGCGGCGTGGGGTTTAAATGATTTTTCAGGACAGTAACAATATTCGTGAAGGTCTGATCCGCCGGTTTAATTGGTGATAGAAGGTGCTTCAATAGACCGTATGTCTTCGCCCCCATTGAGCTTAATAAGGTTAATGCTTTCTCATCATCTGGTACCTTATTTGCTTTACAATAAACTTCCATGCGTTCTACATACGTGGTCCAATCTTCGACATCACTATCAAAGGTATTAATGCCCCCATGTTTAGGCATCCTTGCAAGTTTTTAAAATTTTTTTTTTTTAAATGGCGGCTTCCCGCGCTTGTCTTCTTCCCCCGCCTACTAAAATGGCGGCTTCCCGTGCTTGGCGGTCTTTCCCGCGCTCGTCTTCTTCCCCCGCCGACTACAATGGCGGATTCCCGCGTTTGCCTTCTTCCCCCGCTGGCTGCAATGCCGATTGCCTTGCTGCTGCCGTTCTCGCCTCCCCAGCGGTTCTCACTCCCCGACGCTGCTTTGCCTTGCAGCCCCGCTTGCAGCTCGGTCCTTTACACCGGCTGCGTTTGAATTCTCCGCGGCTCTCGTGCCTTAAGCTTCTCAACTCCCTGACGCTGTTTTGCCTCGCAGCCCCGCTCGCAGCCCGGTCCTGTACACCGGCTGCGTTTGAGTTCTCCGTGGCTCTCGAGCCTTAAGCTGCCCCAGTCACTGCGCCTCTCGGCCTCGATTGCAGCCCGGCCCTTTCTACCGGCCGTGGTCGAGCTCTCCGCCCTTATTCCTCCGTTTTCCCTCCCCTACTCCACAGTCAACGCGGCTGACTTTCTGCTCGTGTCGCTGATCGGCTTACCCACCACCGTGGTAGAAGGGATGAACACTGCCTGTCGCTGATGGAGGGCTTTGTGGTCAGAATTCCTTTTCTTTTTAACCCGGGTTCTCGATGCCTCCCGTGCGATGGTGCTCAGCAGGATGATGAGGGCGGATGCCTCTTCTCGACACCCGTTTTGAGGACGAAGCTGCCTTGGATGTAAATTTGCCGCAGGGTAAGATCGGACTCGTCGCCACTGTTGAGTCTGTATGTCCCAGTTAGGTTTAGGATCAATCACTGGACACAGACAACAAGAATAACTTTTAACAGGTCTTTACTATTCAAAGGTCAGGGCTGAACTGCCCAGCAAATCCTTGCACAACACTTATATACCGGTGTGGTCACCACCGGTATTACAGTATTACAGTATACAGCAGCCAAGAGAAAGTAGTACATCTCTTAAGGTAGTTCTCTTAAGGTGGAACAGGTTACATACACCACAGAGGCCTTACCAGTGATTTGTAAATGCTTAGCATGGCTTTCTTGCTCTTCTATTCCATGCCCCTATTCACAAAGCCTTCTTAACTGTCTTATTAACTTGTCCTACAACCATCAAAGATTTGTGAATGTGCACCCACAGGTCCATCTGCTCTTGCATCCCCCTTAAATAGTACCATTTAGATTATACTGCCTCTCCATGCTGTTCCTTCCAAAGTGCATCACTTCACACTTATCCACATTAAATTGCATTTGCCATGTGTCTGCCCATTTCACCAGTCTGTCTATGTCCTTCTGAAATCTGCTACTACCCTCCTCACTATTTACTAGGATGCCAAGTTTTGTATCATCCCCAAACTTTGAAACTGTACTCCTTATACCCAAGTCCAGGTCATTTATATATAACAAGAAAAACAATAGTCCTAATATCGATCCCTGGGGGACCCCACTGCATACTTCTCTCCGTTCACCACTACTTTCTGCCTCCTATCCTTTAGCCAATTACATGCCCAAGTTACCACTGTCCCTTTAATCCCATGAGCTTCTAATGTTCAAATAAGTCTGTTATGTGGTACTTAATCAAATTCTTTTTGAAAGTCTATATATACAACATCTATAATACTACCTTCATCAACCCTCTCTGTTACTTCATCAAATAATTCAATCAGGTTAGTCAGACACGATTTTCCTTTAACAGATCTGGGCTGTCTTTTATCAACCCATGATTCTCCAAATGAGAATCAATTTTGTCCTTGACAATGGTCTCTAGTAGTTTTTCCACCACTGATGTTAGACTGACAGGCCTGTAGTTACCAGGTTTATCTCTCTCCCCTAACATTTTCAATCCTCCAGTCTTCATTCACAGGAAGTGGGCATCACTAGCCAGCATTTATTGCCCATCCCCAATTGCCCTCGAGAAGGTGGTGGTGAGCCACCATATACAACTGAGTGGCTTGCTAGGCCATTTCAGAGGACAGCAGATTTCCTTCCCTAAAGGACATTAGTGAACCAGATAGGTTTTTACAATAATCCGGTAGTTTCATGGCCACCATTACTGATACTAGATTTATTTAATTGAATTTAAATTCCCCAGCTGCGATAGTGGGATCTGAACTATTAGACCAGGCCTCTGGATTACTAGTCCAGTAACATAACCACTATGTTACCGTACCCCTATATGAATCCCATCTGAACCAGGTGACTTGTTAACTTTGAGTGATACCAACCTATTTAGCACCTCTTTTCTATCTATTTTTATCCTATCAAATATCTCTACTCCCTCCTCCTCTACTTCATCCTCTTCTTTTGTGAAGACAGATGCAAAGTACCCATTCAGTACCCTCCGTCATGCCCTCTGCCTCCATAGAAAGTTTTCCTTCTTTGTCCCTAATCGGCCCCACCATTCCTTTAACTATCCTTTTACTTTTTGTATGTTTATACAAGATTTTTCAGTTCCCTTTTAAGTTACCCGCTAATCTTTTCTCATACTCTCTCTTTGCCCTTCTTATATCCTTCTTCAATTTTTCCGTGCACTCTCTGTATTCTGTACCTGACATTTGTCGTGAGCCTCCTTTTTCTGTTTTATTTTAACCTTTATTTTCCTTATCATCCAGGGAACTCTAGCTTTGGACATTTTCTCCTTAGGGAATATGCTTGGTTTGTACCCGAACTATCTTTGCCTTGAAGGCCTGCCATTGCTCAATTCCTGTTCCCCTGGCCAATCTTTGTTTCCAGTCCACTTGTGTCATTCCTTCTCAAATCACTGAAATTGCCTCTCTTGCACAAGCATTTGAACCCTTTAGTATATTGTCCCTCTGTAGAACTGTAATATTTTCCTTGATCAATACTGCCATCCCCTCCTTTCTTTTTTTCCTTCCCTGTCCCTCCTGAATACTTTGTAGCCAAGAGTGTTTAGTTCCCATTTCTGCCTCTCTTCCAGTTGGGTATTTTTATAGTTGATTTCTGTTTGTCCCTTTCCATAACTACTTTAAGCCTAATTATATTATGATCATCATTACCCAGATATTCTGTCACTGAAACACACTCCACTTGCCCCATGTAATTTCTCAGAACTAAAGCCAGCACTGCTTCCTTCCTCGTTGGGCTAGGAACATACTGATTAAGAAAGTTCTCCTGTACACATTTTAGGAATTCTTCACCCTTTGCCCTTTACACTGTTTTTCCCCCAGTCTGTATTAGTGTAATTGAAGTCCCGTAATATTATTGCTCCATTATTTTTACATCTCTCTGAAATTTGCCAACAGATTTGCTCCTCTAACTCCTTCTCACCATTTGGACATCTATAGTAAACACCCAGCAATGTAACAGCTCCTTTTCTGTTTCTTAATCCTAACCAAATAGATTCAACATTTGAACCCTTTAGTATATCGTCCCTCTATAGAACTGTAATATTATCCTTGATCAATACTGCCACTCCTTTTTTTTCCTTCCCTATCCCGCATGAATACATTGTAGCTAAGAATGTGTAGTTCCCATTTCTGCCCATCTTTAAGCCAGTTATAGTCAGTATATCATAACCCCATGGAGCCACTTGTGCCTGCAGCTCATCACCCTTATTTGTAACAATCCTCAATTAGTACACATTCCAATACCATGTTAGTCTGCTCTGCTTTCTTCCTCAATCTAATTCCTGCTCTTTCTATACTATTCGTTATTCTGTTGCTGTTTGTCCCTTCTAGTTTTCTATGCACCCTGTCTCTCCTCTCTGCTGCTGTGTCCTGGTTCACCTGCCCCTGCCAAATGAAGAGTGATTTTAATGGAAAAAGAGACATACAGCACATAAGCACTAACCTAGCAATTATTATTGCCGTATTAGTGGACAGACGTCTAATATGTTTGTGTGAAGTTCCTCCATCTTCTATTTTTATGTGGATATTAACATAATAGGGTCAAGTCATGTGAATGCAGTGCTCACCACTAAAATCAGCAACAGGAATCTCTAGGCTACAGTGACTGACAATGATAAATATTCTTACAAAGATCCTATCCATTGATTGAGGTAGATGACTTGATTGTTCTGCAGTTAATTCAGGGAGCAAATTTCTTTTGGATTCACCATAACTTTGTGTGAAACCCTGGAGAAATAGTGTAAATGGTAATTTTTAGCAATTTACACTATTCTCCAGGGGTCCTGTCAAACCCCTGCGAGAGAAATTCCAGTTATCTATCTATAGTGACAGTAAAGAAGATTACTAGGAAGAGAGACATCTTGTTACAGGTAGGAGAAAGAGACCGTGGAAACAGAGTAGCACAAACTCTAGGAGAATTGTGTGACTGTGATCTCGCCTCAACATTATCAACCGCTCTGTCCCTTTCAACACGATCAATTGTTCCATTTTAGTCAATGCTTCATTTACAGTCCACCTGCAGCCTATTGCTCTCTCCTGGTTCTCCTCTGGTCATATGGTCCCCTCTGGTATACCCTTGGATCCCTGCTATTCACTGTCTAAGTGTTATTCTTTGGTAATGTGATCCAGAAGCACAGGGCAGCATCCACATGTATATTGATTACAGACAGCTCTGCCTTGCTGTCTCTTCCATTGACTCAAAGGCTGTTGCCACTCACTGACATTGCCTAACTGATATCAAGATCTGGATGAGCCCAAACTTCCTCCAGCTGGATGCTGGCAAAACTAAGGCCATTGCATTTGGCTTTCATCAGCATCTATCAGCCTCTGGCCTCAAGACAATCAACCTTTCCAGTTGCTATCTCAAGCCCATTCAGGAAGCTTGGAACCTTGCTGTCCTGCTTGACGCTGGGCTCAACTTCTCTCTCAGCATCTGTTCCATTACCATAACCGCTTCTGTCTCTGCAACACTGTCCACCTCTACCCCATCTCTCTCTTACTCTTTTCAGTCCATGTTTTTGTCACATAAAAGATCAACTCCTCCAATGATGTTTATAGCTAGCCTCCCTACATCAACCATCCACAAGTTTCAACTCCATAGCTCAAGTTCTCACCCGCATGAAGTCCAACCGTTCTTATCAACTTCATCCTCTCCAAACGCCACTGGCTCCTTGTGTCCAAGCTGGCAGATTACAAAATTCTCATAATTTTCAAATCTCTCCATGACCTTGTCCACCCAGCTTTGGTAGTCTTCTGCCTTACATTCCTGCATTCATCTTCCACTCCTTGAACACTAGACTTTTTTTAAATCAATTTTTGCTTAACTTCATTATTCAGTACTATGCTCAAGTGCTCAGAAATTCTCTACCCAGTTCCTTCTGTCTGTTTTCAAAAGCCTC
The DNA here is from genome assembly GCF_052327205.1 of Somniosus microcephalus. Classification (NCBI taxonomy): domain Eukaryota; kingdom Metazoa; phylum Chordata; class Chondrichthyes; order Squaliformes; family Somniosidae; genus Somniosus; species Somniosus microcephalus. Next base: position 28,600,671 of record NC_140995.1, on the reverse strand, counting down.
CTCAAAAACCTCTTATTTGAGCATACCTTAGTTTTTTTTTATCCTAGTGCCTTCATTCCTCATCTCTTTCCCAATTCTCAATGTCCACTGTGTTCCTTAACTCAGTATTTTAAAGTGTTCTGAGGTATCTTCCTGGATGTCAGAAGCGCTATATAAAAGTAACTAGTTGTTGCATTGATGAGTGCATGGGGCAGCTTTTCCAATTTGCACATTATAGCAATGGCATGAAGGGGACTTTGTGCCCACCCTCTAATTTTCAATTTTGAGTCTCATTATGCATTATAAGCATTCAATCCATTAGTCAGTAGGAACACATAGACTGGAGAGTGGGACATTAGCATTATCACAGCTACTTTAAAGGATGGAGTTTTTGCAGAAATGTCTTTTCTAATCGCTTATGAATTGAAATAATGGACCAATATCAAGGGAGAATACCCCATTCATCTTAAAATAACTTCACATAAAATATTCTTCCAGCAAAACCTAGAGGCATAGGGCTCGATTTTCCAAGCCCTGAGGAGGCGGGTTTGGAGACGGGAGTGGTGGGAAAATTGCAGAATCGGGGGGCAGGAACCCATCCCGCCCCCAACCCGCCTCCGGCCAATGTCCCAGGAGGCGGGTACCCAACCTGTGCTGGGAGCCGCCTCCCCGAGACGGGAAGGGGATTAATGCCAATTAACTGCCTGTTAACAGGTAATTAACAGGCAGTTTTTTGCCAAATCCTTATTTTTAGCCCTGAAGTGTGGGCTATCTGACGGCTCCGAACCACGCCAAGTTAGCGAGGCAGACCACCGGTCTGCAGGGGCTGGAGGGGGTCGAGATGTCTGTTGTGCAGGTGAGTGATGGGTGCATGTGTGCAGGGGTAAGTGTGTGAGGTAAGTGTAAAGTGTTTTAATAAGTTTTACTTACCTTTACTTTCTCCTGCAGGCTTCCTTCCTTCAGTTCTCGGGAGTCCCTCAGCTCACCGGCACAGAAAGCAGAATGGCCGCTGAACTGTCAAAAGCTGCAGCCTCTGCTTTCTGGTCTGGAGAGATCTCTAACTGAGTCTGAGTAGAAGGACTCAAGTTAAAAGACAGATTGTCAGTGTTTGACAGCTTCACAGAGCCTTCAAACACTGATTTTTCATCCGTCAATCCCTGACGTCACCAGTAACCAGGTGTCCCTTAATTGGCCTGCTGAGCCCACTGGGTTCGGTTTCAGTTGCCAAGGGAAAATAGCATGGGTTGGCCACAAGTCGATGGAGGTGGGACTACACACCAAAAAGTGGGAGTCCCACCTCCAAAAGCTCTCCATTGACAAAATCAAGCCCTATAGTGTATATTATTGCACTCATACCCCATGAAGGACTGCAGAATGGGTCTTTCTTCATTTGACACTTACAACATACGTTCACTGTTTTACTGCTTTCAGGAAAAGGCAGTACAGGTAGACTACCCTTTATCCGAACTTCCGAAAACCGAAACCCTCTAAAAACCGAAGGTTTTTTCGTTCAGCGTAAGTCCAGCGTAAGTCGTGCGCACGACCCCCCGCGGACACCCCCGTGGACCCCCGCCGGCCCCGACCCCCCCGCCGACCCCCCCGCGGACCCCCGCCGGCCCCGACCCCCGCCGACCCCCCGCCGGCCCCGACCCCCGCCGACCCCCCCGCGGACCCCCGCCGGCCCCGACCCCCCCGCGGACCCCCGCCGGCCCCGACCCCCGCCGACCCCCCCCGCGGACCCCCGCCGACCCCGACCCCCGCCGACTTACACTGAGCGTCAGCGTAAGTCGTGCGCACGACCCCCCGCGGACCCCCGCCGACCCCGACCCCCGCCGACTTACGCTGAGCGTCAGCGTAAGCCGTGCACACGCCCCCCCGCCGACCCCCCCGCGGACCCCCGCCGGCCCCGACCCCCGCCGACCCCCCCGCGGACCCCCGCCGACCCCGACCGTAAGTCGGCGGGGGTCCACAGGGGGGTCGGCGCTGGCGGGGTCCGCGGGGGGGTCGGCGGGGGTCGGGGTCGGCGGGGGTCGGGGCCGGCGGGGGTCTGCGGGGGGGTCGGCGGGGGGTCGTGCGTACGACTTACGCTGCGCGTCAGCGTAAGTCGTGCGCGCGACCCCCCGCCGACCCCCGCCGACCCACCTTCCGAAATCCAAAATTCTCCGAAAACCAAAACACGGCTGGTCCCGAGGTTTTCGGATAAAGGATAGTCTACCTGTATGTAAAAAAGACGAGACATGTATGGGAGGAGGACACTACAATTGAATCTCTTGCATGAGGCCACAGTGAACATCATTGGGAGGGAAAACAAAGTGGGAGTCAGAGAGAGTGAGGCCAGACGCCTCTCCAATTTTAGGGTTAGTACTGTCCTTTTCATGTTCTTTATTCTTTCCCTGCTCACTCACACAAACATAGAACCATGGTGTACAAAATACTTCCAGGTAAATAATATCTGAAAGGTGTCATGTAGCCAGCATCTTAACATATGTTCCTTTTCTCTTTCTATAGGTAAGCCCCAAAAACTGAGAACAGCCCCCAGTATCAAAGAAGACATCAACATCTCACAGAAATTGAGTTACTCAAACCATCTGCTGCAAGCACCCGCATAGGCAAGATCCACCTTGGGGGATTTAGATAGTAAGTTTGAGGAGGGAACGTCAAATGCATGAGGAGCAGCAAGTGGAGATTTCGGTGAAGGAACAGCAACTGCTGGGCAGAGGACCATCCCACATTCTCATTTTAAAACCCAGTGATTCGGCCTGGTTATGACAAAAAAAGACTGCTATCTGAATATTATTGCCTTGCTGTGTCATTTGAAGCTGTCCAAAGCATCCTGCTGGCACAGTGACAACTGTGAAACAGTCCACTAGTCACATCTGTGCAGTTGCGGAGGAAGACATTGGACAATGCTTTCCATCATGAAAACACAAGTGGCATCTGAGGCAGAAACCCAGGAGAAACAGGTCCTTCAGAAGAAAGTTTCTCTCATGAGTGCTTACACTACTGCTATATGTTAACTTGGCAACTGAAATGAAGCAGATTCTGTGCCTGAATGTTTCCCGCTAGTGGTCAGCTGCACAGAATTGCATGGGGAACCAAACCTGTGGGGAGCTAGCAACACTGCAAGTGGTTCCATTTTCAGACCCCTGCAAACCTGAATTATGCTAGCTTGACCAATCCCTCCAGTCAAATAATTGGCCCCAATATTAGGAATATTAGCTCCTCAATTTTGTCTACGTTTCTTGTGGGCCCATCAATCATGGCACAAATTGTAACTATGAACTGCCACGCACTCTGGGAGGTACCAGTGTGCACAACCATTACCCTTTTCCACCTGCTCTTCCACTGCACCCACTTCATTTCATAGCTCCAAAGGAGGAAGAGTAAACAGATATTGAAGCAACCAGATGTTCCTCCACTGTTGGGAGGTTTCTCAGCAGCCAAGGAAGAAGAGATAGTCCTTTTCTCATAAGAGTTATCCACCCAGTGTTTTGTCTCCTTCAAATAATATGTCCCTTCAAATAATATGTCCACTGTACAATGAAGGCATCAACTCTGGTTCCTGGATAATGGTCATGGATGTGCATAATGATGTTTCTGTGGTCAGAAACTACATGAACAGTAGTGCAAACACTTCTGTCCATGAAGAACATGGAGTTGATAGGAAGAGCCCCAATGCTCATCAATACCACGTGCAATGCTTTGCATTCGGGACAACCAAGTCACCCAACTGATGCCTCCTTTGTCCCTTGCAAACATAACATTTCTCACTTGCTTGATATTTGTGGGTGCTACAAGCTGGTTGAAGAGGCTGATGTCTCCTACACTGACTTAGAAGGGTCTGGTAGGATGAAGCTTCATGCTATGGTAGCCTCCACTCAACAGAGTTTGTTTCAGATATTGTCTGCAGATTATTATGCAGCAGATGGCACAACTCTGTGCCAACCTGTTTTGTGAAGTGGGGATGAGGAAGACAGGCATCCTCTAAGCATATCCAGCTACATGTTAAAGGGACTGTAATAAAGATCCTGGAGTAGTGTTAGGAGTCGTTGCAATGGCATTTGTTGGCCCCTTCTGACCTCCTCTTTCTCATCTCACATGTGCAGTAAAGTTGAACCCCCAAAAGGAATGCCCAACCTCATCTGTTTGTCTGGTGCAATTTTAATACCAGAGGTAACCAACGATAATGAAGGAATTTTTTAGCCAAAAACAAACACAGAAATGAAGGAATATCTATCAAAACCAATTTGTGTAAGGAGGAAGATACAGCAAGTGGAACATGAATATGTAAAAAAAAAATCCGCAGTCAAAACCGTCGTCTCTCCAAGAAACTTGCTTGATCAGACCAGTGCTGAGAACACAAGAAATAGGAGCAGGAGTGGGCCACTCGGCCCCTCAAGGCTGCTCTGCAATTCTGGGACAAGGAGGGCTCATCTGCGATTTTGTCACATTGCCAGTATATATGGGGCAAGTTGGTACTGGTGGCAGAGCTGTGCTCAAAGATGTGAAATTTGGTATGGAATTTAAAACAGATGATTTGCATATTGAAATAAGGCCATGCCTTCCAGCAGGGCAGACCTAGATTTTGCCCTCAAATTACTCATCAAAAAATTGGGCACCCTGCAATTTGGTGGTACACCCAGTATACTGCTGCCAGGAAGGCCCCACTCTTCCAACAAGTCTTCACAAAACCTATCCTACTGGGTGCAATTTTGGGTATTGCAGCTTCGAAAGAACATTCATTAAGGTTCAAAGAAGAGTGACAAGGATGATTCTGGGACTCAGGACTAAAAATTCAGTTTGGGGCGCCCAGCTCGCCTGGGCGCCGGAATTACCGCTGCGCGCGGAGCCACTTGCGCCATCGGGATATTCAGTTTCAGCGCCCCAAGTGGAAGCCGGCCGCTAAACAAGGGTTTCGGCGCCCCGCTGGGGGCGCTGAAACTGAATATCGGCGCGCAAAGTGCCGCAGCGCCACCCGCTGCGGCACGGCAGGCTGCGGTACTGCAGGCCTTCCTCCCACTGTTAAGGGGGAGGTGCCTGCAACAGCGCGATCCCCACTCGCGAGTGCCAGCAAATGAGCCCGGCACCAAGGAGAAGTGCCGGGCTCTCGGGAAACAGCTGGCAATGCCGCGGGGGGGGGGCGTAGGAGGCCGGGGACGGAGGTGCGGGCAGGCGGCCGCCGAAAAACCGGCCGGCCGCACCTCCACCTTAATTCGCCCCACTACCGCCACAGGTAGGCCCCTGTGTACCGGTCGCTGTTTGCGGCCGGCGTGGAAGCGGCGGCTGCGACCTAATATGGCGCTCGGGGCGGTAGCGGGGCACTGCGCACACCGATGACATCATTGGTGGCGGCGCAGCACTACAGGCTAACGCCGCCATTAGCGCCCCGCTAAATATCGCGGTGGTTGTGGCCAGAGGCGCAAAAGCCCTCTTTGGGTGCAAACTGGTGGCGCAGGCCACTGAATTTCTAGGCCTTAATGTTTTACATTATAAACTAAAACTCACCAACCTGAACATGTTTTCATTAAGGAATAGAAGATTAAGTGGGGAATTAATCAAAAAACTGATAACATAGCTGAAAATAGGTTACTTAACTTGGACTGTGAATACAGAGATTTCAAATCAACAAGTTTAAAACAAGACAAGGGTTTGAAAGGATTTTTGAAAGAATGTTTGATAAGTAGTTTGGCATTTTGATCAAAACATCTTTTGTGGTTAGAGAAACAGGGAAAACTTTGCAGAGCTCTTCCTTAGGAGATTGAACGGGCTGGGTAGAGTCTGGCTCCACATAAGAACATAACAAGTAGGAGCAGGAGTAGGTCATACGGCCCCTCGGGCCTGCTCCGCCATTCAATAGGATCATGGCTGATCCGAACCTTGACTCACGTCCACTTCCCTGCCCTCTCCCCGTAACCCTTAATTCCCTTATCAGCTAGGAAACTGTCTATCTCCGTTTTAAATTTATTTAATGTCGCAGCTTCCACAGCTCTCAAAGGTAGCAAATTCCATAGATTTACTACCCTCTGAGTGCAGAAGTTTCTCCTCATCTCAGCTTTGAAACGGCAGCCCCTTATTCTAAGATTATGCCCCCTAGTTCTAGTCTCACCCATCAGTGGAAACATCCTCCCCGCATCCACCCGATCAAGCCCCCTCACAATCTTATATGTTTCGATAAGATCGTCTCTCATTCTTCTGAATTCCAATGAGTAGAGGCCCAACCTGCTCAACCTTTCCTCAGAAGTCAACCCCCTCATGTCCGGAATCAACTGAGTGAACCTCCTCTGAACTGCCTCGAGAGCAAGTATATCTTTTCTTAAATATGGAAACCAAAACTGTACGCAGTATTCCAGGTGTGGCCTCACCAGTACCCTGTATAACTGAAGCAAGACTTCCCTGCTTTTATACTCCATCCCCCTTGCAATAAAAGCCAAGATTCCATTGGCCTTCCTGATCATCTGCTGTACCTGCATACTAACCTTCTGTGTTTCATGCACCAGGACCCCCAGATCCCTTTGTACTGTAGCACTTTGCAGTTTCTTTCCATTTAGATAATAACTTGCTCTTTGATTTTTTCTGCCAAAGTGCATAACCTCACACTTTCCAGCATTATATTCCATCTGCCAAATTTCTGCCCACTCACTTAGCCTGTCTATGTCCTTTTGCAGGTTTATTATGTCCTCCTCACTCACTGCTTTCCCTCCCATCTTTGTATCGTCGGCAAACTTGGATACGTTGCACTTGGTCCCCTCCTCCAAATCGTTAATATAGATTGTAAAGAGTTGGGGTCCCAGTACTGACCCCTGCGGAACAACACTAGTTACTGATTGCCAACCCGAGAATGAACCATTTATCTCAACTCTCTGATTTCTGTTAGATAGCCAATCTTCCACCCACGCCAGTATATTACCCCCAATCCCGTGATTTTTTATCTTGTGCAGTAATCTTTTGTGTGGCACCTTGTCAAATGCCTTTTGGAAGTCCAAATACACCACATCCACTGGTTCCCCTTTATCCACCCTGTTTGTTACGTCCTCAAAGAATTCGAGCAAATTTGTCAAGCACGATTTCCCCTTCATAAAACCATGCTGACTCGGTCCGATTAAATTATGCTTATCCAAATGTCCTGTTACTGCTTCCTTAATAATGGACTCCAACATTTTACCAACTACAGATGTTAGGCTAACTGGTCTATAGTTTCCAGCCTTTTGTCTACCTCCCTTTTTAAATAAGGGCATTACATTAGCAGTTTTCCAATCTGCTGGGACCTTTCCTGAATCCAGGGAGTTTTGGAAAATTACCACCAATGCATCCGCAATCCCTACCGCTACTTCTCTCAAGACCCTAGGATGTAAGCCATCAGGTCCAGGGAATTTATCCGTCTTAAGTCCCATTATCTTACCGAGTACCATCTCCTTAGTGATTTTAATCGTGTTTAGCTCCTCCCCCCCTATAGCCCCCTGTTTGTCCAGTGTTGGGATATTTTTAGTGTCCTCTACTGTAAAGACTGATACAAAATATTTGTTCAGCGTATTTGCCATCTCCATGTTCCCCACTACTAATTTCCCGGTCTCGTCCTCTAAGGGACCAACATTCACTTTAGCCACCCTTTTTCTTTTTATATAACTATAACATGGTCTATGGAAGGAACAAGCTTGATAGGCTAAATCAGTTATTCTCATTCCATGTTTTCTTCCTTTTTATATCATTAACTGTAAATAGATATGACTGAGGAGTGTTTCTAAAAGAGAGTAATTGCAGGTTAACATAGGTTTGTTATGAGAAAAAAAATCAGAACTACATTTTGAAGGCTGCATCAATTTGAATTTGCCTAATTGGGATAAATACAGACAAATCAAAGTTTTAGCCCAGTTCAAATAACTTATCTTCATAATTGTCAGTCGCTTTAAGAAAAATGGCACCACATTTGTGCAGTGGGCCATTTTTCAGGTTTTTTGGGGGCTATTCTGTGCAGTTGAGCTGTCATATTGGCAGTACGTGTTAAACATTTGCTTCTATGTTTTCAGCTTACAATGTCAGTAGCTTGACATGTCAGGGTTTTTTAAGTGACCTATTTTATTATGACGAGGACTGTGTGCAATCTGTCTGATTTTCATTGTAATGATATACCTATGCTTGAGTGGTATCCATTCCCCTGACGGTCAGGGTTGGGGAGGTAACTCTTTCCCTAATTGGTCCAAGTTGGCCATCCGTCTAAGGTCTGATCACTAACTGATTTACAAATGAAAAATACCAGAAAGTGAGAGCTCCGGCATCTGAGTGTGTGACTCTTGGCCAGTCAGAAGATTCTGAGTTTGAGCCTTTCCCTCACAATTGTTTGCCTTGCCTGAATGAACTTATCAGTTCTTCTCCTGACAGCAAAACAGATACACAGATTTAAAATTGTTCCATTCGAGAGGGCTGGGGTGAGGAAAAACCAACACTGCCTGAAACCTTAGCTTGAACGAGCACAGAGGGTCAAAGATAAAAAGAAACAACTCTCTTATAGAGTGGGAGTAACAGCATATGAACATTTATTTAGGTATTCTGCGGCGAGTGTCTCACCTCCTGACTCCCCAAAGCCTTTCCACCATCTACAAGGCACAAGTCAGGAGTGTGATGGAATACTCTCCACTTGCCTGGATGAGTGCAGCTCCAACAACACTCAAGAAGCTCGACACCATCCAGGACAAAGTAGCTCATTTGATTGGCACCCCATCCACCACCTTAAACATTCACTCCCTCCACCACCTGCGCACCGTGGCTGCAGTATGTACCATCTACAAGATGCACTGCAGCAACTCGCTGAGGATTCTTCGGCAGCACCTCCCAAACCCGCGACCTCTACCACCTAGAAGGATAAGGGCAGCAGATGCATGGGAACACCACCGCCTCCAAGTTCCCCTCCAAGTCACACACCATCCCGACTTAGAAGTATATCTCCGATCCTTCATCGTTGCTGGGTCAAAATCCTGCAACTCCCTACCCAACAGCACTGTGGGAGTACCTTCACCACATGGACTGCAGCGGTTCAAGAAGGTGGCTCACCACTAGCTTCTCAAGGGCAACTAGGGATGGACAACTAGGGATGGGCAATAAATGCTGGCATTGCCAGCGATGCCCACATCCCTTAAACGAATAAAAAATGTTTTAAAAATTACTTATTGAAGGAAAGAGTTGCCTGATTTTAAAACTTGGTTTTTGTGCATTACCTGCACTGACAAATAAATAACATTTTAGCAGGAATGAACATGACACCTTGATCTGTTTTCATACAACTAAATGCTAAAAACCTCAGTAACAGTTTGTACATCAGCACAGCATGCCCATACTGAAAAGATTGTGTTAAACTGAGTAACTCCCATGCTCCCTGGACGAGTCAGTTAACAGGTGAAACCCATAAAAGTCAGTCTGATTTTGACATCTACTGTAAGGAATTTTTAAAAATGTTATATGCTTCATTATTTTTTCCTTCCCACTTCCTGTTCCACGCACCATGCTTATGTGGAGGTATGGAAAGAAGGTCTGCTCTGAGGCCCCAAATAATGTTATTCTATATCTGGCCACTAGGGGAGCATGTGAGAGCATCCCATAGTCAGAAGATAGATACAGATGAAGAGGGACATTCAACCCATCTTAGCTCATCCATCTACAAAGGTCTTAATGCCCCCACCACTGTATCCAACTATTAAATGATTCAGAGGTTTTTCCTCTACTTCTCTACCCAAATGTTCATTCTGCAGTATAGATTGAAATAATTTTTCGAATCTACCTTTTCTACAACATTTAATATCATATACACCAATAAGCCCAAGTTCAGCTTTAGCACTCTGCCATCAGGGATCATTCTTGTGACTTTTCTTGAACTGCATCCAGGGCTTGAATGTCTCTTGTGTCTGAGTGACTAGAAGTGGATACATTATTCAAAGTGCTGTCTGACAGTTTAAGTGTGACTCCTCTACTATTTGGTTTTGGGTAATATGTTCACCACTCTATTGGTTTTGTTGATTGCTGCTTCCAAGTGAATGGACATGTTGAGGATCAGGTCTGTTAAGACCCATAGACATCTTTCAACTTGACCCTTAGCTACTTTGTTACCATTTATGGAGCATTTATATCACATTTTTTCCCCAATGTGCAGTACTTTACACTTGCCGTAATTAAATTTTATCATCCTATTGTTCTGCTCACTTATGTATTTAGTCCAACTCATTGTATCCAAATACTTGCAGTGCTTCTTTCTTGTGCAACTCCATTCACGGCAATCCATCTTTATCCTTAGCCTTTATCCTTCACCTTCATTCTGCCCACTGTTTGAGGCTTCCTGCCTTCTAATAATGGGGCTAGTTAAAGCTACCAACTCCAGACCACTTGCCCAACCTACTCTTTGCTGCACTGATCTTCACCTTTGCCTGCGTCCCATCCTTCTTCCACTGTCCCAACCCACCTCTGACCCCACTAGTGAATCATCAATCACCACCCTCCTCTATATCACTCTTCTGAATGCTTGCTCCCTTGCGAGCAAAGACCTCACCGTGACCTTGTCATAGGTAAGTAGAGGCATCCTGGTGCAGACAGAAACCTGGCTTATGGATGGTGACTCATTTGCCCTCACTAAAGTCTCCCTGCCTGGCTATAGGTTTCAGCACCTGCCATGCCCAAACTGCCATCACAGTGTATATACCTTGCCGAGTATGACTTTGTCTGCTTGCCTTCTACTCTGGCAATGTCATCACCTTGCATTTTGTTGTCTTTCAACTCTCCTGCTCTCACTTAAAATCCTCCTCATGAAATGCCTGGCCAAGCCCAGTGCTGACTTCCTCACTGAGACCTCTTCACTTAGTATTTGTACCGAGCGACTCCTCAGCATTGGTGATTTTATCTAAATTTCCCATCTTTCCATCTTCTCTGCTCTCCTACACTCACTTAATCTGCCCCTTCATATTGTTAAGACCCACATAAACACTGAGACATTGGGGCAGTAATTCCTCCCCAAACGCGTGAGTACGGAAGGGGTACTCACGCGTCTGGCCGGATGAAATGCCGGTTTTCAGCATGCACAGCGCATGCGCTGAAAACCGGCATTTCCTCTCCTCTAACCCAAGAGGTGAAGAGGCTAGCGCGTGCACTGTAGGGGGCAGCGCGTGCATCTTGGATTTCCTCTGTTTTGGGGGATTTGCGCATGTGTAAAGGCCTCCGGTCTTTACGCTTGTAAAAAGCACACGTAAGTATTTATTTTTACAGGTAAGTGGTGTTTTAGTGTAATTTAGAATTTTTTTTTCCACAGGTTTATTATTTTAAAGAATCTACAATAAGGTAAGTTTAGTTTTAGACCCTTTTTATTAAAAATTTCCTTTTTTCAAAAAAAAAAATTATTGTTTAAATTATTTTTTTAAACTTATTTATACTTAATTTAATGATTGGGATGTTTTTTAATTTTTTATTTAAAGTTTAAATAGTGTTTTGGGCCCCCGTAGTTTTCATGAGTTTGACAGTTCTTACTCTCAAACTCATGAATGAACCTTCCCCTCCCCTGATTGGTTGTACAGTGCTCACCTGATCCCAGCCAGCACATCGCACTAACTACGCCGCTGGATCAGGTAAGCACTGCGCGCTGACATCTGAACCGGGCCTGTCACAGGAAATGCAAGCAGGCCCGGGCTTCAGATGTCAGCGCGCAGGGTGAGTGCAGCTCGGGGGCTTGCACGCGCGGCAAGCCCCCGACACCAAGTTCTGGGCCAATATGATCTTAAACTTCTTCTAGACAAAGCTCCAAGCACAGTTTTGTATATAGAACAAGATATAATTAATAATAAATCTTAACAATAATACAAGCCAATAACTATGCCAAAACATCTTCCTCAGGGATGGGAGGAACCAAAATCCCCCCTTCCCACATTCCAAACCCACGGGTTTGTTACAAACAAACTCTCATTTACATCAATTAGCACCTCCCTTGAATTCGCCAACTCTTGCAGTCTCTGCACTTCCGAGGTCTCAATCACAGACAAGGCTCTCTCTGATCATTCCTTGTGTCTTTTAACCCACATTCTCCTGCCTTCGTGAAGCTTCACTACTCTCACCAACCAGCCTTGGAAAAAATTTTCCCCAGCTCCCTCACTAATTCGCTCTCTAATTCCCAACTCTCTCTCCACTGGCTGTCTATCGAAACAATAGCTGTACCACTGTTGACCTGTTCAACTGCACCCTTGCTTCTGCCTACAACACCTTAATTTGCAGCAAATCACCCACTGGCTCCCACCTCTCCTTGTTACAGCTCCCATGTTTACTCCTGTAAGTCTGATGGCTGCAAACACAAGCATGCCTGGTCGAACCACTCATCATCAGATCTGGCTTGTCCATGTTAAGCACTGTTATGTATCTTCAGTCAAATCCTCAGACTTCGCCAGGGTCATCCTGGAGGGTAAAGGCAACCCTCAGCACCTTTCCTTCATTATAGACAGCCTCCTCAGTTACATTTCCCCAACCCCTTCCCTCTCACCTCGAACATCAAGTGCAAAGAGCTGATTAATTTCTTTGGGGGAGAAATTGAGTATAGCCCCGTTTGGGGCGCCAGCCTCGCCAGGGCGCTAAAAGTAGTGCCCCGGAAACATTCGCGCCCCCGTACCAGAAATTGAGTTGTTGCGCCCCAAAGGGAAGCACGGCGCTACTGGAGGCACCCCGCATCCCTCTTGGGGCGCTGCAAGTGAATATCGTGGCGCTACATGCCACAGCGCCACGCGCTGCGGCACGTCGTGCTGCGGTATTGCAGGCCTTCCTCCCCTTCTTAAAGGGGAGGGGCCTTGTGCAGCGCAATCTGGGGCCCAGCTGGGCCCCCGAGGATCGGGAGTGCAGGCAATAGAGCCCGGCATCGAGGAGAAGTGCCGGGCTCTTGGAGCGCAGCCGGCACTCCGCGGGGGGGGGGGGGGTTCAGGAGGCCGGGGACGGGAGCGTAGGCAGGTGCTGGCAGGCGGCCAACAACAAAAATGGCCGCCCCGCACCTCGCCTTTAATTTGCGCCTCCCCGGCCGCAGGTAGGCCCCCCTGAACCCGTCGGACATAGCGTCCGGCGGTAAATCAGGGGGCGCTGCCAAATATCATTGGCAGCGGCGCAGCGCTAACGGTTAGTGCCACCACTAACGTCCCGCGGAATTTAGCGGGAGGCGTGGGCAGTGCCGCGCCTGGGCGCCAGTTGGCTTGCGACCCACTTCGCGCCCTCTTAAGGCACTAACGGGTGGCGCAACCTACTGAATTTCTCCCCGTTTGTCTCTTTGTCTCTACCTCCTCTCTTTCCCCACATTCCCTCACCTGCTCTACAATGAGCCCTTGTTACTCTGCAGTTTCTCTCTATCTCCCCTGTTTTTTTCAAGCTCATCTCTTCCATAAAGTCTATCTCCGGCTCCTGGGACCCCTCCCCATCAATTCCTAACCGCCCAATTACCTCTCTTGACCTGCATGCTTGCAGACATTTTCAATAACTCCTTTTGCTGAGACGTTGTCACATTCCCTTTCAAAACTGGCATTATTAGCCCCCTTCTCAATTAGCCTGCCCCTGATCCAGGTACTCCATCATGTTGTTGCCTCTTGGCTCCATGGCCATCTCTCCAAAACTCCCTGTTCAAATCCCATCAGTCCCTCTTCTGCACTGCTTATAGCCTGAGCCCGCTCTGGCCAATCTCTGACTGTGACTGTGGTATATTATCCCTCATTGTCTATCTCAACCTTCTCGTGGTAGTTGAGACAGTTGGCCATGGAATCCTCTAACATTGCTTTAACTCCACTGTTGGGTTCTGTGTGAATGCCCTCCATATCCATCCACTCTTATCTGCCCTAATGCAACCATGACCACCTCTGTGCTATTGAGCTGCCTGACATTAAGTTATGCATGTTAAAATGTTCTCCAACTGAACACCAGGAAAGCCAAAACCATTATTTGCAGCCCCCACCTTGGCTATACATTCCATCACCAGTCTTGCCTACACCACTCCATTGCCATCAACACCATCCCCTTCCCTAGCCACATGCTCAAGCTGAAGAATATCATGCAAAATCCTGGCATCCTGTTGGACCCAGAATTAAGCTGGAAACTCCATATTATCCATCGGCAAGACACCTTGGCCTAGAAATTCAGTGCCCTTAGCACCGATTTTGCGGCGCTAGAGGGCCTAGCGCTGCAATTGGCGCCGGTTCCTAAATTGCCTGGGGCCCTTCCGCGGCGGTAGACTGGTAGCGCTGCGCCGGCACCGATGACGTCATCGGTGTGCGCAGCGTCCCGGTTGCCGTGGTAACCCGGCCCCAAGCCGAAATTCAGTTGCGGCCGCCTCGCCAGTGGCAGCCGCAACTAAGACTCCGGCAAACGAGTGTTGCCGGAGTCTGCGCCGGCGCTTTAAGGAGGCGCGGCGGCCGGCCGCTTTCCCACCGGCCGCCTGCCCGCAGCTCCCTCCCCGGACTTCTCCCCCCCACCCCCCGGAACAGATGCAAGCCCGGCACTTGTCCGAGGTGCCGGGCTCATTTTTGAAGAGATTTGCGCGGGCCGCGGCCGGGTGCAGGCAGCTCCTCCTTAACGGAAGGAGGAGGCCTGCACTTCCCGAGCCTGCCGCACCGCAGCGGGCGCCGCAGCGCCGGAATAGCGCCGCAATGCGGCGCGTTGCGCCAGTTTTCAGGCGCTAAAACCCTTCAGTAGCGCCGGCAGCCGTTTGGGCGCGGCGCTACTGAATTTTTGGCACGCGCAAAGGGACTTAGCGCCGGCGCTAACTTCCGGCGCTAAAGCCCTGGCGCAGCGCAAACTCAATTTCTAGGCCCTTACTTCTGCCTTGGCAACATCATCCTCCTCAGCTCTTCTGCACTGTATCCCCATCCATGTCACCTCCAGACTCAATTTCTCCAATGGCCTCCTTGCTAGACACCCATCTTTCACCTTGTATAAATTCCAACTTGCTCAAATCTCAGCTGTTTCTATACTGCTCCACACGACATCCTGTTCAACCATCATCTCCATCCTTATTGATCTACATTGACTCCCTATCCCCCCAATATGTTCAATTTCAAATTCTTGTCTTCAATTCCCTGACCTCACCAGCCTTACCTCTATGGCTGACTCCAGCCTCATCTCCACGACATGCTGTACAAATCTCACCTTTTGTGCATCCTCCCTCCTTTTACTCCATCATTTGTAGCACAGCCTTCAGCTACTGTAGCTACACTCTCTCTTTCCTCCTTTAAAAGCCATTTTTTGACCAAGCTTTCCCTCAGCTCTTCCAATTTTCCCTTCCTGCCATCAATTCCTTTTTTTGTTTTTGTCTGTTTATCTTCTTCTTCCCCCACCCAGTGAAATTAATTGGGATGTTTCCTTCATTAAAGGCGTTGGCCTTGAAACTCCTGGGTCAGGAGTGGGACAGTATAGAAACATAGAAGATAGGAGCAGGAGTAGGCCATTCGGCCCCTCGAGCCTGCTCCGCCATTCAATGAGATCATGGCCAGAAACCAGCTCTTCTGGGATTCTGCCCTTTTTACAGACCAAAATAAAACTAGTTATAAAAAAAGATCTATTGTTGACTGAATCTATGTTAACTAGGGATGAAAACTACAGGAAGCTTTGGTTTATCCGGAGGTTGTATGTCCGGAAACCTCGATCTACCGGCAGAAATTGGGAGCTGTTTCGTTAGGTTTTTTTTCTTCTCGTGGCTTTTTTTTTCTTCTCGTGGCTTTTTTTTCAACAGTCAGGCTCTGGAAAGTCTCTCTGAAGCTGTTGCTAAGCTACAGAGACGCTTCCAAGGTACGGGCCGAATGTTTGAAGCTGTTGCTAAGCAACAGTGTTTGTTGTCAGATACGGAGATGAAAACCTCCGTATGCTTCAACATTAACGCTGGTATGTCCGGCAGTTTTGATAGATCGGCAACAGCTCAGTCCCGTCGGTGCCGGATATAACAAAGTCTCCTGTATGTGGGTTTTCTATAAAGCCATTTCTATAAACTGAACCTTTCAGCAAATGATCAAGAAGCTGGAGAAGGTTGCTTGCTGCGGAAAAGCACACAATCAAAAGCTGGAGACAGCAAATATGGTCAACAAATTTACATATATCACCACCCTACTGAAAAATGCTCATAAGTCTTAATGTACATGCAAATTCCCCAAATCATAAAACAGGGGCAATTTCATCTGCACTTACCTACACAGCTTGGTATTGTATCATTCCATTGTGCCAAGCCATTAGGCACAGCCTGACATCGAATAGCCTTTGAGCCTTGGAGGTGATATCCTGGGTTGCATTCGAAACGAATAATAGAACCTGCAGAAAACTCTGAACCTATTCTTCGGCCATATCTGGGCTCAGGTACAGAGCTGCACTGGGTGGCACTCATGCGGGGAACAGCTAGAAAGAAAAATACGAATTAGTCTAAACTCTTCAGTAATAAAAAATGATCCAGCAGGGAGCAATATTTTATGCACTGGAGTTTTCTACTAAGGTGCTACATCTGATGTACAAATTGGATACATCAATATAAGTCAACATTTGTACTGCAAAGCTGAAAAAAATGCTATAATATAAATGCGTGAATCTAACAGTTCATAACTCTCCTCTCCCAGGTATTTCAAATTTATCCCTGAAGGACTTATGGGTTTTCATTCTCCGAGAAGCAAATATTGCAATTATTTTCTCAAATTGATATTTTGCAAGCACGTAATGTGAAATATTACAGAATGAAACAATCTATGGAGCACATCAAATGCTTCTGTTTATAAAACACCAGGAACAAATGAAAAATTAACTTCTATTTTCTCTCTGCTGGTGCATTCTTCCTCATAACATATCCATAGAAAATCAACTTACATCTTCCCCCATCCTTTTTAAATTAGTTTTTCACCCTTTATATGTTCCTGCTGGGCCATATGCCATTCTCGTACTGAAAAAGTTGCCAAAAAAATCCATAGGCCATGATCTCAGCGGTTACATTGGCATTGCACCACTTAACGCCCTCCAGTGCTCACCCTGCAAGGCCAGTGGAATGGCACCTAATTGTCATGGTGCAGATGGGTGCCCGTGCCCCATGCAGCTCGAAAGTCAGTTGCCTGCCCACAGTGAGGTAAGAGACATCAAGAATGTATTTTTTTAATTGGGCATTCTTTAGCGCGCCAGGCCACCTGGGATCCACTCACGTTCATCTGCAGGCTGGTAGTTGTGAACTGATGAACTGGCATCCAATACTATATCAGGTCCCACACGAGCCTGGGAAGCGGGTATTCCCAGCACAAGGAGTCCTTGCTGTTGGTTCTGTGCATTGCCCCAATTTGACTTGTAAGAGGCAGGAAGAAGTTTCACTGTTACAAGGCAGGCCAGAAAAATCACAGAAACAGCAGAGGCCCGGTGCCAGCAGGTACTTGCTACTTCCCAGTGGGTTCTGCCAGTCTTCTGCCAAAGTTGCAGCGTAAGTCCAGCGGATACACCCCAAGGATATTTAGGGCCAGTGATGCAGATGATCTTCGTTCAAATGCCTGCCAATGCACCACCACTGTAGTCAATGTTCCCTGTAAGCTGTGCTTTGTTCTGTGCAGCCTGCTTCTTTTAATGCGTGGTCCCTTTAAATTTCTGTGCATGCGCGGTATTTACAATGTAAAAGCCGGTGAGCGACCTGCGTGGGACCTTTTCCATTGCTGTACGGCTTAGCGGGAACATTGACTGTAATGTGTGTGAGTGCAGCCACTGTTGAGTTACTCTCTTGATTTTCTTTCCCTGCAGGGATGTATCGTGTCTCTGCTCCCTGGCTCCATGCGGTGCCAGTTGCAGTCAGAAACTCACCATCTGGTACATCTGAATTCATAAACCACAAATCCGCAGCACGGCACATTCCTGTGCTAATGTGCTATATCACTAAATTGCCATTCATTTTTTTTTTAAACTTTGAATCAAAATCTTCAGAAGGCAAATAAAATATCTCAAAATATGCACTAAATAATTACAACTTAGGAGAGATACTTCCATTGATATCATCGTATTTGATTTTGGTTCCCCCAGTGGTCTCATGTATTGATCTCACTACTCAGTGCATTCCTCACACAGACCAGTGGGCCCCAGTTCTATTTGCAGCCTGTGGCTTAGCTGATCTCAACTTGGGCAGGAGTTGGGGTGCTCTAATTGGCCTTGGCGCCCTGGGCTAAAATAAATAATCTGCAGCCAGGGTTCTTCCACTTATCCAGCAACAAGATCAGGCTTGACTGTGATCATGTCAATAGATAATAACGTTCCAAATCTAACTGTCTAAGATCACACATGAAGAATGACTACTTGGCCAAGGTACTGAAGGACTGCTGGCACTTGTGGGAATTGTAACCCAGCAACACTCACCATCTTTAGGAGAGGAGGAGAGAAAATGGGGGAAAATAAAGACATTTCCTCAGAGCTACTCCCAATTTGCCACCGTAAAGCCCCTGGAAGTGCGGCGGAATCTCCATTTACACGTGTAAACAAAATTTTTGCTACACTTCTGGCAAAGTTACCTGCAACAGAGCGGGACCAGCTCCAAGGAAATACCCAGCCACAGATTCCTCTTACTGGATACATTTAACCTCAAAACTAACCTACTCCACATTTCGGAGTCATTTCTCAATACTGTGCAGTTGAAGTACATTAAATATATTTTCTCAAAAAGGACAATTGCAGAGCAATGGGGAAAGAGAAGTAGAGTGGGGCTAATTGGTCGCTCTTTCAAAGAGCCAGCACAGGCCAAATGACCTCCTTCTGTGCTGTAAGATTTTATGATTCTTTGAATTTTCACAGAGATGAGTGCTTTCCATCCAATAAATAAGTCCTATAACTTGTTTGCCTGTTCGGTGTACTTAGTTTAATTTCAGCAGTGCCAGCCATGAGAAACAGTTACCTAACTGTGGCTTACAGCTGCATACAGTACAAAAAGAACATTCTAAAATCCCTTTGAAACAAAGGACGCGACCTTGCCAGCCCGGGGGAGGCGGGTTTAGAGGTGGGACTGCCAGGAAAATGGCAGAATCGGGGGGTGGGTACCCAACCGTCCCCAACCTGTCTCCGTGCCATCTTCCCAGGAGGCGGGTAGCCGACGCGTGCCAGGTCCCGTCTCCTGGAGGCGGGAAGGGGATTACAGCCTAGTTATGTCTAGTTAATTTCGCGAGCGGCGCAAACATCGCCGCGCCCGGGCGCTAGTTGCTTTGCGCCCCATTAGCGCCCTCTTAAGGTGCTAATGGGAGGCGCAAACCAACTGAATTTTTCCCCCATGAGGTATAGAGCAAGCACATAGAGAAGTAAGTGAGCATGAATAAAAGCGGGGTAATTCTACTATCTGCTACTTCCAACACTATCAGGGAGTGCGGATCGGAGAACCAGAACTAAATTATTGTAACTCACGCTCCCAGTGAGCACGGCTCACCTTTGGGAGCACAGAATCACAGAAATACCCCGAGCATTACATACTGCACAGACAGCATGGCTAGAACTGTAGAGGGAAGCTGGAGAATGTGGATGCAACGCAGTCTGGGGGGGGATGCGTAGGACAGCACTGGACATGGGGTGAGGGAGAACGTGGATTTATAAAGCAACAAAACATAGGAATGTGGGAGATCCCAACAGAAAGACAGAGCTGTGGGATTGGCAGAAAAAATTGAGAGATCAATTGTAATCTCGTGAAAAATCAATTGGTTCCCAGCTCCTATTTGGGAACAAAAGTCTTGTTTAACAAGACTTACACTGTGCTCATGGGCACTTGTTAGGAATATGCCATTTCCTTACTGATAGAAACCATAAGGCTCAGTGTTCGACACTTCTTGAGGGAGTCATTTTTGTATGCTTCATTCGCTACTAATGAAATAGGTATTGAAAATATATCCAACATCACTGGCAAATCCTACTGATATTGATCAAATTAGCAACCTCCGGAAATTCACCAAGTCCCACTATGAATTTGACAGTTGTGATCCATATGCCGGGCATGGATTTGGAATAATGCAACTTTTTCCTGCCACAGTTTTGTAGAATGGAGCCTCTCAACAACTACAAATTATATTGTTGTAAAGGTCACACTTTTCACTTTGGGTCTATGAGGTCACAAGAAGTCAGAATCAGAAAACAATGCTGTTTTCGACATCAACTATCCTTTAGTAAATGTTACATACTGCAGTGAGATAAAATTGAAAGCAGTACAGTGTAAAAGTGAATGCCAAATAAGGTCAACCTGGAATGGAAGGTGATAAATAAAATGATTGACTTTCCAGTCCAGAATATTGTGCTCATTTATTTTACAGCTGCTATTCTCAAGGGCATTTACAAGCCTCGCAAATCGGCATGGGCACTAATTCCTTCCTGTGCCTGTTTGCAAGGAGTCATAAAATTAGATGGAAGGAATCGTAAAATCAAGCAGAAACAGCCCGGATATTTATCATTGCTAATGAGGATTGATGGACAAATGTGCCCGTGAAATTTCTTATTACTTCTTGTTCCTAAACATTTGTTATTAGCCAAGAACAAACAATTGTAGTTGCAGCAGCTCAAAGGCTCTCCCGAGTCCAATTTCCTCTGCTTTAAAAACTGTTTCCTCTGCTCAAAAAACTGGAATGCTGCATCAATTCCAGCATAGCGCTGCTGCCAAGGGCCCTCAGCCCTCTTGTTAAGGCCTTACCCATTCTCCAGCACTTGACTGGTACTCCGGCATGGCAAGAGAGCCCCAGGTGGGCAGAGCAAACGCTTCAAGGACACCCTCAAAGCCTCCTTGAAAAAGTGTAACATCCCCACCGACACCTGGGAATCCCTGGCCCAAGACCGCACAAAGTGGAGGAGAAGCATTCGGGAAGGCGCCGAACACCTCGAGTCTCTTCGCCGGGAGTAAGCGGAAACCAAGCGCAGGCAGCGTAAGGAGCGCACGTCAACCCAAGCACCCCACCCACCCGCCCCCTCAACCACCGTCTGTCCCACCTGTGACAGAGACTGTAGGACCCACATTGGACTCATTAGTCACCTGCAAACTCATTTTTAATGTGGAAGCAAGTCATCCTCGGTTCCGAGGGACTGCCTAAGAGAAGAGAGGTTACTGCAAACAGGTGCGAAGAAGCAGCACTTACGGTTAAGGAGAGATTTAATTGAGGTGTTCAAAATTATGAAAGGTTTTGATAGAGTAAATGAGGAGAAACTGTTTCCGCTGGCGGGGTGGTCGGTAACCAGAGGACACAGATTTAAGGTAATTGGCAAAAGAACCAGAGGGGAGAGGAGCAATGTTCTGGCCTTGCAGCGCTCCAGGGATCCCGTGTAGCCGGCTTGCTGGCTGTTCAATGCAAAAACCGCGCAGGCCTGGTATTTTGAATGGCCCGTACAGCCTCTTAAAGGGGCCGCGGGGCACCAACATATTTAGAGGGGACATTGGAGATTAGGAGAATATTTTTTACGCAGCGAATTGTTATGATCTGGAATGCACTATCTGAAAGGGGGGTGGAAGCAGATTCTATAGTGACTAGTACTGAATATATACTTGAATTGAATATATACTTGAAAAGGAAACATTTGAAGGGTTATGGAGAAAGAACCGGGGAATAAAATTATTGGATAGCGCTTTGAAAGTGTCAGCACATGCACGATGGGACAAATGGTCTCTATCTGTGCTATATGATTCCATGACTTACCAAAAGCACTCTAATAAGAACTTAGCAAAATCTAGTTAGAATTTGTCCACAAAAATGAATGTTTGATGACAGGCACTTTGTTAATGAAAACCAATTGTTTAAACAAGGTGGAAGGTTTAGTGCAGTAAAATTGTTCAATTTTCAATCATGTATTTATTATTCTCATTACCTTACTGGGTACATATCTCTGCTGAATAAATTTATGTCTCCTTGACAACAGGGAAGATTGCAGGCCAAAAAAATTAAAGTTACAATTGGCTGTGAAACAGTGAGGTTTCTCGTGATCTCTCGCTGTAACTTTGGCAGGAGCGCAATGGATCCCCCAGAGAAACAAAATAAAATCATTGTAAAAAAAATGCTTTCATATTAATATTCTGGTATATACAATAATTGCAGATATGTCTGTTCTAATGTTAATTTTACTTTTGAGATGATTGCTGCTGATGGATTTACTTGCTTTGATTGGTTCAATCTGATGAAGCCATGTTCAGTTGCAGTAGCTTAAGGTGAAAAATTAATCGCCTAAATGAGAAAGCTCTTGGAGAAGGCAGAAAAAAGATTACCAAGTAGGAATACGAGGAAAGATGACTTACCAAAACCTGAATCATCAAAACCAACAGGACTGTTTGGCATTCCAGCTAATCTGTGGCTACATGAAAGAAGCTATATCTTTAGTAATTAGAAATGAGGTCAGAGGCTCAACCTGAAAGCATACCAGTTCTACTTTGAACTCTGCCAAGCACAGATTGCAACCTTGAAAACTGAATTTTAATATTAGTACTGGGCAAACCCCATTGAAAGCTGCGATAGTGCATGATTTAGATTGTGTTGACTATACTAAGCAGTTGTCTTTCAATGCAGAAGACCTTGATAACTATGCATCTATATTTGACTGAAATGATTAGAATTTTTACTGTGATCATTGAAATTAAACGTTATAATGTTGATAACTCTGTTATTTAGATTATTGTTAAATAAAGTATTTATTAGCAGAACATTGGGTTATGTAGCATGTCCTTGAGGTTTTCTAATATAGTAAGAATTAATAGTAAACCTTTGCAATACTGCATTATACTCACATTAACCACTGGTTGTACAATTTTCTTCCAGCAAGCCAGTTCATGCACAATAATTCCCAAGTAAAATGGCATCATATATAAAACCTTGGGCATAAATATATTAAATCCCAATTCAATTCTTCTGATGGGATTTCTGATCCAATTCTTCCTACATATTTAATATTCATTCCAAGATGCAAATAATCCAAGTTACATCAATTAGCAACATTTAACAGACTGCAAAAACTACTGAACACAGGAGAGGACAAGATTTCTTCTGCACCCTATTGTATTAAAATCATCAACCTTCTTTATAAATAGAGCCAAAGTCCTGGTGAATGGTGAACAATCTCTGCACAAAGCATACAAAAAGCCAACACATTAAGTGAGTGCAGCCAATCTGCAAATGAAGACCTTCTTTAGCTTGTTCAGCAAAATTAATGAACACCACAGTGAAAACATCAATGCAGATTTTGTGCAGGGTGTAATCAATCACAAACTGTGATCGGAGTAAATCACAAGAAATTAAAGAGCCATTATTAACTCTAATTAGCTCAGTGAAATATCGATGCATGGTTGTCATGGTCTTCTTTCATTGAAAGACAACTTCTTTGTTTTCAACTTATTTTTCGGTACTGCCCTCCTCGGTCCATGTATCTAATGGATCAAGGGACAGGTAGGTAACCTGCACAACAAACCTCTGCCAATGCTGCTCTAAGACAGCTGCTATAAGGTGTTTAGCCTCCTGCTAATATTCCTTTCTTCTTGTGAAGAGCCTTAACACCTCTACAGCGAGACCAGGCTGAAGTCAGGAACTCAGAATTGACGTGGTAAATCTAGATGCCCCCCAATCCGGGGTGCAACATATGAGTGTTCCAAAACATTATGTCACCATACCATCGGCCAGCACATTCTTCATTAACATTTTCTCCATGTTAAAGCCAACAGCTGAATCTTAATGTTCTGTAACTAGCTTTGGAGGCTGTGGTACAATAAGTATGTGGCTTAGCACCAAAATCTGTTCCAGCAAAAGTTTGGTTTGTAGACAATAAAAAGAGAAAATTTTCAATGGATCCAAATCAAATTTAAGGTTGAGACTGCTTTCATTGACCCAAATGACCAGCTCTCAGGCTCAGTCCCACAATTCACAGATTATGGTGTTGAGCTATGATTTTACTTGTACTACAGCCACTGGCTTCTGAACTAACAATTCAGATATGGGCTCAAGTTGAGTAGAACACAGTTCACCTGAGGTTGAACTGACCTAGAAAAACCAAATTGATTTGCTCCATCCCCAAAGTTGGTATGCAGGATTATGCACAACTTTCTTTTAATATTTCTTTTTGTTGCTTGAATGTTGAATTTAGTTTTGCTCATTGTAGGGTTAAGGCTCATCTCTGTTTGAGACCAGTATATCTCAACTGCATTACTCATTTCAACATTAATTATACAAAGGTTAGACATGAAACCAAAAGGAACAGGAAAGTTCCAGGTGCTCAGAGAGATGACGTGAATTACTTTGGAAAGGCCACATAGGGTAAGCAAATGATGAAGTGATAGAAATCTTTTTGACAGCTGTTCCTGTCGAAAAATGTACTTTACCTTTTTTCCACCACTGGAGACACCTTGGCAAGCGCCAATGATTTGCAAGATAAAAAAATCATGTCGCTGGAGACTGTCACACACGTACTACTCATGACTATGAATGGATCTTCTGGCAAGGTGCAGCTCTTACAATTGCTGAAGCAAAATGAAATCGTCCCCAGAGAACTCAAGCTGCTCTATAAGAATATTATGCACCATCTAAGACCCATCTCACACTTTGAGAAAATCAATCAATTTGAATCCTTTACCTTGATAAACAAAGTGGAAACCTCTGGATGATGCTCCACTCTTAGCGCTGAACCTAAGCAAAATCTTGTTTGATGTGGCCAGAGGCAAGGTCTCTCCTGAGGAAGGAAAATATTGAGGGTACAGAACATGGTTATTTCGTATAATAAACAGGCCTAAAGCATAAATTTGTTCCTGTGTTTACTTAATAAAAAGGCCTGTCACTGGATAATAAGCTACTGTAAAATGTAACATTTAGGCAATAATAGATCAGAAACTGCTATATGCTCATTATGTCAAAATATAAACTCCATTTGCATTAGAAATTAGGACTGGTGATGTCCAAGCATTTAAAAGAATAGCAAGCAATTCCCAGTGCTCGGTGAGGATAAGATTGGATGAGGCTGTGACATGAGCCCAAGTGAAATAATCCACTCACTGCCAAAGTTCATAGCTGAAGAATGGTCAGTTGGCCAAGGTACCACAGGCGGTCAGTGACCATGGCTCTAGACACCAGCTTGAGCCACTGCCTTCAGGAAAGGAGAGACAGCTCGAGGGAGAAAATAATAAATGAATGGTAAAGCTAACGTGCCAAAAAAAAAGTAAATGAAGCTCATATTAGCAACAAAAGAATGTGGATGCTTCTTTACATTAAAGTGTCATTTAACTTTTTACAAGCAGTATATTTTATAGAGTAAAATTTTAACAAAAAGCCGCCAGTATAAAAGATATATATATTTTATTAAGGTTGGCACAGTGGCATGGTACAGTGGTTGTGGTGTAGTTAAAGGCTGGCAGCAGCAGAGGCCTGGGAGCAGGTCACCTGCCTGTCCTCTATGCAGGAGATGGTTTGGGATGCAGAGGGAACAGGAGAAGAGGGCACAATCGGTGCTGTGATGTCTCCGTAGCACAGAAAGCACAGTTGTGACACTTTGCCACCTCAGCTGCAACTGTGTGGTCAAATAACAACTGAAGACACAGGGAGGAAGGCAGGGATGATCAAAGGGACAATCATCCTCAAGGAACATGCTTTTGGTGGCCAATCCAGAACATTATTCACACCAATATGAAAGAAGGCCACCGGTCCACCCGCTTGTCTGCAGGTTGCTTGGCTTTGAGGACCGTACAGCATAGAAAATGGAAGAGGAGTTTTGGTTCATATTCAGAACTGTCATTTTGCAGAGTACAATACCATGCTGTGAGGGAAACAATTCTGTGCTGGATCTTTCTCAAGTGACACTGCATGTTTAATTGCATCCATTGATTTAGGTATCTTTTCCATGAAAGTAAGAGCAATCTGATGTCTGATCCAGTATCTGTTTTTTGCTTCAATATGTGGACACTTGGGGGGAAAAATTCGGTTGCTTTGCGCCTCCCCTAAGAGGGAGCTAATGTGGCACAAAGCAACTAGCGCCCGGGCGCGGCGACGTTTGCACCGTTCGCGAAATTGACCAGACATTTTGCGGTGGCGCTAAACACTACCGTCACGATCTCCTGTGCCCGCAGATCGTGAAGTCAGTCGAGCATGCAAAGCCCCGGTAGTGCCCCCGACCAGATATTGAGTAGCGCCCGCTGCCTTACCGCCTGCCGCTAGCAACAACAGGTTGAGGGGAGCTTTTTGCAGTCGGGAAGGGACTGGGGAAACGCTATTTAAAGGCGACCACTTCTTGCCTTTTTTTGTCGGCGACATTTTTGCACCACGTATTCTGAGAGAGCGAGAGAGAGAGAGACTTCTGGAGAGATTCAATGCTGTGTGAAGGAGTTTTGGGTACTGAGCAGCACTTTGCAGGTTCATTTTGATTTTGACCTTCCTTGCATCGATTTAGAAGAGACTATGGGGGCTGCACTCTGAGCTCTTTCCCTGGGCCTCTCCATTGTTCTTTCCAGCAGATTTGATGTACAGGTCTCTCCAGGCCGAGATTCAAGGCTGCAATGAGCAGGGTGTGGATGGAGAGCAAGATTGACCCTCCCCTTTAAGAACTGTCCGGCGCCAGTGTGTTTGTGTTCCATTGCTGACGGACATCACATGAGCTTCGCCAGCGCTCTGAGGTAGCGCCTCGCTCCTCAGCATTAGCACCTTAAGAAAGGTGTGTAGCACCTGATTTAGCGCTCCAATCACCTCCAGGGGCGATAGAAGCCAAGTTTGCAGTTGGAGGCGATAATTAGCGGCAGGCGCTAAACTTTGAGCCCGGCCGATAATTGCGCCCCAAACGGGGCTATACCGAATTTCTCCCCCTTGATGCTGTTTAGCACCAGCTGTCTCAAGTTAGAGGATTTCACTGAGCTCGAATAGAATAAACTAAATTCAGGGGCTGTTGTTGCCACAGCAATAGCTTTTGGAAGACACCGTGGGGGTAAAATTGCTCCTAACGAAAAATGGGAAAATGCCCATTTTACCCAGCAAATGTACTCAGTAACTTAATGCCATTCTTAGAAATTTCATATATCAATACCATATATTTCTACATTTTTTAATGATTGTTAATTGTGGAGAAAATCACATGTTCTCTTAGTTTGCATTAAAGACCGATTTGAATTCGTTTATCAAGTTTGCATATGGCAAAGTGTCACAACTGTGCTTTCTGTGCTATGGAGACAGCACCGCACCAATTGTGCCCTCTTCTCCTGTTTCCTCTGCATCCCAAACCATCTCCTGCTTAGAGGACAGGCAGGCGACCTGCTCCCAAGCCTCTGCCGATGTCAGTCTTTAACTGGTGGGTGAAAAACTCCTCCCCTTTCCCGTTATGGAAACATTTGGCCTCCCTGTGGATCACACCACTGATATTGGAAAATTGAAGGATGCAGGCCCGGTGTTCAACCGCTTCACAGCAAAGCACGTTGCAACTCTGAAATCACTGCGTCAGACCGCACCTGCTGTTTCTGGTTAAGTAAACTGAGAAGTTAAAAAGTTACCTGAGTGTGATCCAGAAAGAGAACTGAGAAGCCTGGCTTGCTGACTGTTTCCATCAAACAGCTCCACTACATCGTTTAGCGCTGTCTGAAAATGTGCAAATTGTCCAAAAACCACTGTAACGATAAAAACAGGAACAGAGGAGATAGATAGAAGCACTGGCCAACATTAGCGTGAATAGCAAGTATTGCTAATCTAACCTATAATACACTTCCACCACTCAAACTCTTTTGTTCTCTCATCTTACTGGACGCTGTTCCGATCACCTTATAGCAGAGGTTTTCAATGGTCGTTTGACAATCTTAGATTTATAAAATGTTAACTTTTCCAGCTCACTTGACCTTCAACTAATGCAGCACCAAATAGAGCCAATTATCACACAGAAAGAAACAACATTTATAGAGCTAATAATGTAGAGTATTTGTCATTCTGCTACAGCACTTACAAATTAAAATCTTGCCTCAACTGTGCAGTGCAGGGACCTTCTCTTGATAAGAATAGCTTAGATTTCCCCTTACTGATTTAATTCTTAAGCTTGTGGTACCAAACATCTGCTGAAAAATAAAAGATCATGCGAGATTTTATAACAGGTGTGGGGATAAACATTGCTGAATAACATGTTTTATACTTTTCATGTGGCAGTGCAGACTCCTGAATGTGTTTTTGCTGCTCAATGGTCTGTCCTTTGCATAATTTATTCAGGGGGAGATGAAAATTACTTTCCTACCCTGCAAATAGTACATGTTAATAATCTGGTTTACATTTCTATTTGCAAGTTTCATTGGTAATGTAAGTGGTTTTTAAACCATTAGCTTGGGAAGGAAGTGAAGCAGTGACTGTGTCGCTGTTACCAGTGGTTGGTGATAACATTGTGTGTTGGCACCAATAATATATTTTTTATATATATATATATATATATACACATACATATAGATATATGCATAGTCGTTTGAGTTCTAAAATGCCACACAGCAAGGAAAGTAAACCAGCTCCTTGACAAGTTATTAAATTATAAATATTGGGGCTACACTTGCCTATAATTTCTTATTCTAATCATCCCCATTAATAGTATTTTCAAAATGGCAGCTATATATTCTGGAGAAATTGAAAGTTACTTCCCATGAGGTAACAGGAGACAGCGGCCTCAAAATTTGTCACGGGCGGTGGCGCAAAATGGTCAGTGCTGGACCGGCCACCTGTTATACACAGCGCCTGATATTCAGTTCCATTGCAGTCAATGGAACTATCAGACGCTGCGTACAACAGGCGGCTGATCCGATACCGCCCGATTTGTGCCGCCGCCTGAGATTAATTTCTACCCCAGAACCTCCTCGAATGGCTTAGCAAGTTTAATCAGTGAGTGAATGAGTCATACAGACAAGGAAGGTCCCACGTTCAAACCACAGTTTATACTGAGCTAGCCAATCTCAGTCAGGGTGCCATTAGGGTGCTACATTTGGTGTCAGTGGCCTTGGGGTTAAGGATGGGAAAACTCAGCAAGGGTTGCAGTTCATAATCGTCACTCAGTAACCCCTGGTAGCTGTGCTCTTGCGTAGATATCAGGTGAGGACAGGATTGGCCTTGTTTGCAATGCCTTTATAGTTGAATAGCCTGCGGGCACTCCATGCCATGGCTGACTTATCTGGATTGGCTACCCAAGACTTGTACTGAAGGGGAACCAGCCCGTGGGAGAAAACTTTAGCAAGGAGGCAATGCTTTTAGGACAGGGAAATTGGAGAGGGGAGAGGATTTTCAAAAAGTGGACAAAATAGCATTCATTTCCCAACAGGTTTATGACACTCAAGATGAAAATAAATGTAATATTGTAACAATAAAAATCTAATATCTTTTATACACTTCTGGGATAAACAGATTAATGGTAAATTATTGAATATGGAATTTACCCCTTTAATAAGTGGGACCTACATAATTCATTTGCATTTTTGCTAACTGCGAATTTCTCCATCCTTGTCACTAAGTATGTTTAATATGTACAAGCTGGTGAATTTTCCTGAAATTCACTGTCAAACATAAGCTGCTAATATTACATGTTGCATGTCACAAATTCAATATACCTTCAGGTCCTATGTTATAAATTCAATCTACTTTCAGGTCCTACATAATTATAAATCCAATATTTCTTCAGGTTGCAGGTCACAGAATATAATAGTCTATTTCTCTTAATTCAAAGTTGCTTAATTCAAATCATCTGTTCATTTAAAACTGAAATTGCATTGAACATTAGTTGTTTAATTCAAACCTCTTAATTCAAATTATTGATTCATTTGAATTTGAATCCGAATTCAAATTCCCTCTCCAAACGGATCCTGACCTGCGACACCGACTGATGCAGCCAAATTCAACCCTGTTCAAGCAGCCCAGACTGGCTAACCTGTCCGGCCTTGTCATGCTGTAAAAGGCAGATGAACCTACCAAAGAATGTGGAACTGACTCTACTTCCACATCGTGGATCAGCTGCATCAAGCGCTGCCAGGCAATCAAGTCCTGGTCCATACACAAGGAGGCAAGCAACAATGCCACAGAGAGTGTTAGCAGTTGAGGGCATGAGAAATCTTACCTCATTAGAAGCCTGGATAGATCCTTAAGGCAGATAAAAATTGGCTTTTCCCCCCCCCCCCACAAGCTGCACCCAAGCAGAATGTTATATTTCATCAATGAAAACTACTCAGGCGAGGGAAAAGAAAAACCTAAGAAGTGAATTACCTTCATATCTTGCATCAGCATGACTAGAGGGCGAAAAAATAAAGCTGCTACTGATTGGGAATTCCAAAAAATACCCATTATTTCCACGCTGTTATCACTCTGCATGTAACCTGCAGAAGCTACAAAAAGGCATGGATGACTAGTACTCTTTTTGAGGAATGGCTGTGTCACTTTGACCGAGCATGGCATTGCCAGGCAGAAAAGCTGGCAGGTGACAATTGTAGGGCTCATGTGACGTGCCTGCATCAAGAAAGAGAATCCATTGCCAACTGCCTTGGGCACTGTAAATTTATCCTGCCCGCAGAGGAAGCAGCTGCAACTGATACCACACTGGCACTCCATGCCATGGCTGACCTATCTGGAATGGCTACCCAAGGCTGGTGCTGGCTGACTGCGAATTTCTCCATCCTTGCACTTGTCACTAAGTATATGTTTAATATATACAAGCTGGTGAATTTTCCTGAAATTCACTGCCAAACATGAGCTGCTAATATTACATGCCACATGTCACACACAGGCACCGACAGCCGACTCTGAAGCAGCAAATCTCTTCGAGTGTATGAGTTCTCTGTTGTGACTGCCAATATTGATTCGCATGTCCTGGCGTTTGGATTGCTAATTAACACAGAAACTGTGGATGCCGTGCAGGACGATGACGCTGCTCGTGGGAGTGAGAGTAAGGAATAGGCCCAAATAAATGGACCCAGCGAGTAGACAGAGGTAGAGGAGAAAGCCCCCTCCACAGCCATGACATTTAATGAAGGATCATTGGAAAAGGTTTGCTTGACATAAAAAGAAAGAACCTAAATTCAGAAAGTCACTGACAGCAAGGACTGCTGCACTCTGAGCTGGTTCATCAGTAAGAAGCTAACAGCATCATGAGGTCACCATCAGATAAGGAAATTGTGGAACCTAGGATTAGCTGAAACCAAAGGAGATAACAGAATGTGGAAAACAGATAGCCCTGACCAAATTAACAGTCTGGGCTATGAATAAGGCACTTCACGATTTACTACTCCAAACAAGGTCAGCGAATCACCAAAAACTCTGCACGTGAACAAGGACTTAGAATTGGAGGAGATGGAGACCGTGCTAGCGTTCATGCCCTGAACATGCAGTAAAAGTTGAATATAACAAGCCTTCCTCGAGGCTGCAGTCGACGGTAAGAAACTACTGCCTAGGAAGACAGAAGATGTCAAGATGCAAACCACTCGAAGACCACAGTTCCAATCAACCCTCTGTCTTGAGCGCTGAAACTCTCCAAACAATGGTTGTATTATGATTAACTGTTTGTTGACCAAAACCACACATAGCGTCAGCTGTGGCTCAGTTGGTAGCACACTCGCCTCTGAGTCAGAAGGTTGTCGGTTCAAGTCCCACTCCAGGGACTTGAGCACATAAAGCTAGACTGGCACTCCAGTGCAGTGCTGAAGGAGTGCTGCACTGTTGGAGGTGCTGTCTTTCAGATGAGACGTTAAACCGAGGCTCAGGTGGATGTAAAAGATCCCATGGCACTATTTTGAAGAAGAGCAGGGGAGTTATCCCCGGTGTCCTGGCCAATATTTATCCCTCAACCAACATAACAAAAACAGATTATCTGGTCATTATCACATTGCTGTTTGTGGGACCTTGCTGGGCGCAAATTGGCTGCCACGTTTCCCACATTACAACTCCACTTCAAAAGTACTTAATTGGCTGTAAAGCGCTTTGAGATGTCCAGTGGTCGTGAAAGGTGCTATATAAATGAAAGACTTTCTTTCTTTTTAATAAAAACATTGCTGAAGTTTACCAAGAGAATTGGCTTGTGTCTATGACTGACAGCCCCTCGGTATCTGACCCTAAAAAGACTAAAGAGAAAAATTGTACACTAATTTTGTGTGACTGCTAAGTCAGACGGCCTTTTTCTCTCCATTACTTTATTGACAGAAAGCAAACCTCAGAGTAGTTTGCAAAATGACTGAACTTTCTGTTGTGCAACTTGTGCAATGCTCGTTTCTTCGTGTGCATTTCAACAGTCGCTTTGATGTTTTATAGCATGTTTAATGTTCCTATAGTGTTTTGCTGCTGTTTCATTAGAGTTAGTCACTTTGAACTAGTGAATATTACATTTTTTTGAGCAAAAGATGACTTAAAATTAAGAAGAATAAACTGTATTTTTACATGACAAATCACAAAGTAAGCAAAGGCTCTAGCCACAATTTTTCAACCTCCCTTAAATATACAAATTGTGCCGTGGGACTGGAGATTAGCCATTTTAACTCCTTTCTTGAACAAGGGAGAGAAGTATATATATTTCAAGCAGAAAAGATACAAGGATTTAGAGAGAGTAGGTCAGTGGGATTAGTTTAGATTACAGTGGGATTAGAGTGCTCCAACAAAGAGTCAGCGGAGACATGATGGGCCGAATGGTTTCTGTGCAGGAAGTGTGAAGTTATCCACTTTGGATCTAACAAAGATAGATCAGAGTATTTTTTAAATGGTGAGAAGCGAGTGGAGGAGCAGATAGATTTAGGGGTCCGTGTACAGAAATCACTAAAAGCTAGTGGACAGGTACAAAAAATAGTTCAAAAGGCTAATATGTAGAATGTTGGCCTTTATCTCAAGGGGATGAAATACAAAGAGGTGGAAGTTATACTACAGTTATATAAAACTCTGGTTAGACCCCATTTAGAGTACTGCGCTCAGTTCTGGAAGGATATATTGGCCTTATAGGTGGTACAGTGCAGATTCAGCAGAAAAATACCAGGGTTATGAGGCCAGGTTGCACAGACATGGCTTATATTCCCATGAGTATAGAAGATTAAGGGGAGATCTAATTGTGGTGTTTATGATGAAGGAATTAATAGGGTAGTTAGGGAGAAACTATCTAATCGAGGTTTTCAAGATGATTAAAGGAGTTGATAGAGGAAATAAAGAGAAATGATTTCCTCTGGTGGGGAAGTCCAGGCCAAAGGGGCATAGCCTTAAAATTAGAGCTAGGCCGTTTAGGGGAAATGTCAGGAAGCACTTCTTCACACAAAGGGTAGTGGAAATTTGGAACTCTCTCCCCCAAGCAGCTGGGGGGTCGATTGAAAATTTCAAAACTGAAATTAATAGATTTTTGTTAGGCAAGGATATTAAGGGTTACGGAACCAAGGCGGGTAAATGGAGTTAAGATACAGATCAGCCATGATCCGCATGGAATTGGAGGCAACCCATTAGCTTGAGTAGGGAATTCATCAGGAGCAGGAGACCGAGACTAAGGATAATGGATATGCACTCAAATTGGCAGGATGTGATTCGACGTGTACCCCAGGAATATGTACTGGGGCCTCAGCTTTTCACTATATTTATATATAAATGACTTGGATGAAGGAAAAGAGAACCGTAATCTAACTTTGCTGATGACACTAAGTTAGGTGGCACAATAAATAGTGTAGATGGAAGCAGAAAGTTGCAAAGGGACGTTGGCAGATTAAGTGAGTGGGCAAAACTGCAGCAAACTTGGGAAAGTGTGAGGTCATCCACTTTGGACCAAAGAAAGATAGATCAGAGTATTTTCTAAATGGCGAGAAGCTGGGACTGTGAATGAGCAGATACAGGGGTCCAAGTACAGAAGGATATATTGGCCTAGGAGGGGGTGCAGTGCAGATTCACCAGAATGATATCGGGGTTAAATTATGAGGACAGATTACACAGACTCGGCTTGTATTCCCTTGAGTATAAAAGATTAAGGGGGGATCTAATTGTGGTGTTTAAGATGATCAAAGGGTAATTAGGGAGAAACTATTTCCTCTGGTGGGGGAGTCCGGAACAATAGGGCATAAGCTTAAAATTAGAGCAGGTTCATTCACGGCTGATGTCAGAAGATGCTTCTTCGCACAGAGGGGTAGTGGAAATCTGGAACTCTCTCCCCCAACAAGCTGTTGAGACTAGGCCAATTGAAAATTTCAAAACTGAGATTGATAGATTTGTGTTAGGCAAGGGTAATGGAATTAAGGTGGATAGATGGAGTTGCAGATCAGCCATGATCTAATTGAATGGCGGCACAGGCTCAAGGGGCTGAATGGCCTATTCCTATTGCTATGTTCCTTGGGATGTTTTACTATGTTAAAGGTGCTATATAAATGCAAGTTGTTCTTGTTAACTTCTTTGGTTCTGCTCCTTCAATTCTGAAATTATGTGGTACCTTGAAATGGCAACACAAATAGGGATGTGGCACCACATCGTTCATAATAAAAGTAATGTTAATGTATACATACAATAAGCAAATCAGAAGTTCTGTGTGACAACATAATGCTTCCACATACAGTATTTATCTTTATCCTGGTCAAACTGGGAACTTCCTGATTTGTGAGAAGGTAAGGTTACAGCCATCAGTGATTCTGATGGAGCGAGCTATCCCATGGTATGGCATTACCACAGAAACAGTGACACTGGTTGGTCTAATAAACAAGGTGCCACAGTTCTCAGTGAGCATAAATGCCAATTTCTACCCAAGTGTGAATTTAAGACAGTGATCCAACCTGGTGGTTTAGCTGATAAACCTTTGCAATCAGTGCACAGCCCACCGACTTGATTACAGCCCTGTAACTCAGTGGGAGGTATCCATTGTCAGCTTAATGACGACGACCATGTAGTTCACTTCCTGTGGCTTGCTTTTAAAAATAATTCCGAATACTGCATTACCCATCACACTATGCCAGGTGCTTTCAGGTCCTACCTCATCAGGTCTTTAGTGCCCCTTCACTTATACCGTTACACACGCTCAGAGTGCCTGTCCTACAGCGGTAATGAAAGTCAAAAGAAGCAGGCTTTCTAAAACACCTTAAATTGAGAAATATTAGCAAAAAGTACATCTTGTACAACCTGAGGACGTCGGCACTTTTTCACAAACTAAATTTTGCTGAATGAATTTGAGATAAATGCAGTAAGTAGGGTAAATTTTAATTTTCGATATATTTAAATGCACGCATACAGCAACTTTTAGTTTACAGCAAAAAAGGTTCCCAATTTACAGTAAACTATATTATTAAACAGCTGGCAGTGAAGTCCAAGTAGTAATTCAATCTCAGGGTTCTGCTTCACTCTCACAGTTTATGATGTTATCAGTAAAGCTTGACTACATTACCTCCTCGTAATGCACTGCCAGCCATCTGTTATTCTGTGCACCACATTCAACTAATGCTTAGGAATATTTGCCGAATAACTTTTTCTTCATAAAATCAGAGTAAAATCTCTAGTGTCAAAGCAGTTTCCTCATACCATATATGTAGGTTGCATGCTACATACGAAAGGTTTTTCTTATACATGGTTTTATCTCCGTTAATGTTTTATAAATGGGATACAACGAGAATATACAATGGATGGGAGTGATGCAGTTTTGCGTTCTTTGGACCTGCCCTGTCCTGAGTGTTCCAGTGTGAGAGTGATAGCTGAATAATGGTGGGCCAGAGGAATAGTTAAGTCACAGTTGGGTCAGAATGATAGAAAACATGTGACATTCGTCTTTGTTTTGGTCAGTACTGCACGATAAAGCAGCTCTGCTCATGACATTACCAGTTCTAATGATGGGTCCCATGCAACACATTAAGTAGTCTCTTTTTCAGATGTTGACCAACCAACTGTGTATTCCCAGCTCACCGCATTAATATTGCAAAGAAGATTAGTTTATCAACTAGTAAGGCCTAGTTAACAAATCTTCAACCTGTAGTTGTCTAGCACATTGACTGTTACTGATTAGTTTATTAACTAAAACATCACTTCCCAATTAGTCTCCAAACATCACCACTCACCGTAGCCTCACTTATCTTCTTAAACAACTTTTCCTTTAACTCCATTCACTTCCTCCAGATAAAATATGTTGCTAAGGGAATCCACATGGATCCTAGCTATGCTTGTCCTTTTATCGAAGATTCTTTGTTCCAATCCTACTCAGATCCA
The DNA here is from genome assembly GCF_052327205.1 of Somniosus microcephalus. Lineage (NCBI taxonomy): Eukaryota > Metazoa > Chordata > Chondrichthyes > Squaliformes > Somniosidae > Somniosus > Somniosus microcephalus. Next base: position 28,564,615 of record NC_140995.1, on the reverse strand, counting down.
CTTCCCTGCTCTTTTCTTCCATTACATAGATGACTATGTTGCTGCAGCTCCCTGCATTAACCTTATCTGGAGAATTTCATTAATTTTGCTTCAAATTTCCATCCATCCTTTACCTTTACCTTTACATGGTCCATCTCTGACTCTTTTCTTCCCTTTTTGGACTTCTCTCTCTCCATCTTTGTGCATACATTGTCGAATGACAACCAATACAAACCCAATGATTTGCACAACTACCTAGATGTACACTTTCCACCCCATGTCCTGTAAGAATTCCATTCCCTTCTCCCAGTACCTCCATCTCCACCTTCAACACCAGACCTTCCGCAGTGTTCTCATTTCTCCTCAAACAAGGATTCACCTCCATCATGATAAACACCATCCAAATCCATCCCATTTCCTGTACTTCAGCTCACATTTTCTCGTCTTCATCTTCCACCCCTACAGCCTCCCATATGAGCACAGTAGATGCAGTGTCTGCCCACTCACCTCCTCCCATACCATCCAGGACCCCAAACACTCCTTCCAGGTGAGGCAACAAATTACTTGTACTTCCTTCAACCTAGTACATTGCATTCACTGCTCATGATACGGTCTCCTCTACATTGGGGAGGCATAATGTAGATTAGATAATCACTTTGCTGAACACCTCCATTCTGTCTGCGAGCATGACCATGAGATCCCTGTCATTAATTCTCCATCATACTCCCACCTCTCTGTCCTTGGCCTTCTACATTGTTCCGATGCAAGGATGAGGAACAGCGCCTCAACTTACTACGAGGCACACAAAATGCAGAATTGTAGCCCAGGTGAAGACAAGCACAAAATCTGCTCTCCCAATTCTACTGTCTTCCTGCATTCATCGTGCACCTTCTCTCCCGCAGAATAAATCACATTTGTCAATTTAATACCAAAGCACCACAATCAGTCAACACAAGATTGATTACAAGATGGCACCTTTATAATAAATACGGCTATTAAGCATTTTTGGAACAGCTATTTTTTTGACTGGTAAAATGTAGAAATAGGCAACAATCTTAAAGTTCAAGGAAATCATCCAAGGATTCAGCAGATAAATGAACCCCACCCAAGTGCCACATTGGGTAATAGGCCCAGAAATTTGTTCAAGCCATTTTTCAGGCTTGAAATGGTTGGCGTGCTGGAGCTAGAGATCCAATGCTCGCCCATAATCGGACCTTGGGCCTCACCAGCCTATTTCTGGTAAGCTGCGAGCATCTGTCATGCTTCCAGAGGCAGCTCAGCAGTTAACTGGCCCCCAACTTGGGCCAGCTGCCTTGCTGGCTGTGGCCCTCAGTTAAGTCCTGGGTTGAGGGGTGGAAGTGAACAGAAAAGGGGCGAGCACAGGCTGGCAGCGGCCGCAGTAGCGCTGTGTATCCAGTAGGTGCACTCTTGTTGGTCCCAGGCCTCTGCCGGGTGGAAAGAGGGCGGTAGCGTTCAGACAATCGGGGGATGAACTTACCACCCCATTCTTGCTCCTGATCTGCCTGCCGACAATTTCACTGGAACCTTCACGTGAGTGGCCCAGGCACCTACGTGTTTCAGGTGTTAATGTGTTAATCAGGATCCTATGCAATGGGTAGAATGTACACCGTGCACAGTCCATCCATTGGTACCAGGCACAGAGCAACCTAATCAATTGTCTTTAAAGGGACATCGCAGGCCACTCAGAAAATGCGTCGAGAAGCGCTGTGCCCTGAATTTTGTGGGGGGCAGAAGGAGCATGAATGCACCCTGCAACTGCCTCCCCCACTTAATCCACCACTTTCAGCTCGGCTCTGCGGAGGAACCACCAGATTTCTGTCTTATCCCAATCGGCAAACTGCCTACGAGCTACCTATGGAAATGAGGTCTTCTCATCAAGGACATCAGGCAGGGACATCGCATTACCCACTCGATGTCCACACAAAGTGAAAATCACCCCATTGTTATGATTGTAGTTGCATTCCAGCACTGGATAAAATGTGTTAAAAGCTCAAGTGAATTCAAGTAACTTTTATGCATTAGAGAGTAGCATTTATTAATTCAGTTACCTCCTCAGAAAATTGAAGAAGCTTTATGAGTCATAGCTTATTGCCTCTAAAGCTACGCTGACACGTTATGGATCTGTGTTCTTTAAGTGAAAATGAAAGCTAAGGTAACTGTTCCATACTTTCCAAATTGATACATCTCTTCTTTTAGGAATATTGGATTAACATTTGTTATCCTTCCTACCTCAGGTACAATTCCTGATTTTATGGAGCTCCAAAATAAATATCCCTGAGGATTCTAAGGGGTATCCTATTTGGTCCAGATGCCTTGTAGATATTTCAGAGTGAATTTTACAAACTAGTACAGGAAACTCTCGATTTACCGGCACCTAAATAACTGGAAATCTCGTTAACCGGCAAAATTCAGGAGTAGGTTCAGGTAAGTTTTACTTCATATTAATGGCCGTTCCTGGATCTGTGGCTGTGTAACCGGGGTTCCTGCACCTGTTGCTAAGCAACAGGGACGCCTGGATCTGTGGCCGGGGTTCCTGCACCTGTTGCTAAGCAACAGGGAAGCCTGGATCTGTTGCTGTGTACGGGGCTCTCGTACCTTTTACTATACCTCTCTGTAATCCAGACTTTTTGATAAACCGGCACCACGCCGGTCCCGTTGGTGCCGGATAATAAAGAGTTTCCTGTACTTCCTGGAATTTTCCAGCTGTGAGTCACATCCACCTTGAGTACATATCAAGAGATTTGGTGGGAGTTGGGAGGGGGGCACTTCACATGATTTTCCAACCATTTAAAATCAAGGGACAGAAAGTCATGCACCACACACACCATTAACTCTGACATCCACTCCCAGAAGGCAAGGCTCTCCATCAGATGCACTTAGTCAGAAAATTATATCCATCCAGAATTCAGCAATAGAAGCCAGCATGCTCCACACAATTGCCCATCCATTAAGATAACTCATTTTCCACTAATTCATAAAATCTACCCCTTCGTCCTTTGAGATTTGTCATAATACTTGCCTTACTGAACTCCACATGTTTTACATTTCTGTGGAAATATGACTAGAGCTGGATTTTCTAAAATTTTGCGAAGACCGATGTGAAGAAATAATTTTTCACAACTGCCAATTCTTGATCTGTCATAATTTTCTACAACCCAAATCCATAAAATCTGGTCACTAGTATGCCACCTACTATCTATTTAGATGATTACATCTTTGGATTCCTTTTGCTTTTGCTTACAATCTACCCTTTCTAATGTCTTCTTACGTCTAATTAAACATTAATCCTCACGTTTTGCATTTCTTTCACCAGCGTCTAATCCCATGACATTAAAGTATGGAAGAGCCATAACATGCAAGTGTAAGGGGTTGCGGTTCTTTCATTACTATCATTGTTCCAATATTCTCTTTGATGTTCTGCATCTGCCTGTATCACCTGATCTTTTCTTCCATTACATAGATGACTATGTTGCTGCAGCTCCCTGCATTAACCTTATCTGGAGAATTTCATTAATTTTGCTTCAAATTTCCATCCATCCTTTACCTTTACCTTTACATGGTCCATCTCTGACTCTTTTCTTCCCTTTTTGGACTTCTCTCTCTCCATCTTTGTGCATACATTGTCGAATGACAACCAATACAAACCCAATGATTTGCACAACTACCTAGATGTACACTTTCCACCCCATGTCCTGTAAGAATTCCATTCCCTTCTCCCAGTACCTCCATCTCCACCTTCAACACCAGACCTTCCGCAGTGTTCTCATTTCTCCTCAAACAAGGATTCACCTCCATCATGATAAACACCATCCAAATCCATCCCATTTCCTGTACTTCAGCTCACATTTTCTCGTCTTCATCTTCCACCCCTACAGCCTCCCATATGAGCACAGTAGATGCAGTGTCTGCCCACTCACCTCCTCCCATACCATCCAGGACCCCAAACACTCCTTCCAGGTGAGGCAACAAATTACTTGTACTTCCTTCAACCTAGTACATTGCATTCACTGCTCATGATACGGTCTCCTCTACATTGGGGAGGCATAATGTAGATTAGATAATCACTTTGCTGAACACCTCCATTCTGTCTGCGAGCATGACCATGAGATCCCTGTCATTAATTCTCCATCATACTCCCACCTCTCTGTCCTTGGCCTTCTACATTGTTCCGATGCAAGGATGAGGAACAGCGCCTCAACTTACTACGAGGCACACAAAATGCAGAATTGTAGCCCAGGTGAAGACAAGCACAAAATCTGCTCTCCCAATTCTACTGTCTTCCTGCATTCATCGTGCACCTTCTCTCCCGCAGAATAAATCACATTTGTCAATTTAATACCAAAGCACCACAATCAGTCAACACAAGATTGATTACAAGATGGCACCTTTATAATAAATACGGCTATTAAGCATTTTTGGAACAGCTATTTTTTTGACTGGTAAAATGTAGAAATAGGCAACAATCTTAAAGTTCAAGGAAATCATCCAAGGATTCAGCAGATAAATGAACCCCACCCAAGTGCCACATTGGGTAATAGGCCCAGAAATTTGTTCAAGCCATTTTTCAGGCTTGAAATGGTTGGCGTGCTGGAGCTAGAGATCCAATGCTCGCCCATAATCGGACCTTGGGCCTCACCAGCCTATTTCTGGTAAGCTGCGAGCATCTGTCATGCTTCCAGAGGCAGCTCAGCAGTTAACTGGCCCCCAACTTGGGCCAGTTGCCTTGCTGGCTGTGGCCCTCAGTTAAGTCCTGGGTTGAGGGGTGGAAGTGAACAGAAAAGGGGCGAGCACAGGCTGGCAGCGGCCGCAGTAGCGCTGTGTATCCAGTAGGTGCACTCTTGTTGGTCCCAGGCCTCTGCCGGGTGGAAAGAGGGCGGTAGCGTTCAGACAATCGGGGGATGAACTTACCACCCCATTCTTGCTCCTGATCTGCCTGCCGACAATTTCACTGGAACCTTCACGTGAGTGGCCCAGGCACCTACGTGTTTCAGGTGTTAATGTGTTAATCAGGATCCTATGCAATGGGTAGAATGTACACCGTGCACAGTCCATCCATTGGTACCAGGCACAGAGCAACCTAATCAATTGTCTTTAAAGGGACATCGCAGGCCACTCAGAAAATGCGTCGAGAAGCGCTGTGCCCTGAATTTTGTGGGGGGCAGAAGGAGCATGAATGCACCCTGCAACTGCCTCCCCCACTTAATCCACCACTTTCAGCTCGGCTCTGCGGAGGAACCACCAGATTTCTGTCTTATCCCAATCGGCAAACTGCCTACGAGCTACCTATGGAAATGAGGTCTTCTCATCAAGGACATCAGGCAGGGACATCGCATTACCCACTCGATGTCCACACAAAGTGAAAATCACCCCATTGTTATGATTGTAGTTGCATTCCAGCACTGGATAAAATGTGTTAAAAGCTCAAGTGAATTCAAGTAACTTTTATGCATTAGAGAGTAGCATTTATTAATTCAGTTACCTCCTCAGAAAATTGAAGAAGCTTTATGAGTCATAGCTTATTGCCTCTAAAGCTACGCTGACACGTTATGGATCTGTGTTCTTTAAGTGAAAATGAAAGCTAAGGTAACTGTTCCATACTTTCCAAATTGATACATCTCTTCTTTTAGGAATATTGGATTAACATTTGTTATCCTTCCTACCTCAGGTACAATTCCTGATTTTATGGAGCTCCAAAATAAATATCCCTGAGGATTCTAAGGGGTATCCTATTTGGTCCAGATGCCTTGTAGATATTTCAGAGTGAATTTTACAAACTAGTACAGGAAACTCTCGATTTACCGGCACCTAAATAACTGGAAATCTCGTTAACCGGCAAAATTCAGGAGTAGGTTCAGGTAAGTTTTACTTCATATTAATGGCCGTTCCTGGATCTGTGGCTGTGTAACCGGGGTTCCTGCACCTGTTGCTAAGCAACAGGGACGCCTGGATCTGTGGCCGGGGTTCCTGCACCTGTTGCTAAGCAACAGGGAAGCCTGGATCTGTTGCTGTGTACGGGGCTCTCGTACCTTTTACTATACCTCTCTGTAATCCAGACTTTTTGATAAACCGGCACCACGCCGGTCCCGTTGGTGCCGGATAATAAAGAGTTTCCTGTACTTCCTGGAATTTTCCAGCTGTGAGTCACATCCACCTTGAGTACATATCAAGAGATTTGGTGGGAGTTGGGAGGGGGGCACTTCACATGATTTTCCAACCATTTAAAATCAAGGGACAGAAAGTCATGCACCACACACACCATTAACTCTGACATCCACTCCCAGAAGGCAAGGCTCTCCATCAGATGCACTTAGTCAGAAAATTATATCCATCCAGAATTCAGCAATAGAAGCCAGCATGCTCCACACAATTGCCCATCCATTAAGATAACTCATTTTCCACTAATTCATAAAATCTACCCCTTCGTCCTTTGAGATTTGTCATAATACTTGCCTTACTGAACTCCACGTTTTACATTTCTGAGGAAATATGACTAGAGCTGGATTTTCTAAAATTTTGCGAAGACCGATGTGAAGAAATAATTTTTCACAACTGCCAATTCTTGATCTGTCATAATTTTCTACAACCCAAATCCATAAAATCTGGTCACTAGTATGCCACCTACTATCTATTTAGATGATTACATCTTTGGATTCCTTTTGCTTTTGCTTACAATCTACCCTTTCTAATGTCTTCTTACGTCTAATTAAACATTAATCCTCACGTTTTGCATTTCTTTCACCAGCGTCTAATCCCATGACATTAAAGTATGGAAGAGCCATAACATGCAAGTGTAAGGGGTTGTGGTTCTTTCATTACTATCATTGTTCCAATATTCTCTTTGATGTTCTGCATCTGCCTGTATCACCTGATCTTTTCTTCCATTACATAGATGACTATGTTGCTGCAGCTCCCTGCATTAACCTTATCTGGAGAATTTCATTAATTTTGCTTCAAATTTCCATCCATCCTTTACCTTTACCTTTACATGGTCCATCTCTGACTCTTTTCTTCCCTTTTTGGACTTCTCTCTCTCCATCTTTGTGCATACATTGTCGAATGACAACCAATACAAACCCAATGATTTGCACAACTACCTAGATGTACACTTTCCACCCCATGTCCTGTAAGAATTCCATTCCCTTCTCCCAGTACCTCCATCTCCACCTTCAACACCAGACCTTCCGCAGTGTTCTCATTTCTCCTCAAACAAGGATTCACCTCCATCATGATAAACACCATCCAAATCCATCCCATTTCCTGTACTTCAGCTCACATTTTCTCGTCTTCATCTTCCACCCCTACAGCCTCCCATATGAGCACAGTAGATGCAGTGTCTGCCCACTCACCTCCTCCCATACCATCCAGGACCCCAAACACTCCTTCCAGGTGAGGCAACAAATTACTTGTACTTCCTTCAACCTAGTACATTGCATTCACTGCTCATGATACGGTCTCCTCTACATTGGGGAGGCATAATGTAGATTAGATAATCACTTTGCTGAACACCTCCATTCTGTCTGCGAGCATGACCATGAGATCCCTGTCATTAATTCTCCATCATACTCCCACCTCTCTGTCCTTGGCCTTCTACATTGTTCCGATGCAAGGATGAGGAACAGCGCCTCAACTTACTACGAGGCACACAAAATGCAGAATTGTAGCCCAGGTGAAGACAAGCACAAAATCTGCTCTCCCAATTCTACTGTCTTCCTGCATTCATCGTGCACCTTCTCTCCCGCAGAATAAATCACATTTGTCAATTTAATACCAAAGCACCACAATCAGTCAACACAAGATTGATTACAAGATGGCACCTTTATAATAAATACGGCTATTAAGCATTTTTGGAACAGCTATTTTTTTGACTGGTAAAATGTAGAAATAGGCAACAATCTTAAAGTTCAAGGAAATCATCCAAGGATTCAGCAGATAAATGAACCCCACCCAAGTGCCACATTGGGTAATAGGCCCAGAAATTTGTTCAAGCCATTTTTCAGGCTTGAAATGGTTGGCGTGCTGGAGCTAGAGATCCAATGCTCGCCCATAATCGGACCTTGGGCCTCACCAGCCTATTTCTGGTAAGCTGCGAGCATCTGTCATGCTTCCAGAGGCAGCTCAGCAGTTAACTGGCCCCCAACTTGGGCCAGCTGCCTTGCTGGCTGTGGCCCTCAGTTAAGTCCTGGGTTGAGGGGTGGAAGTGAACAGAAAAGGGGCGAGCACAGGCTGGCAGCGGCCGCAGTAGCGCTGTGTATCCAGTAGGTGCACTCTTGTTGGTCCCAGGCCTCTGCCGGGTGGAAAGAGGGCGGTAGCGTTCAGACAATCGGGGGATGAACTTACCACCCCATTCTTGCTCCTGATCTGCCTGCCGACAATTTCACTGGAACCTTCACGTGAGTGGCCCAGGCACCTACGTGTTTCAGGTGTTAATGTGTTAATCAGGATCCTATGCAATGGGTAGAATGTACACCGTGCACAGTCCATCCATTGGTACCAGGCACAGAGCAACCTAATCAATTGTCTTTAAAGGGACATCGCAGGCCACTCAGAAAATGCGTCGAGAAGCGCTGTGCCCTGAATTTTGTGGGGGGCAGAAGGAGCATGAATGCACCCTGCAACTGCCTCCCCCACTTAATCCACCACTTTCAGCTCGGCTCTGCGGAGGAACCACCAGATTTCTGTCTTATCCCAATCGGCAAACTGCCTACGAGCTACCTATGGAAATGAGGTCTTCTCATCAAGGACATCAGGCAGGGACATCGCATTACCCACTCGATGTCCACACAAAGTGAAAATCACCCCATTGTTATGATTGTAGTTGCATTCCAGCACTGGATAAAATGTGTTAAAAGCTCAAGTGAATTCAAGTAACTTTTATGCATTAGAGAGTAGCATTTATTAATTCAGTTACCTCCTCAGAAAATTGAAGAAGCTTTATGAGTCATAGCTTATTGCCTCTAAAGCTACGCTGACACGTTATGGATCTGTGTTCTTTAAGTGAAAATGAAAGCTAAGGTAACTGTTCCATACTTTCCAAATTGATACATCTCTTCTTTTAGGAATATTGGATTAACATTTGTTATCCTTCCTACCTCAGGTACAATTCCTGATTTTATGGAGCTCCAAAATAAATATCCCTGAGGATTCTAAGGGGTATCCTATTTGGTCCAGATGCCTTGTAGATATTTCAGAGTGAATTTTACAAACTAGTACAGGAAACTCTCGATTTACCGGCACCTAAATAACTGGAAATCTCGTTAACCGGCAAAATTCAGGAGTAGGTTCAGGTAAGTTTTACTTCATATTAATGGCCGTTCCTGGATCTGTGGCTGTGTAACCGGGGTTCCTGCACCTGTTGCTAAGCAACAGGGACGCCTGGATCTGTGGCCGGGGTTCCTGCACCTGTTGCTAAGCAACAGGGAAGCCTGGATCTGTTGCTGTGTACGGGGCTCTCGTACCTTTTACTATACCTCTCTGTAATCCAGACTTTTTGATAAACCGGCACCACGCCGGTCCCGTTGGTGCCGGATAATAAAGAGTTTCCTGTACTTCCTGGAATTTTCCAGCTGTGAGTCACATCCACCTTGAGTACATATCAAGAGATTTGGTGGGAGTTGGGAGGGGGGCACTTCACATGATTTTCCAACCATTTAAAATCAAGGGACAGAAAGTCATGCACCACACACACCATTAACTCTGACATCCACTCCCAGAAGGCAAGGCTCTCCATCAGATGCACTTAGTCAGAAAATTATATCCATCCAGAATTCAGCAATAGAAGCCAGCATGCTCCACACAATTGCCCATCCATTAAGATAACTCATTTTCCACTAATTCATAAAATCTACCCCTTCGTCCTTTGAGATTTGTCATAATACTTGCCTTACTGAACTCCACATGTTTTACATTTCTGAGGAAATATGACTAGAGCTGGATTTTCTAAAATTTTGCGAAGACCGATGTGAAGAAATAATTTTTCACAACTGCCAATTCTTGATCTGTCATAATTTTCTACAACCCAAATCCATAAAATCTGGTCACTAGTATGCCACCTACTATCTATTTAGATGATTACATCTTTGGATTCCTTTTGCTTTTGCTTACAATCTACCCTTTCTAATGTCTTCTTACGTCTAATTAAACATTAATCCTCACGTTTTGCATTTCTTTCACCAGCGTCTAATCCCATGACATTAAAGTATGGAAGAGCCATAACATGCAAGTGTAAGGGGTTGCGGTTCTTTCATTACTATCATTGTTCCAATATTCTCTTTGATGTTCTGCATCTGCCTGTATCACCTGATTTCTGGAGGACAAAGCACCACTGTTGAAGGGTTGCAAAAGATTGTACATGTACATTGGCCCAGTAATTCCGGGCACAACGCGTGAGTAAGGACGGGGTACTCACGCGTGTGCTCGGAGGAATTGCCGGTTTTCAGCATGCACAGCGCATGCGCTGAAAACCGGCATTTCCTGTCCTTTGACCCAAGGGGTTAAGAGGCAGAACGCGCGCGACTGCACAGGCAGCGCGTGCGCAGTAAAATTCCTTTTTTTTTTCAGAGTTGCGCGCGTGTAAAGGCCTCCGGTCTTTATGCGTGGAAAAACAAGACGTAAGTATTTAGTTTTTCAGGTAAGTGGGCTTTTAGTACAATGTAGAAATTTTTTTTCCACAGGTTTGTTATTTTTCAAGAATTTACAGGATGGTAAGTTTAGTTTTAGACCCTATTTTTTAAAAATTTATTTTTTTCTAAAAATTGATTAATTGTTTAAAACACTTTTTTACACTTATTTATAGTTAATATAATCAGTGGGATGTTTTTTAAAATTTTATTTAAAGTTAAAGTAGTGTTTTGGCAGCCCATACTTTTCATGAGTTTGACAGCTCTTACTGTCAAACTCATGAATGAGTTTCCCCTCCCCTGATTGGCTACACAGTGCTCACCTGATCCCAGCCGGCACATCGCACTAACTACGCCGCTGGATCAGGTAAGCACATCGCGCCGACATCTGAACCGGGCCTGTGACAGGAAATGCAAGCAGGCCCGGGCTTCAGATGTCGGCGCGCCGGGTGAGTGCACATCGGGGGCTTGCACGTGCGGCAAGCCCCCGATCCTAATTTCAGGGCCATTATATTCGCTAGAGTTTAGAAGAATGAGAGGGGATCTCATTGAAACTTATAAAATTCTAACAGGACTAGACAGACTAGATGCAGGAAGGATGTTCCCAATGGCAGGGGAGTCCAGAACCAGGGGTCACAGTCTAAGGATAAGGGGTAAGCCATTTAGGACAGAGATGAGAAGGAATTTCTTCACCCAGAGAGTGGTGAACCTGTGGAATTCTCTGCCACACAGGGCAGTTGAGGGCAATTCATTAAATATATTCAAGAAGGAGTTGGATATATTTCTTGAGGCTAAAGGGATCAAGGGATATGGGAAGAAAGCAGGGACAGGGTACTGAATTTGGATGATCAGCCATGATCTCATTAAATGGCCTACTCCTGCTCCTATCTTCTATGCTTCTATGAAATGAATTATTGATCTTCAAATGTGAAAAATATTGATCCTGTGGAAGTAAATAATTAATATTGGCCAAAAAAATAATAAAACTGCACATCTGCAAAAAGATAAATTAGTTCTGTGATGTGAGTTATTGCCTTAACTTAAATCTCCCATTTTTGGCAGGAAATGTTGACATCATTCTCCCAGTTGCACTGTCAACAAAGAGGAAAATCACCCACCAAGTGGCCTTCTGTTCCGAAAACTTTCCGACTCCTCCTCTGGTGACTAATGGTACTGCAGCCGATGTGGCGACGTCAACTCGCCGTCAGTAACAAAGCTGCTGGGCACTTTCCTAAACACTGCTTGGATTGACACAGCAGGTAATTCCACAGAAGCCGTCGCTGCCAGTTGCGTTGATTAGCAATTTAAAGATTCCTGCAAGATGCTTTGTGGAAGCACTGATGATACTTTCTGTGCGATGCAGCACCCAGCTCAGGGCTGCAATGAAAGGCATTGCTGTGATGTTGCAGCGGCTGATCGCTTCAGCTGGCTGGCACAGTAAGGCTTACCACTGAGTTAGCTGCAATATCAATCTAAGCAGCGTTCAAAATAAGACAGTTTGCAGATGTACTGCCAGATGTGTTTAAACGTATCACATTGAAACCTTCTCTTGAGCTCTACATTGCGGTTGCTTTCACAGTCAAAGAAATAAAACATCATTACATCACAAAACTACCGGAAACTCCTTTTGTGAGAGAGGGATATTACTTGTTTTAAAATAATGGGCCAGATTTTCTGACCCCTACGAGATGCGTACGCGCCCGTAGGGACCGCGCAAGTGCCGGTTTCAGGCGCGCTAGGCGCATGCGCTGAAACCCGGCACTTGCGATCTGTCAAGAATTCTCGTGACAGATCATCTGCCTGGCCAAGAAAAGTGCTTCTGCGGGTGGAGAGTTCCACTTTTTGCACAACTTCCACCCGCTGAATGACTGTCAAATTCTTACGCCTGCTTTTACCAGCATAAGAGTTTTAAAAAATAGAAAAATAAAATTTGATCAGTAATTTATAAATTAAAAATACTCTTAAAAAAGGTAAGTTTGTTATTAGCTCTGTAAAAAGATTTCATTTTTTTCTTCAAAAAATTATTTTTTTGTTTAAAATATTTAATTAAATTGCATTTTAATTAATTTTAAATGTGCAATTTTTATAAATTTTAAAAAATGTTTTAGTGTGTTTTTAAATGAGATCCCCATTCATACTTTTGAAAGTTCTGTACGTACGGAACTGCCAAAAGGATGAAGGGGGATTCCCTTCTTTCATTGGTTCGTCTGGCCCACGTGATCCCAGGGGCGCTTGCGAACTTCATGTGCCCCTGGGATACCTGGGCTTCTGCGCATTTTGAAGAGCAGAGGCTCAGGATCACAAGCCACGGGATTTATGGAACCAGCAGGTAAGTTCGTCGATTTTTTTCCGATCGGAAGCATCCGCCCGCAGGAAGCCTCCGATCGGAAATTCAGGGCCAATAAGTATTTCAGATAGCATCTGATGTCTTTTCAACAGTCTTCTGTATCTTTCTTGAACAGAAACACATAGGGCCAGAAATACCAGGCCAGAAGCGTGAGTACGGTCGGCTTACTCACGCTTCTGGCCGTTGGAAATGCCGGCGTTCAGCATGAACAGCGCATGCGGGGAACGCCGGCATTTCCAGGCCTCGAGCGCGTGCGACTGCACAGGCAGCGCTTGCGCAGTGAACTTCGTGGATTTCATTCATGAAATCCGTGAGGGTAAGTCCTTAGAAGTTACACGTGAAAAAAGCAAGTGTAAAGTTGTTCATTGGCTGCGGAGGAAGATATATTTTATCGTGGAGCTTTTGAAATGCAATATTTTTGTTTGGGAAAGGGAGGGAAGTTATTTTAAGAAATTTTAAGTAAGTTTTAAAGTTTAAATTTTTTTTTTTAAAAAGGGTTTTCAGAACGGTAGGTAGAAGGAGCAATTGTGGCTGTGTGAATGGAATGTGAGAATGAGTTATGTATGTATGTCCACATATATTCCTTTACGTATATGTATGTATGTTTTATATTCTTTTACTAATGTGTATGAATGTATGTTTTTAATTATGATTTTCCAATAAGTTACTTTCTCTGAAAGTCATAATTAAATAATACATTCATACACATAAATAAAGGAATATATACATAACACGCAAAGGAATATATACAGACATACATACTTTCAGAAGCTCCACGATAAGAAATATCTTCCTCCGCAGCCTGTGGAGCAACTGTACCCATGCTTTTTTCATGTGTAAGTTGTAATGACTGGACCTCACTGAAAGCATTAATGAAAGCGGCGAATTATACTGCGCACATGCTGCCTGTGCAGTCGCACGCGTTCTGCCTCTGAACCCCTTCGTTCAGAGGACAGGAAATGCCGGTTTTCCCCACATGCACTGTGAATGCTGAAAACCGGCATTTCATCCGGCCAGATGCGTAAGTACCCCGACCGTACTAGCGCATTTGGAAGGGAATTACTGGGCCAACATCACGACTTGCCGCCTCGCATCTGCGACTGAGGGCCCAAGGAGGTGCATTGTGCAAGAGGTCAGCATCGTACGTATCCTCACACTGTTCCCTTTGGGGAACTGTATGAAGTGGTGGAAGGATTTATGGCCGTGATTAACGCTCATTCCGTGACCGTAACCATCTTTGAACCAGCCATTAGGGTGGTTAGTCCTATGGCGGGAGGGTTTTACGGGCTCCCACAACCCATCTGAGGGGGGGGGGGGCCACCAACACCCACGGACGCAAGTATCCCGCTGGATGTCCACCCAGAATTTAAAGTTGGAGCTCCGACTCCACTTGCCGGGACTGTCTGGAGTGGGGTTCAAAACCCTGCTCCTTCTGGCCCAGCGGCGGGGATGCTTACTGCTACGCAAAAGGTCCACTCCGCACAAAAGGTGACACCCATACGTTTCCTGCGCCTTTTCCCTCCCCGTGACTGGAGCCCTATGCTGCCATTTCACGTTGCTAATTGGATTGGGCCTTTGTCATAGCGGTAGGATCCCCGCCGCTGGGCCAGATCAGGGTAGGGTTTCGAACCCCGCTCCAGACAGTCCCGGCAAGTGGAGTCGGAGCTCCGGCTCTAAATTCTGGGTTGACATCCAGTGGGATATTTGCGTCTGTGGGTGTGGGTGGCCCCCCCTCCTTGTATAGCTTGTGGGAGCCCGTAAAACCCTCCCGCCATAGGACTAACCGCCCTAATGGCTGGTTCAAAGATGGTTACGGTCACGGAATGAGCGTTAATCATGGCCATAAATCCTTCCACCACTTCATACAGTTCCCCAAAGGGAGCAGTGTGAAGACACGTATGACGACGACATTGCTAAATAAATAAATGGAATTAAAAAAATTCTTTTAGGGCTTTTAAAAGTCTTTAAATTGCTTTAATTCTCTTTAAAACTACTTCAGATTACTCAAAATAATGTAAACATTTTAAAAAGTTTATAAAAGTTACCAAAATCTTCAAAAAACTTCCAAAAACCTATTTAAACTGCTGCTTTGCATGTAAAAATCCTTAGCAGCTTGACAGAAACATTGGGGGCGTGTCCAGTGAAACTGAGACCTCAAGGGGCGTGTCTCACTTACACTGCACGCTCCTGGCTTCGCGCTGGCTGCACTCCTGGGCGGCGTGACGTCATACGCTGCCCGGGAATGTGCTTTCTATTTCTGCAAGTTCAGGCGTCCCAGAAGCTGATCGGCACGAGCGCGGGGTAAGTGCAAATACGGGGCTTGCACGTGCTGCAAGCCCCGTTCTGGAATTTCTGGGCCATACTTCCTGGCAGAGCTGAACAGTTTCGTTTACAAAAGCAAAATACTGCGGATGCTGGAAATCCGAAATTAAAACAGAAAATGCTGGAAATACTCAGCAGGTCAGGCAGTATCTGTAGAGACAGAAACTGTTAAGTCTGTGAATTATTTAGTTAATTAAAACAGACTAATGAGTAACAATAAAAACAGGTCTTTACTGGTTGGAGGTAGGGACTATACTGAATACAAGATTACTGCACAGTGCTTATATACCGGTGTGTTCACCCCCGGTATTACGTCTACAGCAGCCTGAGAAAGTAGTACATCTCTTAAGGTGGAACAGGCTTAAGCTCTCTTAAGGTGGAACAGGTTACATACACAACACTCCTCCCTTCTTAGCTTTATAGTCATCCCCCCCATTTAACATAACGTAATAACATATATACATATATAACTTCATGTTTAACGTAACATATCACAGATTCAGTCTCTGCGGAAAACAGTTCACAGATTCAATCTCTGTGGTGTAGTCGGTTCACGTTACTCATTCAATAGTCCTTTCATGGATTTAACAGCTTGAACTTCCGAACTGATTTGGCTCCGTTCGGAGGGACCACGTGTGTGATCTGGTAGAGGTGATAATGGTTCAGATGGGTCATCTTCTGTTTTTACTTTTCCTTTTCTGCTTCTTGGAGACTCTCTGGGCTCCACTGTCAGCTGCCACAGCTGCCAGCTGCATGCGCAGTTCCTCCTTCTCTTCCTCCTGTTTCCGTCGTAGAGCCAGCTTCTCCCGATGTTCCGTAGACTTTTGGTGCTCCTCCATGATTTCTGCACTTTGGAAGTCGAAGTTACAAGCTGGGCAGGACAGGACATCGTAATATTCGGTGTCGTCCACCAGGTCATGGTAATATTCGGTGTCGTCCTGAGCTAGACCAGTGAGAGGGTCGTCTATTTCCTCCATACCCAGCTGGACGTTAGCCAGCTCTTGTTCCAAATCCAGACATCTTTCCTGAAGAGACTTCTTCATGTGTACCTCTGCATCCAGCTTTTTCTGGGCTTTCAGCAAGTCGTTTACTAGTGACCTCATTTGTGATTTTAATACTTCAACTTCCTTTGGAGATTGATTGATCGGACTATGCAATCCCTCTACCGGAGCAGCTGTTTCAGCGGTCTGTTGTTCTACATTGACGTGAGTCAGCGTACTTTTGGCATCCAATGGCTGCTCTGTTGCAGTCGTTTCAGTCTGTGTCGTCACATCAGCCATCTCAATGACTTTTGAGAGCTCCGAACCCTTTTCCTTTGAAGATCGCAGCTCGTGTTCAAGTTTTTCCCATTTCAGAGTCTTGTCCCTCAGCATATGAAGGAGTTGGCTGACCGTTAACTCTTCTGACACCAGATTATGGCACGCACCTTCAGAACCTGAATCAGCTTTGATTCGTTCGGCCTCCTCGCGCAGATGGTTGGTGTGCTCCTGCTCCATTTTCTCCATCAGTTGCTTCTGTTGACTTTCCAGATTCTCCCACTCTGTAACAAAGAACTTTTTTATTTCATTCATCTCTTGCTCAAAACGGCGAATCATTTGTTCTAATTGCTGTTGTAGTTTGAAATGGAGTTGAGTTCGAGCCCAGTGTCCCTCAAAAATGTGCATATCAGTAGACTTGACAGACTCAGAATTCTCTGTTAAACTATGTTGTTGTTGCTCAGTGGAATTCTGTGCTGAAACTTTGTCTTTTGCACATGTGTTGGTCTTACCATCATCAGTTCTAGAGTCTGGGCTGATTATCTGCACCGAGTTCTCACTCTTTATGGCTTTTAGCGAATGCCAGTCCATATTTATGTTTCTAAACCACTCCCGGCCTAGTAGTGGTGGACCTCCCTCCGGTAGCACATATAAGTCCATTATTTGACTTCCTTCGCCCTTGTTGGCCACTGCAACCTTTATTGTCCCGATGGGGTACACTCTCTGCCCCGTGTAGGTTGTCAATATAATCTCCGTATCCTGTAGGGGAATATGTTGGAATAACCTTCTGTAATCTTTCTTATTCATGACCGACAATGCCGATCCAGTGTCTAATTCCATTTTTACTTGGACTCCTTCTATCTGAAGAGTAACCCAAATTGTCTGGAGGTCTGCACCCTTACCAACGTTGAGTACCCTTAAGCTAGCCAGTTCAATACTGCTTGCGTCTGAATCGGACTCCTGTTCAGCCACCTTGTGTACCTTTGCGTATTTCCCTTGCGGTGACTTCTTGTTGCTGGTCTTCTTCGCTGACCTGCATACTCTAGCTATATGTCCAAGCCTACCACAAGTTCTACATTCTTGGTTTTTAAACCAACACTGGTTCTGATCATGCGTTGTCTTTCCACAACGATAACATTTGCCAGAACTCACACCCAATTTGTGTGCACTGAGCTCCGGTGACCGTAGCTGCATTACTGCCGTGCCTCTCGCTGCGGCTTCGTGTGCTGCTGCCATAGTGACCGCCTTCTCAAGCGTCAGCTCATTCTCCTCGAGCAGTCGCTTTTGTGTATCCTGTTTAAATAAACCACACACAAATTTGTCTCGAAGTGCCTCTGTCAGTCCCGTTCCAAACTGGCAATATTTCGCTAATTTACGCAATTCCAGCAAATATTCAGCATTGCTTTCATGCTGTAGCTGCCTTCTGTCGTAAAATTTAAATCGTTCCGCTAGCATCAGCGGCGTGGGGTTTAGATGATCTTTCAGGACAGTAACAATCTCATCGAACGTCTTATCCGCTGGTTCATCTGGTGATAACAGGTGTTTCAATTGCCCGTATGTCTTCGCACCCATTAAATTTAATAATGTTAGAGCTTTATCTTGGTCACGAATTTTATTGGCCTTACAATAATTTTTTTACTCTTTCAACATATATGGCCCAATCTTCGAGGTCACTATCAAAGGTGCTAATATTCCCGTGTTTAGGCATTGTAGATTTGCAATTTCTCAGATTTTATTTTCTTTACTTGTTATCAAAGATGGCGGCTTCCCGCTCTTGCCGTCGTCCTCCGCCCACAAAATGGCGGTTTTCCCGCACTTGGCGGTCTTCACCCGTCCCCCGACGCCGTCTCCCTTCAGCCCCCGAGTGCGGCCCTTATCAGCGGATGCGATCGATGGCCCGGCTGCGCCTCGCACTTGAAAGCGGCCCGGCCCTTATCTGCCGATCGCTATCGCCCTATACCTCTCTCTTCCCCAGTCCTGTCTTCTACTCCGGTTCACAAGCTGATGGAGGCTTCAGGGTCCTAATGCCTGTCACTTCCAGTGGGGTGGTGAGTGGTGAGGTTTGAAACCTCTCTTCAACCGCCGTGGAATAACTGCCGCAGGGTAAGAACCTGACTCGTCGCCAGTGTTAAGTCTGTGAATTATTTAGTTAATTAAAACAGACTAATGAGTAACAATAAAAACAGGTCTTTACTGGTTGGAGGTAGGGACTATACTGAATACAAGATTACTGCACAGTGCTTATATACCGGTGTGTTCACCCCCGGTATTACGTCTACAGCAGCCTGAGAAAGTAGTACATCTCTTAAGGTGGAACAGGCTTAAGCTCTCTTAAGGTGGAACAGGTTACATACACAACAGAAACAGTGTTAGCATTTCAGGTCGATGGCCTTTCGTCAGAACTGGAAATATGTGTTGCTGTTAAAAAAAAATGACTCAAGTCAGATCCTTGACAGAGGAGTACTCCAGCTGTGTGAATTTATACCAAATGTGGAGGGCAGGGGGGAGAAGAAAAGAGAAGGAGAGGAAATGTGTTCTTTCTGTTTAAATCAATCTCTGCTGGCTTAATTGAATGTTTCAGGCATAAAAAAAACACTGGCATCAAAAAGTACTTACTGGTATTCAAAGACAGCACATACAGGCCATACCTCCTTGCTGCAGCAGTAAGCACACTACAGAATTATTCTCTATTATACAATTAAACTGTCAAAAATGGAAAATCCAGACATTTAGTAATAAAAATCGTCTGCTCTAAGCTGGACTTCCGTCACGTAATCATAATAATTTAGAAGAATGAGAGGTGATCTTATTGAAACATATAAGATACTGAGGGGGCTCGACAAGGTAGATGCAGAGAGAATGTTTCCCCTCATGGGGAAATCTAGAATTCAGGGGCATAGTTCCAGAATAAAGGGTCGCCCTTTTAGAACTGAGATGAGGAGGAATTCCTTCTCTCAGAGGGTCGTAAATCTGTGGAATTCTCTGGCCCAGAGAGCTGTGGAGGCTGGGTCATTAAATACATTTAAGGTGGAGATAGACAGATTTTTGCAAGATAAGGGAGTGACTGGTTATGGGGAGCGGGCAGGGAAGTGGCTTTGAGCCCAAGGTCAGCCATGATCTTATTGAATGGCGGAGCAGACTCAAGGGGCCAAGTGGCCTATTCCTGCTCCTATTTCTTATGTTCTATGTTCTTATAACAAGATTCCCTCTTTTTTTCTCTTTCTGTTGTCGCTTCTGATTATTTGCTAAAGGTTCTGAAATACTCAGAACGGACATGGGAGAAAGCACACACAAAAGCCTGAGGTCAGTCTCTCCGAGCACTGAAGGACTGAAAACGACCCATCATTTTTTTGTATTGAGACTTCAGCTGCAGGTTTGTTAGAAATATGCATCTTCTTCTTAACACTACAGTTGTGTTTTAAAATTCGCAGGTATGTCTTTACAGCACAGGTGCAAACAGAGCTCAAGGAAAGCAGGCTTCTCAAACCTGTCATACCTTCTCACACATCACAACATCCACATCCAAGATAATGCATCCTCAATAGACAAAGCACCCCTCTATTAAAAAGGAAGGATAACACTGGGGGCGATTTTCCCACTGGAGGTGAGATGGAGGCGGGTTTCGGTTTGGGTGGGTTTGAAACCCGCCTCCATTGATAGTTTTCAAACAATTGAGATTTTCCCATGATTGGACACTTGATTTCAGAGGTGTGGGATGCCCTTGGTCAAGTAGTGCTTTGGGACTGAAATCTGCCTCTGTTGACAGCACTTTTCCAGTCAGATTTTATGGCTTCTTGCTCCCTTGGCTCATTCCACAGGAGTTCTGCCTATGCTGCACCACCTGCAACATATTTTGAGAAACCACAATGTCCAATTCCAAGGCAAGGGCCTCCCGGAGGCTCTCGGATGAGGTGCTGTAAATGTTGTTTGAGGGGGTGACAGCTAGCATGGAGGTGCTCTTCCACTCATCTGGGAGGAAGAGGCCTGCCAAAGAAACCTCTGTGGGTACACCTGGCAAGGGATATAACCTCCAGATCTGTGTGCAGATTGGGAGAATGTTTATGTGTATTGATGAAATGCCATCCCTGCTGGAAAGCATTAAAATGATTTGAAGCCAAAATGTTGGCGCTATGCCATCTGTTCTTTCACCTTAGGCAGCTCCACATTGCGGTCTCCGCCACACTTGCGTTGTCAGGTTGGTGGCCTGAGTGAAAGGAGGCCAGGGAGCCATGTCCATTGTCAATGATGTCCTAGAATGGAGCCAAGGACATGTGCCAACTTGGGCAACCTATGCAAATCTGGCCAGGATAAGTTCATCCCTTGCATCCCGGGCAGCCATGTGCTCGTGTGCTGCCACTGCCACTGGTCGATACACTGGTGCTCTGACCTCCTCTTGCTCCTCTTGCTCCTCCTCCTCCTCCTCCTGCAGATCCTCCAGATCCTCCTCAGCCTCCTCCTCCTCATCTGAGGATGGCTGGAACGGAGCTGCTTGCTCATCAGGAAGCTGCAAGCCATGACGCTGTGCGATGTTGTGCAGTGGACAGCAGGCCATGACCATTCTGGAGACCCTGTATGGTGCAGGGCGCCACCTGATCAGTCAAGGCATCGGTAGCACATCTTCAACAACCCAATGGTTTGCTCTATGATGGACCTGGTCGAAGTGTGGCTGGCATTGTAGCGTTCTTCAGCCTCGTTAGCTGGCCTCCTGATCGGCATCATTAGCCACTTCTTCAGGGGGTAGCCTTTGTCACCAAGGAGCCATCCGTTAAGTTGGTTTGGTGGATTGAAAAGCGGAGGAACACTAGAGTGCCGCAGGATAAAAGAGTCATGGCAACTACCACAGAATTTGGCTCAAACATGCAAGAACTCCTTCTTGTGGTTACACACCAGCTGTATGTTGAGGGAGTGTAAGCCTTTTCGGTTGAAAAAGATAGCTGGGTTGTGATGGGGTGTCCTAAGGGCCACATGTATGCAGTCTATGATGCCCTGCACCATTGGCATGCCTGCCATATGTGCAAAGCCAACCGAACGTGTGGTTTTACTTGCTTGATCCCTTGTGAACTGGATGTAATTGTGGGCCTTAGCAAAAAGGGCATCGGTAACCTGTGTGATGCAACTGTGGGCGGCCGATTGGGAGATGCCGCTGATGTCATAGAAACATAGAAGATAGGAGCAGGAGTAGGCCATTCGGCCCCTCGAGCCCGCTCCACCATTTAATGAGATCATGGCTGATCATCCAAATTCAGTACCCTGTCCCTGCTTTCTCCCCATATCCCCTGATCACTTTAGCCTCAAGAAATATATCCAACTCCTTCTTGAATATATTTAATGAATTGCCCTCAACTGCCCTGTGTGGCAGAGAATTCCACAGGTTCACCACTCTCTGGGTGAAGAAATTCCTCCTCATCTCAGTCCTAAATGGCTTTCCCCTTATCCTTAGACTGTGACCCCTGGTTCTGGACTCCCCCGCCATCGGGAACATCCTTCCTGCATCTAGTCTGTCTAGAATTTTATAAGTTTCAATGAGATCCCCTCTCATTCTTCTAATGTCTGCTGATGATCCCTGGAAGGAGCCTGAGGTAAAGAAGTTGAGTGTGGCGGTGACTTTGACAGCCACTGGTAAGGGGTGTCCAACCGTTCCTCTAGGCACCAGGTCTTGCTGCAGCAGGCCGCAGATCTCTCGGACAACCTCTTGCGAAAGTCTCAGCCTCCTTCGGCACTGCTGCTCACTCATGTTGAGGTAACTCATCCTTTGTCTGTAAACCCTCTGTCGGGGGTATCTCCTGCAGCGAGGTACCTCGATGCGCTGGCGCCTTCTGCCCTGTGCAGCATCAGGTGGCTGAGCAGGAGGTAGGGGCTCCTGCTGATGTTGCTGCTGAGCTGCCTGAGCAGGAGGTTGGGGCTCCTGCTGGTGTTGCTCCTGAGCTGCCTGGTTCTGCTGCTGCCCTGGATGATCCTCATCCTCATCTGAGGTCCATGCAGAAAGAAAACAAATGGTTCCCATGCTGCTTGCAGATGCCTCCTTTGGGGAAGCACTCATTGCAAGCAGGGAGAGGGTCTTCCAAGGAGGTCCCACAGTTGACTGATTCAAGCTACAGCACCGACTTCTAAAAGTGCTCAAGGTCTGGCACGTGCAAGTAATCCTTGATGCAATAAACGATGTCTTGTTAGACCTGCAGAAGTGAGGAGGCCATCCACGAGTCAACCCACCAGGTTTACCTGGCGTGGTTCAGGAGGTGCGTGGAGTACACCGAAATCCTCGAAAAATCACGAGGACCTCTCAAAATAGGCTTAGAGAGGCCCTTAACGAATCGCTCTGGCCAGCTGGGGCCGGCACCGTTTCCCGACCTCCAAAACCGGCACCGGCAAAATCCCGTGGAGGCGGGTTGGACGCGGGTTCCGTACCTGCCCTCATTGAATCTGATTTTCCCACCTTTCCTGCCTCCAAACCCACCTCCTCCGACGGCAGAAAATCACCCCCTCTGTGTCAGGTTTTATATGGGCTAATAATAAGGCACTTTTTGCTCTTCACCCCCACTCCGTCCCTTCCCGTGCACAAGTTCCACTAGAGCACAGATTTTGTATTTTATATTTGTGCAATGTTGTTATGATAGCATTTAAATATTACAGCCCCGATATTCCCCTCTGCAGTGTGTGGGCTATGATTATTTTCCAGGAGCTACAGGAAGGAAAAGGGGATGAAAACTGTAAAGTCTGTGGGTTGTTTAGTTAATTAATACACAGACTCCAAGAGTAACTTAAAACAGGACTTTACTATTCGAAGGTCAGGGCGAATCTGCCCAATAAATCCTGACACAGCACTTATATACCGGTGTGGTCACCGTCGGTATTACAGTATACAGAAGCCAACAAAGTAGTGCAACACCTAAAGTAGTTCTCTTAAAGGTGGACGGTTACATATAATAGTTCTCTTAAAGGTAGACGGGTACATACACTACAATCCTCCCTTTTTAGCTTACAACATACTGATTCCCCATTAAACATACATTATAACATATATACAACTTTATGCAAGACAGTTCACAGATTCAGTCTCTCTGGAGGTTTCCGGACTCTGTCCGGATAACGCCTCGGTGGTGTCGTAACTTCCGGCGGGGTAGTAGGTGCTTCTGGCAAGGTCGATTCGGCTTGAAGGACAGTGTCAGGTTCATCTGATTCCAGTATTACCAGATCGGAGGTAGGCGTTCTGGGTATCTCTGTCTCAACATTAACCATGTAAGGTGGTGGAGTAGGTTGGCCATTTGTGGCTGACCCTATGATCTGGTCAACATGGCGCCTTATTATACTGTCCCCAATGTCCACCGTATACATCAACGGCCCTAGCCTTTTTCCAATAATTCCAGGCTGCCATTTCTCGGTACGGTAGTCCCGGGCCAAAACTTGTTGACCTATCTGAAAAGATCTAGTTGGCCTTTCATTCATGCCCTGGAATTGCCGGTTCTCTATGTCCCTTCTGACGTTTGGCTTAAGCAAATCCAGCCGGCATCTTAGTCGTCTATTAAAAAACATCATGGCGGGAGTTTGATTTGTGACCGCATGTGTTGCATTCCTGTACGCCAACAAGAAGCTATCCACCTTATGTTGTAAGTTAATGGCTTCATTACCCGTGGCCTTTATGGCCTTCTTGAAGGTCTGGACAAACCTTTCAGCCAATCCATTGGAGGCGGGATGGTATGGGGCTGACGTGTAGTGCTTAACCCCATTGCTCTTTAAGAATTTCTTGAATTCTTCGGACACAAATTGCGGTCCATTATCAGAACAGATCTGTTCCGGCAGCCCATTCCTAGCAAACATGGTCCTTAACACTGTGATGGTTTTTTCCGTGGTGGTGGTGGACATCTTTATTACCTCCGGCCACTTGGAGTATGCATCCACCGCTATTAGAAACATTGAGTCCATAAATGGACCAGCAAAGTCGATGTGTACCATTTGCCAAGGAGATGAGGGCCACTCCCATGGATGCAGAGGAGCCTGTGGTGGCGCGTTTTGGACCTTCTGGCATCCTAGACGGCTCTTAGTGATTTCTTCGATGTCCCCATCAATGCCTGGCCACCACACAAACGCTCTTGCTAGGTTCTTCATTTTCACTCCACCCAGATGTCCCTCGTGCAGCTCCTTTAACACCTTCTGTTGAAGTTTGGGTGGAATCACCACTCTAGATCCACACATCAGGGTTCCTCGACACACTGACAGCTGTTCTTTTCTCTGCGAAAATGCTGGCAGCGTTGGTTCGCCCTGTGCTGGCCATCCCTCCACCGTTAAATCATAGACTCGTGAGAGAGTCGGGTCATTTCTTGTTTCGTTTTCGATCATCGAATTTGTTACTGGTAGACATTCCACTATGGATGAGTGGAACATCTCTACCGGGTCCACTGTAGTCGCTTCTTCTACTATCGGCAATGGCAAGCGCGATAACCCATCAGCATTTCCATGCTGTTTGGACCTTTTGTATTCGATGTCATATTGGTGTGCCCCAAGTAACACGGACCACCTCTGTAACCTTTGCGCTGTCATGGTGGAAACGGCCTTGTTAGGGTTGAATATGGACACCAACGGCTGGTGGTCTGTCAGTAATGTGAACTTCTTGCCCTGCAGGTAATGATTGAATTTCTTTACGCCCCACACAAGGCTGAGGGCCTCCCTATCTATTTGAGCATAATTTCGCTCCGCGGAGGTCAATGACCGGGACGCGAATGCCACTGGCCGTTCCGAGCCATTTGGTAACTTGTGTGAAAGTACTGCTCCCATTCCATAGGGGGAAGCATCACAAGCTAGACGAAGAGGTAACGTTGGGTTGAAATGAGCCAACACTTCTTCAGAGGTAATCAACGCCTTGCTTCTGCGAAAGGCCTTTTTACATTCCTCACTCCACTTCCATGGTACTTCTTTCCGCAACAGAGCATTCAGCGGATGCAGCACCGTGGATAGATTCGGCAGAAACTTGTGATAATAATTAATCAACCCCAAGAATGATCTTAACTGTGATACGTTTTCCGGAGCGGGGGCCTTCACGATAGCTTCTATCTTGTCAGGTGACTTGTGCAGCCCCTCTCGGTCAATGACATGACCGCAGTACGAGATCCGTTTTTGGAAGAACTCACATTTCTTGCGATTAACTCGAAGGCCATATTCCTTCAACCTAGTGAGCACCAGTTTCAAATTTCTGAGGTGTTCTTCCTCGTCTTCTCCCGTAATCAGGATATCGTCTAAGTAACACTGCATGCTTGGAATTCCTTGTAATACCTGTTCCATGGCCCTCTGCCAAATTGCTGGAGCCGAAGCTACCCCAAAAACCAGTCTATTATAACGATACAAGCCTCTGTGTGTGTTGATGGTGAGGTACTGACGCGACTCTTCCTCGACTTCCATTTGTAAGTATGCCTGTGCCAGGTCTATCTTGGTGAAGTGTTTCCCTCCAGCCAACGAAGCAAAGATATCTTCAATCCGCGGAAGCGGGTATTGTACCGTGTGAAGCACCGGATTCACTGTGATCTTGAAGTCTCCGCAGATGCGGACCTTCCCCGGTCCCCCTGGCTTGTTACTTGGTGAAGACTTCATGACAGGAACAATGGGCGTGGCCCACTCACTCCAGTCCACTTTTGACAGTACCCCTGATCGTTCAAGTTCTTCCAGTTCTGCCTCCACAGCAGGTCGTATCGCGTAAGGTACCGATCTGGCTTTGAAAAATTTTGGGCTTGCATGTTCTGCAATCTTAACCTTTGCTTTAATTCCTCGCAGTGTTCCCAGTCCTTGCTGGAATACCTCTTTAGCTTCGTCTAATATTCTGGACAACCGTTCAGGTTTGACATCTTCCTTTCCGGAATCTACCGTCATGGTGTTTAGTGAATGCCAGTCTATCTTTATTTTCCTGATCCACTCCCGTCCCAGAAGTGGTGGACCTCCCTCAGGCAGCACATACAGGTCCATCCTTTGGTGCTCTTTGTCCTTGTATCTCACCTTGACTTCTATCTTTCCGATGGGGTATACTTTGTGCCCCGTGTATGTCTTCAATACTAGTTCCGTATCCCGTAGGGGAATATGCTTGAATAAATTTTTATAATCATGCTTATTCATGACCGTCAACGCCGATCCGGTGTCCACTTCCATTTTCACTTGGACTTTTGCAATCTGTAGTGTGATCCAGATAGCTTGTCGGTCAGCTTCATTACTCACATTGTGAATTCTCAGACTATCCAGTTCCTTGCAGTTGGAGTGTGAGTCCGAATTCTGTTCTTCCGGACTCTTCCTAGTCACCTCATGTACCTTTCTGTACCTCTTTTGTGGTGACTCATTATTGTTGGTCTTCTTTCCTGACCGGCATACCTTAGCTATGTGACCGAGCTTGCCACATTTCCTACATTCCTGGTTTTTAAACCAGCATTGGTTCTGGTCGTGTGTTGTCTTCCCACAACGATAGCATTTCATTGTACCCGAAGTAATTTGCTGCACACTGAGTGCCGCTGCCTTTAGCTGCATTTCCGCCGTTCCTTTCGCTGCGGCTTCGTTCGATGCAGCAATAAGGACAGCCTTCTCAAGTGTAAGATCGTTCTCTTCGAGCAGTCGTTTTTGTGTTTCTTCCTTCGACATTCCGCACACGAATATGTCTCGCAATGCCTCTGTCAGATTCCCTCCAAACTGGCAGTGTTTCGCTAGTCTACGCAGTTCGACCAAGTATTCTGCGTTGCTTTCGTCTTTCCGTTGCGTTCTCGCATAGAATTTGAATCGTTCCGCCAACATCAACGGTGTGGGGTTCAAGTGATCCTTCAGAACAGTCACAATATCATCGAAGGTCTGATCCGCCGGTTTAGCTGGTGCTAGTAGATGCTTCAAGAGCCCGTATGTCTTCGCGCGCATCGAGTTTAGCAAGGTTATAGCTATGTCATCTTCTTCTATTTTATTGGCCTCACAATAGATCTCAATGCATTCCACATACGTGGCCCAGTCTTCTACCTCGGAATTAAAATCGTTGATGTTACCACGCTTAGGCATCTTCCTCTCTTCCTGATAACACCACGAATTATTTCTTTAAATTTTTTTTTCCAAGATGGCGGTTTCCCGCGCTTATCTTCTCTCCCCGCCCACTTCAATGGCGGTTCCCCACTTCTGTCTTCTTCTCCGCCTAATGGCGGCTTCCCGCGTTTCTTCCCCTGGCGGGAGGGGTACACTTTCCCCACGGGCGACGGCCGCTGGCTTTCAGGTTCACAGCCTGCGCGTCGGCTTCAGTGCTTTCCCTTTTCTCGGCAGGGCAACCGGCGCTGGGTACACCCCGTTGACGGCGAACAGTTTCAGCCGCTGGGCTGGCTCTCGTTCAGTTCCCCTTGCTCGGGCTCTGTCTCTCTCCCGCTCGCTCGGCTCTACCGGCGCTGGGTACACCTCGTTGACGGCGAACAGTTTCAGCCGCTGGACTGGCTCTCGCTCAGTCTCCCTTGGTCGGCTCTGCCTCTCCCGCTCGCTCGGCTCCCAATCGCGCCTCCCAGTCCTCTCGCAGTCCGGTGCTTCCCTCCCCGGCTGCGGCTGAGTTTTTATATCTTCCCGCGCCTACGCTCCCGGTCGCAGCGCTTCATGGCTTCGGTCGCTGCCCGGCCTTTTTCGCCGGTCACGATCTAGCTGTCTCACGATGCCGTTGCGTCCCCAGCCTGTCTGTACCGCGGCTTCCTTGCTCCACGCTGCCCCAGTCTCAGCGCCTCTGGGCCCGACTTCTGTCCGGCTCCTTTCCCCCTCGACCGTGGTCGAGTGCACCGCCCTTATCCTCCGGTTATTCTTTTTACTTTTCCCTTACTCACAGTCACCGTGGCCGGCTTGCTTCTCGTGCTGATCGGCTCACTCCTCACCGTGGCAGAAGGGACAGTCAGTGCCTGTTGCTGATGGAAGTCTTTGTCTCTGAATTCTTCCTCCTTTCCAGCTCTGCAGACTCGAGTTTTCTCCCAACAGAACGACGAGGGCGGTTGCCTCTTCTCGACGCTCGTTAACTGCTTCGGAAGTATTGTTGCCGCAGGGTACGATCGGACTCGTCGCCACTGTAAAGTCTGTGGGTTGTTTAGTTAATTAATACACAGACTCCAAGAGTAACTTAAAACAGGACTTTACTATTCGAAGGTCAGGGCGAATCTGCCCAATAAATCCTGACACAGCACTTATATACCGGTGTGGTCACCGTCGGTATTACAGTATACAGAAGCCAACAAAGTAGTGCAACACCTAAAGTAGTTCTCTTAAAGGTGGACGGTTACATACAATAGTTCTCTTAAAGGTAGACGGGTACATACACTACAAAAACCCATGACATCAGGTTTCCACTCCCTTTACGCTGCCTTAGGATTTTTTGGGGCTTCTCCAAATTGGCAAAGAAGGGCAACTCTTGCCATTTAATGAGGTGGGAGGGGATACACTTCATCCTCTCAAATGACTTTCTTCCCAGAGTGTCCTAGGGGCATCCATTTCCAGTGACGTTCAGGAAGCTAAAACTAAGGGGATAATTTTAACCTAACCCGCTCAAGGGAAACTGACTGGATCGGATCGGTCACGTGTTCTACACAAGCCCTGATTTTACTTCCCATTGAAGTCATATTATTAGATGGGGTGTAAAACGGGCAGCCAATCCCCTCCCATTAGTTTCTGCTGGGGGAAGTTAAGATGACCCCCTTAGGTCTTCTACTAGGAATCCTTCAGATTGGAGAAAGGTGAAGAAGATTCTCAAGGTAACTTTTAAACATCCCTTTTTACTTACACGCTAGATCTTTAAACCTCGAGGCCCTCTGACTGCTGTTGTCCAACAGAAGCCAGAAGGCCAAAGCCCAGGCCTGCAGCCGTGTCCCTAAATCCACTTCTCATTTATTTTTCACAGACTGGGGATTTTAATTTGCCAGTAGACTGGGAGAAGCAAAACAACTCCAGTAATACATCCACTGAATTTCTAGAAGACATTCGGGACAGTTTTCTGGAACATTGGGCCAGATTTTGCAGTAAAAATAATGATGAGGCCAACAGCGCTCACCGTTATTAATGTATAAATCAGACAGCAACTCCCAACGACCGCACATGCGTAGATAAATGTGTAAATGAGGAAGTTACTGTCCGATAATGCCCTGCTCCTCCAGAAGCTTTGCTGTAACAGTATCTCGCTGAGAGACTCACCATTGAAATACATGGAACAGTGTGATGTTGTTGCAATTACCTGATATATATGTACTAAACGTGCCAGAAAAAGTTGGGGTTGTCCATTCCAGTGTAAGTACCCCTTTAATAGCATGATATGGCTTAATTACTGCCAAACAACCTCTCTGGCACTGAAAATTGATTTTAGTAAGTGTGGAGTATTATTCCTACAGATTTTAATTATTGTTGGAGATCTTTAAAAAAATGTAAAAATTATTAATCATTTTTTGTACCTTTTCTGTCTCTTTTATCTCTCTCTCTTAATCCAATCTTTATTTCCCTCTCTTTATTTCACTTTCTGTACCTGATTTGACATTGAATTAATTTCTAACTGACACTTCCTGGTTCAGACTCCGTGCTGCTCATTAACGATTCGTCAATCTGATTGGTTTAGGAGATACACAGTTGCTTGCCCGGTTCACACAGGACCCAGATGCTCTGTAGGGGGCGCTGTGCTTTTTCGATGATTGGCTGACAGGAACTTCCAATGGAAAAGCCTATAAAAAGTCAATAGGCAAGTGCAAGTGAAACGGATGGCACAACCGCTGACCATAAAACTCAGCCCATTAAAATGCATGGGCCAAAACTTCGGGTCCCCATAGGTGAGTACGCGCTGGGTACTCACACGTAAGCCCAACGAAAATGCCGGTTTCGTGCACGCACTTGCACATGCGCGGGAAACCGGAACTTCCATTCCCTTAAAGGAAGGGGTTCACAGGTCGAACGCGTGCGCCGGAGAGGCAGCGCGTACGCCTGGAACTTCCGTTTTTTTTGCAGCTTTCTCCAGGAGGGTAAGTCTCCAGGAGCTATGCTTGTAAAAAGCAGTTGCAAGGCCTGCTTTTAACAAGGTAAGTGGTGAATTAAGTAAAATTTAAACATTTTTTCCACAGGTTTATTATTTTTAAATACTTTAAAGAAAGGTAAGTTTATTTTTAGCCCTGTTAGAAACTGTAATTAATTTTTTCAAAAATTTAAATTATTGTTTAAAAGTTATTTTATGTAATTTATAGTTATGTTAAAAATGTGATTTTTTTTTTTTTAATTATTTGAAGTTTTAGTGATGTTTTGGGGTTGAATTGTATTCATAGATTTGACAGCTCTTCCTGTCAAACTTATGAATGAAGCATTCCCTGCTACCATTGGCGCTCCATGGCCCACGTGATCCCAGGGGACGCATCGAACTAACTGCGCCCCTGGGATATGTAAGCACTGCGCGCCGGCAGTTGGAGCAGGCCCAGGATCGGTATCCCACGCGGGCCCAAAGCACAACGGCCAGCACGCTAGGTAAGTGCAGGTCAGGGGCTTGCACCCGTGGGAAGCCTCCGACCCAAATTTCTGGGCCATTATGTTTTAGAACCGACAAGGGAACAGGCCATACTGGATTTAGTAATGATAAACAAGCCAGAATTAGTTAACGATCTCATGGTAAGGGAGCATTTTGCAAATATCAAGCATATTATGATCAAATTTGATATTAGGTTTGAGAGGGAGAAGGGAGAGTCACAATCCAAGGTTCTAAAGTTAAGTAAGACAAACTTCGAAGGGATGAGAAATGAATTAACCGCAGTAAAATGGGCTGAACTGTTAATGGGTAACCCTACAGACAAACAGTGGGAAGTTTTCAAAGAGGTATTTGATACAATACAAAACAGTACATACCGCTAAAATAGCAAAGGGTCCACTTGTGTAGTTAAGCAATCATGGTCAACAAATAAGGTAAGAGACAGTATCAAGCTAAAAGAAATGGCTGACACAAATGCAAGGAAATGTGGAAACCCAGTAGACTGGGAGAGCTATAAAAAGCAACAAAGGGATACAAAGAAAATATAATAGGTGCAAAAAGGGAATATGAGAAAAACTGGGATATCAATGCTAACAGATAAAGTTTGTGTCAATATATTAAGAGAAAGAGTGGTAAGGGCAAGTGTTGTCTCATTAAAGACAGAATCAGTTGATACCCATCATGGATAATAAGGAAATGGTAGACTTGTTAAAATGAATACTATCTGTTTTCATAGTAAAGGAAGAGGACAAAATACCAGTGGTACAAGAGAACCAAAAAATAACTTAAGGGAATTGGTAATGGAGAAAATAATGGGATTTATTAGAGACAACTCTCTAGAACATGATGGTTTCAGCCCCAGGGTATTAAAAGAAATATGGGAGGAAATTGCAGATGCATTGATCATAATTTTCCAAAGCTCTCTAGATTCAGGATTGTGCCCTTGGATTGGAAAATTGCAAATAGCATCCATTATATAAGAAAGGAGGGAGGGAGAAACCAGGTAGCTACAGATCTGTCAGTTTAATATCATCTGTAGGAAGCTACTTGAATCTATCAATGGGATAAAATGACTGAGCACTTGAACAAGCAGGAGCTGATCAAAGAGAGTCAGCATAGATTTGTAAAGGGTAACTCATGTCTGACTAATCTATTGAATTTTTTGAGGAGGTCACTAACATTGGGCATAGGGCGTGTCTATGGATCTTGTCTATATGGACTTCCAGAAGGCATTTGATAACATTCCGCACAAGATATTATTAGCAAAAATGAGAGCACACGGAATTGGAGGTAACCTTGTGACATGGGTCGGTAATTAATTGTTAAGCAGGAGACAGACAATAAGGATAAAGGAAGTATTCTCTGAGTGGTAGGATGTGACAAGGGGTGTTCCTCAGAATCTGGAACCTCAGATTTTCACCATATATATTAATGACTTGGATGAAGGAGCAGAGTTGTATAGCCAAGTTTTCAGATGACATTAAGTTAGCAGGCACTGTAAATTGGAGACAGTTACAAAGGGACATAGGCTGACAGTGGGCCAAACTATGACAGATGAAGTTCAATGTGTTGAAGTGTGAGGTCATCCACTTTAGATCCGAGAAAGACAAATCGGAATACTTTTTTAATGGTGATAGACTAGGAATTATGGAGAAGCAAAGGGATTTCGGTGTCCATGTACATAAATTACTGAAAGCTAGTGCAGAGCTACAAAAACAAATCAAAAGGACTAATGGAATGTTGTTGGCCTTTATCGCAAGGGGTTTGGAATTGAAAAGTGAGGAAGTGATGCTTTAGTTGTACAGACCCTTGATCACACCACATCTAGAGTAGTTCATTCAATTTTGGGCACCGACCGCAGGAAAGGTACATTGACCTTGGCAGGGGTACACCAGAATGATACCAGGGCTTAAAGGCTTAAATTATGAGGACAAGTTGCATAAACATGGCTTGTATTCCCTTGAGTTTAGAAGGTTGAGGGGTGATATAATCAAGGTATTTAAACTGGTAATGGAATTTGATAGGGCAGTACAGAGAAACTTTTTACTCTGGCGAGAGAATCCAGAACAAGAAGTGATAATTTTAAAATTAAAGCCAGGCCATTTAGAAGTGAAATCAGGAAGCACATTTTCACACAAAGGGTAGTGGAAATCTGGAACACACTCCCCCCCCCCCCCAAAAAAAAAGCTGTGGATGCTGAATCAATTGAAATTTTCAAGACTGAGATTGATAGATATTTGTCAGGTTAGGGTATAAAGGGATATGGAACAAATGGAGTTGATCAGCCATGATCTAATTGAATAGCGGAACAGGCTTGAGGGGCTGAATGACTTACTCCTGTTCTTATATTCCTATGATTCCGGGCACAAGGCCGTGCTATGGGGCAGGCTTTCAAATGGGCTACACTAAACACCTAGGACACCAGATTTGGGAAAATGTGGACCAGACAGGCAAAGCGCACATCCAATGCCCTCTGCTTGGGCAAAGGGAGCGGGGAGGAATATTGAGGCCAATATATTTAATGTGGCACATGGCATGGCAAACACTACTCTTTTCTGGTGTGTGAAAGGAGGCCTGTCAACAGACGATTCTTGGTTTTCTTATTAATGCGTCAAATATAAAATTACTTTTGAAACCAAAGTACCCACAATTCAGCCTTAATTTCGAAAAGCCCTGCTAATATATGAGTAAACTCCTTATGAGCACCATAACTAAATACAAAAATATGTTTTCTGCAATCCCAAATATATAGGATTTGTGCTACTTCAAAAAAATCAAATAAATTGCCATTTTCAATTTGTATCAAGTACCTAAAAGCTTCCCATAAGTTCCTTTGAAAGGCTGTCCATCTTTACCAAATCCCCTAGGATTGCTACCATGAAATATTGGGCAGCTGCTAGTTTAAACAAATAGCTATTTCTCTCCCCCAGTGACTACAGATAGAACCCTTTTGAATTTGTTAGATAACTGTTTAGCCAATATTTGGAAACATGTCTATTCTTAGCAATAGTTTCAGCTCAGTCACAGACTAAATTTCCATGAAGCACTCCAATTGATGATTATAAATTGTGATTCAAAGGTTTTATTGTGCACAGTTCCTGGCTGGATAACATTTACAAAGTATCTTGCAGTTTCCATTGAACGGGCACTGATGGATAATGGAATAACTTAACTTCGGCAGCTGGGACCTTTGTACCATTCAGAATGTTAAAGTGCATTTCATTTACAGAATCTCTAAAGCAATCAAATGGATTTTCCTCTGTTGCACTTGAGTGTAAATGATCGTCTTAGAGGAAAATCAGGCAGGGAGGATCGTACGCCTGTGCTAAAGGCTACATTACACTTCAAAAGTACTACATTGGCTGTAAAGTACTTTATGACAGTCTTAGATTCTGAAAGGTGCTATATAAACCCAAAATGCTTTCTTTCTTTCATTTAAATGAATGGATGGAAAATCAGATGGGCTCAAGTAGAGGTGATGCTCCCTACCTGATTTTCCCCAGGCACTTTGACCAGGTGATCATTTACACCCAAGCGCAACAAAGGAAAACCTGCCCCAGTGTATTCAATCTGTGATATTGTGAAGTAAACTTATATGTTATATTGGGCATACATTAAGATATAGGTTACGTAAGGTGTGGTTTCCAAGGAAGTAACTGAAACAATTCTCAGCTACTCGCTGTGAATGTTACTGAGAGTATACTGTAATTTAAATTATTTTACTCTCTCTCCTTATTGTCTCTATTACCTCAAGTTAGCATCCTGCATCTGCATGACCATTCTGTGGGTTATCCAGTTGACAACTCCACAGAGAGTGCTCATCAGTGGACCTCCCAAGAGGAGTTTTCGAGTAGTAAGGGAAGGGATTGCCCCTGGACTTTTTATCCTTTCACCTGTGGATGACTTGGCCATGGCTTCTGAAACTCACCCGCTCAGTTTAAGCCAACTGGAAATGTTAGTGGTGAATTAATTCAAGCTTCATTCTCCCTGTTGGGATTCCAATATGCTGACACTATTGCCATTGGGTCACCTTTGTAAGATAATCATGGATTAGAAACATAGAAACATAGAAGATAGGAGCAGGAGTAGGCCATTCGGCCCCTCGAGCCTGTTCTGCCATTTAATGAGATCATGGCTGATCATCCAAATTCAGTACCCTGTCCCTGCTTTCTCCCCATATCCCTTGATCCCTTTAGTCTTAAGAAATATATCTAACTCCTTCTTGAATATATTTAATGAATTGGCCTCAACTGCCTTGTGTGGTAGAGAATTCCACAGGTTCACCACTCTCTGGGTGAAGAAATTCCTCCTCATCTCAGTCCTAAATGGCTTACCCCTTAACTTTAGACTGTGACCCCTGGTTCTGGACTCCCCGACCATCGGGAACATCCTTCCTGCATCTAGTCTGTCTAGTCCTGGTTTTTAGAATACTTGTTTTCTATCTTTAGTGATATAATTATCAGTAATGGATTTATAATTGTGTGTAAGAATTAAATATAAAAGTCTGCAATCATCGACTGTATGCAATGATAACCTGAAATATATTAGACATGTAACCCTTTTGCCTACAATTAAAGTCTGTGAGCAAGCCATAATCCAGACAGCCTGGGGTGAGAAAGATGACTGCTATAGCTGAATAGGGAAGCTGTGGGTGAAAGCTGGATATTAGCCAACAGTAAAGATGAGGCACAGAGTGGAGCTAACTGTGAAACTGTGGTTGTAACCATGTTGGAACATTATGATGTCTGGCAGTGAGCTAAAACATAGGCCTTTCACAGGACCAAATTCAAATCATTTGGAACCAGGGTCCCTCTGGGATTCACAAATTGGCAAATTCTTATTCAGGACTTAGGTTTTGAAGAACATTATGCTTTTATTAATAATAAGCACCCAAAGCTATTGGCCCAGAAATTTGGGTCGGGGGCTTACACCCGCGGGAAGCCCCCGACCTGTACTTACCTAGTGCGCCGGCCGTTGAGCTGTGGGCCCCCGTGGGATTCCGATCCTGGGCCTCCTCCAACTGCCGGCGCACAGTGCTTGCGTATCCCAGGGGGGCAGTTAGTTCGATGCGTCCCCTGGGATCATGTGGGCCATGGAGAGCCAATCGGAGCAGAGAAATGCCCATTCATAAATTTGACAGGAAGAGCTGTCAAAACTTAGAAATACTACAGGCCCCAAAACATCACTAAATCTATAAATAATGTTTTTTTAAATCACATTTTTTAAATAAACTATAAATTACATGAAATAACGATTTTAAACAATAATTTAAATTTTTGAAAAAAATAATTTTATTTTCTAACGGGGCTAAAAATAAACTTACTTTTCTTTAAAGTATTTAAAAATAATAAGCCTGTGGAAAAAATGTTTTAATTTTAATTAATTCACCACTTACCTTGTAGAAAGCAGGCCTTACGCCTGCTTTTTAAGTGTCTAACTTCTGGAGACTTACCCTCCCGGGAAAACCTGTAAAATAAACGTAAGTTCGATGCGCACGCGCAGCCTCTCCGGCGTACGCATTCGAACTCTGAACCCCTTCTTTCAGGGGAACGGAAGTGCCGGTTTCCCACGCATGCGCAGTGCATGCAGGAAACTG
The DNA here is from genome assembly GCF_052327205.1 of Somniosus microcephalus. Lineage (NCBI taxonomy): Eukaryota > Metazoa > Chordata > Chondrichthyes > Squaliformes > Somniosidae > Somniosus > Somniosus microcephalus. The sequence continues at coordinate 28,528,020 of NC_140995.1, read as the reverse complement.
GCACTTCCATTGGGCCTACGGGTGAGTACCCCGTGTTTACTCACCCGCGGAGACCTGAATTTCTGGGCCAATGAGATTTGGGCTATAAATCCACATGGGGGGGGGGGGCGGGAGTCCCAGCTATGTGCGTCCAGGCATAACTTGCGGCTTTTTTGGCGTGTCTTCTGCCAGAGTTATGGCAGAAGTACACTGGAAGTGTTGCCGATTTACAGTTCCATTGGGCACAGTCTCAGAATAAAGGGTTGCCCTTTTAGAACTGAGATGAGGAGGAACTTCTTCTCTCAGGGGGTCGTAAATTTGTGGAATTCTCTGCCCCAGAGAGCCATGGAGGCTGGGTCATTAAATACATTTAAAGTTAAGATAGACAAATTTTTGCAAGATAAGGGAGTGAAGCGTTATGGGGAGTGGGCTGGGAAGTAGCTTTGAGCCCTAGATCAGCCATGATCTTATTGAATGGCGGAGCAGCCTTGAGGGGCCAAGTGGTCTATTCCTGCTCCTATTTCTTATGTTCTTATGTTCTCAAGATTATGCTACCAGCTTATTGTAAAAACGTTCAAATTATTATTGGCACTGAAATAATCAAAAAGAAAAGTATCATGGATAAATGCGAAACTATCACATGATGATGAACAAGACCAGAAACGTAGATCTACTGGCGGTGGCATGGGGCAAATACGAGACGTCCATAGTTACCAACCATAAGACAATAAAGTTCAGGATCCTTCACAGACCTTAGCTGATACCATTCAAATATTACAGCGTTTCAATCAGGCTGCATATAGCTGCTGGAGATACAGTGCAACTAGAGGCCAAATTTAACTCTGCCCCATAGCAGAAAATGGGTGGGCAGGCAGTTAAAATCGCGGCAGTGACTTACCCCCTCCGATCTCACCGCCTTCCCACGGTACGTAATTTTAATCTGCTGTTTTAACACAGGCAATGGGGTACAGCTTTAAATATGCAGATCAAGCCTCAATTAGGTTATTGGGCCCCGGCAACAATTTTAAACCAGGCCTGAGCAAGAAAGCCATCGAATGTGGCAACAAGTGGACCCAGGGCCACAAGAGGTCCAGAAAATAAGCACTTTTATACGTGTTTCCTTGTGACCAGGAGGAGCAGCAGTGCTTGGGTATTCCCTGGCCCAGCTTGCCTCCCCCTCCACCTCCACCGACTGCGATGCTCTCTCAACCTCCCTCCCAACCACTTACTGGACTGCCGGGGATTGTTCCTCTGGGCCCTCGGCAGCGGCCTCCTGCCTGCCTGGGCTTAGCGCCATATTTGGTGGGGGGAAGAGACTGATTGACAACATGCAGATGAAGCCCCGGAGTTAGAATCACCCGGACCTCATACTACAGGGGGCCAGATGGTTTGCCGCCCACTATGGCTCCCACTGAGAGTTAAAATCTAGTATTAGACTTCTATGAGGAAATCTAAGCTGCAAAAAACATATTTGGGAAATAGATATTAAGGAACTCAGAAATAACACTGCTTATTATCCCAGGAGGATAGTTTTAAAGAGGTGTTGGTTCTAACAATCTGAAAGGTTAAATGGTTAATCTTTCAACACAGGGAAAGTCTGCCTCTGCCAAATATTAGAGAACAGACAACTGTTAATGGAATACTTAATATTGGAAGTAGATTTAAAAGAAAACTGAGTATACATCAGGGCCAATTTTCCTCACTCGCACCCCCCTCGCACATCAGGCAGAGTGAACCAAAAGTGCGTTCCTGACCTGACCTGATTCATGTTTGCAGTTTCAGGTAATCTCCCAAGGGCAATGTACCACAGGCACAGACTCACCCCTTGGCAAAGCCATGCACCTGTAAACGAGGGTGGAAATCCAGCTGCTGCTGCAGGCCCGAGAAGCGCAGCATTGGTAATGGCTGCTGGCTGCAGGGCATTCTGACTGCTGTCCATAAACGGAAGCTAAAAGGGCTCCATCCTCCATCCTCCTTCTGGGTGCCCTTCCCAATGGGTGCCCACCCCACCTGGCATGGGGGGGGGTGGAGAGCGGGAATGAGTTAAGAGGCATTGTTACGTCATTCCCAGCTTTAATTTGAATGCTTGCACCTGCTTCAGGCACAAGCGCTCCATCCACCCCCTCCACCTCCTCCACCTCCTCATCCAGTAGGAATCCTGGAAATACCAATGCAACAGAAAGGGTGTGGGGACCCGGAATAATAGGTCTCTACCCTTTTTACTAAGTTCCCATGCACAAAGCAGAGGAAAATTGGCCCAAGCATGTGGAAACAATCATGGAGTGACGACAAAGACAATTGATAAAGAATGGGTCTGATGGGAACTAGATTAAGAGTTAGAGATGCATGCAAGATGTAACATGAATGAAATGGAAGCGATAAACTGATTTTTTTTTAAATAGTTCCAGGAGATCCCAAAAAACTCTCAAAATGTTACGATTATGCAATTAGAATTAAGCTCAAGAAGGATTATACCTAATTTATAACTTATTTAGCATATACAATAAATAAATCTGGGGAGTATATATGCAGAGTAATAAGAACTGTAAATAATTGATGAATACTAATGACAAAAGGATTGAGCAATGATAATGTTTATCAGCGTTTAAGCTTTAGTAGCTTAACCTGCCATAGTTAAACAGAGTAATCTCTGTAACTCAATAGATTTTCATTGAGGATAAATGTGACATAAAATGTAACAAGCATGCCATTACAACTAATAAAAGGTTTTTCGTGCAAATGTGTTTTATAGATTGAAAACTCAACTGAGTTTATTGTTAAATAATAGAAAATATTGGCCCGGATTTTGCGGTGGTAATGACGGCAAAACTCTCAGCGTTCACCATCATTACACCTCTGAAACTGACAGCAAGTTCTGGAGATAGTGCATGCACGCATTAACGTGGAAATCCAGAAATGCTGTCAGCGAGTCTACACTTCTTCATAGGGTGCGCTGTTGAACTCCCCGGAGCCAGCAATCTTTGAGAAATTACAGAACAGATGAGAACTTAAGCTTATACCCTGCGTTATCGCTCTTAAAAAAAACCCCGAAAAAGTTAAGCCTTGTGAATGAGGTGTAACTGGCTTTTTACTGATTCATAATTACTGCTGAACAACTGTTCTGGCCCTTGGCCCAGAAATTCGGGTCGAGGGCTTTCCACAGGTGCAAGCCCCCGACCTGCACTTACCTACCGCGCCGGCTGTTGAGCTGTGGGCCCCTGTGGAATTCCGATCCTGGGCCTGCTCCAGCTGCCGGCGTGCAGTGCTTGCATATCCCAGGGGCGCAGTTAGTTCGATGCGTCCCCTGCGATCACGTGGGCCATGGGGAGACAATCGAATCAGGGAATGCTCCATTCATAAGTTCCTGTCAAACCTTATAAATACTACGGGCCCCAAAACATCACTAAATCTTCAAATAATTTTTTTTTTTAATCACATTTTTTAAATAAACTATAAATTACATGAAATAACTGTTTTAAACAATAATTTAAATTTTTGAAAAAAATAATGTTATTTTCTAACGGGGCTAAAAATAAACTTACCTTGCTTTAAAGTATTTAAAAATAATAAACCTGTGAAAAAATGTTTTAATTTTAATTAATTCACCACTTACCTTGTAAAAAGCAGGCCTTATGCCTGCGTTTTAAATGTGTAAATTATGGAGACTTACCCTCCCGGGAAAACCTGAAAAAAAACGCAAGTTTGATGCGCACGCGCATTCTCTCCCGCGCACGCGTACGACCTCTTAACCCCTGCTTTCAGGGGAACGGAAGTGCCGGTTTCCCATGCATGCGCAGTGCATGCAGGAAACCGGCACTTCCATTGGGCCTACGGGTGAGTACCCCGTGCGTACTCACCCGTGGAGAGCCGAATTTCTGGGCCAAAGTTTATATTTGTGGAATGTCAAATTTTTAATCATATATTTAAAAAAAATTAAAGTTTGTTTATATTTCAGCTGCTACCGTATTCCCATGTGTATGACCTAATCTTTATTTTGATCTCTAAAATTATTAATAAGTGAAGGAAAATCAGTGCATTTTACTTCCTAGTTTGCTGTCTGTGAGAATTCTTCAATGTGATTGGCAGCTTAATGACATAAGAACATAAGAAATAGGAGCAGGAGTAGGCCAATCGGCCCCTCGAGCCTGCTCCGCCATTCAATAAGATCATGGCTGATCTGATCCTAACCGCCAATCCACTATCACAGAACCATCTCCTGAATCTAACAGAATTAGACACACGAAATAGGAGCAGGATCAGGCTACACGGCCCCTGGGCCCGCTCCGCTACCCACAGGGCCATGACCGATCCGAACCTAGACTCATGTCCAAATTCCTGCCCGCTCCCCGTAACCTTTAATTCCCTTTACTTCTCGGAAACTGTCTATTTCTGTTTTAAATTTATGTAATGATGTAGCTTCTACAGCTTTTTGGGGCAGCATATTCCATGGACCTACCACCCTCTGAATGAAGTAGTTCCTCCTCATCACTGTTGCTGGACGCTGGAGATCCCCTAGACTTGACGCCAGCATGAAATTAACGCCGAGAGGGCTGAAATTCATGCCACAGAGATCACTAGCTTTCTTCGAGGTCAGCAGCGAGCACCATCACTTCGTCGTTGACCGCAAATTCCGGGCTACATGTATCTTTTGTTTTCATTGTTTCCTGAGACTTAATCAAAAAATCTCTGTTTATTTAGTACCAGTACAGTGAAGATCTGAGCCTGTGGGTTAACAGTTGGTCATTTAGATGTTTTAACAGCTTTCTGTAGCATTTGGGTTCCGAGTGCAACAATTGTTTGATCCATTCTTAAACAAGACACCTAAGGGGCTAAAAATTGAGTAGCGCTGGGGCGCTAACTTCGCTGGGGTGCTAAAAGTAGCGCCCCGGAAAAATTAGCGTCCCCGTGCCGGAAATTGAGTGGTTGCGCCCCAAGAGGGAAGCGGGGTGCTACTGGAACCACCCCGCATCCCTCTTGGGGCGCTGTGGGTCAATATTGCGGCACGTCACACCGCGGTATTGCAGGCCTTCCTCCCCTTCTTAAAGGGGAGGGGCCTTGTGCAGCGCGACCTGGGGCCCAGCTGGGCGTGCAGGCAAAAGAGCCAGGCACTCAAGAGAAGTGCCGGGCTCTTGGAGCGCAGCCAGCACTCCGCGGGGGGGGTCGTTTCAGGAGGTCTGGGACGGGAGCGCAGGCAGGTGCTGGCAGGCGGCCAGCAACAAAAATGGCTGCCCCACAGTTCGCCTTTAAATTGCGCCTCCCCGGCCGCAGGTACGCCCCCCTGACCCCGTTGGACATAGCGTCTGGCGATAAGTTGGGGGCGCTCTCGAACATCGTGGCCGGGGCGTGACCGGGTTGCTGCGCAGGCCAATGACGTCATCGTCAGCGGCGCAGCACCGCAGGGCGCTACCGGTTAGCGCCACCACTAACCTCCTGCTGAATTTTGCAGGAGGCGTGAGCAGTGCTGGTTGCGTTGCATCCCATTAGCGCCCTCTTAAGGCGCTAACGGGAGGCGCAACCAACTGAATTTTTCCCCCCTAGAGTAAGGGGTAAGGTCCTCTGTTTACGACCAGGACATGTTTCTTCCAATCTCCATCATGAGTGTTATTGTTGTAGTTGGTTGAAGTACGATATAACAATTTTCAAACGTTTGTTAATTGGGACCACAAATTTGCATTTGCAGCAAGTTACAAAAGGACATAGACAGATTTAGTGACTGGGCAAAACTATACCAAATGTAATATATCCAAGTTTGCTGATGATACAAAGCTGGGTGGGAATGTAAGTTGTGAGGAGGATGCAAGGAGGCTTCAAGGGGACATAGACAGGCTAAGTGAGTGGGCAAGAACATGGCAAATGGAATATAATGTGGAGAAATGTGAAGTTATCCACTTTGGTGGTAAAATAGAAAAGCAGAGTATTTTTTACATGGTGAGAGACTGGGAAATGTTGGTGTTCAGAGGGACCTGGGTGTCCTTGTACACGAATCAATGAAAGTTAACCTGCAGGTGCAGCAAGCAATTAGGAAAGCAAATGGTATGTTGGCCTTTATTACAAGAGAATTTGAGTATAAGAGTAAAAACGTCTTACTGCAATTATATTGGGCCCTGGTGAGACCACACCTGGAGTATTGTGTACAATTTTGGTCTCCTTGCCATAAAGGAAGTGCAACGAAGGTTCACCAGACTGGTTCCTGGGATGGAGGGATTGTCCTATGAGGAGAGATTGAGTAGACTAGGCCTATATTCTCTAGAGTTTAGAAGAATGAGAGGTGATCTCATTGAAACATACAAAATTCTTACAGGGCTTGACAGGGTAGATGCAGGGAGGATGTTTCCCCAGGCTGGGGAATCTAGAACCAGGGGTCACAGTCTCAGAATAAGGGGTCGGTCATTTAGAACTGAGATGAGGAGACATTTCTTCACTCAGAGGGTGGTGAATCTTTGGAATTCTCTACGCCGGAGGTTCTGTGGAGGCTCAGTCATTGAGTATATTCAAGACAGAGATTGAGAGATTTTTGAACATTAAAGGAATCAAGGGATATGGGGATAGTGCAGGAAAGTGGAGATGAGGTAGAGATCAGCCATGATCTTATTGAATGGCAGAGCAGGCTCGAAGGGCCAAATGGCTGACTCCTGCTCCTATTTCTTATGTTCTTATACCACATGGAGTTCAATATGGGCAATTGTGAGGTCATCTGCTTTGGACCCAAGAATGATAAATCGGAGTATTTTCTAAATGGTGAAATATTAGGAGCTGTAGAGGAACAAAGAGATTTAGGAGTCCAGGTACAGTACACAAATCATTAAAGGCTAGTAGTCAGGTACAAAAAAAACAAGCAAAAGACTAATGGAATGTCGGCCTTTATTTCAAGCGGGCTGGAATACCAAGGGGTAGAAGTTATGCTTCAGTTGTATAAAGCTCTGGTTAGACCACATCTGGAGTACTGCATTCAGTTCTGGGCAGCGTACCTCAGGAAGGATATATGGGGGTGCAGCGCAGATTCACCAGAATGATACAGTTGCTCAGACAGTTAAATTATGAGGAGCGATTGCATAAGCTTGGCATGTATTCTCTTGAGTATAGAAGGTAGAGGAGTGATCTGATCGAGGTGTTTAAAATGTTAAAAGAAATCGATAGGGTAGATATAGAGAAACTATTTCCACTGACGGGAGAAATCAAGAATGAAGGAGCATAATCTTAAAATTAGAACTAGGCCATTTAGAAGGGAAATCAGGAAGCATTTTTTTCCACACAAAGGGTAGTAGAAATCTGGAAGTCCCTCCCCCAAAAGGGTATGGATGCTCGGACAATTGGTTCTTTCAAGACTGAAAAGGATAGATTGTTGTTAGGTAAAGGTATCCAGGAGCTAAGGAGTAAACGGAGTTGAGGTACAAATCAGCCAATATCCGATTGAATCGCAGAGCTGGCTAGCAGGGCTGAATGGCCTACTCCTGTTCCTATGTATAACATTAGACAAATGCGTTCTGTTAAATCCATTATTCGGCTCGAACAGTGCGCAAACCCAAAATGTGTAAAAAAACATACCAAGGACAGCTGGGACCGGCTGCCAGTACACAAAACTTTTTTTTATCCGACACGGACGGGACCGACGTGGTGCCGGTTCATCAAAAATTCCAGATAACCGAACGCTATAGTAAAAGATAGGGAGAGCTGACAGCTTCGTATAAAGCAACAAACCCTGTTGCTTAGCAACAACTGTAGAACAATGGCCACAAGTTCCAAGCGTCTCTGTAGCTTAGCAACAGCTGCAGCCACACCCTTGCACAGCAACAGATGGAAGAAGGCAAATACAATATGAAGTAAAACCTACTCCTGAATTTTGCTGGTTAACCGAGATTTCCGGTTATTTAGGTGCCGGTAAATTGAAAGTTTCCTGTATAACATTAACTGTAACACTAGATGACTTAACATTATGCAAGCTTAACTGTATTTCCTAAATTACAACAGTGCCTACACTTCAAAAAGTACTTCTGTAAAGTGCTTTGGGACGTCTGGTAGTCGTGAAAGGCACTATATAAATGCAAGTCTTTCTTTTGTTTCTTTCTATTAATTTTTTTCAGGCCACATATATAGCAAATACTGTCTAAAGTTAAGAACCCCTCTCTTTCCCATTCCCTCCTCCCACTGTAATACATTCTTATACTTGCTGAGCTCTGTAGCCTTCTGTGAAACTGTATAATCTTCATTCATCCATAGTTTGTCTCCAAAAAAATCAGATTCCCAAATGACACATTAAACTGATGCCTTATCTGTCTGTTCTGGTAATTCAGATGCACATTAAAGGTCCTTCGGCACTCTTCCAATGTTTTGCCCAACAATCCAAAACCACAAAACAGATGAACTTCTTGTTCATTTTATTGTCATTTGTGGGATCTTGCTGCGTGCAAGATGGCTGGTGCATTTGCCTATGTAACAAGAACATCACATTCGAAAAGTAACTTATTTTACGTGAAGCACATTTGAAGACATTTCTGAGACATGTAACAAGAGACAATAAAAATCCAAGTTTATCCAAAACAAAAACAGAAAATGTTGGAAACACTCAGGGTTCATACCAGAAACGTTAACCCATCTGTTCTCTCCATAGATGCTGACTGACCTGTTGTGTGTTTCCAGAATTTAATGTTTTTGTTTCAGAGTTACAGCATCAGCAGCTTTCTTTAACTTTTAAATCCAGTTTATTTCTAAGTTACAATATTGGGCCTGATTTTAACTGGCCCTGATTTTAACTGGGCCCACCTTGCGGAAACCAGGCGGGTGGGGGGCAATTAAAATAATAAGAGTCACTTACTCCTACTGATCCCACTTCCTTCCCGCCGTGTCCCCATATTAACCCGCTCTTTTGAGCAGGCCAGTAGGACACCGCAGGAAGGAAGCAGGGCCCTGTTTTAAATATGCAGATTGGGTCTGATGGTGTCATCAGGACCCGACCTGCAATTTCAAGCTAAGGCCTGAGCAGGGGTGGGCGTGGGGGTGCCAGTGTCGGCTCCTGGATCCTGGGCCAGAAGGTAAGTTTTACATTTACTTTTCAGGTTTCCAAGAGGGCCAGGAGTGGCAGGAGTGCTCCTCCGGGTCCTCACAAGAAAGCCTTGGGCCTCCCTTGCTGGGCTCCCTCCCTTCCCCCCCTAAATCTGCCACCGAGAGTGAAAATCAGCCCCATAATGAACGACACATACATCTAAGCAGAGGTGGGCAAAATATGGCCTGTAGGCCGTATCCGGCCTTCCAATGGATTCTATCCAGCCCGCACAGTGGGTCTGAAACTGGAGTCCGAAATCTCGTGAAATTTTAAAAAGAAATTCTGAGATTTAGGCATTTCTGGATTCATGAGGTAAGTAGATTGCCTAGTGTTGCTGTTCTAGTTCTTGAATCATGGACAAACATGGCAACATTTTGCACATTTGGCTGGACATTATTACCTGTATGGGTTTGCACACCATCCTTGACATAAGCAGAAAATTAGGCTGCAGTATTATTTAGCTGAGTGGTTAACTCATGTACTGAGTTATTATGTAAAACTCAATCGAGTGTGTTGAGAGGATGCTATTCTCAATTGCATCTATATTGAAACACAATAAAAGATGGGCTTTATCAGGATACACTGACTTGAAAGTCAAGTCAGTGTGTCATTTGTACCTATGATGCTGGGCTTGATACAATTTGTGGTTTTCTTAGTAAATCATTTGTCTGCATCATGCATCCATTATGGATTAATTGCTGCAGAGTCCATTTATTCTGATTCAAACATAGTTTAATTTTGGCACAAGTTAAGTAAGATCTTTTCTCTCCCCCCTTCTCAATTTCCCTCATTGCTGAGATCCTTACATCGCAGCTGCAGTTCGAAGATCAAGCGGGGAGAGCTGAATTGCAGTCATCCCCAAGGCAAACCAGTGATATGATCAGGAACACTGCATTTATCTTTTGGGCTCCTAGTCAATCAAAACCCTTGTCTATAAATTGCCATAGTCTAATAAATAAATTGGGTAGGAATCTGCATTTCCTACCTGATCATTTTCACTGACATGTAATTATATGATTGTTTCACCAAATACTTATGCCTAGTGTCTGAAGTCTGTGACAATTCCAAGTGTCACTTTTATGCCCTCTGGGTGCATACAGGTTCCAGAGTGTTACGTCCTGACTTTTGGATTTTGAATGTGGGCAACACTGGTAAGAAAACATTTATTGCCCATCCTAGTTGCCACAAGGGCATTAAACGTCAATAACATAGTATGGGACTGGAGTCACATATCATTTTTACAGCAATTGTCAACTAACTAGTTTTACAGTTTTAATTATGACATAATAATATCAATGGCTAAGATAAGTGTTGGATAAACCGGTATCATGTTCGTTAGCATGTTAATAAGTGTTATTTTTATTAAGTGGGGAAACGACATGAACGGTTCTTTACACAATAAATGCCGTAACAAATTTTAATGGTAGCTGTTGTTGGCACAATTTATTTTATGTGTGCGGCCCTCAACAGCTCACCAAAACTTGTTAAGTGGCCCTCCAGCCCAAATAATTGGCCGCCCCTGATTGAAGGGATTAAGATCAGTGGCCATGTAATTGACTCCAGACAACAGTACCATTCTTTGTTGCAGATCATGTACTTGGAAATTATTACATTAGTGAGGAACAGTTTCTGAGTAATCAGTCTGCCCTTCACAAGTGTTGCGGAATTTGATATGGAAGATGGAATTTCACATTGAAGATGGCCAGCACTCTCTGCATCTCCAGTGCATTTGTGCAGAGCTGTCTGAAGTCAGCGAGAGTAGAGGCTCATTACCTTTCTTTGGACAGGAACAGAATTCGGTCTTTGGAGCTGAAGAGCAATCACTACTTTAATCAGCATGCAAAAAGAACTGCCCATCAAGATTCTGAAAACAGGCTGTGGATTACATGGCCAAACGCTACTGATTAAAATGGGTAGTTGCACACCACACACAGCCATGTCAATCAAGAACAAGGTGACAGATACCCTGGAGGATATAATATTTATTGCTTTCATAAAATACAAATAGTAAACCTAGTAAGTCTGGGGCAACTACAGGGGGGAAAAAATAAGTGCACTTCAATGCAACTGTATTTTTCTTTTTAACATTTTAATTGGAAAGTGAGTTCAAAGATCACTATTGAAAGAAGAAAAAAGAAAAAAAAAATCACTATTATTTTTCTCTTCTACCTGACTGCCTGCTCTACTAATGATGATCAAACGTCTCAATCCCATGATCTCACTCTTCCCCCTTCAGTCACCAGCATATCACAGGCCCTATTCTCACTCACTTCGGTTTGAAGTCACTCTATTGGCTCAACAACAGTAATATGCAGATTGTATTTGTTGCAGGGTCAACAGTGCAATCGTTGCAGGATCTCGCAGTCTTTACACAGACTGAAGCCAGGCAACACGAACCTGAAACATTGTAAAATCAAATCCAGCAGTTGCAAGTTACATCTAATGCAATTACTAAAGGGTTATTGAGTTTTTCACTCTCATGGGATATCTCTTCCTGTATATACCTGTATTTCTCAAGCTGGGCATGTGCATTGATTCAATTAGATTTTCTCTCTTTTCTGTTCAAGAGAGACACAATAAAGCACCATATAAATGTGAGCTCTTTCTTAATTTCTCTTCGAATGTTAATTGGTTTTAATTTGGGGGGTCAGGCGAGGACTGAGTACCATTTGAGAATGTGATCACTCAGAATATGCATATTTCGCATAAAGAAAGATGTTGCTTAAAATGAATAATTCATTAATCAACTCTTCAGATATCTAGTCAATAAGTGAAATAAACTTACCAAACTCCTTGGGCACTGTGATGGAGTACAAACATGTCTGGCCACTTGTATAATTGTGAGGATAATTAGGTGAAAGAACCACTCCTTGAGATCCAGTGTGCTGTCCGCCACACGGAGCTGAAAGGGGAAGAAATAAGGACTTTTAAGTGCTGAGCAGCAGACACAAGGTGTAACTCAGAAGAAACATGTTCCATTACATCATATTATTAAACAGTGGTAGCACTCTCACCTCTGAGTCAGAAGATACCGTGTTCAAGCCTCACTCCAGAGACTTGAGCACATAATCTATGCTGGCACTTCAGTGCAGTGCTGAGGGCGTGCTGCGCTGTTGAAGGTGCTGTCTTTCATATGAGATGTTAAACCGAGGCCCCATCTGCCCTCTCAGGTGGATGTAAAAGATCCCGTGGCACTATTTCAAAGAAGAGCAAGGAAGATCTCCCAGTTTCCTGGCCAACATTTATCCCCCAACCAACACTGAGAACAGATGATCTGGTCGTTATCACATTGCTGTTTGCGAGACATAGCTGTGTGCAAATTGTTTGCCACATTTCCCACAGTGACTAGCACCTTCCTGACAAGACAGCAGGGCACCATACCTGGCAACATTGGTGACCAGACTCAACTATGCATACAATACCTGAAAGACTCTGGAACTGATGTGAGAGATTGTGGCATATTTTAAGGGACCTGACAAGGTAAGAGTGCTCAACAGTACAATGTAGCAGGCAGATGGTCCAAATTTGCAAGCCACAAAATGTTGCCTGTCCCCCTGGTTGCATAGTTAGTACTCACCCATGCCAAGCCCTCACATACCTTACAGTTCTTCTATTGCATCTTATGCGTACTTATTCTTCAGCAGGACACACATTCAAACTGCAACTAACAACTGAAAACACTACCACACTTACATCTTCCAAGGGTTTCTAACTTAAAGTAATGTTAATGAAACATGGCCACTTACAATGTTCAGGATAGAGTCCATGATGGATCTACAGCAGTCATCGGTGATCCCCTGCACTCTGGGAAATGCACTGCTGAAATGACATTGGGATTGATTTTAACCCCAAGTGTATTTCGGGTAGGCAGGGAACTGAGTGTGCGAAACGCAATCACTGGCCTCGATTCGAGGCTTGGGGTATTTTAATTCCTGGGCCTCATCCACATGCCATTGGCCAGCTGCCAGCAAGCAACTAGGTCATGAGAAAGGGGATTTTTGGAGGGTCTCAGAGGAGGGAAGAGGGGTGTGCCTGGAGCAGAGGAGGCCACAACTTTCCTATAGGACCCAGAGGAGCACTCTTCTTCCTCCTGGCCCCACAAAGGAATGATTTACGTAACCTTGGGAGAGCCTCTTCTGTTTGTAGACCTGCTTCAGCCTGGTGGCATACTATGATCCCAGTGCCCATAAATTCATGAGACCCCCATCTGTTTTAGGCGGGCGCCTCATCTGCCTGCAGGTTAAAATCTGAATTGGCGCAAAAGGGTCAGGATCTGAGTAGGTAAATGCCATGCGCGTTTCTACCTACCCATCTGCCTGGTTTCCACAAGGCATTTGGCCCAATTGGTCTATGCTTATACTCTACACAAGCCTCCTCCCACTCTAATTACCTCTTCCCACCATGCCCCCATATTCCTCTGTTCATTTCTCTCCTTCATGTGTGCATCAAGTCTCCCCTTAAATACATCGTTGCAATCTGCTTCGATCACTCCATGTAGCAACAAGTTCCACATTCTCACCATGCCCTGTATAAAGAATTCCTCCTAAATTCTTTATTTGAACTGTTAGTGGCTATTTAATATTTATGCCCTTTTATTCTAGACTCAACCACAAATGGAAACCATTTCTCCACATCCACCCAATCAAATCCTTTCAGAATGTTGTAGACCACAATCAGGTCTGCTCTTAGTTTTCTCTTTTCCAGAGTAAAAAGGCCTAGATTGCTCAATCTTTCCCAATAACTGCTGTTCATTTCATATTTTTGCATTAAATCTGGGGCCTTAATGAGGCCAAGGCACAAAACTCACACAGGCACCGCAGCATACAAAATGCATCAGACCACCACAGATTCTACCCCACAGAAGCTTAATAATCTTTGACATTGTAGTTGGCGAGTATGTTCATCAGAAAGTAAAAAAAAAAATATATAGGCCAGAATTTTCTGGAGGAAGGTGGATTGGGGGCAAGGGGGCTCCGATGCTGGCAGGAAACCCATGAGGCCAGGTTTCCCTCAGGCCCTGCCGACTTTAATGGCAGGGCCTGATTTACATATGAGGCCTCGGTTTCCCGCCCACAGCCAGCCAGATTGGGAGGCTGGCTGGCTGCGGGCGGGTAGGCCTTTGACTGGACTGTGGAGAGAGGGAGGGATCGCGTGAGGGCTGGGCCGTTAAAAAGATCGACGTTGGGGGGGAGCGGGGAGAGAGAGAACACTGGGGATTGGGCCGGGGAAAGGATTAGGGGATCGGGCCGTGTCGTTAAATGGATCAGGGGCGGGGGGGGTCGGGCAGAGATGTCGGGGGGAGAGAGGATTGGGCTTCGGGTTGGGAGAATGATCGGGGGGGTGGAGGGGGGGAAGAGAAGATCGAGGCCGGATGATCGGGGGTGGGTGAAGTGAAGATTGGGGCCGGCCAGCGGTGGATCGTGACCAGCCTCAGCATCATCGTGGGGTGGGGGGGGAGAGGCCTGGGTTGGGGGATCGGAGGCCTCGTTGGGGGGTCTCCGATCGCGGGGGGTGGGTTAGGCAGGAACCCTGGATCCGGGAGTTAATTATAAAGACTCTTACCTCCTGGATGCAGCAGTCCCCATCTTGCGCTAACTGCCAGGTTTCACAAATTGTGTGAAACCCGTCCACATGCAGTTAAATGGATGTAAAAAAATGCTATTTTTTAATATTATAATATTAAATTGATGTTCCACCTCCTGGGAGCAGGTTGGTCGCCCGCCCGGTCCTGCCTCCGTTAAAACCGGAAATGGACGGGTTAGATGCGTGATCAGGTGGGGAATCCCATTTTTAACAATTTAACTACCCCCATGCTCCAAACCCTCCTGTTTTTTTAGGCTAAAATTCCCCCCATAGACATTATGAATAAAATCTCTCAACCGTTACAATCATAGTACAGGTAGTCAGCTTTACTTGGTGTAATGATGGAAAATGTGCTAGCTAACGTGTTTCCTGTTCACAGATAATTAAAGGTTGTCATGTCAATAGGCCATGAGATGTGACTGACCCAATGCACCTATGCTTCTTAGCTTATATTACGGCTTAATGGGCCATTGTGTTGGCCAAAGATATGAAAATGAAGAATACTGCAGCTTCTGTCTCTTGCATTCTCCGTACGTAGCAGTCAGTAATTCTTGATTTTCAGGATGATTGTTGCATATTGTCAAATAAAACAATGTCAAACTAATCAGAAAGTAAAGGCCATTCTGACAAATAACAAATGGGTTCACAATACTTTTCACAGGCTTTCAAGTAATTCTCATCTGTCAAAAACAAGGCATCTGCAATTTCAGATTACCCACAAAGGAATACCCAACTCAATGGAAAGCTCGGTTAAAAAGGAAACACTACATTCAGTAGGTATTTGTATTCTAATGGATCTTCGCAAATAAATGCAGGCAATATCACAAAAACTAAGACTAAGCCCTAAAATAATCTTCACCCATTAATTAAAAAGGCACTTGCAATTTCAGAAAAAACCACAAAGGGCTATACACAGCCCATCTCCAGAATAGGTTTGTCAATCACTTGATGGAAGCTCCCATAAAGTATCAGAAAGTACGTGAACAGAAACTGACAGTCAATTTCTATAGGAAAAATTGCAGTTAGTGTGCTACAGATAAAATACTTAGGGGGAAAAATTGGGTCGCGCCCCTTTTGGGGGGGTAACTTCGCTGGGGCGCTACTATTAGCGCCCCAAAAAGGTTAGCACCCCCGCACCCAAAATTCACCGGTAGTGCCCCAAGAGGGTGGCAGGGCACTATTGGAAGCGCTCTCGCTACTTCTTCGAGCGCTGCGAGTGAATATCATGGCGCGATGTGCCGCAGCGCCATGCTTATTAAAGTGGAGGGGCGCAGTGCGACCTGGGGCCCAGCTGGGCCACCAGGGATCGGAGTGCCGGCAAAAGAGCCCGGCACTCAAGAGAAGTGCCAGGCTCACGGAGCACAGCCAGCACTCCACGGGGGGGCTGCACAGGAGTCCGGGGACGGCAACGGGGGCAGGTGCTGGACGGCGGCCAGCAACAAAAATGGCCGCCCGGCACCTTTCCTTTAATTTGTGCTGCCCCAGCTGCAGGTAGGCCCCCCTGACCTCGTCGGATATAGCGTCTGGCGGTAAGTCAGGAGGCGCTACCGAAGATCACGACCGGGGCATGAGCGGGGTGCTGCGAATGGCGATGACGTCACTGCCGGCGGCGCAGTGCCATGGGACGCTAACGGTTACTGCCGCCGCTAACCTCCCGCTGAATTTCGCGGGAGGCGTTAGCGGCACCGTGCCCAGGTGCTAGTTGCTCTGTGCCCCGTTAGTGTCCCAGAGCGCTAACGGGAGGCGCAAATCAACCGAATTTTTCCCCTTGGGACTTTAATTTCTTTTCTTGATGAACATTGTGAATATTAATTTTATTTAATTTAATTGTAGTCTTAATAGTTTTCAATGTTTTCTTCATTTCTCTAAAAGGATTTTAAAACATTTTTTAGTTGTGGTATTGTACCACAAATTAACAAAACAATAGCATACATTAGTGATAAAGTTCACTAATCACCAAAAGTCACAACTCAAACATTAATGTTTGGAGAGGCTCTGAGACAGAGATCTGCACCATCCTTTTAATTTACAAATGGCACTCTCTTCATTTCGGAAGCATTGCTTCCCACTAATGACACAGCCAAATGTTGCCTGGTATTCCGCAGAGGTCAGTAGCAGCCATTTGTATATATGTTACACAATGACGACCTCACTTCCCTTCTGGGCCCACGTTAGCTGTCATTGTAAACAGTTCCCTCTCTTTGGGTATTGTCCTTCATCCTTTCAAATCCGTCGTCATCACCCCACTCCTTAAAAATCCCACCCTTCACCCGTCTATCCATGTAAACTCCCGCCACTGCTCCAACCTCCTTTTCCTCTCCAAAATCCTTTTGGGGTTGTTGTCTCACAAATCTGTGCCCATCTTTCCCTCAACTCCACAGTTGAACCTCTCTAATCAGGTTACTGCCACAGCACAGAAACAGCCCAAGTCAAAGTCACAAAGAAATCCTCTGTGACTGTGGTGCATTATCCCTCCTCATCCTTCACAACCTCTCTGCAGTCTTTGACACAGTTGACCACACCATCCTCCTCCAACGCCTCTCCTCTGATGTCCAGCTCAGTGGGACTGCCCTTGCCTGGTTCCATTCTTACCTATCCAGTCACAGCCAGAGAATCTCCTGCAATGGCTTCTCCATTACTAGGAACTCCCCCAAGAATCTATTCTTGGCCCTCTTCCTAATTCTCAACTACATACTGTCCCTCGGCGACATCATCCTAAGACATGATGTCAAATTCTACATGCCGAGGACGCCCTGCTCTAACTCACTATCATCTCTCTCAAACCCCCACTGCCTCTGTGTTGTCAGCCTGCTTGTCCAAAATCCATTCCTGGATGAGCTGCAATTTCCTCCAATTGGCAAGATCAAAGCCATTGTCTTCAGCCCCACCAGCAACTCTGTTCCCTAGCCACCGATTCCCCCTCCATGGCCACTGACTCAGGCTGAACCAGACTGTTCACAACCTATTTGACCTTGAGTTGAGCTTCTGACCACATATCCTCTCCATCACAAAATCCGTCTACTTCCACTTCCATACCCTCGCCCATCTCCACCCCGCCTCAGCCCATCTGCTGCTGTAACCTGTTAAGTCTGTGTGTTCCAGTTGTATCAAGATTAATTACTGACACAGACTACAAGAATAAAGTTTCAACAGGTCTTTTCTAGTTGGAGGTCAGGACTATACTAAATACAATATCACTACACAGTACTTATATACCGGTGGTCACCACCGGTATTACGTATACAGCAGCCAGAGAAAGTAGTACATCTCTTAAGGTGGAACAGGCTTAAGTTCTCTTAAGGTGGAACAGGTTACATACACCACATAACCCTCCTCCATGCCTTTGTTACCTCCAGATTCAACTAATCTAATGCTCTCTTGCACCCTTCTTCAACTTGAGTTCATCCAGAACTCTGCTGCCCATAGCTTAATCTGTACCGTCTCGTTCACTCATCACCCCTGTGCTCGCTGGCCTACACTAGCTCCCAGTCTATCAATGTCAAATCACTCCATGACCTTGCCCCTCCCTCTCTCTGTAACCTCTTCCAGCTCTACAACCCTTCGAGATCTCTACATTCCTCCACTTCTGGCCTCTTACCCATCCCCCACTCCCTTCACGCCACCATTGGTGGCCATTCTTTCAGCTGTATAGGCCCTAAGCTCTGCAATTCCCTCTCTAAATCTCTTTGCCTCTCTCTCCTCCTTAAAACTTATCTATTTAATCAAGCTTTTAGTCACCCCCTCACCCCCCAATAACTTCTTCTTTGGCGCAGTGGCAATTTTTGTCTGATTACACTCCTGTGAAGTGCCTTGGGATGTTTTCTGATGATAAGCCGCTATATAAATGCAAGTAGTTATCAAAAGAAGAAATACTTGCATTCATATAGCACCTTTCATGACCTCAGATAGTTCCAAAGTGCTTTACAACCAATGAGGTACTTTTGAAGTGTAGTCACTGTTGTCATAGAAAGCAAAAACTTGTGTTTTTAGGAATGCATAATGGCCCAGAAATTCGGGTCCCAACACGTGAGTACGCACGGGGTACTCACGCGTGGACCCGATGGAAGTGCCGGTTTCTTGCATGCACTGCATATGCGCGGGAAGCCGGCACTTCCGTTCCTCTGAACGAAGGGGTTCAGAGGTCGAACGCGTGCGCGCGGGAGTCTGCGCGTGCGCTTTGAACTTACGTTTTTTTTTTACAGGTTTTTCCGTGAGGGTAAGTCTTTAGATTTTAGAAATGTAAAAACCAGGCGTAAGGCCTGCATTTTAAAAGGTAAGTGGTCAATTAATTAAAATTAAAACATTTTTTCCACAGGTTTATTATTTTTAAATACTTTAAAGCAAGGTAAGTTTATTTTGAGCCCGATTTTTTTGTAAAATTATTTTTTTCAAAAATTTAAATTATTGTTTAAAATAGTTATTTAATATAATTTATAGTTTATTTAAAAAGTGTGATTTAAAAAAAAAATTATTTGAAGGTTTACTGTTATTTTGGGGCCCATATATTCATAAGTTTAGACAGGTCTTCCTGTCAATCTTATGAATGGGCTTTTCCCTCCTCTGATTGGCTGCCCATGGCTCACGTGATCCCAGGGGACGCATCGCACTAGCTACGCCCCTGGGACATGCAAGCACAGCGCGCCGGGAGTTGGAGCAGGCCCCGGAGCGGAATTCCACGGGAGCCCAGAGCTCAACTGCCAGCGCGCAAGGTAAGTGCAGGTCGGGGGCTTGCACCCGCGGGAAGCCCCCGACCCGAATTTCTGGACCAATGTAGAAAACGCAGCAGCCAATCTGCGCACAGCAAGGTCTCACAAACAGCAATTAAATAAATGACCAGATAATCTGCTTTCAGGATTGGTTGAAGGATTTTTCTGCTAGGACACTGAGAGAACACCCCTGCTCTTCTCTGAATAGTGCCATGAAATCTTTAACGCCCATCTGATAGGGCAGATAGGGCCTTGGTTTAACATCTCATCTGAAAGTCAGCACTTCTGACAGTGTCAGCTTAGATTATGTGCTTAAGTCTCTGGAGTGCACCTTGAGCCCACAACCTTCTGACTCAGAGCTGAAGATGCTACCACTGAGCCAAGTCTGACACCTTGTTGTTATAATTCAGGCACTCTATTGCCCTTGGAATCGTATTAAGTTCTCCCAGATAGACATCACTTTAAATGCAGTATTTTTTGAGAAATGTACTTTTCATCGTATATTTGAAAAGCGTAAAATGTAATTGTGGGTTCTTTAGTCCCTTTATTATAATACGATGCTGAACTAACATGAACTGTCTCCTGAAACAATAGAATATTCATTGAGGAGACTTTAAACTTGGAGAATTGGAGTAACACTTCTACTCCATGATGATAATTATAACCAGCTTCAGACATTCTTTAAAGAACCTCTCAGCAAGAATGTCGAACTCTGTTGGAAACTTCTAAAATAGTTTCTGGATGAACTATTTTTAAATAAAATGAATGAATTTTGAAAGCTGGAAACAGCCACTGTTACTCAAGATGCAGGGAGTGAATAAGAAACCTTAAACAAAATTGAGTGGTCATATGTAATTAAAAGCTACAACGTCAAAGCTCAATTCACTTCTAAGCATTATGTGATACTTCCACCCAACCTCCCCACATTAAATTCCTACCTTGTAGCACTCCTTGGTACCATACATGTTAGCAGTCAACTTCTTTGTGATTTTATACACATTTATAGGGGTTGAGTTTGGAGCTGAAGATGTAGACACACATACACCTTCATATAGGCCGCAAAATTACTGGAAAAATTATGGTGAGTTCATGGTGCCCGCCATAATTAGTGCGTAAAAAAACCCAGCAATTTGTGGTGAAGAAGAGATACACCACGAGTTCTGAATCACTACCAATTGCTGGCAATTTGCGCTGCTCTGCAGTTACCCTCACAGGATCTGAAAAAAATTACCAGCTCACCATGAGCCTCAACATTTGCAAGAGCACTTTAGCTAGTCCCAATCCCCCGCCCTTTCCCTGTAGCCCTGCAATTTTTTTTTCTTTCAGGTACTTATAAAATTCCCTTTTGAAAGCCATGATTGAATCTGCCTCCACCACCCTTTCAGGCAGTGCATTCCAGATCCTAACCACTCACTGCGTAAAAAAGTTTTTCATCATGGACCTTCTGCCAATCACCTTAAATCAGTGTCCTCTGATTCTCGACCCTTCCGTCAATGGGAACAGTTTCTCTCTATCTGCTCTGTCTAGACCCCTCATGATTTTGAACATTTCTATCAAATCTTCTCTCAACCTTCTCTGCTCTAAGAAGAACACCCCCAGTTTCTCCAGTCTATCCACGTAACTGAAGTCCTTCATCCCTGGAACCATTCTTGTAAATCTTTTCTGACCTTCTCCAAAGCCTTCACATCCTTCCTAAAGTGCAGTGCCCAGAATTGGACATAGTAATCCAGTTGAGGCCGAACTAGTGTTTAATAAAGGTTCATCTTAATTTCCACGCTTTTGTACTCTATGGGCTGGATTTTGATACTGGAGGTGTGTAGGAGGCGGGACTACAACTTTCGGGGTTGTAGTCCCGCCTCCATCGAGTTGTGGCCAACCCACGCGATTTTCACTTGATTGACCTTGTTGAGCCCACCCAGCGGGCTCAACAGGCCAATTAAGGGCCACCCGGCAACAGGTGACGTCACAGATTGACATTTCATCTGTTAAGAGCTTTTGACAGATGAAATATCAGCGTTTGACAGCTCTTTGAAGCTGTCAAACCTGACAATCTGTACTCTAAGTTAATTCCTTCCTCTCAGGCTGATTTAGAGATCTCTCCAGAACAGAAAGCTGAATGCTGCAACTTTTGACAGCTCGCGGCCATTCTGCTTTCTGTGCCGGTGAGATGAGAGACTTCCGAGACCTGAAGGAAGGAAGGCTGTAAAGGTAAGTAAAGGTAAGTAAAACTTCTTTAAACACTTCACACACACCAAACACACTTACCGCTGCACTCATGCACACATCACTCACCTGAACACCAGACATCTCGAACCCTGCAAGCCCTCCAGCCCGACGGTCCGCCTCGCTAACTTGGCGTGGTTTGGAGCCATCGGGAATCCCACACTTCAGGAATAAAAATAGGGATTAGGCTAAAAATTGCCTGTTAACTACCTGTTAACAGGCAGTTAATTGGCACTAATCCCCTTCCTGCCTCGGGATGGCGGCTCCCAGCACAGGTCGGGTACCCGCCTCCTTTGAAACTGGCATGGAGGCGGGTTGGGGGAGGGATGGGTTCATGCCCTCCGATTTCACGATTTTAACCCCCCACACGCCTCCAATCCCGCCTCCACGGCCCAATGAAAATCCTGCCTTATACCTCTATTTATGAAGCCCAGGATCCCGTATGCTTTTTTAACGGCTTTCTCAACCTGTCCTGCCACCATCAACGATTTGTGCACATATATCCCCAGGTCGCTCTGTTCCTGTAACCCCTTTAGAATTGTATCGTTTAGTTTATATTGCCTCTCCTTGTTCTTCCTACCAAAATGTATCACCTCGCACTTTTCTGCGTCAAACTTCACCTGCCAAATGTCCGCCCATTCCACCAACCTGTTTATATCCTCTTGAAGTCTATTCCTATCCTCCTCACTTTTCACTATACTTCCAAGTTTTGTGTCATCTGCAAATTTTGAAATAGTGCTCTGTACACCCAAGTCCAAGTTATTAATATATATCAAGAAAAGCAGTGGTCCTAGTACCGACCCCTGGGGAACACCACTGTACACCTTAATTAATTGTCTTCAGACACTAACGCAACACTGGATGGCAAAACTGGCAAGAAAAGTCTGACAAAACTGAGAGATTAGAAAGAGAAAACTCTGAGAACAGTTTCCAAGCAGCTGGGGTGAAGCTCCACCACTTTAATGGTCCCTCAGTTGGCCTCCCAGGCTGAGATTGATGTAAAGGCCATAAATTGCCCCATACCAGGTTACACACACCATTACTTTTCAGTCTAAGTGGCTGCAGCGATTGCCATTGTCTGCAAAAGTGGGGTGAGCGAGGAGAGAAAACTTTTATTGGCTTAGGCGAGGCTATGGGTGGAGTGGAGCAAATGTCCCAGCCAATTATGGAGCATTGCAAATAATAGTATAACCTATTCATTATCATTATCCCTTATTTCCTAGAACATTTATGTATTAATGATGGCGTATGCTGTTACTACGTCATTACTTTGGTGCAAGTTTCCAGTGTATGATTTCCTCCTTCCAATCAGAAAAAGACAGGGATCCCCTTTTAAAAATAGAATCAGTCTGAAATGGAATCATAGCACCTTTACAGTTCTCTATAATATTTTTTAGCTGTACAATATTATATTGATTGTGTAACCTTGCCAAAAGCCATAATGAAAAATTAAAACTTGTGCCGGGAGGGTAGGCAATTTCTCTCATCATCTCTAAGTTGCGGTGTGCCAAGATATAACATCCTTGCCCACTCAATTACAAACGCTGTTTATACATTACCATTGCAAGAAGGAAGAGCTCGATTCCAGACTGGCTTCCCATCAGCCCCAATGATGCACATGATTGTAGCAAGGTTTACTAATTTGTAGCCCGCATCGCAATGATAGGTGACAGTGGAACTGAGCTTAAAATCCAAGCCAATGCGTGTGCCATTCATTATGTTTCCGGGGTCAAAACAAGCTTCCCGTGGTTTCTCTGCAATAAAAAGGAATAAAGTAAAACATCACAAAAGGGAACATTTTCAATGAAATGGGGATAAACAAACAATGGAAAGGTGGAAATGTCCTGCAGCTATCTATGGAGTCTGGCGGAACTGGTCAATAATACTTTGCTACGTGGGCAAGAGTTAAAAAGATTAGTGTAACCCACTCTAGCACAAAACCATGCGGAACAGTAAAGTGCAGGTTCGACTCCCAGTGCTGAGTTAACTGACCTTAGCCAGGACAGCAGTTAAGGGGACTATTAACCAGGATTCCTGCTCCTGATTGTAATCCAGTGACTCAAGTGAGGACAGATTCAGGCTCGGCTACGATGTCCTCCACAGTCAAATATATCCCATTGGTATTCGCTGTATTGGCTCACACGTGAAGAATGGTTATTTGAGTGATGCAACAGTTGGCTGCTAGCACCTGTGGATGTGTACACCAGCAACAGTCAAGGAAGAAGGGAAAACCGTTGGAAAGCATAAGTTAAGTGTTGGCACTTCGCAGAAGAATCTTGTATGGTTTAGAACTGGCAGTACATCTGAATCCCAATTGCATTTTAACAGGGATTTAATCTGTGGCAGGAATATCACACATTTGCATTACAGAATATAATGATGCAAAATAACAGGCTGATTTTTGATATTCAAGAAACTTTGAGATATTTTACTTTTTTCTCCAGGTGACCTCTTTCTGCATCACTTGCAGCTGGCAGCCACAAATACAGGAAAATGGACCTGATCCTAAGCCTCCCTCCATCACAGTCACACTACATGATCATAGAAACATAGAAGATAGGAGCAGGAGTAGGCTATTCGGCCCCTCGAGCCTGTTCCGCCATTTAATGAGATCATGGCTGATCATCCAAATTCAGTACCCTGTCCCTGCCTTCTCCCCATATCCCTTGATCCCCACCAGTCACTAGTGCAGTGTGAGAGCTACTTGAGGTGATTCTTCCACTGATTTTCTCTCCCTCTCTGTCAAGGGGTGCCTGGCCTTTGCACGGTGACTAACCATAACACCACAGCCGATGATAAATCACTGCGTAATTACAGGAGTGAAACTGGACCGAACACTTCTGTAGATCAGCCTGTTAGAGGTTCACACCACAATGTACATGGGGAAAGCCTTACAACTCAAGAGACAAAAATAAAGCTCTTCATCACAAATATTAGAATATTTTATTAAACATTCCCCTCCTCTGCCCTTGGTTCTGTCAAACTTTACACATAAATGTTTTGTTATTAAAGAAAGTCTTAAGAAAGCAATATAAAGAAGACGTTCAGAAATGCACAGCAGGTCAGTCCGCAGCTGAAATATAATGGGGAATTTTAATCTAAAATAACGGGTGGGTTCGGGCCATGTAGGAAGTTGAAGGCCGCAATTTCCCCTACCTCGGCGGGTCCGGTGTGGCCGGGGCCGGTGGCGGGGTGCGACTCCGCTGCCCGCTGTCCAAAGTGATCTTACGCTGTTAAGCCCGCCCAGCGCGTTTGCCGGCCAATTGAAGGAAGCGGGTCTGATGACATCACTTGATGACGCGTCATCAGCCAGTTTCCTTAAAGGGACCATGCGCAAATTGATTTTGACATTTGTGCTGTCAGTGTTCTACAGCATTGAGGTGCTGCAAACACTGACAAACACTGCACAAAGGTGCACGGCTGCACCCAGGCTCTCCCATGACTCCCTCCCAGCTGTCAAAATTTTTTTCCCACCCAACCCACCACCAAACGCGCCCGCTGACCCTCCGAAAAGTTGCCCCACAAGTGTTAAAAAATTTGAATCTCAACCAGAACCCGCCTCCAACCTGCCCACTTCCGGTTTTAATGGAGGCGGGTCGGAGGGTGGGTAACCAACCCACTGCCAGGAAGCAGATTGTCTATTTAAATATTATAATGAGGCTGGAAGCCTCTGATTTAACCTCCATTTTTAATTTAACTTTAGCTGGTCGGGTTTTGCAGGCCTCGTGAAACCCGCCAGTTAATGCAAGGCAAGGGCTGCTGGATCCAGGAGGTAAGTGCCTTTATACTTACCTGCTGAATCCAGCGTCCCTACGTAACTCATTCTCCGTGATCGGAGACACCCCCATGAGGCCTCCGATCCCGCATGAGGCCTTCCCCGCCAATGCTCCTCCAATATCTTCAGACGCCGCCCCCCCCCCCCCCCCGTGCTGGTCCCGGCCCCCGATCTCTTCAGACCCCCTCTCCGTGCTGGTCCAGGCCTTCGATCGCTTCAGACCTCTGCCACTGCTCCTCCCAATTGGTGATCTCTGCTTCCCCCCCCCACCTACCCACTCCTTCAGCCACTCCCAGGTCCCCGATCCTCTTGCAACTGCCCTGCCCCCACTCCTCCGGCTGCCCCCCCGACCCCCACGTGGTTTCTCCCTCCCTCTTCTGTGCGGCCTAGTGGCGCAGGCCTACCCGCCAGTCTCCCAATCTGGCTGGCTGCGGGTGGGAAACAGAGGCTTCCCATACAAATTAGGCCCTGCCATTAAATTCGGCAGGGCCTGCAGGAAACCCGTTCTCCCGGATTTCCCGACCACTTCAGAGCCCTTCTGCTCCCAACCTGCCTTCCCCATTAAAATTAGGCCCATAAGTTAATGTTGTTGTTGGAACTCTCCATCAGAACTCATCGTGGAACATTACCCTCTATTTTTCCTTTTAGATAGCAATTGATCTGCTGTGCATTAAAAAAAAATTCTGCTTTAATTTCCGATTTCCAGCATTTACCATTTTCCTTCTCGTCTATGTCACTCACTGCAAAAATTTAAATCCTAATTAGAATATTTAAAATATAAAAATAAAATATGGTTGCTTCATATTACACCTGATGTACATTTGAAAAATAATAAAATTCCTGTTAAATATAGCATTAGTGCTACATCCAAACACTGGCATTTCTATTCCTCATACACTGGAAAGAAAATGAAACTTCTAGAGGCTGACTAATATTTATATTCAAATATAAATGTTCAAGAAATTGGAATCAGAAGTGTTTGTAGAGATGAGGAACTGAAAATAGCTCAAAATGCAACTTTTCTCCAATTACCCGTGTGTTTTTGTAACCTGGATTACATGTTAAAACAGCCAACTATAAAAATCAGATTATTACATAAATGTCGCTTCTTTGTGATTTTTTTTAAAACAGAAGTTACTGCATACAGTTTCAGATCTAAAGAAGGTTAAGCATTTAAACGCTACTATGTATGAATCAGGTAGTGAGGAAATCAGTACCTTTATAATCAATGGCAAATCCCGCCATGCTGACAGAGGCATCACTGCGAAAGGCCAGGTAAAGGCTATTGCCACTACTCTCTATTCTCTCGGGTGATTGTGAGCCTTGAAAGCTGCCAATTAAGGGGCTGTTGGAATCTTCCCCTTCATAGATATGAAGAAAATCATAGCTGGGCTCCATGTGGAAACTAAAACAAATGGATAAGGTCAAAAAGATGTGAGGCAGAAATGTTGACTTTGATATGCTTCACAATAAAAGTAAGGCTATTAGCATTAATAAGTAGTGCGCCTGTACGGCAGCATACAGAGTATAATTATGCTGCATGATATTTAACCGAAACATATTTTTTCTTCTGGGAATTACCTTTTAAATATCAGCGCTATGACATAGTCAGGGTTGACTTTAATTCTCCAGTCACATTCTTTACCGTGAGGATAAGGCTGAGGGTAGTTAGGCGATAAAATGACACCCGCAGGGCCTGTCACATTCCCTCCACAGGCAGCTGTCACAACAACAACAAAAAAACAGAAAATCAAACAGTCTCCTGCTTACTCAAACTAAAGAAACACTGATGGGGAGATTGAAGTGTGGCTTGTTTACTCTCAAACAACAGAAAATTACTTGCAGCATGCTGTGCGGCATTGGCCAAAAGGCTGCTTGGAGCAGCATCCCTGACAGCAGAGCACAAGCAAGCGTACCTGAGGGCTTTAAGTCAACTGGGTCTCTGTTATTTCTTGTATTTCCAATGCTGCAAGGAGAGTTGCTTACATGCGCTGCTGAAACACTGCCACTTTAAAGTTACTGCCTTACTTACGGGTGCCTGCGGGCACTGATGCAAGTGAAGTACATTAGCAATTATGCTTCGCCTGTGCTGGCAAGGGTTGTACCTGCCAATAGTGCAGCCACACCAGTTTCCTCTGAAACTGAGAGCATCACAGCATATGCCAAGGCACATAATGTGCTTCCCCTGGTCCTGCGGCACTCCAAAATGCACAGGAGCGCAGAGTGCCCAGTGTGAACAGTCTGCTTCACCTGGCTGCACACACTGAAATCTAATTACTGGCAGAGTTCTACCTGCCCAACAGGCCAGCTTCCAAGCACACTGTGGCTTGCTGTCATAACTCATTTTTGTTTCTGGGATGCTGTACTGGAACCTGCACCGCACACTTCTTTGCAACGGTCTTGTTCGATGTGATCTATCCATCGATCCCTTGATGATTTATTATGGACTCAAGAATATTAGGCCACAACTCCTTTATTAAAATTATGTCAGTACTAACTTGAATTTGCCACTGTGTTTGTGGTAAAACAATTGCATTGGATACTAACGTACATAAATGTCTCGTGTTACTTTACACTGCTAAATAAAATCTGCCTCAAATATGCAGTTTGTTTATTCAAAAGAAACAATACCCAAACAAACCTTTATCAACTTTCAATTCTTGTTCAGGGTGGAAAAGAAAATGAAGTGAAAGCACACTTTGCAACTGAGAGAAAAATACATATTTTTAGTGAGGATTCATAATTTAAGTCAAACTTTATGAAAAAAAAAACTGCAACATTTTAACAGTGATACTTGAAGATCTTACTGAAGTTATTTTTGCCATTAACGTGTTAGTAATAAATTAAAACTGGCCCAACGCGTTTCCCAAAAGCCTAGGTTTCATGCGAAGTCATGCGATCACAAATTCTCAGCAGTATTTCCTCAGTCTTTTGACAGCTGATAGATACTTTCGATCCAAGTCTCATTTGCGTATCATTGTAACTGTTGATGTGCACTTTGTACATTCTGATGTTAAAATTAATTTAATAGCAAAGAAATGAAACAACTTGTACTTTAGACAGCTTTCCAAATATCTATTTGGATTGTAGTTATGCTTTTTTAAACTTTTTTAAAATGGAAATTAGACAACGGTACAACTTTACAACTGCATTCAAACACATATGCTGAATTTTTAATATCGCTGCACAACTTTTAAAACCCAGTCAAGTTTTAAAACATGCTGGCAGAATGTATAAAGTCAGTACCCGATTGAAAAATCTATCTGGTGGCAGCCGGGATTGTTTCCAATAAGGAATTTTCAAATTTTCCTAGTAGTCTGATCAATCCCTGTTCGGGTGATATTTCCCATTTTGATAGTTTTTTGTGAAAAAGTTGGTGAGAGTGCAAAAGGAGAAAAAGGTGGACTTGTTCAGTAAAATTGATAGGAGGCATTTTGCTCCTTGTAAGCTAATGAATTGCCTGATGTGGTACTAAGCCAAAAGATGAGGAAGTCCCATGCTCATTCTTCGACTTGTGATAGCGAGTCAATCTCAACCAGGGAAGCAGCTAAGGTGTTACAATTCAATGCAGCGTCTAGGA
The DNA here is from genome assembly GCF_052327205.1 of Somniosus microcephalus. NCBI lineage: Eukaryota > Metazoa > Chordata > Chondrichthyes > Squaliformes > Somniosidae > Somniosus > Somniosus microcephalus. The sequence continues at coordinate 28,499,134 of NC_140995.1, read as the reverse complement.
TTAGGGAGGGGAAATATTTGTCAGGGTTCCTGCTTTCAATTACAATCTGGATTGGACAAGGCTCTGATGCCATTCCCAGCCTCCTACTCCACCCTCCGTCCCCAGCCACCCACCCCCGCAGATTAAATAGCCTCTGGCACTCAATACATCAGCAGATGAAGAAGAACTAGTTGGGAGTCTATGGATCGTGCCTTAGCATGAGCCACCTATCCTGATCTTCATTTATTTAGATGGGGCAATTTTAACCTAATCCACCCGTCGGAAAACTGACGAGATTGGGTGCAACGCTGCTTTTACACCCTGCCCAATTTGACTCTCCATTGAAGTCAATGGGGAGTAATATTGGGCGGGGTGTAAATCGGCATTCCACCCGATCCTGTGGGTTTCCCGCCCATCAATTAACATTAAAGTATCTAGTCTCCTTGTGCCTTGGAATTATCTTTGGACGCTTTTCTACATTAAAGGCGCTATGTAAATGGAAACTCATCGTCGTTGTTGTGGAGAGCAGGAATTGGGCGGGGGGAGCAAAACAAAATAAAAGACTAATTAAGCACGGGGAATGGAAAAACTTCTGAAAAGGAAGGAAAACCAGCCATAAATCATGGTTCATATTGGAAACAATGACATGGGAAAGATTATGAGGAAGGGCTTGCAGAACGACCTTGACAAAAATGCAAGACATTGAGAGTGGTAATATCGGAATTACTCCTGATGTCATGTGATGGACAAGTTAGGGAGAAGCAGATTAGAGTGTCACTATGTAGCTAGAAAGATGATGTCAAATGAAATGTTTCAGATTCCTAGGATATTGGGACAGATTCTGGGACCTTCAACTGAATGGGACCAGGATCAATCTCCTTGCAGAGAGGGTGGAATGGATGCCTCGAAGCTGGAGAATATGAATGCTCGGAATCTTAGCAATAAAATGGAAGAGCTGGAGGTCTTCACTGGATAGGGAGGCTCTGATATCATAGGCATCAAAGAGGCCTGGTTCAACAATGGCACAGGTTGGATAAGTATTCAGGAACACAGAATACTTTGTAAAAATAAGAGGCAAACAGAGAGAGGGTGTAGCATTCAGTGCAACGTAGAATTTGGTTCCGGTGACGATGAACCTCTCTGGTCTGGGCGTTGATAAGGTGGAAAGGAAACCCAGCAAATAGGGATGCAAGAATGAGGGAAAGGAAACTAACAATGGACGTCTGTTATCGATCGCCAGGTGAGGTGGAGGGATTGGGCCAGGAATATGAGAGTCAAATAAAGGAAGCGTGTACAGGAACAGGTCAGGTGTTATGGATATCTTCAGTTTACCAGCGATAGATTGGGAAGTCAATGAAGAGTGTAGTAGACTTGAAAACATCTGTCTTTCAGATGAGACATTAAACCTGCCCTCTCTGTTGGCCGTAAAAGATCCCATGGTGCTATTTCGAAGGAGAGCAGGGGAGTTCCCCCCAGTATCCTGGCCAATATTTATCCCTCAACCAACACCACTAAAAAACCCAGGTTATTCTAGTATTTTTCACGAGATAGTTATACTGTTGAGCACTACAGAGAAGGTATCACATGGAAGCCCATGTGCAGTGCTATCAATTGAAGCCTTTATACTGCTGTCTCCAAGAGAGGAGGAGATCAGAAAATTGCACAATGGTATGGTATAAAGAGATCTAACAGAATACCTCTGAAAAGACAGGGCTCTTTTGCCAATAGCTATGTACTGAACTAATCATATTATCATAGATGTTCTTCAAGAAATAAAAGTTAAATATGCAATAGTGGATGAGAGGCAGTGAGATATGTGTTTCAAGCTATTCTAAAGATCCTGTAAAACACAAGAAAGAAGATTTCTGGAGCCCTGTAAATTTTTTTAATGTTTTATTTCTCTGCCAACCATTGTTAGTTCTTTACTTTTATGTCAAATGTCAACTTAAAGTAGGCGGGGGTGCAGTGTTCTGGTGATGATGTTCAGTCATTGGAGGACAAATGACTTGGTGGACAAAGTAGGTCAGTTAGGACAGGCCTCAGGCCTGAAGATACATAACAACCAGTGTTACAACAGTAGCAGGATACATAGGGCAGGAATTTAACTCAGGAGTCGGGTAGGAGGCGGGACTACAACTTTCGGGGTTGTAGTCCCGCCTCCATCGAGATGCGGCCAATCCACACGATCTTAACTTGATTGACCTTGTTGAGCCCGCCCAGTGGGCTCAGCAGGCCAATTAAGGGCCACCCGGCAACAGGTGACGTCACAGACTGAAATTTCATCTGTCAAGAAATTTTGACAGATGAAATATCAGCGTTTCACAGCTGTTTGAAGCTGTCAAATACTGACAGTCTTACTTCTACCATGAGTCTTTCTCCACAGACTCAGTTAGAAATCTCTCCTGCACAGTAAGCTGAAGGCTGTCACTTTTGACAGTTCGCAGCCATTCTGCTTTCTGTGCCGGTGAGATGAAGGACTCCCGGAACCTAAAGGAAGGAAGGCTGAAAAGGTAAGAAAAGGTAATTTACACTTCTTTAATCACTTTAGACACACCAAACACACTTACCTTTGCACTCATGCACCCATCACTCACCTGAACACCGACATCTCGACCCCTCCAAGTCCTTCAACCCGACGGCCCGACTCCTCTAACTTGGCGTGGTTTGGAGCCATCGGGAATCCCGCAGTTCAACCTTAAAAATAGGGATTAGGCTAAAAACTGCCTGTTAACTACCTGTTAACAGGCAGTTAATTGGCACTAATCCCTTCCCGCCTTGGGTAGGCGGGTCCCAGTGCGGGGCGGGTACCCGCCTCCTTTGAAACAGGCATGGAGGCGGGTTTGGGTGCGGGATGGGGTCGGGACCCCTGATTTTGGGATTTTAACCCCCCGCACGCCTCAAATCCCGACTCCACGGCACAATGAAAATCCTGCCCTATAGTGTGCATTATTGAAAAATATCACAATCTGTGATACTCTGTTCTTCAAAGGGTTTTGTGCTTTCTGCTGCGCAACGCTGAGATGAGTGAACCAAGGATTTTTGCTGTGGTCAGCATACGGCTTGTTTATTAGAGTATCACTTCAGGCATTGTAAAACTCTCAACTCGGATCTGTAGCAAATCGGTGCAAAACAAATATCAAAGACAAGGTTCTTCATCAGCATCTTCCTTTGATCATTCATCTGAATCAGAGGAGTGCTGTATCTCCCATCAAAGAGATCCCACAGCTCTAAATGTGTTTTTTTAGAAAGAAGTTGAACAAATAAATCTAATTACAAATGCTTTCTTTGCTGACCTCAGACTTCCTCCATACATACACGTAGAAAGTTTGGATTTAAAATGTTAGAAACATTTTGCGGCTCTTTGGGGACAACTGTGCAGTCAGGCATACAATTGCCTTTGTACCCTAAGCCATTAAACTGTTAACATGAGAAAATATGGCTGAGAAATTGGATAAGGCCCAAAAACAGGCGGTATCACGGACCAGCGCCCGATCAACGTGGTGCAGGCAGCATGCAAAATTCGTGTTGCGTGCTCATTATAATGATTGCAGCGCTGATCTCAGCGCTAAACGTGCTGCTGGTTGGCTTAGCGCTGAACGGGGGCCAATATCGGGTAGTTTTGCCTCGGCTCTTTGCACTACTTAAAGGGGAGGTGCTTTGTTGCAGAAGCGCAGGTAGAGCAGAGATTGTAGAGCAAGCCATGGCACAGCAACCTACGAAGCGAGCAAGAAGGTTTTCAGATGCAGCACTGCAGGCCTTGGTCCTGGCAGTGCAACGACGGCGGGCTGTCCTGTACTCGCAGAGAAGCAAAAGGCCATCCAAGGCCATTGGCAGAAGGCTGTGGGAGGAGATTGTTGACTCCGTCACGGCCACCAGTTTGGTCCCAAGGACCTGGATCCAGTGCCGAAAAAAGCTTAATGACTTTGCACGGCAGGTCAAGGTGAGTGAATGCTTCAGGAAATGCCATATCCCACCATCTGCACCACTAGCCTCACACACTGCTCAATGCACCACACCCCCATCACTCACCTACCAACAATCTCTACCTCTCACACCTCACAATCATAGCTTCACTTCACCCTCACAACCACTGCTGCAGCACTCACAACCACGCCTCACACCTTGCACACACTGACAGCTATTCAACTAGGTCAGGCACATCACCCAAATACATTGCACCACACTCAATGACACACTTCCTTTTCTCTTGCAGCCAAAAGTGGCACATAACAGGAGGGAGCAACGGCAGATAGCAGGCAGCCAATCCACAATAGAGAACCTGACCGACCGGAGGAATCCGTGCTTGAAATTATTGGAGGGGCAGTAATGGAGTCTGTGGCCAGCGGAGAAGTTAAAGCCGTTGTTGTTGATGATGGTATGGTCATAGCTAATCCTTCTTCTCACATCCCACTATCCCCTCATCCCACAATCTCTTCTCACTTACAAGCTGCTGATGGTTTATGCATGAATATCTTGTTTTCCCCCCTCCCCTCAGCGCAACACACAACCCTTGTGCCTTTCTGCTTTCAGATACCAAAGAAATGCCTGCAGACCAGCCTGTCCCTCATGTTGAGCAAACTGAAGGAGTTGAACAAGAACTCCTGCATTTGGCACTCACAGACACCAGCTCAGAAAATGGCACTGTGCGGAATTTAGAGGGTAGTATTGAGGCGGGATCTGCACATGGTGAGTTACCGAGCATGAGTGGGCTGCAGCCAGGCCAGGGAGAAAAGGTCGTTCGGGTGCCAGCTCCCCAGAGAGTGAGTTTGCGCATTAGTTCTGCTGCACAGGACTCAGATGATGACCTCGATGGGGTGGCCTTCAGGAAAAGGGTGATGGGCACACACACCGAAATGCTTGGTGCAATGGCAAACCTGCCAGAGAGCCTCTTGTCAGTGTCAAGGAACATGGAGGCGTCCAGCTCCAATATTGGACAGGGCTTTGCGCCGAGCTTGGAGCCCATGATTTCCAGAATGGAAATGATGGACAAATTCAGGAGAGACCTTGTGGACTCAGTATGATGCTGCGTGTGATGGGCTATGCCACGGCTTCCATTGCGGCACAGGTGGAAGTGACCCAACATCTCAGTGCTGCAGTGGAAGCGCAGACTTTCTGCCTCGCAAGCTCACACTGGTGCCATTGTCGCTGGGTTTACGAGTGTCGAAAGGGGCTTGCAGGATGTTGCAACAGGCCAGCAATCTGTCCTCCAAAAGATTGCTAAGAATGCTGAGGCACCGCCCCGGCAGAGTGGCAGTGGGTCTATGGAGCAAGAACCTGCTGTCCTCTCTCAGAATGACAGCATTCCTACTCCCACCACTGCCACTCCGCCATTGCCCTTGCCGCTGCCTCTCAGCCAGCCAACCAAGACTGCTGTCTCCCTACCCTCCACCCCCCCATGCCGAGGTGGTGCAGTCTACAGCTGGGCCTTCTAGGTCTACAGCTGCTCGAGGTCATCCTACAAGGCCATCTGTAGTCTCCTCCATTGAAAGTCAGCAGCCTTCCATCAGCCATGCTGCAGCCACTGGGGGAGCACTGCGCAGGAGCAGTAAAGTAAAGGCACACTGAAGACAGGCACTAAGGGAATGCACATGGGTGAATAGATAATGTCATTTTGATTGCATTTGGATAAATTCATGATTTTTGTTTGGAATGTGTGTTTTGTGCTGGCTCTCATTTCAGCTTTGCACCCAGGAGGATGCTGTGATGTTCCGTGACAGAAGGATGATATGATGGGGAAGTGGTGAGCAACGGGGACCTGGGCTTTCATTCACTCGAATCGGAGTCTGATGAAGCATTCACGCACAGCCCATCTGGAACGGGGATTTGCTGCCTGCCTCCTCCCTCCCTCCACTTCCTCTTCCTCCTCCTCCTCCTCCTCAGCCTCTTCCTCCTCCTCTCCCTCCTCTTGAGGTGGTCCTGCAATCCTTGCTGGCAAGGGCTGCATCCTCATAATGGCCAAGTTGTGGAGCATGCACCAGACCACCATGAAATGGGACAGCCGCTCCGGCGAGTACCGGAGGGCTCGTCCGAGCGGTCAAGGCAGCAGAACCGTTGCTTGAGCACCCCGATGGTCTGCTCGATGATGTTGCTGGTAGCAGCATGGCTGTCATTATATGAGTGCTGGCCATGAGTGGTGGGGAGTCATCAGCCAGGTGCAGAGCAGATAGCCCTTGTCTCCGAGTAGCCACCTCGGGTTTGGTGTGGTGGCTGAAAAATTGTTGGCACACTGGACTAATGCAGGATGAAGGCATGATGACTGCTGCCAGGATGGTGGGCATTAACCATCAGGACGTGCTGGGCGTGGCCACACAACAACTGCACATTAAGTGAGTGGTAGTGATTGCGGTTACGGAACATTTCAGGATTGGTATACGGTGCCTGCAAAGCCACGTGTGTGAAGTTGATGGCGCCCTGCACCATAGGGAAGCCCGCTATCCTGGCAAAGCCACATGCGTGCCTGTCCTGCTTCTCTCTGTTCATAGAAAAGACAATGAAGTCCCTTCTCCTGGTGAAGAGAGTCTCTATGACCTCCCGGATGTAGCGAGCGACAGCGAACTGGGAGACGTTAGCTACGATTCCTGCAGCAGACTAGAAGGATCCGCTGGCGAAGAAATTGAGGGCCATGGTGATCTTGAGGGCCACTGGGAGAGCCGTGGTCACCCTGCTTTGAGGCTGCTGGTCTGGTTGCAGGAGGTGGTAGAGTTCTGTGAGCACCTTCTTGCTGAAGTAGAGCCTCCCAAAACAGTGCTTCTCGTTTAAGTGAATGTAGGAGAAGTGCTCTCGGAAGACTCTAGGTGTGCAAGGCCTCTTGTTGAGAGCTCTCCTGGCCTTCCTTCTCCTCCCTCTCTGCACCTCTTCTCTTCTTCGCTGCCTCCGCTCCCTCTCCCAAAGATACTTGAGCGTGAGACGAACTGCCAGTAGAACCCCCATGACTGTGAGCAAGTGGTTTGTGCAGAAGCCTTTAAATGAGAATCAAGGCATTCTCCAATTGCAGCAACACTCCCTGTCACCTCAGCAACTTTAAGTAACTCTAGAACGCTCCAACCAGTTGCACAAACTTACACAGAGCCAGTACAAATGAAAAAGCAAGTCAGCTACAAGTTGATGATGATCCCTTTAAATATTGCTGGTGGGGGGGGTCCTTCCTGCTGCTGAACGTATGTCCAGCTGCATGTGATTTGAAGATGGCTTTAAAGGAGCGACAATGTCCAAAATGGCAGAGCATGCGTCAAATCAGCGTTGCACACTCATTGACGTCATGATCTGCCTAATTTCCATATCTGCAACGAGTGTAGGCAACGGCAGCACTATCAACCTGCCCAAAATGGCTGCCGCCGTGGGACCCACCAGAAGCAGGTAGAAGTGAGACAGCTACCATTTTTTCTTCCAAACCTGCCTTAATGCCTGGCGCAAACGAGTCCAATTTCACGGCAAATCTCCAACAATAATTAAAATCTGAAGGAATGAGACTCCAGGCTTGCTAAAGTTACTGTTCAGCGCCAGAGAGGTTGTTTGGCAGGAATTAAGAATTACCACGCCTTTAAAAGGGACTTAGACTGGAATGGACAAGTGTAAATTCTTATGGCGTGATTAGTCCGTATCTACAGTATCCCTCACAACATTCAAGAAGCATGTAGATGAGCACTTGAAACGCCATAGCATACAAGGCTACGGACCAAGTGCTGGAAAATGAGATTAGAGTAGATAGGGCTTGATGGCCAGCGCAGACACGATGGTCCGAAGGGCCTCTTTCTGTGCTGTATGACTTTATGGGGGAAAAATTCAGTTGTTTGCGCCTCCTGTTAGCGCCTTAAGAGGGCGCTAATGGGGCGCAAAGCAACTAACACACGGGCGCGGCGATGTTTGCGCGGCTCGCGAAATTAACTAGACATTTTGCGACGGCGCTAAACATTACCACCACAATCTCCTGTGCCGGCAGATCGTGACGTCAGTCGAGTGCGCAACGCCCCGGTAGCGCCCCGGACCGGATATTGAGCGGCGCCCTCTGCCTTACTGCCTGCCGCTAGCAACGACAGTTTGAGGGGAGCGTTTTGCAGTCAGAAAGGGACTGGCGGAGCGCTATTTAAAGGCGACCGCTTCCTGCCTTTTTTTGTTGGTGACATTTTTGCACCACGCATTCTGAGAGAGAGAGAGAGAGAGAGAGAGACTTCTGGAGAGATTCAACGCTGTGTGAAGGAGTTTTGAATACTGAGCAGCACTTTGCAGGTTCATTTTGATTTTACTCTTCCTTGCTTCTCCAGCGCTCTGAGGGCGGGCCTTGCTCCTCGGCCTTTGCGCCTTAAGACAGTTGTGAAGCGCCTGATTTAGCGCTCCAATCACCTCCAGGGGCGATAAAGGCCAGGTTTGCCGTCAGAGACGATAATTAGCGCCAGGCGCTAAACTTTGCACACAGCTGATAATGGCGCCCCAAACGGGGCGATACTGAATTTTTCCCCCTCTGACTCTAATATCAGACAGTAACTTCACGCCGTTCAATACATTTGAATGGGGTGCCAGATGGCGAGATGTAATTTTCGTACAGATTATGGAGGAACAGCGTATCCCGAACAGCAACTTCCAGATTTTTGCGCTTAACTGCGCATCTCCGCTCGCCGGAAGTTGCTGTCTAATTTGCACGTAAATAACGGTGAGTGCTGCTAGTCTCACTGTTACTTTCACAGCAAAATCTAGGCCGTTATCTTTTCTCATAATCCTACCTGTAACCTACACCTTTTTCTATCAGAACTATTTTGTGTACATTTGTAACAATTGAGGGTCAGTGTCACCTAGTAGAGTTTTGTGAAAATGATCAGACTTCCTAATAGGATCGGGCATTGATTACTGACGCAGCAACTATTCAATGTAAAGTCAAAATTAAAACAAGAAAACTGCATAACAGAAATTCACACTTTTTAAAAATTCATTCATGGGATGTGGGCGTCGCTGGCAAGGCCAGCATTTATTGCCCATCCCCAGTTGCCCTTGAGAAGGTGGTGGTGAGCCACCTTCTTGAACCGTGTAACTGCAGCGGGTAGTCAAAACTGCCCAACGCATTACCGGCACCCAGCTACCGACCATAGAGCACATATACCAGAAACGCTGTTTACAGAGGTCACGGACCATCATCAAAGACCCTACCCACCCCAGTCACAGTCTGTTCGCCCTCCTGCCATCTGGGAGACGCTATAGATGCATTCGCACCCGAACGACCAGATTTAGGAACAGCTTCTTTCCCAGGGCTGTCATCCTACTGAACTCCACAAATAAACTCTAAAGCCTGCACATCTGCCAATGCACTTTATTATGTTTATGTTAATGTATTACAAGCCAAATGAATGTTGAATGTTTAAATGTCTTAATCTAAATGTACACTCTCGGGAGCCGCAAGCCTACATTTCGTTGTACTGCACTTGTGCACTAACAATAAAGTTGATTGATTGATTGATTTCAGAAGGCAGTTAAAAGTCAACCACATTGCTGTGGGTCTAGAGTCACATATAAGCCAGACCAGGTAGGAACAGCAGATTTCCTTCCCTAAAGGACAGCAGTGAACCAGATGGGTTTTTACGACAATCCGATAGTTTCATGGTCACCATTACTGATACTAGCTTTTTATTCCAGATTTATTTAATTGAACTTAAATTCCCCAGCTGCCATGGTGGGATTATGAATTCACGTCTCATTAGTCCAGGCCTTTGGATTACTAGTCCAGTAACAATACCACTATGCTACCAACCCCTTATTTCACAACTGCTACAGCATAAACATTCCTCAGCAACCAAATGTCTGACATCAAACTGCTACAGGGATGGAGTTTTACCCCAGACTTGTCAAAACTAAGTCAATTCCTCTTTTAAGTACAGAAAGCTGTGATGAAATTATTTGCCACGGCTGAAAAATAATTAAGCTAGCCAAACGTGGTGTGATTGGTCCAACCCTATTTACATCTACACTTCAACTGTTTTGAATTCTAATGAGTGGTTTTACTAAATCTTAGTAATCCACACCACACTGGAAGATGCACATCACCAGACTACAGAAAAGCTGTTTATGACGGGTTTATAGAACCTCTGAGAATTTATGACAGCACAGTGGATGCATCAATGGAGACTTTCTTTGTGTGGCTGTGACCCCTCAAGGTTATCCTTTGCACCGACACATTATGTGCATCTAATTTATTTTTCAAACTTAGTCTGTTGGTTAGATTAATTAAATTCCTGATGTAAAAGAAAATGACAAGGAGCAATTTTGAAATTGTTACTTTAAACATCTTTGCTTCTTGAAATGTGCCATCTAAACTATAGTGTTTCTATGTAGACTTTTAAAATCAATCAAATGCTTAGCACACACCCACTTTGTAATATATGTATTTTTTTTAATTTGTCACAGTTCATTGAAGAGATGGATTAGGCAGTAACACTGTAGTTACACATTAAAGGCAGAATCAAATGATAAATGCAATACATGAATATGGTATTTAATTGAACCACCACTGCAGGATGGTGCGTGACAAAATAGAACCATGCTGTTATTAATTATTCTGCTTGAAAGAAAGTACACACAAAGCTTTGAAAGCTGCCTGGAAAATCCTTCCATAAAAAGGCCCAAATGCATCTCTATGAAATGTGGGGTTGCAACCATGCTATAACCTCTGTCGTCAAAATTTTCATTTTAAAAATGATTTTATCTTTGTTTTTAATTAAACAAAGATTTAAAAAAAATAAGTAAAGAAAATTCAGAGCTAGACAAGATCAACAATGGCATTTTTTAAATAATGTTATCGTGCCCTCTTTTCCTTTATCTCTGTAAAATGTAATGTTATCTGCACAGTTAGAAATAAGCAGGATCTTCCCTCAGGTATACTGCACAGAGGAGGCCTGCTACAAATGTGGTCAACTGGTCTTTCACACACATTTAGTGGAATCCACTGTCACCGTCAGCACTGAAGTGCAGTAAAGGCAGTTAAGCAATGTTACTCCGGGTGAGTACAAGATTATACAGTGACAAGTCAAAAAGAAACAAGTGCAAAGATAAAACTGGAAAGAGACATGGTGGCATGTAAAAAGCAAGGCAAAAACATCTTCCAATCCTATAACAGCAAAGGGCTAGTCAGGCAAGAGGTTAGAACCCTAAGGGAACCATATAGAGTTAAGTATGAGGACTAACACAAGATAGTTGACACACTAGTTGACGAGATCTTAGAGGTTTGGGGTTTTTTTTAAACCAGGGAGAGGACTAAAAATAATCCATCCAACATCAAACATGTGTCACAACAGCCCTGTGGCTCGACATTAGTGAACATAAGAACATAAGAACATAAGAAATAGGAGCAGGAGTAGGCCAATCGGCCCCTCGAGCCTGCTCCACCATTCAATAAGATCATGGCTGATCTGATCCTAACCTCAAATCTTCTATCACTCTGCATCCACCCAAACCCAGAAGTTCCAAATAGGTTGAAAATAATGTATGAAAATAACCTAATAGCTAACAGTCAACATGGCTGGGTAGATCTTGCTTGACCAATCTCAGGTTTTTTTTTTTGAGGAGTAATGTCACAACCTGATGGTGCAAACCTTTGTGATGTCATGCACCTTGACGTTAAAAAGGCCTTTGATAAAGTACCATATTAGAGAATTCTTTATAACATATGGTCTGAGGCTACCAAGGGTGAAATATAGATGTGGATTCGTAACCTCCTAAAGGGGAGGAATCAGAGGGTAGTCATAAGGGGTGCTAGGTCACAAGGGGACAAAGTATTGAGTGGGGTGGTCCAGATGTCTGTGCGGAGATCCCTCCTGCTCCTGGTATAGATAAATGACCTGGAATCACAGTAGTTAAATTCACAAGATGACACAAAACTAGGGGGAACCATGAATTCAGAGGAGGCAACAGGATTTTAAAAAGAGCTGAATAAGGTAACAAAATTCAATAGGGATAAATGTAAGATATTGCATAATGAAAAGAAAAAGCAGCAAGAAAACTGCATTCAGTAAATGGGATAGAACTTGGCAAGGAGAAGTTGAAAGAGACCTAGGTGCATCACTCACCATGTCTGAACAATTAGAGGCAACAATGAACAAAGCAAATAAGGTCCTGGGTTATATTGGCAAATGAGTTGAATTCAAATTCAAAAAGGTTATGCTGAGGTTGTACAATACAATGCTCTGGCCAGGCCACATGTAGTCTGTTCACGGCAACATAAGGATGCAATCCAGTCATTGTGGAGAACAATGAAGCTGATTTACATTGCTAGAAGAGCTATGTATGGTTAGGGTGCTCAGCTAGCAGCCTGGAGGTTCAAATCCTACCATGGCACATCGTAAATTGAATTCAATAAATCTGGTAATTTGTGGGCTGGCGTCAGAAAAGTTGACCATAAAAGCTGCTGGATTGTCCTAATAATCCAACTAGTTGGGTCCTAATGTCCTGCAGGACCCCTGCCTGACTGGCCTACACATGACTTCAGTTGTCTCTTAATGCCCTGGACTAGCAGGCCACGCAGTTTTTAGCATAATTGCTTCAATAAGGCAGCCCCATCACCAACTTCTAAAGGGCATTTAGGGATGTGTAATAAATGCTGCCTTGCCAGCATCACCCACATGCCAAGAACAAATAAAAATAGTTCGGGCTTTTCAGCATTGGAGAGATATCTCAGAGGGGACTTTTTAAGAGTTATGCAAGATACTTAATGGAATAATAAACGGAACTTAATACTTTCAGGATACATTAATGCAGCAGGACAAGAGGGTACAGGTACAGTATTGTGATGAGAATATTTAGAACAGATATACAGAGGGTGATCAACAGCTGGTATGGGCTGCCAGGAATAGCAACCGAGACCAAGGCACTGGATATTAGGGTTCTAATTTTGGAAGGATGAGACCAAATATCTCTGCTTAATTATTCTATTAAGAAAATAAATATCTCAGAGTGAGAGAAAGTCCATTTCTTCCCTGGACCATGGATAATCTATCTGATCATCAGGGACTCTGTCGCACCCGCTGAATCACCAGAAAAAGGCCCTGCGGAAATACTCCCTGATCCCTAAAACAAACTCCAGAATATTCACCTAGCCTCACATCTTAGAGTCTCAGGGCAGCTAACATCTTAGAGTGTAGGTACGTCTAGTACAAAAGTATGTATAACATAGACCCATGATCAACATTGTGATAGACATTGGCTTGGAAATTCTGCAGAGTTTCTCTTGCTGTGACTTTGGCGGGAGACCAGTGGAATACAACCATTTATTTCCTTTCTCTGGGACTTCTGCTAATTACCTGCCGCAGTTACAGTGGGAGATTGGGAGAACCTCATGGAATTTCAGGGACATAATATATGGTGAAAGCTGACTAGAAACCTCCCAATGAGGTTACAGCCAGCTCTATCAGTGGGCCTTCTTTTCTTCTTCTTAGGCAGTCCCTCGGAACCGAGGATGACTTGCTTCCACACTAAAAATGAGTTCTCAGGTGACCGATGAGTCCAATGCGGGACCTACAGTCTCTGTCACAGGTGGGGCAGACGGTGGTTGAGGGGGCGGGTGGGTGGGGTTCTTGGGTTGATGTGCGCTCCTTCGGCTGTTTGCGCTTGGCTTCCGCTTGCTCCAGGCAAAGAGACTTGAGGTGTTCGGTGCCTTCCCGGATGCTTCTCCTCCACTTTGTGCGATCTTGGGCCAGGGATTCCCAGATGTCAGTGGGGATGTTGCACTTTTTCAAGGAGGCTTTGAGGGTGTCCTTGAAGCGTTTCCTCTGCCCACCTGGGGCTCTCTTGCCGTGTCGGAGCTCCGAGTAGAGCGACTGTTTTGGGAGTCTCGTATCGGGCATGCGGACCATGTGGCCCGTCCATCAGAGCTGATCAAGCGTGGTCAAAGCTTCGATGCTGGGGATGTTGGCCTGAGCGAGAACACTGACGTTGGTGCGCCTATCCTGCCAATGGATTTGCAGGATCTTACGGAGGCAGCATTGGTGGTACCTCTCCAGTGCTTTGAGGAGCCTGCTGTATATCGTCCATGTCTCTGAAGCATACAGGAGGGCGGCTACCACTACTGCTTTGTAGACCATGAGCTTGGTGCTCGGTTTGAGGTCCTGGTCTTCAAACACTCTCTTCCTCAGGCAACCGAAGGCTGCACTGGCACACTGAAGGCGGTGTTGGACTTCATCATTGATGTCTGCCCTTATGGACAGTAGGCTCCAGAGGTATGGAAAGTGGTCCACATTGTCCAAGAACTCGTCATGGATTTTGATAATCGGGGAGCAGTACTGTGTGCCGGGGGCAGGTTAGTAGAGGACCTTTGTCTTACGGATGTTTAGTGTAAGGCCCATGCTCTCGTACGCTTCGGTGAAGGTGTTGACGATGGTTTGGAGTTAGGCCTCAGAGTGTGCGCAGAGGCAAGCGTCGTCTGCATACTGTAATTTGACGACAGAGGATGGGACGACCTTGGATCTGGACTGGAGGCGACGGAGGTTGAACAGTTTCCCGTTTATTCTGTAGATTAGCTCCACTCCAGTGGGGAGCTTACTGAGGGTGAGATGGAGCATATCAATATGGACTGCAGTGACAAAGACGCGGTGTAAAGGGGCTATCCGCCGCTCTTTCAGTAAAATTATGATGGCGGCGTGGGACTGGCTGCAGAGAAATGCCGGGCCATAGTCTGTTTTTTGTAAATCGTATGTGGGAAATGCCAGTGAAAATAAAATAAGAATCTTAGGGGGGTAGTTTTAACCCCCAAGGACGGGTGGGTTGGGGGTGAGTGAGAGGTAAAAATAACTTACATCTGAAACCTGACTCCAACCCACCTCCAACTTCCAGTTTTAATGGAGGTGGGTCAGGGGGCAGGCGACCAATCCACTCTCAGGAGGCGCGTCCATCAGTAAAATCTTTTAAGGAGGCAGCATGCCTCCATTTTAACAGGGTTTTTATTTTTATCCCAGATGTCTGTGCGGGGTTTCCTGGGGCTGGGGAATCCCAGTAGGTAAAAGGAGGCGGGAAGGGCCGGATCCATGAGGTAACTGCAATGACAGCACTGCTTGTGGGCCACAAGGAGCAAGAATGTTTCCTCCAGGCCCAACAAGCAAACCACTTTACATACCCCGAGATTGGCTGATAACCCCCAACCCTGCGATTTCCGACTCCTATCCCACCAATCTCCGACTCCCCCCCCATCACCCCCGTGATCTCCAACTAGCCTCCCCCCCCCCACAATCTCCTACTTACCTGGCATCCACTCTCCGGCTACTTTCCTGCCCGTCAGACTGGCTGTCAGGTGGGAAACCTACTGGAAACATTTTAAAGACGTCCTGCAGTTAATTTCTGCAGGACGTCCGGGAAACCCGTCCGGAAATCTTCCGCTCTCGTCACGGCCCGAGTAAACATCGGGCTCTATATGCGTCCACAGTGGCTCAGTCATAGAATTGTGTATCAGATCATTTATTAGGCTGCTGATATGCACTCGCTGGGAGATTCTGAGAAGGTTACAATTAGGGCAGGTGATTTGCATGGCATGATATCCTGCAACTAATCCTGCAAAATTCCTACACTTACAATGCGCAGCATGATTTGCAGCCTATATACCACCAATTTGTATTAAAAAAATCACAGAGGCGCTGAAAATGGCAGTTTATGAGCAGATCTGAGTGGTAATAACTCACTTGCTCTAGTTACACTGCAGAAAAATGGAACTATCATAGGATCCCTTGTAGGAGTCTATGTACTCCTAGCAAAAAATACTGAACTCGGAGAGGTTCAACAGAAAAGGTTTAATTGTTGAGGCTGCATGCGGAACACAAAAAGGAGTCAGAGACCACACAAAGTACAACTCTCTTTCATCAGTGCACAGCTTCGACTCCTCCTCCCCCGCTCTGGGCTTAACTATGTTGCAGATCGAGTTTCTTAAAGGTGTGATCCTTCTTAAAGGCATGACGCCTGATTTATAGTCTACGGACCGGAAAGCGGATTGTGTCCGTTCTGTGATCGGTACGCCACACCCTGATATTAAAAGCCCACGTGGGGGCTTAAAAAAATTCCATTTCCGGATTAAGGCTCTTGACACTTCCACTAGCTCAAGGACAAAATCCGGCCCAAATATAATCTGGGTCCTCTGTGTGCAGATTTGATTAACATCAAGGAGGGAAAATTCAACATTAAAGGGGGCAAAATATAGGCGGTAGCAGATTGGCCACCCGTTGAATTCAATGGAAATGTGAATCGGGTGGGTTGTATAAGGCCAGCTGGTCCTTTACAACTTGTTTTGCACCCCCACTGAAATTGAATTTTCCCCCCATCTAATTTGCTCCAACAACAGTTCAGTAGACGCATCTTACACTTTAATCAGCTGACTCTACAACGTAACTGTTACTTACTCTCAATTTTCTTATTTCATAAAATATACACCAGGCTCACTGGTTTCTTTTAATAGCTTTTGCTTTCTTAGCATTGAACTGAATGTCAGTGCGAGGTAGATTTAGGAATTTCAGAGGTGAACAGGGAATAAAGCAATTGACCTATTTTACCAACAGATTTAAGATATGACATACTCGATACTGCAGTATTACAAGTTCTATGTTGTCGATAGGCATTCAGTGTTCTTCCACTATTGTGATTCACTCCCATTGAATAATCCACTGCACTAGTCTGTTTTTTTTAAAACCAGTTTAACATATGTAAATATAAAAGCTTTGCATCACTGCTCATTTTGTGCTGTACCTGTACATGTTGGAGGATCAGGCTGCCAGAAGAATCTGTTGTCCAGCTGCACACACATGATTTTAGCAGTTCCTTGTAACTGATAACCTGGGTCACACTGGAAAGTCACGGTATCTCCGGGCTCTCTGCTGTCCCCACTTCGAGTGCCATTCTGAGGAACTCCAGCATCATTGCAGGTAGTTGCTGTTGAAGCTGTATGAAGAAAAGGTCATTTTTTTAAAAATGGAACAAACATTACCCTTCCGTCCTTATGAGATGCTTCCTGCTTTTTCAATTATATAATCTATGAGTTGCTCATTTTATTTTTGAAGGGGCTTAGTGAGGGTGAAGCAGCATTCAAAGAATCACACGTCATTTTCTTTACCCTCGCTTCGGAGTCAGAAGGTTGTGGGTTCAAGTCCGACTCCAGAGACTTGAGCACAAAAATCTAGGCTGACACTCCAGTGCAGTGCTGAGGGGGCGCTGCACTGTCGGAGGTGCCGTCTTTCGGATGAGATGTTAAACCGAGGACACGACTGCTCTCTCAGGTGGACGTAAAAGATCCCAAGGCACTATTTTGAAGAAGAGCAGGGGAGCTACCCCGGTGTCCTGGGCCAATATTTATCCCTTAACCAACATCACTAAAATAGACTATCTGGTCATTATTACGTTGCAGTCTGTGTGGTGAAGGTACTCCCATGGTGTTGTTAGGGGGGGAGTTCCAGGATGTTGAACAAGCAACGATGAAGGAACGGCGATATATTTCCAAGTCAGGATGGTGTGTAACTTGGAGGTGGTGGTGTTCCCATGTGCCTGCTGCCCTTGTCCTTCTAAGTGGTAGAGGTCTCGGGTTTGGCAGGTGCTGCCGAAGAAGGCTTGGCGAGTTGCTGCCGTGCATCTTGTAGATGGTACACTGCAGCCATGGTATGCCGGTGGTGGAGGGAGTGAATGTTTAAGGTGGTGGATGGGGTGCCAATCAAGCGGGCTGCTTTGTCCTGGATGGTGTCGAACTTCTTGTGTGTTGTTGGAGCTGCACTCATCCAGGCAAGTGGAGAGTATGCTGACTTGTGCCTTGTAGATGGTGGAAAGGCTTTGGGGAGTCAGGAGGTGAAACACTCACCATAGAATACCCAGCCTTTGACCTGCTCTTGTGGCCACAGTATTTATGCTGTGCACAAATTGGCTGTTGCATTTCCTACATTACAACAGTGACTACACTTCAAAAATTATTTCATTGGCTGTAAAGCGCTTTGGGTCGTCTGGTGGTCGTGAAAGGTGCTATATAAATGCAAGTCTTTCTTTCTTTTTTCACAAATACTATTGGCCCGTATTTTCCGATCGCAGGCCTCCCGCGGGCAGAGGCCTACAATCTGGAAAAATCTGTGCCCTTACCTGAGGGCCCCCGGGAGGCGCACAGTTCTGGTGCTGGGCCTCTCCAAACTGCCGGTGCGCAGGGCTCACGTATCCCAGAGGCGTAGGTAGTTCGCAGCGTCCCTGGGATCACGTGGGCCATGGGGAGCCAATCAAAGAAGAGAATCTCCCTTCATACATTTGACAGGAAGACCTGTCAAATATATGAATGGAGATCACCCCCAAAACATAGTAAAACTTTAAATAATTTTTTTTTTTAAATCACATTTTTAAAATGACTTGAAAGTACAATAAATTAACTATTTTAAACAAAACTTTACATTTTTCAAAAAAATAATTAAAGTTATTTACAGGGCTAAAAATAAACTTACCTTTTTTTAAAGTATTTTTAAATGATAAATCAGTGGAAATTTAAAAAAAAACTTTTTTCAACTCTTATCCTGGTAAAAGTAGGCCTTACGCCTGCTTTTACCAGGCGCAAGAATTGTAAGTATTTTCTGCGGGCGGAGGGTCTCCAAAAAGCGGAACTCTCCACCCGCAGAGGCCCTTCTCCCGGGCAGCCGGAGGATCTGTCAAGAGCTTTCTTGACAGATCGGAAATGCCGGTTTCCAGCGCAAGCGCTGTGCATGCCTGAAACAGGCATTTCCGATGTCTCTACGGGTGGGTACACAGCGCGTACCCACCCGTAGGGATCGGAATATCCGGCCCAATATGGTTTGAGCTTCTTGAAACAGTGTTTTCTCATTCAAATGGCCTTATAACAGCCTCCAATGGGAGGACTCTGCCCCTGATGGTCTGAAACTTATGTTTTTCACTCTCTGCTATACTGAGTTACTTGATCACAATGAATTACTTACTGAACTACACGCAGGATGCTCATTACATCGCCTCTCAAAGTGGAAATATCAAATACTAGTTCCACTTTACACAAACCACTGATTGAATTTATTTACAATTGGACAATTCTCAGAAGCAAAGGTACAGACAAAATACAAAACTGCGCAACTAGCAATTTATAATACATATACACCTAGGATAATTGTTTCAGAGTTTATTTAATCTCAGCTCCTTTCAGCAACCTCTTGTGAAATGTGAGTGGCTGTTCATTGAGTTCTTTGTACCCTTAAAGAATATTGGCCAAAAGCCAGAACTAAAAACAATCACCCAGTCCTAGGGGCCTTTATTCATTTTGTCTCCTTTGATGTCGGAGCAATCTCTCTGAAGTTTTGTTTTTATCAATCAACTTGGTTACAAAACACACACAATTGTGACAAGGTAATTGGTTGATGCATTCACATGTGACCGCAACCACCCTAGAAAATTAAACAATGGGCAATGTTTTCGGGAGGCCGGCATCACAAGATCACAGATGCAAACAACATTCCTGTCGAACAACCAATCTTAAATTTCCCAGGAACAAATTATCAGCTGTACCACACTGCTGAGGACAATTTTTTACCTTTCAAAGATAGTTGATTAATTAAATTAATACAGGATTGAGTGTTTGGACCCCTTTGAAGCACTGTCCCGGGCTACCCATACCCAGGTTGCAGAGTTGCCAACCTCCCACATCACAATCCCTACTTACCTTGCCGAGGATGGTAGGACCGTTTCCATGGGTCCCCGGCAACATCCTTAGCTCCACCCCGCCAATTTTGACTCCCGCCCACCGGTGGTGACATCATTCCCACAGGCGGGAGTAGGAGTTAGGGCATGCAAATAAGGCCTGGGAGTTAAAATTTCCTGAGCTTTATGCTCCGGGGGTGGACCAGACCGTTCGTTGCCCCCCTTTGGCCTTTGCACCCCTGATTCCTGCTCCAAGTTAAAACTGGCCCTTAAATCCAAGACGGCATCCCGCCTGGCACTCACCCACGTGTAAATGTGCTGAACCCGGAAAAACAGCCGGATCAGCGGCACTCAAATTGGGTGTACGACTGGGAAAATCGGGGAGAGGTGGGTGGAGGTCAGAAAATCTACCCCAGTGTCTCTTTAAGCGATAATGTGTAACCGTTCTCACCATAGAAAGATGGTTGTTTTGGGCTGGGGGAAAGAAGGAAGAACTTTCAAACGACTGTTCCTCCGAGCATGCCAAGAATGTAGTGCAACCACAGCATATATTTTATAATCTAAACTTCAGTGATGTAGTTTTAAAAATAAAAGCAGCACTGCTAATAAAATGGGTAAAGTAAAATAGTTATGTGTTTTGCTTCAGTGACCAGTCGAGATTATTTTCATTCACAGCAGTCTCTATAGCAGCTTCTCTCTCCCATGGGCTCTTGAATTCTGCATCATAGGCTCTCCCTCTGACCCTTTGAGTTGCAGCAAAGGAAAAAAAAATTATCCTAAGTGCTCTAAACACAGTCTGTGTATGCAGCAATTATCATTCCATTCCTATTATATCATCCCACTTTCTTCAAATAAAACACAAATCCAAACTGGTTAAATACACAAACTTATTCAAGTTTAAACTGCCAAACATTTTCCTTTTAGATAGTCCTATTAGAGCACTCAGGTAATTGGTCATTTATTGGCAGCCATATCCAACAATAACTTTGGGTGAAATCACAACAGAACATGCTGGAAATACTCAGCAGGCCAGGCAGCATCCGTGGAGAGAGAAACAGAGTTAACGTTTCAGGTCTGGGACCCTTCATCAGAACTGGAAAAAGCTGGAGATGTAACAGATATTAAGCAGGTGCAGAGACAGGGGGGGGGGGGGGTTTAGGAGGGGAGGAAGAAATAGAAAGAACATCCTGTACTTTTGTAAGAGGCAGGAAAGATAAAATGTTGCAAATGGGAATGGCAAAAATCATACTGCATGAAAAATGGGGGCAGGGATAATTATCTGAAATTGTTGAACTCAATGTTGAGTCCGGCAGGCTGCAAAGTGCCCAATCGAAAGATGAGGTGCTGTTCCTCGAGCTTACGTTGAGCTTCATTGGAACAATGCAATAGCCCGAGGACAGAGAGATCAGAGTGGGAGTGAAGCGGTGAATTAAAGTGACAGGCGACCGGAAGCTCAGGGTCACCCGTATGGACTGAACGGAGGTGTTCCGCAAAGCGGTCGCCCAATCTGCGTTTGGTCTCCCCAATGAAAGTATTTCCAGCATTTTCTGTTGTTATTTCAGATTTCCAGCATCCGCAGTATTTTGCAAATAACTTTGGGTGGTTGTTAATTCAATGAGAGTGTTTCTCTATCCAAGGAGAAGACTGCAGTAGTTAGTTTCTAAGTTTTCTTGACTTTAGGGATTGTGAGTTACTCTGAACACCCAGACTTTCTGAGATAGATTCCAATAATAAACAAGCTGTACTTTTGTTCGGGTCCAGACATATAATCATCTGGCATTCTGTAGATCGATCAGGAGATGCGTTTTGCATATTCTTCACTCCATAATACTGAGGAGTCACTTCCTTCAGGCAAAGTACCTTTCCTCTGCTGATTGCTGCATGGCTCAAAGAGTGGTGTGGGAGGCAGGGGTTTTGCTTCATGGGGCACTGGCACCAGTACTGGGGAAAGAGGGAGCTGTTCCGTTGGGACGGGCTCCACTTAAACCGGGTGAATCGAATAACTAGGGCAGTAGACAGAGCTTTAAACTAATGAAGGGGTTGGGGGGGGAGGAGGATTTAGGAAAGAGTAAATTTAAAAGCAGCAAGAGAAATGTCAAGGTTCTGGAGCAGAGCAGAGTTTTGGGTAAAAATAAGCAGAGTGGGTCAGGAAGGGACAGCGAGAGTAACAAAGGTAATAAGGCATCAGTGACTAAGGTGACATCAGGGTAAAATAGAAAAAAGTCAAAGCTAAATGCACTATATCTGAATGCTCAAAGCATTCGCAACAAAACAGATGAATTAATAGCACAGATAGAAATTAACAGATTTGATCTAATAGCCATAATGGAGACATGGTTGCAAAGTGGCCAAGGTTGGGAACTAAATATTCCAGGATACATAACTTTTAGAAGAGATAGGCAAAATGGAAAAGGAGGAGGGGTAGCCCTGATAATAAAGGATGGGATAAAGACAGTAGAGAGAAAGGATCTTAGCTCCGAAAATCAAGAAGTAGAATCAGTTTGGGTGAACCTAATAAACAGCAAGTGGCAGAAAACATAGGTGGCAGTTGTTGATAGGCCCCCAAACAGTAGTTGTAATGTAGGGCAGAGTATAAATCAGGAAATGAGGGGCGCATGTAACAAGGGTAATACAGTAATCAGGGGGGACTTTAATCTACATATGGACTGGGCAAAGCAAATTTGTAGTAATAGTGTGGAGGATTAATTCATGGAATTTATACAAGATAGTTTTCTAGATCAGTATTTTGAGGAACCAACTGGGGAACAAGCTATTTTAGATCTAGTATTGTGCAATAAGAAAGGGTTAATTAATAACTTTGTAGTAAAGGGGCCCTTAGGGAAGAGTGACCATAATATGAATTTCATATTAAGTTTGAAAGTGATTTTGTTAAATCCGAAACTAGGGTCTTAAATCTAAACAAAGCAAACTATGTAGGTATGAGGGGCGAGTTGGTTAAGGTAGATTGGGGAACTACATTAAAAGGTATGATGGTAGACAAGCAATGGCTAGCATTTAAAGAATTAATACATAATTTACAATAAATGTACAGTCCTTTAAGGCACAAAAACCCCACAGGAAAAGTGGTCCAACCGTGGCTAACAAGAGATGTTAAAGATAGTATTAGATCAAAGGAAGAGGCTTATAATGTTGCCAAAAAGAGCAGTAAGCCTGAGGATTGGAAGGATTTTAGAATTCAGCAAAGGAGAACCAACAAACTTATAAAGAAAGGGAAAATAGAAGATGAGAGTAAACTAGCGAGAGATATAAAAACAGACTGTAAAAGCTTCTATAGGTATGTAAAAAGGAAAAGATTAGTGAAAGTAAATGTGGGTCCCTTACAGGCTGAGACAGGAGAAATTATAATGGGGAATAAGGAAATGGCAGAGAAATTAAACAAATACTTAGGGCTCGACTTTGCCAGTCTGGGCGGGCTGGGGCGTGTCAGGTGGCATTCGTGTCAGGACCCCAACTCCGAAATGAACTGGGGAAAAAGTGCGATTTTCCCCTAATTGGGCAATTGATTTCCAGCGTGTGGGAACCCCTGGCCCAATGAGTCTTTTCACACAGGAAGTCGCCTCCGATGACATCATCAATGCTGCTGGATTTAAGGCCTGCAAGCAGCCTTGCTTCTTCTGGAGACTGCAAGCTTTATGGTGATTGTAGTAAGGACTTTATTGATCGACTTATGTTCACCAGCAGGCAAAAGTCTGCTCCACGCTTCGATGAGCCCTCCCTCCAGGCTCTGGTGGAGGGAGCAAGATCAAATAAGGAGGTGCTCTTCCCTTTCTCAGGGAGAAAAAAGCCACCTCAGTAAACTAAAGTTGTGTGGCTGCAAGTGGCCCAGGAGGTCAACTCCATATCGATGATCTGCAGAACCTGGCTGCAATGCAGGAAGCGGTTTCATGACCTTCTCCGCACAGGAAAAGTGAGTATGACTTTCCCTTCACCCTCAATCTGATCCCCATCGTCTCTCCTCACCAGCACTCTGCTTTGCTAACCTCTTCCTCTACATCCCACTTGACACTTACATCCATGCACCCTTACCCATTCCCTCTCTCTATGATCACATTCACTTAACTATTCAACCATGTAGCCCTCACACTCCCTATCACTGTGATGCAACAACAACAACAACTTAGAACACACATGGAGGGCCCTTTGTCTCCTTCTAAGCATCTTTGCTATGCATTCTCTACACTCACTCCTTCATTCTCACTCAAACTCCACTTGTGTCCCTCATTGTAGGAAAAGAGAGCCCACAATAAGAAGGAAACAACCATGAGAGGAGGAGGGCCACCCTCAGTAGCCCAGCTCACCACCTGGGAGGAGGCGGCCCTGGAAATCGCCGGGATCGAGGACGATTCCCAAGTGGGGGACGGACAGACGGGCGCATCACAGCAAGCTGGTGACAGAATAGTTTGGCATCTCTCTCATTGACATTGCATGAGTCATTGATAATGATTCTGATGCTCTAACAGATTGACTTATGATCATCTGCACTATTCAATGTGCATGTAACCTTTACCTCACATCTCTAACTCTTTCCTTTACTCCCCCACAGGACCATCGAAAGCCCCCGTCCCCACTGTCCAGGAGGAAGAACCTGAGCTTTCGGATTCCTCAGAGGAAGCTGCAACCTCTGAGGGCGCAGCGTCAGCAGAATTCAGAGCACCCAGCACCAGCACAGACACTCACACCTCGGTGGGACCTTCGCGAGATAGAGTAGTTTTGCCACCTGGTGTATCACAGCTCACAAGTGAGCATCAGCAGCTGGTGGAGACAGGGACAGCAGTGGAGAGTCCTCGTCGGAGGGCGCAGGACTCTGCCAGCTCGGCTCAGCTGCCTGTCAACCCTGTGCCTCCGGGTCCATCCAGAAGGAGAGCGGTGCTGGAATTCCAGGAACAGGTGCAGGAGTCTCTGGCAGGTTTTGTCTCCAGGGTCGCTGCGAGTGTGGAGCGAATAGAGGAGTCCATCGCGAACATGAGCAGAGCCTTTGTGGAGGCATTGGCGCGTGAATGCATCACCACGGAAAGGATGGTAACCTCTTTGGAAACGATGGCTACCTCCGTGGTAAGGCTGGCTACGTTAGAGGAGAGGATGGCTATGGCCATGGAGGAGCTTAGTCACCAGGGTCTTGAAAACATGGTCATTGTTCAGAATAGAATGACATCTCTTGAGGAGCGATGGTCAGCTATTGAGCATACAAACCAGACCTTCATGGAAGTCCTCTGGAGTAGGACTTCCAGTGCGGAAACGGGTCCTCATGGCCCCGCTGAAGTGCAGCAAGGTGCTGTCAAGCCACTTGCTAGCTCTGAAGTGGGGCTGACCCATGAGAGGGATGTTGGTGGCAGACAACAAGGAAGTGGGGGCTCTTCTCCAAGCGCTCACATGAGCATGCCACTGCAAAGCCCTCGGTCAGAGCCCCACCAGAGTCCTCACCCAACTGAGATCAGCGTCTCAGGCACTGCACAGCCGCAGGAGCAGCAGACTGCTGCCGAGACCTCACAGGTTCGCAACCCCAGAGGATGCCCGCCAAAGGCATTGAGACAGGAGCAGCAAGAAAGTGAGCAAGGGGCCTCCACATCTGCTGAAGCCACAGGGGAAGCACCATGTAGGAGCACGCGTAAGAGGAAGATAAAGCACAAGTAGTCACAAGGGTAGTCACTTGGGTGCTGTGATGTATTTTATTTGGACCAGCCATCCTTGTCATGGTATCATAAACAGATTTGATGGCAAACTGTTGAAGTTGTGGCCTGTGTCATTTTGCAAATGGGACTTTCACATTGAGGGCTTAGGGCGACTTGCAATTGTCAGTATGGTGGTCAGAGTGATAGGATTCCGCAGGTTCTTGTCCATTGTCGATGCTCTGGTAAGAAGGTGCGAGGCAAAAGTGTTTGATTGTGCAGGCTAAGCAAATCTGGCCAACAGGAGTGTGTCCCTTGCATCCCGGGCAGCAATGTGGTCGCGCGCTAACGTCTTCTGGCCTGTGCAGCTTCAGGTGGGTGAGCAGCAGCTTGGCACTCCTGCTGTTGCTCCTGCTGTTGGTGGTGTTGTTGTTCATGGTTCTGCTGCTGCCACAACTGGTCTTCGTCCTCATCTGATGTCCAGGAGGAAAGGAAATAAATGGTTCCCATGCTTCTGCTATATACCTCAGTTGAGGAAGCGCTCAGTCAAGGTGGGGAGAGGGGTTTCCCAGGAGGTCACACTGGAGATGGGTGTCAGGCTCCAAACTTCCACAGCTGTGGTTATTCCTGCTAAAAGTTCCCCCAGACCTGAGACAACAAAGTTCTGCCACCTGCAAATGATGATTGCTGAACACTCCTTTTTAATGGTGGAGCTGCAGCTGTTAGTAAGCAATCCACTTGTGAGGCCGCCAGGATTACCTGGCGTGTTCCAGAGGAGGCGTGTAGGATGGGGGAAATGTCTAAAAATCAGAAAGGCCTCTCAAAATTGTATTATAGAGGCAATTAAGTGGTTGTTAAGGGCCTTAAGGGGCGGGATGGAAGAGGGGCCTGAGACCCTGATTCCGGGAAAATTTCTCGGAGGCGGGCTGGAGGCAGAATCGGGCCCGCACGCCATTTTTTGCGATTTTACCACCTCACACGCCTCCAAACCTGCCTCCTAGTGCCTGGCAAAATCGAACCTTTTGGGCCTGATTTTGTGGATTGTGTGGGAAATGGTCGGATTCCCCGAATGTGGGGTTCTGACATGCAAAAAAATGGGTCAGCCAGCTGCATGCAATTTTCCCTCAAATGGCCAATTAATTTCCAGCGTGTGGGCAGCCTTGCTAATTGTCCATTTCTAGTCAGGAAGCCCCACAGTATGATGTCATCATTCGTGGTGCTTTCAAGGTCCACAGCAAGCATTGCTTCCTCTGTTGGCTTCCAAACGAACCATACAGGATGGCAGAGGAGCCTACAGCAGCTGTGGCCAATGCCAGACCCCGAGCTGCCTCCAAATTCGACGAAGCTTCACTGCAGGCATTATTGGATGGGGTTAGGGCCCACAGGGAGGTCCTCTTCCCTAGGTCAGGCAGGAAGAGGCCTCCCACTGAGACCAAGGCTCCATGGATGCAGGTGTCAGCAGATGTCAACTCGAATGTGCATGTAACCTTGGCATCACATCTCTAACTCCTTTCTTTACTCCCCCCCAGTACCATCCAGAGCCCCCGTCCTCACTGTGGAGGAAGAAGAGGCTGTGCAGCCAGACTCCTCAGAGGAAGCTCCAACCTCTGAGGGCACAGCGTCAGCAGAAGTAAGCGCACCCAGCACCAGCGCAGACACTCACACTTCGGGGGGACCTTCAGGACATAGAGTAGTGTTGTCACCTGGGTTTCACAGCTCACAAATGAGCCTCAGCATATTCTGGAGACAGGGACAGCAGTGGAGAGTCCTCGTCGGAGGGCGCAGGACTCTACCAGCTCAGCTCAGCTGTGCTGCATGTCGACCCTCTGCCTCTGGGTCCATCCGCAAGAGAAGAGGTGATGGATCTCCATGCACAGATGCAGGAGTCTCTGGCAGGTTTTGTCTCCAGGGTCGCTGCGAGTGTGGAGCGAATGGAGGAGTCCATAGCAACCATGAGCAGAGCCTTTGTGGAGTCACTGGCGCAGGAACGCATCACCATGGAAACGTTGGAAACCGCCATGGAGGAGATAACTCGCCAGGGAAAACATGGTGAGTGCTCATAAGAGAATGACATCTCTTGAGGAGCGTCGGCCATATATTGAACAGAGAAACCAGACCTTCATGGAAGTCCTTCTGAGTAGGACTGCCAGTGCAGATATGGGTCCCCATGGCCTCCTGAAGCACAGCAAGGTGCTCTCAAGCCACTTCCAAGCGCTGGCCCCTTCTGGCCTGTGCAGCTTCAGGTGAGTGAGCAGCAGCGTGGTGCTCCTGGTGCTCATCCTGCTGTTCCTGGTTCTGCTGCTGCCGCCTCTGCTGCTGGAGATCCTCTAATGGCAAGAAGGGAAGGAAAAAAAGGCGTCCCGTGCTTCTGGTAGATGCCTCCGCTGAGGAAGCGCTGAGTGAGGGTGCCGAGCGGTGCGTCCCAGGCGATCACATTGGAGAAGTGTCTGAGGCTCCAACCTTCCACAGCTGTGCCTAAGCCTTGAAGTTGTAGCCCCAAGCCTGCAACAACAAGGTCCTTCAACATACAAATGCTGTCCCTTTAAATCACAGCTTTCCCGAATGACCTGCAGCTGAGAGCAAGCAAGCCGGCAAGCTTCACGCCAGGTTTCATCAGCGGGGTTCCCCGCAGGCGTGTTTAGCGTGGGGAACCCCTAAAATGGCATTAAACATGGCAATAATTGGTGATCAGGGTCCCGACGGCCAGTCCCACCAGCGGCGGGCGGGACTGATTCGGGTCGCGGAGAAACGGCGGTCCGAAAGTCGGACGGGGCGGGGAATCAGGCGGGGGGGGGGGTTGCGACCCCCTATTTCGGCGATTTTCGGCCCCCGCCCGCATGAAAACCTGCCCGACGGCTGGCAGAAAATCGGGGCCTTTGTGTCTGTCTTCACGGAAGAAAACGCAAAAACCCTCCTGGAAATAGTGGAGAATCAAGGGTCTCGCGAGAATGAGGAACTGAAAGAAATTAGTATTAGTAAAAAAAATAGTACTGGAGAAATTAATGGGACTGAGAACCGATAAATCCCCAGGACCTGATAACCTACATCCTAGGGTTTTGAAAGAGGTGGCTATACAGATAGTGGATGCATTGGTTATCATCTTCCAAAATTCCATTGATTCTAGAATGGTTCCCGCGGATTGGAAGGTAGCAAATGTAACCCCACTATTTAAGAATGAAGGGAGAGAGAAAACGGGGAACGATTGCCAGTTAGCCTGACATCAATAGTAGGGCAAATGCTAGAATCTATTATTAAGGATGTGATAACAGGGCAGTTAGAAAATAATAAAAGGATTGGGCAAAGTCAACATAGATTTATGAAAGGGAAATCATGTTTGATGAATCTATTACAGTTTTTTGAGGTTGTAGCTAGCAGAATAGATAAGGGGGAACCAGTGGATGTGGTGTATTTGGATTTTCAGAAGGCATTCGATATGGTGCCACCCAAGAGGTTATTAAACAAAATTAGGGCTCATGGGATTGAAGTTTGGTTAACGGATAGAAAACAGAGAGTAGGAATAAATGGGTCATTTTCAGGTTACATAAGAACATAAGAAATATGAACAGGAATAGGCCACTTGGCCCCTCGAGCCTTATGCAGTAACCTTTTATGTGGCACCTTATCGAATGCCTTCTGGAAATCCAAATACACCACATCCACTGGCTCACCTTTGTCCACCCTGCCTGTTACATCCTCAAAGAACTCCAGAAAATTTGTTAAACATGATTTCCCTTTCATGACTCTGCTTGACTGCATTATGATTTTCCAAATACCCTGCTACTGCTTCCTTAATGAAGGACTCCAGCATTTTCCCAATGGCAGATGTTAGGCTAATTGGTCTATAGTTTCCTGCTTTCTGTCTCCCTCCTTTTAAATAGGGGTGTTACATAAGCGGTTTTCCAATCCACTGGAATCTCTCCAGAGTCCAGGGAATTTTGGTATATTGCAACCAATGCATCCACTATCTCTGCAGCCACTTCTTTTAAGACCCTGGGATGCAGGACATCTGGTCCAGGGGACTTGTCATCTTTTAGTCCCATTATTTTACCAAGTACTTTTTCCTTAGTGATAGTGATTGTCTTTAGTTCCCCCCTCCCTGTGGCCCCTTGATTGTCCGTTATTGGGATGTTGTTAGTATCTTCTACCGTGAAGACAGATACAAAATATTTGTTCAGAGTCTCTGCCATTTCCCCGTTCCCCATTACTAATTCCCCAGTCTCATCCTCTAAGGGGCCAATGTTTACTTTAGCTACTCTCTTCCTTTTTATATACCTGTAGAAGCTCTTACAATCTGTTTTAATATTTCTTGTCTGTTTACTCTCATAATTCATCTCTCTCTATTATTTTTTCAGTCATCCTTTGCTGGTTTTTTAAAAATTCCCAATCCTCTGGCCTCCCACCAATCTTGGCAACACTGTATGCCTTCATTTTCGATTTAATACCATCCTTTACTTCCTTAGGTAGCCACGGATGGTGCTCCCTTCTCTTAAAATCTTTCTTTCTCACTGGAATATATTTTTGTTGAGAGTTATGAAATATCTCCTTAAATGTCCGCCACTGCATTTCAACTGTCTTACCCTTTAATTTATTTTTCCAGTCCACTTTAGCCAGTTCTGCCCTCATGCCATTGTAATTGCCTTTGTTTAAGATCAGGACACTGATTTGAGATACAACTTTCTCACCCTCCAACTGAATTTGAAATTCAACCATGCTATGATCACTCTTTCCGAGAGGGTCCTTTACTATGAGATCATTTATTAATTCTGTCTCATTACACAGTACCAGATCCAAGATAGCCTGTTCCCTGGTTGGTTCCATTACATACTGTTCTAGGAAACCATCCCGGATACACTCTATGAACTCCTCCTCAAGGCTACCATGGCCAATTTGATTTGTCCAATCAATATGGAGGTTAAAGTCACCCATGATTAATACCGTATCTTTTTTTTACAGGCCTCCATTATTTGTTGATTTATACTCTGTCCAACAGTATTGCTACTGTTCGGGGGCCTGTAGACTACGCCCACCAGAGACTTTTTCTCCTTATTATTTTTTATCTCCACCCAAACCGATTATACATCATGATCTTCTGAGCCAATATCACTTCTCACCATTGCACTGATCCCATCCTTTACCAAAAAAGCCACCCCACCTCCCTTTCCTTTCTGTCTATCCTTCCGAATTGTTAAGTACCCTGGAATATTCAGTTCCCAGCCCTGGTCACCTTGCAACTACATCTCTGGTTGGCAGGCTGTAACTAGTGGGGTACCGGAAGGATCAGTGCTTGGGCCTCAGCTATTTACAATCTAGATCAATGATTTGGATGTGGGGACCAAATGTAATATATCCAAGTTTGCTAATGATACAAAGCTAGGTGCGAATGTAAGTTGTGAGGAGGATGCAAAGAGGCTTCAAACGGATATAGACAGGCTAAGTGAATGGGCAAGAACATGGCAAATGGAATATAATGTGAGAAATGTGAATTTATCTACTTTGGAAGGTAAAATAGAAAATCAGTGTATTTTTTAAATGGTGAGAAATTGGGAAATGTTGGTGTTCAGAGGGACCTGTGTGTCCTTGTACACAAACCACTGAAAGTTAACATGCAAGCACAGCAAGCAATTAAGAAAGCAAATGGTATATTGGCCTTTACTACAAGAGGATTTGTGTATAAGAATAAAGATGTCTTACTGCAATTATATAGGGCCCTGGTGAGACCACACCTGGAGTATTGTGTACAGTTTTGGTCTCCTTACCTAAGGAAGGATATACTTGCCACAGAGGGAGTGCAACAAAGGTTCACCAGACTGATTCCTGGGATTGGGGGATTGTCCTATGAGGAGAGATTGAGTAGACTAGGCCTATATTCTCAAGAGTTTAGAAGAATGCGAGGTGATCTCATTGAAACATACAAAATTCTTACAGGGCTTGACAGGGCAGATGCAGGGAGGATGTTTCCTCTGGCTGGGGAGCCTAGAACCAGGGGTCACAGTCTCAGAATAAGGGGTCGGCCATTTAGGACTGAGATGAGGAGAAGTTTCTTCACTCAGAGGGTGGTGAATCTTTGGAATTCTCTACCCCAGAGGACTGTGGAGGCTCAGTCGTTGAGTATATTCACGACAGAAACCGATAGATTTTTGGATATTAAGGGAATCAAGGGATATGGGGATAGTGCAGGAAAGTGGAGATGAGGTAGAAGATCAGCCATGATCTTATTGAATGGCGGAGTAGGCTTGAGGGGCCGAATGGCCTACTTTCTGCTCCTATTTCTTATGTTCTTATTTCAGGGAAGTCATTGCATCTTTACAACATCTTCTGCCTTGAACTCTTGTAATGATAGAATTCTTTCACTTTCTATTTTCTGGCTTTTGATAACATCTTCCAAACTTAAAATCATAGGCCTAGAAATTCGGTGGGCTGCGCCACCAGTTAGCGCCTAAAGAGGGCACTCAGTGGATTTAGCGCCACTGGCCACGCCTCCCGCGATATTTAGCTGGGGCGCTAATGGCGGCGTTAGCCTGTTGCGCTGCACCGCCACCGATGACGTCATCGGTGTGCGCAGCGCCCCGCTACCGCCTTGATCTCGATATTCGGTAGCGCCCGCCTCTGTAGCGCCGTTCGCAAATCGCGCCTGGTTCACGGGGCCTTCCTGTGGCGGCAGTGGCGCAAATTAAGGTGGAGGTGCGGGTCGGCCGTTTTTTCCGGCGGCCGCCTGCCAGTACCTCCGTCCCCGGCCTCCTGATCTCCCCCCGCGGCAGTGCCGGCTGTTTTCCGAGAGTCCGGCACTTCTCCTCGGTGCCGGGCTCTTTTGCCGGCACTCGCGATCTCCGATCGTGCTGGTGCAGGCCCCTCCCCCTTAAGAATGGGAGGAAGGCCTGCAGTAGTGCAGCGTGCCGTGCCGCAGCGTGTGGCGCTGCGGCACGTTGCGCTGCGATATTCAGTTTCAGCGCCCTAACAGGGACGCAGAGCGCCTCGAGCCTCGCCCCGTGTCCCTCTTGGTGCGTTCAAGCTGAATTTCCGGCGGTCGCAACTGCTCCGATCGCTGCGCTAATTCCGGCGCCCAGGCGAGCTTGGCGTCCCGTTTGCGGCTCCACCGAATTTCTCCCCCATAGAATCATAGAATGCTACAGCACAGAGGGGGTCATTTAGTCCATTGTGCCTGTGCCGGCTCTTTGAAAGAGCTCTCCAATTAATCCCACTCCCCTGCACTTTCCTCATAGTCCTGTAATTTTTTTTCCTTTCAAGTACTTTAGAAGAATTAGAAATATTGGAAATAATGTTTTGGCTCTTTGTCAAATCAGTCTTTGTGTGAAATTCTAACTGAAATTCCTCATCATAGCCATTGCTCCTCTTTGTCAAAAACAGTTTGGAACCGTGTCTTATAAGTTCCATTCATGTTTGCATATATTCATTAGCTTGTTCATCTCCCTCTATGAGGTTCAATTATCATTTATTTTCCTGTTCTTTGTCTTACATTTGCAAAATGTATTATTTTTTCTAAACCACAGTTTTCTAAAAGGTGGCCATGATTCAGATCTTAGCATTGTTCTTTCTGCAAAGCTCGCAACCATAACCCATCTTAGATCAACTTGGATCTCCATTCGCTGGGTTTGCTGTCAATTCGGTCATTCCTTGTGCTACGTTTGTTGCAAGAACCTTTTTGGGGACTCTAAACAGCTTCATTTAAGATGTGTGGTTTCACATCTGTCATATCATAGAGTCATAGAGTTTTACAGCACAGAAAGAGGCCCTTCGGCCCATCGTGTCTGCGCCGTCCATCAATCCCTGTCCAGTCTAATCCCATTTTCCAGCATTTGGTCCATAGCCTTGTATGCAATGGCATTTCAAGTGCTCATCCAAATGCTTTTTGAATGTTGTGAGGGTTCCTGCCTCTACCACCCCTTCAGGCAGAGAGTTCCAGATTCCAACCACCCTCTGGGTGAAAAAGTTCCTCCTCAAATCCCCTCTAAATCTCCTGCCCCTTACCTTGAATCTATGCCCCCTTGTTATTGACCCCCCTACTAAGGGGAAAAGTTCCTCTTTATCTACCCTATCTATGCCCCTCATCATTTTGTACACCTCAATCAGGTCCCCCCTCAGCCTTCTTTGCTCCAATGAAAACAACCCCAGCCTGTTTAGTCTTTCTTCGTAGCTGAGGCGCTCCATCCCAGGTAACATCCTGGTGAATCTTCTCTGCACCCTCTCTAAAGCAATCACATCCTTCCTATAGTGAGGCGACCAGAACTGCACACAGTACTCCAGCTGTGGCCTCACCAGCGTTTTGTACAGCTCCATCATAACCTCCCTGCTCTTATATTCTATGCCTCGGCTAATGAAGGCAAGTATCCCATATGCCTTTTTAACCACCTTATCTACCTGTTCCGCTGCCTTCAGGGATCTATGTACATGCACACCAAGGTCCCTCTGACCCTCTGTACTTCCTAGGGTCCTACCACTCATTGTGTACTCCCTTGCCTTATTTGTCCGTCCAAAATGCATCACCTCGCACTTTTCAGGGTTAAATTCCATTTGCCACTTTTCCGCCCATCTGACCAACTCGTTTATATCTTCCTGTAGCCTGAGGCTTTCCTCCTCACAATTTACCACCCCACCAATTTTCGTGTCATCTGCGAACTTACTGATCATACCTTTTACATTCTCATCCAAATCATTTATGTAGATCACAAACAGCAAGGGACCCAGCACCGATCCCTGAGGTACCCCACTAGACACAGGCTTCCAGTCACAAAAGCAACCTTCGACCATCACCCTCTGCCTCCTGCCACTCAGCCAGTTTAGGATCCAACGCGCCAAGGCACCCTGGATCCCATGGGCTCTTACCTTCTTGACCAGTCTCCTATGCGGGACTTTGTCAAAAGCTTTACTGAAGTCCATGTAAACCACATCCACAGCATTTCCCTCATCCACACACCTAGTCACCCCCTCGAAAAATTCAATCAGATTTGTCAGACATGATTTACCCTTGACAAAGCCATGCTGACTATCCCCGATTAATCCTTGCCTCTCCAAGTGGAGACTAATTTTGTCCCTCAGAATTTTTTCCAATAATTTCCCTACCACAGATGTTAGGCTCACTGGCCTGTAATTCCCTGGTTTATCCCTGCTACCCTTCTTGAATAATGGTACTACATTAGCTGTTCTCCAGTCCTCTGGTACATCCCCTGTGGCCAGAGAGGTTCTGAAAATTTGTGTCAGAGCCCCTGCAATCTCCTCCCTTGCCTCACACAACAGCCTGGGATACATCTCGTCCGGGCCTGGGGATTTATCCACTTTTTGGCCTGCTAAAACCGCTAGTACCTCCTCCCTCCCGATGCTAATATGTTCAAGTATGTCACAGTCCCCTTGCCCGATTTCTATGTCTACATCATCTTTCTCCATAGTGAACACAGATGCAAAAAAATCATTTAAAACCCCGCCTACATCATCTGGCTCTACACACAGATTGCTACTTTGGTCCCTAATGGGCCCTACCCTTTCCCTGGTTATCCTCTTGCCCTTAATATACTTATAAAACATCTTAGGATTTTCCTTTATTTTGCTCGCCAGTGTTATTTCATGGCCCCTCCTCGCCCTCCTAATTTCTTTTTTAAGTATGCCCCTGCACTTTTTATACTCCTCTAGGGCTTCCTCCGTCTTTAGTCTTTTGTAACTGCCAAAAGCCCCCTTTTTTTCCTAATGCATTTTTGTATATTCCTTGTCATCCAAGGTTCCCTTTGCTTGTTGGTCCCACCCTTGACCTTTACAGGAACATGTTGGCGTTGTACTCTCTCTATTTCCCTTCTGAAAGCCTCCCACTGCTTTGATGTGGATTTTCCTATAAGTAGCTGCTCCCAGTCCACTTTGGCCAGATCCTGCCTTATCATATTAAAATCGGCCATCCCCCAATTTAGAACTCTTATTTCCGGGCCGTCATTGTCTTTTTCCATGACCACCTTAAATCTCACCGAATTATGGTCACTGTCGCCAAAATGCTCTCCTACTGACACTTCCACCACTTGCCCGGCTACATTCCCTAGAATTAGGTCCAGTACCGCCCCCTCTCTTGTAGGACTTTCTACATGTTGGCTCAAAAAGCTCTCCTGGATGCACTTTAAGAATTCTGCACCCTCTAAGCCTTTCACACTCTGACTATCCCAATTAATATTGGGGAAGTTGAAATCCCCCACTTTCTCCTAACAACCCTCCTAATTTCTTAAGTAAAACACATAGCCCTCCCCCCACCCCCATACACTGTATTCTTTCTCGGCTTATAAATCTTCTTGAAAATGCATAAAGTTCTGGAGAGGTTCTTCACATGCTACATTCCACTTAAATATGTTATACTCTGAACACATCAACATAGTCACCATAGAGCAAGACAGAATAAGGGAAACAATGGAATTTACCAGCACAGTCCATGGGAGTGTGGTAATGGAATCGGGAGGACAGAGAACATGATCTCATGCTTGAGACCTCTGCTAAGTATGGGAATGTAGGTAACTCTTCATGGAAACTCACTGTGCAAAGCGACCCTGTACACAAATCCAGTTCCTATCAATCTGCAATCCAGGAGCGTCCAATAAAATAATTACCAACCTCAATTTCTTCTCAATTAGAGGTGATAATGCCTTTGCCAAGTGTGTTGGAATGTGATAAAAATTGACACTCACTTAACAGTTTACAGGAAAAATTGTTCAGCGATTAAGAGTACCTTGTTGGTAAGAATTATCTTCAATGCATAGCCCCAGTCACATTTGTACATGAAAGCATACTGGAATGCGGGGGGGTGGGGGTGGGGGGGTAGACTAGCAAGTCCTACTGAAGCACTAAAATTAAACAGATAAAAACTTGGCCTTACTACGTTCAATTTATAAACCACCAACTGTCTATGATGCAACCAATAACATAACCTATGATTCCCAATAGAGTGATCTCAGTTCTCTCAGTGATCTCCTGATCTCAGTTCTGCTGTCAAGGTGTTTTTTCACAGGGAAAATGGGCAAACTGAAGACCGAGTCACTCTGAATGGCACTAGCAGAAGCTGTGAAGAAGGTCTTTTGCTCAGTACGTCAATTGGAAATTGGCAGACAACACAAAGAAGGGGTCACTTTCCCCTTCACCACTTCCAGTGTAAACTGGCAGAGCAGAATCACCTACCCATTAGAGAACCCATCATGTGGGTTCGATACTGGGTGGGCAATGCACTCTGCCAGTTTACTGCCCAAGCAGTGAAGGTGAAAATTACTCCAGAGACTTAAAGGTTGTGATGAAATAAATTGCAAACATTTGATATGTGTTTCCAGCTCTATGGTTGATGAGTAACATGACTATATAAGTCAAGATGCAAATTACACAAACGTCCCATATTACACTCAATTACATCTGAGTAGAACTAACAAGTGATTATTTTGAAAGGATTTTATTACTTTCTTTCCTTTGTGCACCAATAATTTGGTATCCATGGGGGTGAGGGGAGGCAAGAGGAATTATTAAAATATTTAGAGATTTATAACAAATATTTCTCACTTTTCAAATGAAAAAAATCTTTCTTTTCCCACTGCCATTAAATATCTGCTTTCTCACAATTCATACATAACCCATTCTAAAGATTTTACTAGAGTTTATATTCTCACAAACTTGTATTCCCACTTAAACTTAAAGCCTAGAAATTACTTTCTGGTAACATTAACAGAAAGGCAAAAAGCCATTTAAAATAACTGGGTTAATACCCGTGTAAAAATAGCAGGCAAAGAAATGTCGTATGATCACATTAGTGTTTGTCCACCAATGTCAACAACATTAATTTCTAGGTTGAAATGATTTCCCAGCAATTGACTTACATAAATATGTACAAAGGAGCATCAGAACACACAAGAAACAGAGAAACGCCTTTGGGCCCAATATGTCCACCTCTTTACAACTGATCTCAAATGCATCTACCTGCCTTCTCATCATATCCCTCAGTCCATTCTCTCTCCAGAAACAAATCTAGTTGCCTCTTGAAGCCAAACTATTGCCTTCAATAACCTTCACTGATGTGCAGGTGAAAATGTTCTGCCCGATATTTTCTTCCTGCTCCTCATTTCCTATTTTTTTTTAAACGGTATCTATTGCCATTGTTAGGAGTTTGCCTAGACCAACTTTGCAAGTGGAAACAGAGTATGCACAAGTTGATTGCATTATGAAATAGTTTGTTGTTGGTCAATTCAGTTGGCATGGGTAGGTTTAGCAAATCAACTCACAAATGTCTTTGATTACACTTGAAATTGAGTTTAATGTGGTTATACATCCTTAATAAATAAGTGTTCTGAAAAAGCATTAGTTGCAATCTGTATTAATGAGTTGTTTAGTTTTACAATTGGCAATTGCTGTCCTCCAGATGTTATTAATTTTTTTTACCACTTTACCTGTTTATAACTTTATTTCATCAGGTTTATTTCAGTTGATCCCCATCAGTCTTGTTGTACAATTATGTACAGTTGTGATTAGTTTGGCATAGCCACAAACTAGAGTGTGGCTGATATATAAAATCTTTTCAGTTAAAAGTTATTTTTCATATTTAAAATTATTAACCATCACCCAAATGTTCTCAACTCTATGGCATGTATGTCACATAAGGCCGCATAGTTTTTTTGTTTTGTCAAATTGCTAGTCTTGAATCTTTAAGCTACTTGAGTACATTGTGGGTCATAAATGTGAAGTGAGCACTTATTCTGTTATTGCAGTTACTGTATCTTGAAATGTTGTACAAATCTGTACAAATAAAAGATCTAAGCAACTCAGGGAAGACTGCAGCGTGTAGGTACAGGTACTCCTACGTTTCCCAAGGTAAAATCTTGGAGGTCTTTCATGACATACAAGCCCATAAACGTGTTACTGTCACTGAAAGTAACTATAGATCTCTATGGCTTTGCTTCTAATGTAGCTACACTGGAGGGAAGTACAGTTGATTCGAAAATATACATCACCTGGACAGATATCTGCCTGAGGAGCAAAGCCTTTTAAAACTCAAAGCTTCAGGTGAATGTGGTGAGGCAGTCAATATCAAGAACATACAAGAATCTCACGAGGAAAGGGAGGAGGTCTTTCCTTCAAATTAATTTCTTTTCAATTAAATGTTACAATTGAGATTTTTGTTATTTTTGAAACTGCTGTGGCAGAGGTTAATGAATCAATTATTCAAAACTTGGTATTTTATCATTTTTATATTATCCCTCTAATTTTTCTCCTTTTTTCCCCTCTTCATAAGATTGGTGCACAATTCCCTGGTGTAATGATCAATAACATGTCATTCTATAGTGGACACTAGGTGGAGCCGTAGAGCTGTGTAGAGCTGTATATAGCTGTATGTATAAGACTACACTACCCAACTGTATATATATTAAGACTACATTACCCATGAGGCTAGGCTACCCACAAGGCAACAGTCAAGATGGCAGCCTGCACACAGGAGCACACATGCTGCGTCTCTACAGATACTGTACCTAGAGAATGTGTACTGAATAAATGACTAGCTAGAAGCTAGCTGTGTTCATAATAAGAATGTCTAGTTATTAATGAACATAAGATGGTACCAGGGTGGTGAAGATCTGCTGAAAATTGTGAAAAGCGACATGGAGAATTTGAAGCCACCAGAGCGTTTGAATCTCGAGGGAAATGTCGACTACAATTGGCGGATTTTTAAACAACAATTCGAACTCTACATTGCAGCCATCGGATTCGGTACGAAGCCAGACGCAAGGAAGATAGCGTTGCTGCTTATGGTTGCAGGCCCACAGGCAATAGAGGTATTTAATACATTTGTATTTAATCCAGAGGAGAACAGAGGAAAATTAGAAGATGTGCTAAAAAAATTTGATGCACATTGCTCTCCCAAAAAGAATGAGACGTATGAAAGATACATCTTCCGTTCTCGGACACAGCAACAAAATGAGACTTTGGATAGCTTTATAACTGATCTGAAACTGAAAGCACAGACATGTAATTTCTCTGAGCTCAAAGCATCCATGATTCGTGACCAGATTGTGTTTGGTATTCATGATAAAAAAGTCAGGGAACGTCTGTTGAGAGAAACCAAACTAAATTTGGAAAATGCGGTGAAAATATGCCAAGCCAGCGAGCTAGCTCGAAAGCACGCGAAGACTTTCAGTGAAATCAATAATGATGCGATTGTAATGAGTGATAATGCTGCTGTCGGTGCTGTGTCCTACAAGGGGAAGAAACGTGGGCAGAACAGAAATGAAAAGCAATCGGAGGATGAAATTTTTAATTGTAAACGCTGTGGTTACAAACACCAGTTAAGACAATGCCCAGCGTTTGGAAAAATGTGCACAAAGTGTAATGGAAAGAATCACTTTGCCAAACAATGCTTTTCAAAAGTAAAAACAACGAAAGGGCAACAAGTTAATGTGATTGAGGACACTGATTTAAGTGAGACATTTTTTGTAGGAATGGTGTCATGTGACGATATCAAAAAAGATACAGAAAATGTGCAGCCCTCAGAAATGGACAATGCTGAACATAAAGTCAATGCAGTAAAAGTGGACAAATGGATGATCCCACTGCAGATAAATGGAGCATTAGTTACATTGAAACTGGACACTGGGGCAAAAGCAAACTTAATCAGTATGAGTGACATTAACAATATGAAAGAAAAGCCCAAAATACAGAAAAAGTCAGTACTACTGAAGGACTATAATGGACAGAAAATAGATAGCTTAGGTGTATGCAGACTCAAAGTGACAGTCAAAGACAAAGTGCATCATCTCATGTTTTCTGTTGTGGCTGAAAGACTTGATTCGATACTAGGTGACAAAGCTTGTGAAGACTTAGAACTGGTCAAGAGAGTCTACTGTATAAACTGTGCCATAAGCAGACCAGATGACTCAGGTGATGAAGCAGAGAGCCCATCAAGGATGAAAAGGCCAAAGGGTATCCATGTCTTCAAAAAGCCTAGTTTCTCCAAGAAGAAGGAAAAAGACTTTAAGGTCAAAGAGAAGCCAAAGGAAGAAAAGCACAAAGAGTAAAAACACAAGGAGAAAAAGTCCAAAGATATAACCGCAGCAGATGTTGTTAAGCAGTGGAAAGAGAAAAAGAAAAAGAAGAAGCCTGCACCAGAGCAGGAAGCAGTTCCGGTGGATACTCCTTCTTCCCTCAGGCCAATCTTTGGTGTTCCATTAGCCGAGGCTGCTGAGAGGACTATGCTGTATGATGGGATCCAGCTGCCAGCAGTTTTTCGAGAGTGCATTGACTACATTGAGAGTTATGGCGTGAAGAGTGAAGGAAACACTGAAACCCTCTCCAAGCAAAGATCGCAAGGAGACCTCGATCTATACAAGAGCAGATTGATGACAATGCCGCAACTGCATCTTGTCATTCACCGCCAGAACAATCTCATGAAGACACATCAGACTTACCCGTGTTGAGAAGATCCACACGTGAAGTAAAAGAGCCTGATAGACTTAATCTTTGAGTACAATGTAAAGCTTTGAAAATGTGTTGACTGTTTTGAAAATGTTTATGTTTATAGAGCACTAACAAGTGTTACTGATATTATCTTTATTGTTTTCTTGAAAGTTGATTGATATTGATTTTCTTAAACCTCAAAGAAAGGGGGTGTAATGATCAATAACATGTCATTCTATAGTGGACACTAGGTGGAGCCGTAGAGCTGTGTAGAGCTGTATATAGCTGTATGTATAAGACTACACTACCCAGCTGTATATATATTAAGACTACATTACCCATGAGGCTAGGCTACCCACAAGGCAACAGTCAAGATGGCAGCCTGCACACAAGAGCACACATGCTGCGTCTCTACAGATACTGTAGCTAGAGAACATGTACTGAATAAATGACTAGCTAGAAGCTAGCTGTGTTCATAATAAGAATGTCTAGTTATTAATGAACATAAGACATGGTGCTAATATCCCTCTGGTGTCTTACTCAAGAGGCTATTTCTCATGCATGAGCATAGACAGCTAGCTGTTTGATCACAAGAGCTATCAGTGCCAAGTCCGATTCTATCCTCATCCACCCTGTACACGAGCATTTACCAGGTGGGCTCGCAGGGGTGGTAAACCTATGCAATTTACCCTCTTACTAGTCCACTAATAGTAAGGCTAGTTGTATTACCCCACACATAGTCCTGTCTGCAAGCTAAACCTGGGACCTTTGTTGTATGACTCAGAATCTTTCCTGATGAGGTTTTGTGGTAACTTTACAGCCTTCCGGGCCCAACATCGAGTTCAGCCATTTCAGAACATAACCTCTGCCCCCATTTTTTTTAGATGGCAGCTGTTGATGATTCTGCTATTCCCATTTACACCTCTTCTAGACCCATCTTTTGTCTCTTTACTTGCCCCATTACCATCTCCTTTCGCCTTGCACCATCATACCTTTTGACATTTAATCTCTCCTGCCTCCACCCTATCACAGACCTTCCCTTTTGTTCCTTTCCTCCCCTCCCCCCTTTCCCTGCTTAAAAATCTGTTACATCACTAAGTTTTTCCAGTTCTGACGCAAGGTCATCGACCTGAAACGTTAACTCTGTTTCTCTCTCCACAGATGCTGCCTGACCTGCTGAGTATTTCCAGCAGTTTCTGTTTTTATTTCTGATTTCCAGCATCCACAGTATTTTGTTTTTAGTAATAATTTTGCCTTAGTAGGTTTATATTCATATATGTTTTTTCAAAAACTTACAGTAACTCAGATTCTAATGAAGGTAGTTCCTTTCACGAATTTAAAATGGAGGGCCAGGATTAATTAATTAAGATAAATGCTTTCTTTGATCTGGACAGTGTGCTTAAAATGAAAATGAAGATGGCAAGGTGTTAGCACCTGATTAAAAACTCCAATCACTCTACTGTAAATTGTCCTTCAGGATGGTATAACACCCGGTTAGCATAACTTTATTATTAAAAGGTCCATCTACAATAATTGGTCTATCTTATATTGTACTTTAAATTTAAAGAAACACTAAAAACAGCTGCACTTTGTCAAAATAGCTTCTTTGATATTCAATTAATAGTTTAATATCAGACTGCCCTCATTTGATTCCATTCTTACCTATCCAATAGTAGTCCTTTTTTATTTATTCATTGATGGGATGTGGGCGTCGCTGGCTAGGCCTGCATTTAGTGCCCATTCCTAATTGCCCAGTTTTGTCTCCATTCAGTAAACACCTGTTATAACCAACTTCTGCAGTCCGTGTCTCAATCACACACGGACATTACATTGGCGACGAACAGATCCGAACTTACCTACAGTTCTGCACCACCTCACGGGGATCCATCCCTGAAGCGAAGTTATTAGAGGTCGAAGCCAGAAGGAAGAAATCCAAAAAAAAACAAACAGAAGAAACGGGCGTCGACCGTGGGCTGATTCATCGAATTCGAAGATTTGCAGGAGAGGCTGTCGAGAGCTGGGCTTGGTTCTCCAGTCTATGATGTTCCAGCTAATCGGGCTGGTGGCAGGTAGTACACTGATCCTTCCTGGGCTGCGGCAGGCTAGAGCTTGATCGGGTGGCTTTTCAACGGGGCCGAGCAGCGTTGTCGGGAAGAGGAGAGAGAGAGAGAGGGTGGAGCACACAGGGCGCGGCCGGTGCTACGAAGCCGAGCAGCGTACAGACCCGAGAAGAGGGAGGAAAGTGTCCCATAGGGTTTGCTCTGACGACAGGAACAGTAATTAAAATAAAAGAAAAAGAAATTAGAAGCGCAGAAAGCCGCGAGGAGCTGCAGTTTGCCACGGGGACCGCGGAGAGCGGCGTTGGCAGCAGCGCGGGGGGAAGCGCGTGAAGACCATAGGGTGTTGCCATCAAGGCATAAAAATGGCAGCAACAGCGCTGGCAGCAGCGGAAAAGACAGAAAGCGCGGGAGGCGCCATCTTAATCCAGCGGGGAAGAAGGCAAAGCGCGGGAGGTGCCATTTTGTTCAATCGGGGAAGAAGGCAAAGCGCGGGAGGCGCCATTTTGTTCAATCGGGGAAGAAGGCAAAGCGCGGGAGGCGCCATCTTAGATCTCCAAGATGCCGAAGACTGGCAATATCACTGCCTTCGATAATGAAATAGAAGACTGGACCACATATGTGGAAAGAGTCGAAGTATATTGCAAGGCAAATGAAGTAGCCGATGAGAAAAAGGCATCGGTACTACTAAACTTAATGGGCGCAAGAACGTACGGCCTATTGCGGAACTTGATCACTCCAGTCAAACCGATGGAGAAGAGTTTTAACGAAATTGTTGATATCCTACAGGAACACCTAAATCCTACACCGCTGCTGATGGCAGAAAGATTTAAATTCCACAAGAGAAATCAGCATAAAGATGAGAGCAATGCTGATTACCTTACGGAACTACGCAAGCTATCAAAGCACTGCCAGTTCGGAGCAGGACTGGCAGATACCCTACGGGGCAAATTTGTCTGTGGACTCCTGAGTGAAGGAACCCAGAAGAGGTTACTCTCAGAGAAAGAGCTGACACTAGATAAGGCTTTCAGCGTGGCAGTATCGTACGAAGCAGCAGCAAGGGGAGCTGCGGAAATACAGCAAAAGCCACAGGAATACGGCACCCATGAAATGACATGGGGATTTGAAAAATGTTATCGCTGTGGCAGAACAACCCATGACCAGAAGGACTGCTGGTTCAAGGACAAAACATGCAGGCAATGCGGAAAGACGGTGGCATAGTGGTTAGCACTGTTGCCTCACAGCGCCAGGGACCCGGGTTCGAATCCGGCCTCGGGTGACTGTCTGTGTGGAGTTTGCACATTCTCCCCGTGTTTGCGTGGGTTTTCTCCGGGTGCTCCGGTTTCCTCCCACAGTCCAAAAATGTGCGGGTTAGGATGATTGGCTATGATAAATTGACCCTTAGTGTTAGGGGGATTAAATACGTGGGGTTACGGGGATAGGGTGGGATATGTGTTGCTGTAGGGGTTACGGGGATCGGGTGGGATATGTGTCGGTGCAGGCTCGATGGGCCGAAATGGCCTCTATCTGCATTGTGGGGTTTCTGTGATTCTGTGATTGCACGAGTTTGCAGGTCCGGGAAGAAGACTAACGACAACAAAAAGACTACTAAGGAAAAGTACAGGAAAGTACAAAAGATGACGGACAGTAGTTCCGAAGACCAGAAGAGCGATAGTGAATCCAGGAACAAGAGACTAAGCTGTCTCAAACTACACAACGTAATCGCAAAAGAGGATCACCGAACCATTTGGGTCACCC
This sequence comes from Somniosus microcephalus, assembly GCF_052327205.1. Classification (NCBI taxonomy): domain Eukaryota; kingdom Metazoa; phylum Chordata; class Chondrichthyes; order Squaliformes; family Somniosidae; genus Somniosus; species Somniosus microcephalus. Next base: position 28,454,694 of record NC_140995.1, on the reverse strand, counting down.
TCACGATAGCAGGGTCCCAAGTCAAAATGGAATTGTATACAGGATCAGCCCTGACCGTCATGAATCGATGAGACTGCGAGCGGCTACTCTCACACATACCCTTGAAAGACACATCCATTGTCTTGAAGACATATACGGGGCAGAAAGTATACCCCAGAGGGAAAATAAGGGTGCCTGTCGAATACAACGGCAAGGAAATACAGAAATTGTATCTGTACATACTGCAAGATGGTGGACCACCGTTATTGGGATGTGAATGGATCAGAAAGATAAGTTTAGACTGGCACTCCATTCAGGCACTGACTGTGGCTGGTAAAAAGGATGACGTCACACCTGGACGATTGTCAAAAATCTTAGCTAATGCTAAAGAGGTATTTCAACAAGGACTGGGAACTCTTAAAGGCGTAACTGCCTCGATAAAAATAGAAGAGAATGCAATTCCCAAGTTTTTCAAAGCAAGACCGGTACCGTATGCAATTCTCCCAACCGTCGAGGCAGAGCTGGAGAATCTAGAGAATGCAGGCGTGTTATCTAAGGTAGACTGGAGCGAGTGGGCGACACCCATCGTTCCTGTAATGAAGAAAACGTTAAACAATAAGTCTGAGGAGCCAAGGAAGGTTCGCATCTGTGGGGACTTCAAGGTGACTGTGAACCCAGTCCTTCACACAGTACAGTATCCTCTTCCGAGGATAGAAGATATTTTCGCCTCACTATCTGGAGGGAAACGTTTTACAAAAATTGACCTAGCGCAAGCATATTTGCAGATGGAGGTTGAAGAATCCTCTAGGAAATATCTCACGATAAACACTCACAAATCTCTTTACCAGTATAATCGACTGGTATTCGGAGTAGCATCAGCTCCGGCTATATGGCAAAGAGCGATGGAACAAGTCCTGCAAGGGATTCCGGGGACTCAGTGTTACTTGGACGACATCCTAGTGACAGGTGAAAATGACAGTGACACCTTGCCAACCTAGAGCAGGTGCTCACTAGACTAAGAGAACATGGGCTACGAGCCAATCGCCCCAAGTGCGAGTTTTTTAAGATACAAATATCGTTTTGTGGCCACGTGATTGATGAAGAGGGGTTACATAAGTCCCCAGACAAAATTGAAGCGGTAGTTAAGGCTCCAGCGCCTGAAAATGTGTCGCAACTGAGGTCATTCCTCGGATTGGTGAATTACTACCATAAGTTTTTGCCGAATTTGTCCACAATTCTGCACCCACTGAACGCCCTGCTACAAACTGGAGTAGCATGGAAATGGAGCGATGAATGTAAGCGGGCCTTTCAGAAGTGTAAAGGCCTGATCACTTCAAGAGAAGTATTGGCTCACTACAACCCATCACTACCGATAAGACTGGCATGTGATGCGCCTCCCTACGGCATTGGAGCGGTACTGTCACGTAAATTCCTTGATGGTTCAGAGAGGCCGATAGCTTTTGCGTCACGCTCGTTAACTTCAGCCAAGCGTAACTATGCCCAGATTGACAGAGAGGCCCTCAGCCTGGTGTGGGGGGTGAAGAAGTTCGATCACTACCTGCACAGACAGAAATTTACTCTACTAACTGATCATCAACCTCTTGTCTCCATTTTCAACCCTAAGAAGGGCGTCCCGATAATGACAGCACAACGGCTACAGAGGTGGTCCCTTTTCCTAGGGGCACACCAATATGACATAGAGTACAAAGGAACTAAACAGCGTGCGAATGCTGATGGATTGTCACGCCTACCGTTGCCGACGGTGGAAGAAGCACCTGCAGTGGATCCTGTGGAGATATTCCACTCGACCATAGTCGAATGTCTACCTGTGACGAATGCAAACATAGAAAAGGAAACACGAAATGACCCGACACTCTCCAGGGTCTATGATTTAACGGTGAAGGGATAGCCAGCACATGGCGAACCACTGTTGCCAGCATTCTCGCCGAGAAGAGAACAGCTGTCAGTGTGCCGAGGAACCTTGATGTGTGGATCCAGAGTAGTAATTCCACCCAAATTGAAGGATAGAGTGCTCAATGAGCTTCATGAGGGTCATCTGGGAGGGGTAAAAATGAAGAACTTGGCCAGAGCGTTTGTGTGGTGGCTGGGAATCGATAGAGAAATCGAAGAGATGACCAAGAGCTGTACAGGATGCCAGAAGGTCCAAAACGCCCCACCACAAGCCCCTCTACATCCATGGGAGTGGCCCTCATCTCCATGGCAAAGGGTACACATTGATTTTGCTGGTCCACTTATGGACTCGATGATTTTAATTGCGGTGGATGCACATTCAAAGTGGCCAGAGGTAATAAAAATGTCCTCAACCACCACAGAAAAAACTATCACAGTCTTACGAACCATATTCGCCAGAAATGGGCTGCCTGAACAGATTTGCTCCGACAATGGACCACAGTTTGTGTCTGAAGAGTTCCGGAGGTTCTTAAAGAACAATGGTGTTAAGCATTACATATCCGCCCCATATCATCCAGCCACCAATGGATTGGCTGAGAGGTTCGTTCAAACATTCAAGAAGGCTATCAAGGCAATGTGTAATGAAGACATACCCCTACAACACAAGGTGGATAACTTCTTGTTTGCCTACCGGAATGCGACACATGCGGTTACCAACCAAACTCCAGCCATGATGTTCTTCAATCGAAGACTACGATGCCGCTTGGATTTGGTTAAGCCAAACATCAGAAGAGATGTGGAGAACAGGCAGTTTCAGAATATGAATGAAAGGCCAACCAGGAGTTTCAAGATAGGTCAACCAGTTTTGGCCCGGGACTACCGCACAGAGAAATGGCAGCCAGGAACGATCTGCACACGGCAAGGACCTCTAATGTATACCGTGGACGTTGGAGAGAGCATTGTAAGACGCCATGCTGACCAGATTCTAGAGTCACTGGAAAACGTCAAATCTACACCACGATCCTATACACCTGGTGATGAAACCGAAGTACCAATTGCATCTACCTCAGAATCGGTGATATTGGAAGCAGACGAACCAAACAATGACGTTGATCCTGAATCAACTTTGCCAGAAGAACCTGATACCCCAAAGAGGCGTTATCTGGACAGAATCAGGAAGCCTCCTCAAAGACTGAATTTATAATTGATTAACTTCAGCTAATGTATATAGCAACTGTAATTGTAAATATGTTATTTAATTATTAATCGAATGTTATGTACTGTTTAGCTAAAAGGGGAGGAATTGTAGTGTATGTACCTTGAAGAAGGAACTATATTCTGCAGCCCCTGTATACTGCAGTACCAGTAGTGACCACCCCTGTATATAAGCCTGTGTAGTAACTTTGTATAGTAGTTCCAGTTTTGTCTCCATTCAGTAAACACCTGTTATAACCAACTTCTGCAGTCCGTGTCTCAATCACACACGGACATTACAATTTGCTTTCCTAATTGCCTGCTGTCCCTGCATGTTAACTTTCTGTGATTCGTGTACAAAGACACCCAGGCCCTTCTGAATGCAAACATTTCCCAGTCTCTCACCATTCAAAAATATTCATGCTTTTTTGTTTTTCCTACCAAAGTGGATAACTTCACACTTCCCCACATTGTATTCCATTTGCCATGTTCTTGCCAACTCAGTCAACCTGTCTATCTCTCTCTGCGCCTCTTTGCATCCTCCCCACAACTTACTTTCCCACCTAACTTTGTATCATCAGCAAACTTGGCTATGTTACACTCAGTCCCTTCATCAAAGTCATTGATATAGATTGTAAATAGCTGAGGCCCAAGCACTGGTCCTTGTGGTACCCCACTAGTTACAGCCTGCCAACCCAAAAAATACCGCTTATTCCTACTCTGTTTTCTGTCCATTAACCAATCCTCAATCCATGCTAATATATTACCCCCAATCCCATGAGTCTTAATTTTGTGTAATAACCTCTTGTGTGGCACCTCATCAAATGCTTTTTGAAAATTCAAATATACTGCATCCACTGGTTCCCCCTTATCCATCCTACTGTAGGAATGTGGGTTCCTAACTAAAAGACTGAGTTCTACTCAGGCGATCAAACAAAATGAACTTTAATGAAACAAATAGGCTTTAACAATAAACTGCAGGATAACATCGAATGTAGGTCTGCTCTCTCTGGAGGCTCCACGAGGACTACCCCTGCAGTCCTGTGGCTGACGTCATGATGTCATCACGTTTTCCCGCCAGTGGGGGATCACTTGATGAACGGCGTGACGTCATCACATTTTAAACGCGCTGTTAAAGCAACCACACTCTGTACAGTTAAACAGCATAAATAAAGATACAGACTCAGACTGTAGCTAACATGTTGTTAAAGGAATTATGTACAAATGATCTGAGTCCTTTGGTGGCTCCGCCACATGCGCCCCCCCAGAATTGTCTTTAACAGCAAAAGTAAGACGTCGAGGAGGCCTGACAAGTCTGTCCGAGCGACTTCGGTAACCTGGCAGAGGAAGCTGATGGACGGTGGTCGAGCTGGCGGGCGGTTGCGGTTGAGCTGGTGCGGCGAGTATGGTCGAGTTGGCGGGCGGCTGTGGTTGATCTGGCACGGCGGCTGCGGGCGGTCGGCCACGTTTCGGCGGTTGAGCGACGACGACTGGGCGGTCCAGGTCCAGGTGAGCCGGCTTCAACCGGTCTACCGAAATGTGATCCGGCTTTCCTCCGATGTCGACCGAAAAGGATTTGTCTCTTGATTCGAGGAAACGGAAAGGACCAGTGTAAGGGGGCTTGAGCGGATCCCGGTGAGCGTTGTGCTGGATAAAAACATACTCGGCATTCTTCAGCTCCGCTGGCACGTGGGAGCTCTGTAAGCCGTGATTTGATGTAGGCACCGGAGCGAAGCATCTGGCCGCTTCCTGGTGGCTGACGAGTTGCTGGGCTCTGTGGGAGAAGGGAGGAAATCCGCTGGTACTCGGAGAGGCTGGCCATAAACGAGTTCGGCTGAGGACGATTGCAGGTCTTCTTTGGGCGCCGTACGAAGACCCAAAAGGACCCATGGGAGTCTGTCCACTCATCGTGCACCTTGAAGACTGGCCCGGAGGGCGGCTTTAAGCGACCTGTGGAATCGTTCGCAAAGGCCGTTCGCCTGTGGATGATAGGCGGTGGTGCGATGAAGTTTGGTGCTGAGCTACAGCGTTCCAGAGCTCCGAGGAAAATTGTGGCCCACGGTCGGAAGAGATGTCCGCCGGTACCCCGAAACGGGCAACCCAACAGGAGATGAAAGCTCTAGCAACGTCTGCCGAAGTGGTGGAAACCAAAGGAATTGCCTCTGGCCACCTAGTGGTGTGGTCCACCATGGTGAGGAGATGCATATAACCATGAGAAGGCGGAAGTGGCCCCACAAGGTCCACATGCACGTGGTCGAAACGACGCTCCGGAACGGCGAACGTAACCACTGGAGCTTTATCATGACGCTGGACCTTGGCCTTCTGGCAGACCACGCAGGTGTTGGCCCAGTCACGGACATCGAGGTGCATACACTTCCATACGAACTTCGCCGACATTAGCCGTTGTGAAGCCTTCATGCCAGGGTGCGACAACCCGTGTATGGCATCAAACACCTTCCGGCGCCATGCGACTGGCACGATAGGTCGGGGAACGCCCATGGAGACGTCGCAAAGGAGCGTGGCGCCTGCGGCCTGGAAACTGACGTTGGTCGCTTAGAAACTAGAGGGGACGGTTCTGTATGATTGGACCTCTGGGTCCGAAGCCTGATCCGCAGCCATGAGGGCGTAGTCAATCCCCAGGTGAACCGCATGGACCGTCGCACGGGAGAGGCAATCTGCCACCAGGTTGTCCTTACCAGACACATGTTGAATGTCCGTGGTAAATTCAGAAATAAACGTCAGGTGACGTTGTTGACGAGCGGACCACAGTTCGGCAGTCTTGGCCATGGCGAACGTTAGAGGTTTGTGGTCGACAAAAGCTGTGAAGGGACGTCCTTCCAATAAGAACCGGAAATGGCGAATGGCTAGGAAAAGGGCCAGTAGCTCCCGATCGAAGGTGCTGTATTGTTTTTCATTTTTCCGTAGTTGACGGCTGAAAAACGCCAGCGGTTGCCACGTGCTGTTCACCCACTGCTCCTGCACTGCACTGATGGCGTAGTCTGATGCGTCTGTGGTAAGGGCGATGGTGGCACCTGGAAGTGGGTGCGCCAGCATGGTTGCGTTGGCCAAAGCGCTCTTGGTGTTGATGAACGCCTGGTCCATCTCGGCCGTCCAGCTGAGTAGATCCTTACCGGACTTGCCCTTGAGGGCCCCGTACAAAGGTTGCATTAGCTGAGCTGCCTTAGGGACAAATCGGTGATAAAAGTTGACCATCCCCAGGAACTCTTGCAGGGCCTTGACGGTTGGCGGGTGCGGGAAAGAGGTAACAGCTTCCACCTTCGTCAGTAAGGGGACGGCGCTGTCTGATGTTATGCGGTGTCCCAAGAAATCGATCCGCTGCAGGCCGAACTGGCACTTGGCCGGGTTGATGATTAAACCGTGCTGGCTGAGGCGTGTAAAGAGGGTACGCAAATGGGAGATGTGCTCTTCCTTGCTAGCGCTGGCGATGAGAATGTCGTCAAGGTAGACGAAGATGAAGCTTAGGTCTCGGAGCATGGAGTCCATTAAGCGCTGGAAAGCCTGTGCCGCGTTCTTCAAGCCATACGGCATCCGCAGGAACTCAAAGAGGCCGAAAGGGGTGATGACAGTGGTTTTCAGGACATCTTGCGGGTGCACGGGAACCTGGTGATACCCCCGGACGAGGTCGACTTTAGAAAAGATAGAATTTCCCGCAAAATGGGCCGAGAAATCCTAAATATGTGGGATTGGGTACCGATCAGGAGTAGTGGCGTCGTTCAGGCGTCGGTCGTCACTGCATGGCCGCCAGCCGCCGCTCGGTTTCGGAACAATGTGGAGAGGTGAAGACCAGGGACTATTCGACCGGCGAATAATCCCAAGCCACTCCATCGTGTCGAACTCCGCTTTCGCAGCCGCGAGCTTGCCGGGTTCGAGCCTTCTAGCCCGTGCATAAACCGCGGAGCCAGTAGTGGTGATATGATGTTCAACACCATGCTTCTTGGCTGAAGAAGAGAAAGTGGGCCTTGTCAACTCCGGGAACTCTCAGAGGAGCCGAGTGAAGTCATCCGGAGAAGGGAAAGCGCAGGCGTTAGAGCGCGCCATGGTGGTACCGTGGTAGCACGGAATCGAGTGGAAGGTGGCCGCGTTGATCAACCGGCGGTGCCGGACATCGACGAGGAGGCCGTTGGCACACAGAAAATCTGCCCCTAGGATGGCCTGCGAGACTGTGGCCGTGACGAATTCCCAATGGAAGCGCTGACCGCCAAAACAGACTTGGACCTGCCGCTTTCGAAAAGTTCGAATTGCTGCGCCATTAGCCGCCACGAGAGAAAAACCGTGGTTCCCAGCTTGTACTTCGAGATTCGATGCAGGTGGGATGCTACACTGCGCCCTGGTGTCACAAAGGAAACGTCGACCCGAAAGAGAATCGGTGATGTAAAGAAGTTTCCCCGTAGATCTGACGGCCATCGCAACCGCGGAGCGCCCATTAGACCCGGTCCTCCTTCGCCAGGAACGCTGCAGGAGCTTTGTTTTTTTTGGGGCGAAAAACTGCAGGGAGAGCGGCAGCGTCGTGCCTTCGCGCCAAAACGGGCGTGGTAGGAGCACCAGCCTGCTGCTGGAGGAGCTGGAACCGTGTCTGTGGGGGATGGGCGCCTCGTGGCCGCGCAGCACTGCTGGGTTACTGTGAAAATCTTATCTGCTTCGGCAGCAAGCTCGGCGCAGTCTGTAATCTTGGATCTGGCTAGGGCAGCCTGTACCTGCTCCGGCAGTTGGCAGAGGAATAGCTCCCGAAAGAGGAAGCATTCTGGTTCGGCACCCAAGAGCGTGAGCATTTGGCTCATGAGCTCGGACGGTTTGGCGTCCCCGAGGCCAGGCATCGTGAGGAGCCGGCGAGCGCGTTCTGACTTCGAGAGCCCGAAGACCTGTAGCAACCGCGCCTTTAACGTATCATACTTGCTGTCAGTAGGAGGACTACCGAGGAGGCTGACGATCCGCGAGGCAGTTGCGCTATCGAGGGCGGAGACCACGTAGTAATAACGGGTCTGATCCACGACGATGTTCCTGATGGCGAACTGGGCTTCAGCCTGGATAAACCAGGCGTCTGGTTGTTGCTCCCAGAACTGTGGCAGTTTCAGAGTCACGGCGTTCGTGTCCATGCTGAAGATCTTCCGCGAAAACTGTTCACGAAAGTCGGGGTCACCAATATAGGAACGTGGGTTCCTAACTAAAAGACTGAGTTCTACTCAGGCGATCAAACAAAATGAACTTTAATGAAACAAACAGGCTTTAACAATAAACTGCAGGATAACATATACCATCGAATGTAGGTCTGCTCTCTCTGGAGGCTCCACGAGGACTGCTCCTGCAGTCCTGTGGCTGACGTCATGACGTCATGACGTTTTCCCGCCAGTAGGGGAATCACGTGATGAACGGCGTGACGTCATCACGTTTTAACCGCGCTGTTAAAGCAACCACACTCTGTACAGATAAACAGCATAAATAAAGATACAGACTCAGACTGTAGCTAACATGTTGTTAAAGGAATTATGTACAAACGATCTGAGTCCTTTGGTGGCTCCGCCACAATACTAGTTATATCTTCAAAAAACTCAAACAGATTTGTCAAATACGATTTCCCTTTCATAAAACCATATTGACTCTGCCTAATCATATTACGATTTTCTAAGTGCCCTGTTACTACGTCCCTAACAATAGATTCTAGCATTTTGCCTACGACTGATATCAGGCGAACTGGCCAATAGTTCCCCGTTTTTTCTCTTCCTCCTTTCTTAAAGAGCGGGGTTATGTTTGCTACCTTCCAATCCTTGGGGACTGTCCTAGAATCTAGGGAATTCTGGAAGATTAATACCAGTCCATCCACTATCTCTGCAGCTACCTCTTTTAAAACCCTAGGATGCAGGTCGTCAGGTCCAGGGGATTTGTCGCCACTTAGTCCCATTAATTTCTCGAGCACTATGTTGTTACTTATACTGATTTCTTTAAGTTCCTCATTCTTTATAGACCCTTGGTTCCCCATTATTTTCGTAATGTTTTTTGTGTCTTTTACCGTGAAGACAGATACAAAGGCCGCGATTTTGCCAGCGGAGGTGGGATCACGGAGGGAGAGGTCGTTGGTGGGTCCCAGTCCCGTTCCCAGCTCCAGCCGCTCTATGAAAAGGATTTTACATAGATTGTGCTTGCTAAGCCCAACCTGGGTGTTTCCCGGCCAATTAAAAGGAAGCAGGTGTGATGACGTCATTTAATGGCGCGTCATCAGCTAGTTTCCTTAAAGGGACCACGGCCACATTCCTTTTGACAGTTGCTCTGTCAGTGTTCTACAGCATTGAGATGCTGCAAACACTGACAAGCACTGCACAGAGGTGCACGGCTGCACCCAGGCTCTCGCATATGGAGGGAGTCACTGTTGTGTCGGTACCTTTCTACCTAGACACAATTTAGGACTCAGAACTCAGAGATTCAAACATGAAGTGCTTTATTGGAAGGAAAGGAAGTTCTGGCAAGTTCCGAATAAAGAGAGCTAAACTTAACAGAGAACACCCAACCATTTATCTCCTGTGACAGCGCCACCACAGGTGGGAGGAGAACACACAATAGAACACACAATACATAACATTTCCTCCCCTCTTAAATGGAAGGTCCACATTATTCCTCAACAGGTAAGTTACTTTCAATGCACTCAACGAACCAAGGGTAGAGGTAGACTGCCTCAACCCCTGACTTTACCCTGGGGTTTATTCTGCCCCAGTCTTGTGGGTAAGTCACTAAGCCTACAGATCCAAGCGTCTTGGAGGCCGCCGCTCTCTGACAGGATACCGGCGGTCATCGCTGGCTTCCACAGCAGTAGGCATTGACACAGGTGGAACAGTCTCTTTGACTTCCTGTGTTGGAGAAGAGCACTGTGGCAAAGGATGCTGGTTTGCGGTATCATCCGGAAACAGTTCAGGCCAACCAGCCGTTGGAGCCTCTGTGGCTGTCTCTGCTCCTAGCAACAGTTGATCTGTGTCTCTTCTCCAGACGACGTCCTCAGCAGTCTCAACCGTGTAAGACACAGGACCCGTCTGCGCGATCACCGTAGCAGCAACACATTTTGGTCCAGTGTGGTAGTTTCGAGCTAGGACGTGCTCTCCCGGATGAAACCGTCTCTCCTTGGCTCTTTTCTCTCTCTTTTCAACTTCAGCTTGTTGTTGACGATGGACAACCTGCTCTGCCCTTGGAGGTTTGAGTAAGTCAAAACTTGTCCGCAACTGCCTCTTCATCATGAGCGAAGCGGGGGAAGTTTTGGTTGTGGCATGCGGCTCGTTCCTGTAGGACAACAGGAAGCTGTTCAGACATTGGTGGATTGAGCCCTGACCTTGCGATGCCTTCAAGGCGTGCTTCAAAGTTTGCACGAACCTTTCTGCCAGGCCGTTATTAGAGGGATGGTAGGGTGCAGACCTGATGTGTTGGACACCATTCACATGCAGGAAGGTTGCAAACTCCTGTGCTACAAATTGTGGACCGTTGTCACTTATGAGTTGTTCCGGTGAGCCATAACGGCTGAACATCTCACCAAGTTTCTCAATTGTTTTCTCTGCCGTGGTAGACCTCATCACAGCGACCTCCGGCCACTCGCTACGAGCGTCTACAACCACCATAAACATCTTCTCTTCGAAAGGACCGGCGAAGTCCACATGTACTCGCTGCCACACTTCTGCAGGCCAATCCCAGGGGTGTAGGGTTGCCAGCTGTGGAACATTCCGGACCCTTTGACATGGGGAACATGTTTTGGCTTTCTCCTCAATATTCCCATCGAGACCTGGCCACCAGAAGTAGCTTCTTGCCATTTCCTTCATCCGAAACATCCCACTGTGGCCTGTATGAAGTTGTTGCAGTATAGGTTCCCTCAGAGGTGGCAGAATGATGACACGGTGTCCCCAAAGAAGACAACCTGCCTGGATGGAGAGCTCATTTCTTTTTGAAACGTAAGGTTTCAAACTAGGAGAATCTCCTATAGCTCTCCCTCGAATGACATCGTCCATTACCTCAGACAGGACTGGATCGTTGCGGGTGTACCTTCGCACCTGAACTGCAGTGACAGGTGCTCCCTCCACTTGTCTAAAGTAGAAGATGTCTATCTGACGAGTCTCTGGGGGAGTAACAGGCAAGGGTAGCCTCGAGAGACCGTCTGCGTTGCCGTGCAAGTCTGATTTGCGATATTTGATGTCGTATGTGTGTCCTGACAACAGTAAAGCCCACCTTTGCATCCTGCTTGCAGCGAGAGACGGAATTCCAGTGTGGGGCCCGAAGATTGAAGTCAATGGACGGTGGTCTGTCAGGAGTGTGAACCTTCTCCCAAACAGGTACTGATGAAATTTTCGAATTCCAAAAACGATTCCCAAGGCCTCGCGCTCGATCTGCGCATAGTTACTCTCGGCCTTGTTCAAGGTGCGTGATGCGAAGGCGATAGGTTTCTCTTCACCTGAAGGCATGATGTGGGATATGACTGCTCCCACACCATATGGTGATGCATCACATGCTAGCTGCACGGGTAGCTTTGGGTCGAAGTGTGTCAGGACCTCCGATTTCAGCAATGCTTTCTTTGTTTGGGCGAAAGCTTCGTTGCACAGTTCAGTCCATTTCCATGTTTTACCTTGACATAGCAACTGATGTAACGGCTTCAGCAATGTTGCTAAGTCTGGAATAAACTTCCCATAGTAGTTAAGTAGCCCCAGAAATGAACGTAACTGGCTCACATTCTGGGGTGCTGGGGCCTCCACGATCGCCTTGATCTTTGACGGTGCCTTATGCAGGCCAGTAGCGTCAATCACATGCCCCAGGTACTCAACTGAAGACTGAAAGAATTCACATTTGTCTTTACAAACTCTGAGTCCGTACTCTTTCAGTCGTTGTAGTGTCGCATCCAAGTTCAGAAGATGATTCTCCTCATTTGTCCCAGTGACAAGGGTGTCGTCCAGGTAGCACTGGACTCCTGGCAGTCCACTCAAAATCTGATCCATTGCCCTTTGGAATAGAGCAGGGGCTGACATAATTCCAAATGGAAGGCGGCAGTACCTGTATAGCCCCTTGTGTGTCACAATTGTCAGCAGCTCCTTTGATTTGTCATCGACATGCATTTGTAGTTAAGCCTGGCATAAGTCTATTTTGCTGAACTTTTTCATGCTCCCAAGTTCCCCATTGAAGAGTTCTGCATGTTTGTTTAACACTTCAGTCAGGCCTGACTCCCCTTTTGACATCATGCGGACTGCAGGCCAGTCCAGCGTGATTTTCTCTAGCCACGCACGTCCCAGTAGCGATGGGTAATTTCCCTTTACCACATATAGTGGCAGTTTTGCAGTCTGTCCGTTCAATTTAACTGTCACCTCAATGACGCCTCTCATGGCCACAGGTTCGCCGGTATACATCTTTAGCACAATGTTTGTTGGCTGAAGGGTAAGATGCTTTAGCATTTTGTTGTAGACAGTGTCTGAAACAAGGGACACAGCCGCGCCTGTGTCCACCTCCATCCGCACTGATTGTCCCTCCACCAGTGGTGACACCCAGTAGCCATTTGAATCACCTGCAACCGTCAGTATGTGCACCTCTTCCTCCTCAGAGGTGTCGCTCCCCTCTGTTTTGCTTGTTCCATCATACTGCACTGAATGAACACTCTTTTTCCTCTCTTGTCCAAAGACAGACATTTTACTTCCATGCTTCCCAGCTCTGTCTGTTCTTTTTTTACCTCTACAGGCGCGTTCAATGTGACCCTTTTTGCCACAATTTCGGCATTCCAGCTCCGTACACCAGCAGTCATTAGCGTGATGGCCCGTTTTCCCACAATGGTAACATGTGCCGTTCCGCGCACCTTTAGGCTCAGATGACACCTTGTGAACTCTCCCTGTTGAACTCAACTGGTGAGCCTCCTTTTCCGCCATCTCCATGGAGACACTAACTTCAATGGCCTTTTCAAGAGTAAGGTTGCCCTCAGTAAGAAGGCGCTTCTGTGTGGCTGCATTTTGCAGACCACACACGAGTCTGTCTCTAATGGTGTCCTTCAGCACCTCCTTGAACTCACAGTGTTCTGGTAACCTTTTTAAAACAGCAATAAACATTGTCACTGATTCCCCCTCCTCTTGATTCCGTTTGTGAAATCTAAATCTCTCAGCAATAACCAGAGGTTTTGGTGAAAAATGTGCTCCAAGAATTTCCACTAGTTGCTTATATGTTTTAGTTCCTGGCTTATCTGGCTGCACGAGGCTGCAAAGTAAATTGAATGTCTTCGGCCTGATTACACTCAAAAAGGTAGGCACGACCTTTTCATTTGCCACCGCATTCGCCAAACAAAATAGTCAAAACGTTCTGTATATGCGCTCCATTGCTCCACATTTTCATCAAAATCACCGATGTTTCCTAATATAGTACCATCTCACATTTCAAATTAAAATTTCTGTTTACTCACTGCACCCGTAACGTACACAGATTCATCCGCTCCTCGTTGCCACTTGTTGTGTCGGTACCTTTCTACCTAGACACAATTTAGGACTCAGAACTCAGAGATTCAAACATGAAGTGCTTTATTGGAAGGAAAGGAAGTTCTGGCAAGTTCCGAACAAAGAGAGCTAAACTTAACAGAGAACACCCAACCATTTATCTCCTGTGACAGCGCCACCACAGGTGGGAGGAGAACACACAATAGAACACACATTACATAACAGTCACAACACGCAGGAAGGTTCTCTTCCCTTCCAATGGGTGGAAGAGACCCACCAGGAGATCAACGCAGCCTGGTTGCACATTGCACAGGAGGACATCAGCAGGGATGTCGTCAGGATGACCAGGCTGCAGTGGCGCAAACCTTTCAATGATCTGAGCAGATCACGAAACGTTACTGCAAAGCCACACTCAACCTCATCCTGCTGTGCCACTCATCACATCCCCATCACTCTGCCTTCCCTACCCTACTGCTGCACATCCTTACTCACACCAACTTACCTTGCACCTCCACCCATCCCTCTCTATCTACATTGTCACTTCCCCATCTCACTAGCCACCCCTCACACTCACCCTCATCCGAGTGCAATCATACCAACTAACAACACACAAGGGAAGGCACTTGGGTGTTTTATGCAATGTTCATGTAAATTTTCTGTTAATGTGGTGTCAAACATTGAAACCTGTATTTTCAACACTTTTCCTTATTGGACAGATCTGTGCTTACCTTTGGAAGTGTCTTAGCGAGTTCCAGTGAATGTTGTGACATAACTTCACCCCACCCCCCACCCCCAATTATGATGAGTGTGAAAGGAATGGCTTGGACATTGTAGGGATGCGTTATGGTGCTGGTGTGGGGTGGTGTTAACCTGGCGCATCATGTGGCAGCCAGGGTGTACAGGGTCAAGTGAAGTAAATCTGGCCATGGTGATGTCATCGCTGGCCTCCCGGGAAGCAATGTTGTCGCGTGCTGATGCCCTGTGTCCTATGCAGCATCAGGTGATTGCGGAGAAATTTGGTGCTGCTGTTGGTGCTGCTGGTGTGCCCGGTGATGCTGGTGTTGGGGCTGATCATGGAGGGATTCAGAGGACCAAGGTGAGATTTTTTCAAGGGCACCAATGGTGCTGGAATAGATGGCAGCTGAAGTTGAGATGACAGAAGCGATTTGTCAACGGTGAGAGAGCTTGCTCCAAGGAGGTGACAGTGGATAGAGAGTTTACTCCAAACACTTCCAAACTGCAAACAGCTCAAAAGTGTCTTCCAAGTCCTGAAGGCTCTAGCTTCTGACATTGGAAAGTGACGAGCTGTGAAATGGTAGCTTTTTTTTACCACTTTTGCAGCTGTCACCTATTCACAGCAAAGGGGTGACATAGGGGTCAATTTTCTGGCCGCCGTCGGATGGCTTTTCATGCGGCCGGGGGCCGAAAATCAGCGAAAAAGCAGGTCGGGACCCCCCCCCCGCCTGATTCCCCGCCCCGTCCGACTTCCGGACCACCGTTTCCCCGGCCGCCGCTTCAGTCCCGGCCGCCGCTGGCGGGACTGGTCGTCAGCACACTAATTACCAATTATCAGCTTGTTGAGGTAGTTATTCCGGGGCCGTTGCAACTTTGGGGCTTTCCCCACATCAAACACGCCTGCGGGGAACCCCGCTGCTGAGACCTGGCGTGAAGCTTGCCGGCTTGCTTGCTGTCAGCTGCAGGTCAATCGGAGAAGCTGCGATTTAAAGGGACAGCACTTGTATGTTGAAGGACCTTGTTGTTGCAGGTTTGGGGCTACTTCTTCAAGGCTTAGGCACAGCTGTGGAAGGTTGGAGCCTCACACACTTCTCCAATGCGATCTCCTGGGAAGCCCCTCTCGCCACCCTCACTCAGCGCTTCCTCAGCGGAGGCATCTACGAGAAGCATGGGACACCTTTTTTTCCTTCCCTTCTTGCCATTGGAGGATCTCCAGCAGCAGAGGCGGCAGCCGCAGAACCAGGAACAGCAGATGAGCACCAGGAGCACCAGGCTGCTGCTCACTCACCTGAAGCTGCACAGGCCAGAAGGGGCCAACGCTTGGAAGTGGCTTGAGAGCACCTTGCTGCGCTTTAGGGGGCCATGGGGACCCGTTTCTGCATTGGCATTCCTACTCAGAAGGACTTCCATGAAGATCTGGTTTCTCTGTTCAACAGATGGCCAATGCTCCTCAAGAAAAGTCATTCTCTTATGAGCACTCACCATGCTTTCCATACCCTGGCGAGTTATCTCCTCCATGGAGGTTGCCAACCTTTCCATGGTGATGCGTTCATGCGCCAATGACTCCACAAAGGCTCTGCTCATGGTCGCTATGGACTCCTCCATTCGCTCCACACTCGCAGCGACCCTGGAGACAAAACCTGCCAGAGACTCCTGCATCTGTGCATGGAGATCCATCACCTCTTCTCTTGCGGATGGACCCAGAGGCAGAGGGTCAACATGCAGCGCAGCTGAGCTGAGCTGGCAGAGTCCTGCGCCCTCCGATGAGGACTCTCCACTGCTGTCCCTGTCTCCAGAATCTGCTGAGGCTCACTTGTGAGCTTTGAAACACCAGGTGACAACACTACTCTATGTCCCGAAGGTCCCCCCGAGGTGTGAGTGTCTGCGCTGGTGCTGGGTGCGCTTACTTCTGCTGACGCTGCGCCCTCAGAGGTTGGAGCTTCCTCTGAGGAGTCTGGCTGCACAGCCTCTTCTTCCTCCACAGTGAGGACGGGGGCTCTGGATGGTACTGTGGGGGAGTAAAGAAAGGAGTTAGAGATGTCATGCCAAGGTTCTTCTGGTGACTCACAGCGAGTTGGCATCTGCTGACACCTGCATCCATGCAGCATTGGTCTCAGTGGGAGGCCTCTTCCTCCCTGACCTAGGGAAGAGGACCTCCCTGTGGGCCCTAACCCCATCCAATAATGCCTGCAGTGAAGCCTCGTTGAACTTGGAGGCAGCTCGGGGTCTGGCACTGGCCACAGCTGCTGCAGGCTCCTCTGCCATCCTGTATGGTTCGTTTGGAAGCCTTCAGAGGATGCAGTGCTTGCTATGGACCTTGGAAGCACCACGAATGATGACATCATACTGTGGGGATTTCTGACTCGAATTGGACAATTAGCAAGGCTTCCCACATGCTGGGAATTAATTGGCCACTTGAGGGAAAATTGCGTGGAGCTGGCTGACACTTTTTTACGTGTGTCAGAAACCCCACATTCGGGGAAACCCGACCATTTCCCACACAAGCCGAAAATCGGGGCCATAGAGATCCCAACCTACTTACCTGACGTGGTCTCCGAACGTCATGAATCTAGCTAAAAAGTGGTAAAAATAGAAATAGGCTGGCAAAATAGTAGTTAACAAGCATTTAACAAGGATTTAACAATCTTAATGCCTCCCCTGCCGCTTGGTGTTGGGTTTATTCTGAAATCGCAGACCCGACACTTTGGAAACTTACAAAGAGGCGGGTTTGGAGTGGGCTCCCAATCCACTGTCAATCATTTTGATTTTGACACAGATCCGCCTCCAAACCCGCACTCTGTGCACTGGCAAAATTCAGCCCAAAGTATTTATTTAATGTCTCTGCCATTTCCTTATTACCCATTATAAATGTCACCTGTCTCTGCCTCTAATGGGCCCACGTTTACTATCACTAATCTCTTCCTATTTACATACCCATAGAAATGTTTACAATTTGTTTTTATGTCTCTTGCTAATTTACTCTCATATTCTATTTTCCCTTTCTTTATCAATTTCTTGGTCCTCCTTTGCTGAATTCTAAAATCCTCCCAATCCTCAGGCTTACTACTCTTTTTGGCAACATTATAAGCCTCTTCCTTTGATCTAATACCATCTTTAACTTCTCTTGTTAGCCACGGTTGGACCACTTTTCCGGTGGGATTTTTGTGCCTTAAAGGAATGTATATTTGTTGTAAATTATGTATTAATTCTTTAAATGCTAGCCATTGCTTGTCTACCGTCATATCTTTTAATGTAGTTTCCCAAACTAGCTTAGCCAACTCGCCCCTCATACCTATGTAGTTTGATTTGTTTAGATTTAAAACCCTAGGCAGAAAGCCCTCCAGGCAGCACATCCATAGACAGTGGCAAGTGGTCGCTGAGGAGGATAATGCCAGGAGCTTCACTTCCTGGACATGGCTGCAATATCAAAAAAAATTACAATGAGCCCACCGGAGTTGTCAAGGTATGACTCTTACCTCTCACATCAATTACCTTCTTCTCACACCTGCAGTCACACTATGCACAATACTCCCGTCCCCCGCATCCCTTCACCTTCTTAAAATCACTGCACCACATTTCACTCTACCTCCTTTTCATCCTACTCACACACTTTGCACCTTCTACTCTCACCATTATTGCAATCCTCACTTCCCCACACCTTACATCTTGCACACAACATCTGCACCATTCGAACATGACAACCATATTCTCAAAACACCTCACAAGGCTGTCACTTTCACACTCCTTTCTTTCTTGCAGGAGGTCATGCACAACATGAGGCAGGAGGTGGTGGCCGGAGGAGGCCGATCCTGCCCGGACACCCTGTCCCCAATGAAGGAAGATGTGTTAGCCAGCATGCCAGGGGCCAGTCATGGCTATGGCAAGTAGTAACACTCGAGGAGATATTGTGCAGGGTTTCTTCACACCTTGTTCCCTTTTTACTTCTATCTCACCCTCATTTCAGCAGCCACACTCCTCTCTCTGCTCTCTGTGCACACTATAAGCTCACCTTTGTCCCTCTCTTACATTTCAGGTGCTTCACTGGAAAGTAAATTTGGGTGTGGTGTAAATGGGGCAGACGATTTGATCCCTTCAGTATCCTGCTGGGCGGGTTAGGTTAAGCTGACCCTCTAAGTTATGTTTTGCCCACAATTTCCTTCACTTCCTATTAGTTCCCTTCACACTGAAAACCACAAAGGAATTTCTGGTGTAAGTTCTATTCTACCTCATGTTTTTCCCCAATGAGGGCACACTCAGTTCCCTTGGCCTTTCTTCATTTGTTGATTTAAGGCCCATTACTATCCTTGTTGAATTTCTTGGAACATTTTCCAATGTTCTTTTGTCTGTACAGTGGGAATTCCTACATAGCTATGATTATAATTTCAAACATTCAAAACACATTTCTTTACATTCATTACATAACCCCAATAAAAATAACAATTCATCACAGCCCTCAAACAAAATCAAACAAATATGTCAATTTGCTAACCAAGTACGTAAATGAACAAATGACCTTCAGATTTTCACACGCAGTTACCCAATCTAAGCAGCTAGTATGTGTTCTATTTTCCACTTGATTTGCTCATGTTTGCAAAGGTCAGCATGCTGGCAAGCTTGTAAATTCCTCTTTTTATTTTTCATTGATCCCTGCATATTTACCCGTGGGGAAAAGAAGCTATTTACAAATAACAAAATGGTGAAGAATTATTCACTAAAATTGAAATACATGGCTATCTAAGATAGTTTTGTTGAATTTTGATACTGACCTACATTGGCCCCTGGTCTGGCAATGCCTCGATTTTAAAATTCCCATCCTTGTGTTCAAATCCCTCCATGGCCTGGCCCCCTCCCTATCTCTGTAACCTCCTCCAGCTCTACAAGCCTTTGAGATCTCTGCGCTCCTCCAATTCTGGCCTCTTGCGCATCCCCGATTTTAATCGCTCCACCATTGGCAGCCGTGCCTTCAGCTGCCAAGGCCCGAAGCCCTGGAATTCCCTCCCTGAACCTCTTCATCTCTCTACCTCTCTTTCCTCCTGTAAGACACTCCTTAAAACCTACCTCTTTGACCAAGCTGTTGTTCATCTGTCCTAATATCTCCTTATGTGACTCGTTGTCAAATTTTGCTTGCTAACGCTCCTGTGAAGCACCTTGGGACATTTTACTACATTAAAGGCACTATGTAAGTTTAAGTTGTTATATTAAATATTAATGAACAGCCCCAATATGCAATGGCTGAGGCAAATAGATTTGCTTCTCCAATTGCCTAATGGGTAAAGGCACTTTCTTGGTGTAGTACGAAGCCAAATAGCCCACAAATTCATAAGTTTCATTAGAGGTTTGCACTGATTTAGTTAATAAGAACATAAGAAATAGGAGCGGGAGTAGGCTATATGGCCCCTTGAGTCTGCTCCGCCATTCAATAAGATCATGGCTGATCATCGACCTCAACTCCATTTTCCCGCCCGATCTACATATCCCTTGATTCCCCTAGAGTCCAAAAATCAGACTTGAATATATACTCAAAGAGGCGATTTTGCCAGCCCTGGGGAGGCGGGTATGGAGGCAGGACTGCCGGTAAAATGGCAGAATCTGGGGCCGGGTACCCATCCCTCCCCCAACCCGCCTCCGTGCCATCTTCCCAGGAGGCGGGTACCCGACCCGTGCTGGGAGCCGCTTTCTCGAGGTGGGAAGGGGAATAGTTCCAATTAACTGCCTGTTAACTACCACAGGCAGTTTTTTGGATAATCCCTATTTTGAACCCTAAAGTGTGGGCTTCCCGATGGCTCCGAACCGCGCCAGGGTCAGCGAGGCGAGCCGTGGGTCTGCGGGGGTCGGAGGGGCCGAGATGTCCAGTGTGCAGGTGAGTGATGGGTGCAAGTGTGGAGAGGTAAGTGTGTGAGGTGAGTCTTAAGTGTGTTAAAAGCTTTACTTACCTTTGCTTCTTCCTCCAGGCTTCAACCCTTCAGGCCTCGGGAGTCTCTCACCTCATCGGCAGAGAAAGCAGAATGGCCACTGCTTAGGACAGATCTCTAAGTGAGCCTGTGTCCCAGGTCTCAACTTAGAAGACAGATTGTAAGTGTTTTGACAGCTTCACAGAGCTCTCGAATGATGACAGTTCATCTGTCAAAGTTCTTGACAGATGAAACGTCACTCGTTGACGTCACCAGTAACTGGCTTTCCCTCAATTGGCCTGCTAAGCCCGCTGGGAGGGCTTAACAAGGTCAATCAAGGGAAAATAGCGTGGGTTGGCCGGACGTCGATGGAGGCACGACTAAAACCCGACAAGCAGCAGTCCCGCCTCCATCACGTCCCCATTGGCAAAATCACCCCAAAGACTCAGCATTCATACCCCTCTGGGGCAGAGAATTCCAAAGATTCACAACCCTCTGAGTGAAGAAATTTCTCCTCATCTCAGTCTTAAATGGTCTACCCCTTATCCTGAGACTATGCCCCCGAGTTCTAGACACTCCAGCCAGGGGAAACAACCTCTCAGCATCTACCCTGTCAATCCCCTTCAGAATCTTGTATGTTTCAATGAGATCATCTCTCATTCTTCTAAACTCCAGAGAATATAGGCCCATTCTACACAATCTCTCCTCATAGGACAGCCCTCTCATCCCAGGAATCAATCTAGTGGACCTTCGTTGCACCGCCTCTAAGGCAAGTATATCCTTCCTTAGATAAGGAGACCAAAACTGTACACATTACTCTAGGTGTGGTCTCACCAAGGCCCTGTACAATTGTAGCAAGACTTCCTTACTCTTATACTCCAACCCCCTTGCAATAAAGGCCAACATGCCATTTGCCTTCCTTATTGCTTGCTGTACCTGCAAGCTAGCTTTCTGTGTTTCTTGCACGAGGACACCCAAATCTCACTGAAAAACAACATTTGAAAGTTTCTCACCATTTAAAAAATATTCTGTTTTTCTATTCTTCCTACCAAAGTGAATAACCTCACATTTCCCTACATTATATTCTATCTGCCACCTTACCTTCATCTCAGTAGTTGGTCACTGCAATTGGTCTTAGTGATGCCTGAGCTAGGTAGGTGGAAAGTCAATCAATGTTCCCATTCCTGATCCTACAGGATTTGAGCACATAATCTAGGCTGACAGTTCAGTGCAGCACTGAAGGAGTACTGTACCGCTGTCTTTCAGATGAGACATTAATCCAAAGTCCCATCTGCTGTTCAGTTGGATGTAAAAGATCCCGCGGCAGTATTCAAAGACAAGCAAGAGTGGTTATGTTGGTGTCCTGGCCAACATTTATCACTCAACAAACATCACCAGAAAAACAGATTTGAACCCATTATTTATTTCATTGCAGTTTTGCTGTGAGTGAAGTGGCTGCCACATTTGCTACATAATATCACCGACCACACTTCAAAATTAATTAATTGATTGTGAAGTGCTTTGTGATATCCTGAGAAGGTGAAAGGTGCACTCTTCCTACAAGCTTATTCTTTCTTTCGATTTTATGAGGACACGATTAAAGTTAATTCTTATGTCTTTCACAGTCAAACAACCTGCTGCTCCTCAAAGCGCTGGCACGATACAAGAGGGAAATTGGAGCAGAGTTTTGGGAGCTTTACTCTGCATCTATAGCTGACTTGGGAATAACTCGATGCAGGGTCTGGTTGCCTGAAATGTTCCATGCTTTAATACTAACATGTTCAGATTGATGGAAACAAAAATCACTGAAACAATTTTTAAAAAGTCAGTTTCAAGTACATTATTTTAAGAAAAAAAATGCTGAAATGTAGATTTAAGAGTCACTTTATTTGTAATGTTTTAACTGGATTTAAAACCCAGTTTAAAATTCAGAGAAGCAATCCACAAGCCTGTCTTAAGATTTCCTTATTAACCAGGACTATGATCAGGAATTCTGTAGCTGACTTACAAACGTATCCCTGTAATCTTTTTTGCAGCTGTCAATCATTACAAACACTGGAGGTGCAGTTGATTAGGTCGGAGGCTTGCTTTTTCTGGGCAAGCTAGTGTAGCTTAGCATTCACCTTGACCAAATGCATAAAGGTCAGTGCTGAATCGTTAGAGATGCCAACCATCTAAAGATCACTAGGAATATTCAATATTATCTGATTTATATTTGACACAAGGGAGTGATGCTCGAAGGGAGCATGATTCAGAGATAGGGCTGGAACACGGCAGTGCCAATTCTCTGACCTGTACTGCATTTCTACGCAGTTCCCCACTGGAAGCAAGGGAGTGATGAATATATCCAGTAGTTCCTTAATAAATTCATATTATCTTTCCAAAGGGATCGAAGAGATTAAGCAACTCTCTTGGAAAAAGGAGGACTATACATGCCTGTTTGTATTGCAGGCAATATTCAGTCAGTTTTGACAAGTTCAATGATAGTGATTTCATTTGGGCAGCAGAGTTCTGTCCTCTAATCTATAGTTTTGACTTGCCTATCAAATCAGAAGCAGTACTCGGACATGCTGACTTTAAATTTACAAAACACGAAAGAATCAACAACATCGGCATCTGAAGGACTGAGTTGGTGTAATGCATTATAACAATGATTTGTAAAGTCAGTTTCACGCTCCAGCCAGCAGGTGGAATAAAAGTATTCTCTTGGATAACATTTAATTGAAAGTAACTTGATTGATCTGGACCCAATTGTAGTGGATCTGAGACCACAGCACAAAATTGGCCCTGCTTTAGCACTACTCAATGTGAGCCCACAATATGAATTTTCCCCTCAAATACATCAAAATCAGCACGATGTAGAAACATTACTTACAGGAGCTCATTAGTTTGGCAAATTAAAAAGTCACACTGTATAATAATGAGTCCACTTTTCAAGCTGGGACATTGGGGAGATGCATGTATGTATCTTGTTCACCATCTGCTAAACTTCACAAGGGGCAATGCTTGATGCTGACTATAACTTCCCTCACCACATGGTTTTTCATAAGCCATCAACATTTGTAAAGGCAGCGGTCAATATTAGAAAATTCACAGGTCAAATGATCACCTTTCACTAAATCCATCAAGGAGTACTAAGCTTAGAGTTTCCTTGAAATGAGGGAGGGCAGGACCTCTGCCTACCGATGTGAACCCGAAGTGACTCTGACCCATTTTCCTGGTTTGAGGTAAATTACATGCAGAGTGGGCTACCACTGTTGTCTCCACTCTTCAGAGGGAATCTACTGCTGTTGATGAAGATAATGTGGTGCTGGGTGGGACGACTGTTAAAAAGGCTGGAAGCCCCTTAAAGGTGCCAGACAGGAAGGCTTAACGCGGTTCTGCAAGAACCTATCTGCAGAAAAACTGGCAGCTGGAGTGGATAGGAAAGGGAGAGGTGACCAGATTGAGGTTCTTTCCTTCCATCCAAGAATTCCTACCCATTTTTGTCTCTGTTGGAGGTACAGAGGTGGCAAATGGGCTTCAGTCTCCACGTCCTCTCCCTTGCAGTCATTTACATACAGTGGGGAAGGCAATGGGTAAGAAGATGACATCAGTGGTGTTTGGCAGCTCATTTTACAGGTGGGGATGTGGCAGCAGAACTCCCCACCCCTATTTTCCTTTCAACAGGACTACCTAAAACAGGCAGATTCCCGAAGGAAAATCCACCCCATATTATCCAAAGGGTACAATATGGCTGACTCGGGCGGCTGACTCCATTCTCATTGGGTAAATAAAAACAGAAAGAGAGGACATGATCCCAAAAATCAAGAGGGGAATCTTGGTATTTTTTTTAGTGGTAAAGCAGGAAAAGTAGCTATGAGCTAAGTAATCCAAAATAACCAGCGCTTAAGCAGCAGCATAAAGTTCCCTGCTTTGTCTTTATATAACTTGCAAAGCTCAGGTATTAGCAACAATTTGGTGCTGTGTCATCTGCTGCTAAGACTGTGGACACTACAGGCTGCAGTTGCTTTTCATTTCAAACTGGTCACTTCAGCAAACTAGTTCACAAAATGTGGGCTCATAAAGAAGGCGATTTCCTGATTCCACAAGGAAGTAAACGTTTGTGTCAAGACAGGAGGGAGATGTCTCAGCATGTTCTATAAATGGCAGGGTGTGCTAGATGGGCTGTGTGACTTTTTTTCACATTCCTGTTATATTTCAATGAATTTCCATAGACCACTGTCCTAATTCATAGCAACAAGAGTACAACAGGGCAGCGTAACTGGTGGACAAAATGTTTCACCCAGGCTGCTTCCAACCAGTTTGAACTGTAGAATAGGAGATGGCTGAAGGACTTCACAGAATCATCACATAAACCCCACAGTGCAGATAGAGGCCATTTCGGCCCATCGAGCCTGCACCGACACATATCCCACCCGATCCCCGTAACCCCTACACCAACACATATCCCACCCTATCCCCGTAACCCCACGTATTTAATCCCCCTAACACTAAGGGTCAATTTATCATAGCCAATCATCCTAACCCGCACATCTTTGGACTGTGGGAGGAAACCGGAGCACCTGGAGGAAACCCACGCAAACACGGGGAGAATGTGCAAACTCCACACAGACAGTCACCCGAGGCTGGATTTGAACCCGGGTCCCTGGCGCTGTGAGGCAACAGTGCTAACCACTATGCCACCGTGCTGCCCCTTTATATTTAATGGCTATACAGCCAAATGCAATTCTTTTTCTAAAATAAAAAGTTTAACATGGAAGACATTTTAAATACTTATTTTAGATGCCCAACTGGAACCATTCAACAAATCGAAAGATCGTGGCCTGGAATTTGCAGGCGAGATGACGGCGAACTGGCAGCATTCGCCGTCAGTTCGCCTTTGAAACTGACCGCAACTTCAGGATTTGGCATGCGGGAATCCTGAATTTGCGGTCCATCATCGACAGCTCCAAAACAGGCTGCGTTGTACCGCCCCCCACGCATCTCCGCCCACCCCCCTGCCCACCCCACAGAGCCGGCAGTCTGTGTAATCAGCCAAATCAGGGAAACTGACGAAAACTTCGGCTCTTCCGCAGTAAATACGCGGTTACATTCCCCACTGAAAGTTAGACCCAAACGGATTATGTGTAACTGGGGTTTTAACAGTGTTATTACTGCTAAACAAATGTTAAGGGCCTGGAAAACAAATTTTAATTTTGTGCAGTGTGAAATTTGTCCATTTTAATAAAAATTAAAATTGATAAGGAACTTTTCAAAAAAATGTTTTACTTTTTTTTTTAAAGTTTGTCCCCCTTTATTTCAGGTTTGCTTTTTCCCCCAATCTTTGTTTTGCTCTCTCTAACTGTTTAAAAAGATAGAATTTTAAGAGCTTACCCACTTGCTTGTTCGCTGTCTTGTGAGAATTCTGCCTTTTGATTGGCTGCTTAGACAGCCTGTTGACGTCACAGCAGTTCGCACAAGGGGGATCCCCATTAACTTCCGTTGATTTGAATTGAAGGTTGGAAAACATGAAGATCCCGACACAGGGATCGTGAGATCCTTGTGCAGAGCGTATTTCGGGGCCAGCAGCGGTCGCCTTTGCTTCGCAAATTCCGGGCCAAGGAGTTTGGAGTTTAGCTGCACCTTTCTCTTACACAACTCATGAACCTGACTTTGTAACACATTCATAACTTTATTGCGGAACAATAATTATATTTAGGACATAGCCAACTAAAGGCTAATGAAATGTTGACCTTTATCTCAAGACCTCACATGCCCTATCATGTTCTGACTTGGCTGCTGCATTTGCCTACATAACAACAGGGACTGCAGTTCAAACATATTTCGCCATTCAGCCCCTCAAGCCTGTTCCACCATTCAATTAGATCATGGCTGATCTGTATCTTAAGTCTGTCTACCTGCCTTGGTTTTCTAACCCTTAATACCCTTGTCTAACAAAAATCTATCAGTCTCAGTTTTGACATTTTCAATTGAGCCCCAGTCTCAACAGCTTTTTGGGGGAGAGAGCACCAAATTTCCAGCACCCCTCTATGTGAAGAAGTGCTTTCTGACATCACCCCTGAACGGCTTAGCTCAGATTGTAAAGTTTTGCCACCTTGTTCTGGGCTCCCCACCTACCCTATCAAATCCTTTAATCGTCTTAAACATCTCAATTAGATCACCCCTTAATCCTCTATACTCAAGGGAATACAAGCCCAGTCTATGCAACCTGTCCTCATAATTTAACCCTTTTAGCCCCGGTATCATTCTGATGAATCTGCACTGCACCAAGGCCAATATAACCTTCCTGAGGTGCGGTGCCCAGGCTGAATGTAGTACTCTAAATGGTGTCTAACCAGAGCTTTATATAACTGCAACATAACTTCCACCCTTTTGTATTCCAGCCCCTTGAGATAAAGACCAACATTCCATTAGCCTTTGGATTGTCCTTTGGGATGTCCTAAGGATGTGAAAGGCATTATGTAAATTTAACTTATTATTTCCTTCTTCCCCTGAAGGACTTTTAAATGCTCCAATATTTCCTAGACTTATTTGTTCTAAATCCGGGTGCTCTAGGATTTGTCAAAAGACATGAATGTCTATGTGGTTGAAGCAGATATGGGAAAAAATAATGAACTGCCACCTACTTGAGAACTGAATAGAGAAGCCCGACTTGCTGATGAAGAAGTCAGTGTCAAACTGGAGTGTTATGGAATTAAATGTGCTGTAGATGTCATCAGGTAGTGAGGAGCCGCTCCACTCCTTCAGCAGCATGTCACTTTCTACTGGCCCATCCCACACTTTCAGGATGTCATGTGCTGCCTCAGTGTCAAAGACAATAAAATGAAGGCTGCAAAAAAAAGAGAGATGTATAAAAATTAAGGACCTGAAGAAGCTCTCACAGTTTATTCTAATGAGGTGAGCTATTGAGCTTTAAATCCCATTATTAAAGCATACATTTACAAAGCTGCTTTGAAATCGAAAGCAAGCATTTCCATCCTGTTCAACTACTCACTTTATTTTTAACAGTTTTACAGCTGTGGGAAAGGCTATCCATTTTATTGCCATGGTTAAACAACTACCTGTTCTGAGGAGCTATTTTTTTCTCATAAAGAACAGCACTAATCTGGATCTGCACTGTTCTATACCCAGTTTCTACATGCCTAAGGTAACAACAGTGTATTACCCGAACTGTTGTGCAGTGCTGCCTGTGAAAGAATTTGTTTTTATTCGTTCCTGGGATGTGGGCATCGCTGGCAAGGCCAGCATTTATTGCCCATCCCTAATTGCCCTTGAGAAAGTGGTGGTGAGCCGCCTTCTTGAACCGCTACAGCCCATGTGGTGAAGGTACTCCCACAGTGTTGTTAGGTAGGGAGTTCCAGGGTTTTGACACAGCGACGATAAAGGAGCGACGATGTATTTCCAAGTCAGGATGGTGTGTGACTTTGAGGGGAACTTGGAGGTGGTGGTGTTCCCATGCGCCTGCTGCCCTTGTTCTTCTAGGTGGTACAGGTCGCGTGTTTGGGAGGTGCTGTCAAAGAAGCCTTGGCGAGTTGCTGCAGTGCACACTGCAGCCACGGTGCGCCATTGGTGGAGGGAATGAATGTTTAAGGTGGTGGATGGGGTGCCAATCAAGCGGGCTGCTTTGTCCTGGATGGTGTTGAGCTTCTTGAGTGTTGTTGGAGCTGCACTCATCCAGGCAAGTGGAGAGTATTCCATCACACTCTTGACTTGTGCCTTGTAGATGGTGGAAAGGCTTTGGGGAGTCAGGAGGTGAGACATGCACTGCAGAATACCCAGGCTCTGACCTGCTCTTGCACAGTATTTATGCGGCTGGATCAGTTAAGTTTCTGGTCAATGGTGACCCCCAGGATGTTAATAGTGGGGGATTCGGTGATGGAAATGCTGTTGAATGTCAAGGGGTGGTGATTAGATGCTCTCTTGTTGGAGATAGCCATTGCCTAGCACTTGTGTGGCACGAATGTTACTTGCCACTTATCAACCCAAGCCTAAATGTCATCTAGGTATTTCTGCATGCGGGTATGGACTGCTTCATTATCTGAGGAGTTGCGAATGGAACTGAACACTGTGCAGTCATCAGCGAACATCCCCACTATTCTCCTGTTTGCCATGCAGGAGCGTTTAACTGTCTGACTAGCTAAAACTTGCCTTCTGCGGCTCCCCTTTACCATCAGTGGACCAGTTTCTTTCAAATTAACTAATATTGCTTGACTGCTTTTCTTCAATTTTTAAATTTTTTTTTGCTGGCATTCTGTGCCAATCGTTTTAGTTTTGTCCCCAGTACAATTATCCCAACTAATGGGCTTCCAAATGGGAATTTCTCTATCTGATATCATTGGAACAAATGGAGGAAAGCCAGCCAAATCAGGCTGCACATAGAAACATAGAAGATAGGAGCAGGAGTAGGCCATTCAGCCCCTCGAGCCTGCTCCGCCATTCAATGAGATCATGGCTGATCATCCAAATTCAGTACCCTGTCCCTGCTTTCTCCCCATATCCCTTGATCCCTTTAGCCTCAAGAAATATATCCAACTCTTTCTTGAATATATTTAATGAACTGGCCTCCACCACCCTCTGTGGCAGAGAATTCCACAGGTTCACCACTCTCTGGGTGAAGAAATTCCTCCTCATTTCAGTCCTAAATGGCTTACCCCTTATCCTTAGACTATGACCCCTGGTTCTGGACTCCCCGGCCATCCGAAACATCCTTCCTGCATCTAGTCTGTCCAGACCTGACAGAATTTTATAGGTTTCGATGAGATCCCCTTTAAATCTTCTAAACTCCAGTGAGTATAAGCCCAATCGACACAATCTCTCCTCATACGTCATTCCTGCCATCCCAGGTATCAGCCTGGTGAATCTTCGCTGCACTCCCTCCATGGCAAGAACGTCCTTCCTCAGGTATGGTGACCAAAACTGCACACAATACTCAAGGTGCGGTCTCACCAAGACCCTGTACAACTGTACCAAGACATCCTTGTTCCTGTATTCGAACCCTCTTGCTACAAAGGCCAACATACCATTGCCTTCTTAACCGCCTGCTGCACCTGCATGCTTACCTTCAGCGACTGGTGCACAATAACACCCAGGTCTCCTTGCACTTCCCTTTCTCCCAATCTATTGCCATTCAAATAATAACCTGCCTTCCTGTTTTTGCCACCAAAGTGGATAACCTCACATTTATCCACATTATAGTGCATTTGCCATGTTTCTGCCCAATCACCCAACCTGTCCAAATCGTACTGGAGTTTCACGACATCCTCCTCACAGCTTACCCTCCCACCCAGCTTTGTGTCGTCTGCAAATTTGGAGATATTACATCCAATTCCCTCGTCCAGATCATTAATATATATTGTGAACAGCTGGGGTCCTAGGACCGATCCTTGTGGTACCCCACTAGTCACTGCCTGCTACTCGGAAAACGACCCGTTTATTCCAACTCTTTGTTTTCTGTCTGCCAACCAGTTCTCTATCCAAGTCAATACCTTGCCCCCAATCCCATGTGCCTTAATTTTGCACGCTAATCTCTTATGTGGGACCTTATCGAAAGCCTTTTGAAAGTCCAAATACACCACATCCACTGGTTCTCCCTTATCTATTTTACCAGTTACATCCTCAAAAAATTCCAGTAGATTAGTCAAGCATGATTTACCTTTTGTAAATCCATGTTGACTTTGTCCGATCCTGTCACTGCTTTCCAAGTGCTCTGCTATTACATCTTTTATAATAGACTCTAGCATTTTTCCCACTACCGATGTCAGGCTTACCGGTCTATAATTCCCCGCTTTTTCTCTACCACCTTTTTTGAATAGTGGGGTAACATTAGCTACCCTCCAATCCATGGGTACCGTTCCAGAGTCTATCGAGTTCTGGAAGATGACCAGCAATGCATCTACTATCTCTAGGGCCACTTCCTTAAGTACCCTGGGATGTAGACCATCAGGCCCTGGGGATTTATCGGCCTTCAGTCCCATCAATTTTCCTAACACCATTTCCCTACAAATACTGATTTCTTTCAGTTCCTCCCTTTCATCAGACCCTATGTTCCCCGGCATCTCTGGGAGGTTATTTGTGTCCTCCTTTGTGAAGACAGAACCAAAGTATGTATTTAGTTGGTCTGCCATTTCCTTGTTTCCCATTATAAATTCCCCTGATTCTGACTGTAAGGGACCTACGCTTGACTTCACCAATCTTTTTCTCTTCACATATCTATAAAAGCTTTTACAGTCAGTTTTTATGTTCCCTGCTAGCTTACTCTCATATTCTATTTTCCCTTTCTTAATTAATCCCTTTGTCCTCCTTTGTTGACTCCTAAACTCCTAATCAAGAGGTGATTTGCACTTACGTACCAGTACCTATATGCCCACATCTGCAAACAGAGGTGAGTGAAAATACCTCACTTTGACAGATGATTAGTGCAGGCATAGGCTCCTATTCTCAAGAGAACCAGGGACAGCAGACCCGATAACATTGCTAAGATATGCGAATAACTATAATGTTGAATGCCTCCTTGAAAACACCTCCATCAAATGTCATGTTTTCAGTGGTATTGCACAAAAGAAAACATGTCAGGTTGCACTAACCAAAATGCTACCAACCATATCTGCGGGCACTGTTACACTCCCCTGGTGGCGACCCCGGGGAACTGTCTTCACTGGGTCCAGGTCAGCAAGAGCCAGATACACAGTTGTGCCATCTGCTTTTAGATCACTTCTAGCTGCTGTGCCCCTTAGGGCTGACACAGTTAATGACAATACTAGTCAGCTCCAACCTCCAAGCTGCCTCTACTTCTTTGCAGTCATGCTGACTTATGTGGATGGTGCCATGGTTAGCAAAGGAGATCATCCTTCTTTAGTAGTCATCAAATATAGGGTCAGGTACTGGGCTACACAATTACTTGGCTGCTGCCTCATGTCTGCACTTTGGGTTTCCTTTCCTTTCATTTTTACCTGTTATTTCATATTTGTCTCCCCTTCATCTTTTGCAAAGTCCATCAATGGCCTAAGATACAATTTAAGACTTTGCAAGGATTTCAGAGTTTTTCTCACTCTATTTTGCTACTTCTCCTTAATTGTCCCTTATCATTTTAAATTTCACAATTATCTGCTCCTACCACTTACAGCCATCCAAATTTGCACAAGTTAATGAGCAAACCTTTGAAATTGGTTAAAGCAGCAGTCTTCTATTTGAGTATGTTGTAAAACTTGCTTCTAACTATTCTAACTAACTGCTTCCTGATCAGAAAATCTAGGTTTGCGTAACTCAAATAGAAAACTGCTCTATTCCAAGAACGATCATCTATCCCTCATCTTGATCAGCACCAAAAACTCCAATTAAAAAAAAAACCTTTCCAACTTTCAGAATTGAAAGGAATGCAAAATCCTCCAGCGCTCACATATTGAACCAGCTACACTCGTAGAATCACATATGAATGACTTTAAATGTGATTTATTTTAAAGTCTGCAATAGTTATACTTTGAAAAACAACAGAATTATTCTATTTTTACTTGATGCATTCAGAAATATCAATCAACAGGTAGGAAAGTGCAGCCAAATGGAGGGAAGATGTGGGTGGGGTGGGGTGGTGGTGAGGGGGGGATTAGCCCTTCAACCAAAAGGTAGGAAGGTTTGATTCAACTGCAGGGTGTGATTGATCTGGATTTTCTGAGATGTTTACACCCCTTATAGGTCATGGTCTTGGCAGCCAGAGGAAATGGAGGGAGGAGGAGGCATTCTGTTAACTCCTTTGCCTCTGCCACCACTGATCCACTAACCAACAAATTGAAGCACACGTGAGGGCACGATATCCAGTCCAGATCACAAAGGGGTCCTACTGTTAGATATTGGGCAGTATGGGCAAACTCCTGAACATAAAAAATGGGGTCTACTAGCGGGAGTGACCAGCAATGCTGAACCTCCGAACCTCAGAGACTATCTAAGGCAGATCTGAAATGAATAACAATGCCATTATATTTCTGGCATCTAGTACTGTTAAAGAAGCAGAGGGGGTTGTACATTTTAAACTTTAGTCACCCACTAGCAATTGGCTGTAATTTAAAAATGTTTAAACTTTCCTTTAGCTGCCCCAGTGGCAGTCAGCCACAATCCATTGCTGCGGGTGATTGAGGGCCTGCGGCAGTGATATTTTTCCTCCACTCCCGCTCCCACAAGAGGTGAGGTCCCCAGCCCCACCAGGAATACTGCCCAATAGCCCGCTTTTAATCTGGTAATAAGCCTGACCCTGGATAACTGGCCGGGGCCAGGATGGGGTGAGATGTACAGGTGCTAAGTTCACTCCACCATTGTTGTGGCTGGATTCCCACCATATTGGAATATCTAGAGCTTCTTGCTTCAACCAGACTGATCTCTTACCTCTTGGAACTGCGTTCAAGTCCCGTTCAATTGCTGGAATCGCCTTTATTTTCATTATTTCAAGTTCCAACTTAAGTGACTACATTTTCACCAACTCTCCCTTCTTCTCTTTTGTAGGCATTGACTCATCCTGGTGTTCAGTTCATCTCTAGTTGCTCACTCTAGTGAACATCATTACACAATTTCACTATGGAGGCATTGCAGCCAAGTGCAATCCTTTAGTTACTGGGTATTAATCAGGAGCCGTAACACGGACGGATTTCCCCCGCTCTCTACTTTAGGGATGCTGAGGCATATTTCTTCTTAAATTTGCTGGTACAAATTTCCTGCATTCACCTGCCTCAACCATAATGTCAGGAATGCAATGAGCGTAGGCTCGGCATTTCAAGGCAGAGAGGAAGAGAGGATCAGGACAGAAGTCCCCCACAGACTCTGAAAGCCTACTTTTGTTTTCAAGGGCATAGAAATTGTAAGCGCACAAAAGGCCCATCAAAAGCAGCTCTTAAACTGTGCTTCATAACCAAACATTTGTTTTGCCTTTGGTCAAATAAGTTTGTTGAAAATCAATGGCCCTATCCTTGTTGGGTTGCAAATTGAGAAAGCTCCTGGGTGGCCACCTTAGTATTTTTTTTAAGTTACTAAATGCAAGAGGGATTAATAATAGTGTACTTCACAGATCTTCCATTCCGATAGTTTTAAATGCTGTGTAAAACTGTGTATGTGGGGATTAGGTAACGTTTCTATGTTCAGGAAACTCTTTGGTATCCGGCACCAATGGGACCGGGATGGTGCCGGTTGATTAAAAATTCCGGATGACGGAGAGGGTTATCTCCCGAGGCTATTTTTAACAAAGGGGTCGATTTTCCTGGAGCCGTCAGGCGGGGTTTCAGGCGTGTGGGGGGGGGGGGGGGAAATCCCGAATTTGGGGGTCCCGACACCATCCCGCCCAAAACCCCGCCCCACGCAAGTTTCAGGGGCGGCGGGTACCCGCCCCGCACTGTGACCCGCCGAAACCAGGCGGGAAGGGATTAGTGCCAATTAACTGCCTGTTAACAGGTAGTTAACAGGCAGTTTTTAGCCTAATCCCTATTTTGAGGGGTTTCGTGTGGGATTCCCGACGGCTCCAAACCACGCCAGGTTAGAGCAGGCGGGCCGTCGGGTTGAAGGCGTTGGAGGGGTCGTGATGTCGGCGCTCAGGTGAGTGATGGGTGCATGAGTATAAAGGTAAGTGTGTTTGGTATGTCTAAAGTGTGTAAAGAACTTTTACTTACCTGTACTTACCTTAACAGCCTTTCTTCCTGTAGCCGTCGGGAGCCTATCACTCAGCCGGAACTGAAAGCTGAACGGCTGCGATCTGTGAAAAGTGACAGCCTTCAGCTTTGAGTGCCGGTAAGAGTTCTAACTGAGTCTGTGCAGAAGGACTCATGTTAGAACTCAGAGTGTCAGTGTTTCACAGCTTCAAATAGCTGTGAAACACTGATATTTCATCTGTCAAGAACTCTTGACAGATGAAATTGCAGTCTGTGACGTCACCTGTTGCCAGGTGGCCTTTAATTGGCCTGCTGAGCCCGCTGGGCGGGCTCAACAAGGTCAATCAAGGGGAAATTGCGTGGATTGGCCGGGCGTCGATGTAGGCGGGTCAAAAACCCGAATGGGGAAGTCCCGCCTTCTTCCCGACAGGTTCGGGAAAATCGACCCCAAAGAGTCAGACTCCTGTTATTGAGGTGTTTGGACTTCCGACAGCGCCAAGAAGCTGAGTAGTGGCAGTTTGGAGAACTACCCCCACTGACTAACTCGGCTACCGTGGGAGACTCGGACTCGGCAACATTTCCGGTTATTGAGGTGTTGTTTTCGGAGTGAGAATTTTGCCGGTTAATAGAGAACTCTGGATATTTAGGTGCCGTTTAAATGAGAGTTTCCTGTTCTATGTTCTATGTAATGCTTTAAACACTGTCCTTCCAACTTCTGGGGCCTGAGTTTGAATCCGGCCCATGCTGATAGGATTAAGCATTTCTCACTGTGCTACACGTAAGGATCTTAGTGAAAATAGAATTCAAACAGAAAAACCTGGAGCCTGGACCTACTTCAGGTCCTTCAGCATCTGTAAAAAGGAAAATGGGGGGTAGGTGCCAGAGCTACACAAAAGACGTATTCTCTGGATCCGCCTGTATGCCAAGTGGGATTGGCTGAAGAGCAGTGCCTTAGGAAGCCCCAGAGTAGTGGGATGGTAGTGACCAAACTAAACGATTTCATACATGAAAACCTCCAAACATCTGTAATCTAGATGGTGCCGCCAGTGGTTAGCAACGTCACTGTCTGAATTTTTATGCTTTTGGTGGGGGGGTGGGGGTTAATGCTGGGGACATCTGCAGTGTCACTTAGCTCACATTCCACTGGTACCACAGATACATCAAGGATGTGTCTGATTTTTATTTTAAATGGCCAAAAACTTCATATCATTTGCCACTGAGCAGCAGTAACAGGACAGCGCAGCACAGTTCCATCTTCTGGCTACCCACAAATACAAAAGATGATTAAGTGCACCCACGTGGCCATTTGGGCCCCTGCACAATAATGCTTGGCCTATATGAATCCTACTCTTCAATGTCCTGCTGATGTGAGACCACGAGAAGGAAACCATGCAGGTTAATGCCCAGTTCCCCAGCAGCTCCCGTGATGCATTCATTTAGAGCCAATCATCTACACCAGCCTTATTGGAAGGGGAATGTAGAGTGTAAGGATGACTTTTGGATGACTAAGGCTGCCTACCCTCTTCAGCCCCAACTAATGACACCATTGTGGTACCCAAAGGTAGAACCTGAGTGCTCATGCAATGAACACATCAGGAACCACCAGGATCATTATTAAACATACAACTGACATCTTGCAACAGCACTTCAAAGTTTGGGCAGATCAGGAACCACATTATCAACCCGCCCATAGTCTTCAGGATCATTGTCCTGTCCTCCGTGTTCCACACTGAATAGAGGCTTAGCCATGGAGGAAAAAGCAGAATCTGGAATGTAAACGAGCATAAGAAGGAGGCAGCAAAAATAATGAGAACGTTCCTAAACCATGAATGCCGCTTGTAAAGCTGGTGCATCGGGCATTAATAAAAGATACGTTCAACTCAGACCCTGAGCTCTTTCCTTCAGGAACCCCCCTGTCAACATGTACCAAAGATGTTGGCGCAAAACTCATTCAGAAACACTTCCTCCATTATCATCAATGCTCACCCTTTGCTGTAGTGCTGTATTATTATACACAATCAATAATCTCAGCACAAATCAAAGCAAAAAATCATTTTGAATATATTGAATAATGTGTGGACGACCTCAGTGTGATTTGGCATGGTGCTTCCCATTTATACTGATGTGAGTGTGATGTCTGAACACCTGGCCAAAAACCTCTTCTCAGTGATTTCCCCAGTAGAAGTAGTAGGTGGGCTGGCTAGCTACAGGATTTTGCTGACAGTCCCCTGCTGGCATTCTGGTGATATTTGTTGTGATAGTCGTCTCTGGGTCCTGCAATGTGAGGGCCCTTCATGTGAGTCAGCCACATCTGGACTGTGGCGGCTGATTGTTGCTTTTAGCCGCCTCCTCGGCTTCTCAGGTGCTTCAGAGGGAGGGAACAAACAGGAGGGAGTGACTGGCAGTCCTTTAAATTGTGTGTCTCCAAACCTAACTGCCCACATAAGAGCCTGACATTTAAAACTGGCCTTCCTCGCTCAACCAATTCGACACTCAACCAATGAACATCTGGCCTTTCCCCGCGATGCTATTTGAGGTGCTTAACTGCAGTTCACAGCTGATTAAGAGGATTAATGTTTGTTCCTTTTCATTGCTGTATGGGCAATGTAGCCCACATTTTAGCCCACAGAATGAAAACAGCAAAATTGTGAATACAACAGCAGGTCTTCTTACTCCCCAAAACTTTTTGTGACCCACAGTTTACCGCTAAATAGTGAACTAATAATCATTTCTAGGCTATTCTCAAATCTTTTTTCTGTTGCACAAGGCATCTGGCACAGTACGTTGGAAGTTAATTAAATTAATTAATTAAGTTAATAAAATAATAAATTAGGCATTGGATAAAAAAAATTAATAATTGACGTCACCGATATGAAAGGCCGAAATAATTCACTGGAGTTCAATAGCCGTGGGCTATTAATTTAGAGGTTGGAAAATTAAGCCATGAAGCGTATCATTTAATATAGCTAGGTTTACAACTTCTACATCACTCGACATTTATTATTACTACGTTGCTGTGTCCAACACACTCTTTTCTGTGAGCCTCCCATTGTACAACATTCTTTTGTGACCCTCTCTTTGTCACATACCTTTCTACCAGCCTGTCACATACCTCCTTGTCAGTCTGTCTATGTCACATGTATTCCCCTCACCCTGTCTCTGTGGCACATAGTTTTTGCCTGCCTCTATCACACTCCTAAGAGCAGGGGAGTTAACCCCGGTGTCCTGGCCAATATTTATCCTTCAATCAACATCACTAAAACAGATTATCTGGTCATTATCACATTGCTCTTTGTGGGAGCTTGCTGTGCACAAATTGGCTGCCACGTTTCCTACATTACAACAGTGACTACACTTCAAAGGTACTCCATTGGCTGGAAACCGCTTTGGGGTGTCCTGAGGTTGTGAAAGATGCTATATAAATGCAAGTCTTTCTTTTTTCCTTTGCTCCTCTTTGTTAGTCTATTTTATTTGTGCAACTACTTAACTGCCTACCTGTTAGCTTTCCCCCTCCCCGACCCTGCCTTGTCAGTCTACATGTCTCACTTCAACAGCAACCAGAAACGGATTCAACCAACACCTTGATATTTATGTTTGTCATATTTACACTTCATCATGTAATGTTTTTCACAATATACGGGGGCAAAACAAATTGTATTTTATGAGATAGATTGTATCCCTGCTCCCATACAGGGCAGCTTGAACACAATACAGAAGGAAGAGGTCATACCTGACTGTTTTCCCTGGGTCAGCTGTTATAATCCAAGTGCAGTGGATGTTGTGATCATATGGTGCTGGGTACCCAGGGGACAGAATCCTCCCAGCAGTAGCACTTTTAAAGTGGCCTCCACACTCAGCTGAAAAATGAACACAAATAAAATTACTCCAGTGATTACATGCTTCAGTGAGAGGCAAGTAAAAATGCACATCACGCCTCGTCTAGATTTACTTTGAAAATAAAAAGCAAACAATGAATGCATAGACTGTCAATTAGCATCTAAAAGTGAGAGAAAGGTTAATATTTCATGTGTGACCCTTCATTAGGACTCAGCTATACCGATGAAAGGTCACACCCAAACTATTGACCCAGCTTTCTATGTGAGGTGCTGACTGACCCATTGTACTTCACCATCATTATCTGATTTTATTTTGACCTTGCGAGTGCTACTTTTTTGACATGTTATAGATTAGATTATTGGTAACAATCGCAGAAAACCTCTTTCACCCCTCCCCGTTCCAAGTAATTGCTCCCGTTATTGAGTGCCAAGCACCATTCATCAGCTGAAGGATCGGACTGGCAAGGTGTTTACAGCTAACCTTCCACTAGAACTGGCACTCGACGTGGGCATAATCTGCAGCAATTCACCTGCCAAATTAGCCTCTCTCCCTGTACTGAAGAACTATTTAGCATTCACTCATGACAGAGTGGCCAATATCAGAAACTCACGGCATGAAGCCACATCTTGTCAGTCTAACCACACAGCAGGTTAACAAACAACAGGAAACTCTCGATTTACCCGGCACCTAAATAACCAGAAATCTCTGTTAACCGGCAAAATTCAGGAGTAGGTTCAGGTAAGTTTTACTTCATATTAGTGGCAGTTCCTGGATCTGTGGCTGTGTAACTAGGGTTCGTGCACTTGTTGCTAAGCA
This sequence comes from Somniosus microcephalus, assembly GCF_052327205.1. NCBI lineage: Eukaryota > Metazoa > Chordata > Chondrichthyes > Squaliformes > Somniosidae > Somniosus > Somniosus microcephalus. The sequence continues at coordinate 28,416,261 of NC_140995.1, read as the reverse complement.
ACAGGGACACTTGGTCTGTGGCCGGAGTTCCTGCACATGTTGCTAAGCAACAGGGAAGCCTGGATTTGTTGCTGTGTACGGAACTCTCGTACCTTTTAACTATACCTCTCTGTAATCCGGACTTTTTGATAAACCGGCACCACGCCGGTCCCATTGGTGCCGGATAATAAAGAGTTTCCTGTAGCATGTGTCCTGTGAAGCACATGTTGACGATAAGCTTCACTTAGTTAGGTACCTGCTGATATCAACCAAAATAACGCTAAACTAGCTTGCAGATATTGGCCTACATACGATAGTAAAAATTAGAATATTAAAAAGTAAAACAGGATTTCAAGTGTTACGTGCACATTCATATTTTTCTGGTGAACAGTAATAAATAACCTGAAAAGTTGATCAGTATCTGTAAAAATAGCAGCAACTGGTGATGAGAATAAAAAACACTCAAGCATTTCTAGAAGAGTTCCAGACATTTCTACCAGTGTGTTTAATAAAAAGTAAAATTCTTGTTCTTGTAACTCAGCTTAAAATATTGACTGGCTGCTAATGGGAAATCACTAGAGCAACATTTTGCATTTAAATAGCACCTTTAACATAAAGAACGTCCCAAGGCGGTTCAATTACAGTATTTAATTAATTTAGAATAATTATTTGACCTAATTTATCAACCATGCAGTACCATCAGCCAGGTCTGCACTCCTTTACACTGTAGAGCTATTGCTGATGGGAACTCCGATTTTGGTTGCAACACGAAGGGCTGGATTTTACCAGCCCTGAGGAGGCGGGTTTGGAGGCGGGACTGCTGGGAAAATGGGAAAAATTGGGAGCGGGTCCCAACCCGCCTCTGAACCATCTTCCCGGGAGGTGGGTCCCCGACTCACGCAGGGTCCCGTCTCCTAGCGGCGGGAAGAGGATTAGAGTCAATTAACTGCCGGTTAACAGGTAGTTAACAGGCAGTTAAGAGGCTTTTTCCCATTTTCCGCCTGCTGATGCAGGCTTCCCGACGGCGGGAAACCCCGCCAGGGTCAGCAAGGTGAGCTGTGGGTCTGCTGCAATGTAAGCATGCAAATGACAGCTGCAGGTGTAGTGTGATGGGTGCAATGGTGCACAGGTATGTATGACAGGTGAGAAAATGTAGTGAGAAATATTTTTATTCTGTTTATATGTATCTGCAGGTGACAAGATTTGATGTTTCTGTGAAGCCTCATCTAATCGGGAGAATTGACCGATGGCTTCTGCAATCTCACATGCAGCTGCCATCTGTTTTCTCCTAAGGAGAAAGTCATTGCTGAGCCTGGGTGCAAGGACAGTGATTGTCAGTGTTTGACAGCACCTCAATGCTGTCAAACACTGACAATTCACCTGTCAAAAAATTAGGGGGCCTGTCACTTTAACAAAACCGGCAGATGAAGCGTCATTCACTGACGTCATCTGACACCGGCTTTCCCTTAATTGGCCGGCAAGCTCGCCAATCAGGGGAAAATAGCATCAGTTCGTCAGATGGCGCTGGGAGTGGGACTAGAACCCGGAAGGCAGCAGTCCCGCCCCCAACGTGTCTCGGTGAGTAAAATCCAGCCCTTAGAGTGTAGTCCCAGCACCCCTGCAACATTGATGTGAAGCAGCTACACTTTGTACCAATGCTGCAGTTATTGTGGAAGTGCAATCTGAAGCCAAAGTCAGGGCTCGAACAGATACATGAAGTGAGCCTCCCTGAATCTGCTTTGTTTCAGAATCAGTTCAGGCCTTGAAATGCAGTCTACACTCCATATGTAATGTTTATAGAGTGTGAATGCACTTTCAGTTAAATTAGATGCAATGCCTCCAGCTGAAATAGTAACACTGCTGCTGGATGGAGTGGCTGCTATCTCTTCTGGCCATGTGTAGGCTGAGCTGCTCAACATTCTAAGCAATTTGACATGTCACTTGTCGAGCACGGTTACCTCCTGAACAATTCTGCATAATCTGCTTTGACTAACTTAGTATGAAAAGTGAGTCTATATTAGTAAAGTTGAGTCTTTCTTATTTTCCACAAATGAGGACTGTAAGAAAAGTGACCATTCTCACAGTTAAATCGGTACACTGCTCGTTCATGTATTTTATGTAAAATAAACCAATTGTTATCTAGATGTTGGGCCTCGTCTCAGTAGAATGTTTCTCAGCCTGGCTCCATAGAGAGAGAACATGTGCGGTGACACCTGTGACATTTCGGTAGCGGGTAGGCAAAGTAAAGGTTCTCTTTTATAACCCCAAGGTCATGCTATCATTTAACTTGATATTGGGCAGTAACTGGTGCACTCCAGATCATAGGGCATGTAAGGACCACTTACGGAAGTGATCAGGGACTCTGAACCCGAGAAAATAACTCACACCAAACCCTAAAATTATTACAGTAATACTGAAGATTACTTGCAGGCTACATACATTTCAAATATGAAGTAAATGCACTTTCCCGGAGCAGCTTTTTCCCCAATTTAGGCCCTCCATCCAGCTGCAGCACGTACATTCAGTCCACACTGGGCCCCATGTCTTTTCTTTCCTCAATGAAATTTCTAGTTTTAATATAGCTAACATGGCACAACAAAAGGGATTTCTCCTTGCAGGCATGTGCAGCTGCCAATTATTTTTTATGTGCAATTAACATGAGTTTCAGGCAGGTTCTGGCTATCACTGTAGCCACCCGAGTGACTATATGGATAGCTGGTGTGCATGTATGATGTGCCCAAGAGGAAAGACATGGATTTTTAAATTAGGTTTGTAAAGTTGAGGGAATTATTGGGGGCTCGAGTTCAGGCACTATCCAGATGGCCATTTCCATTAGTTGGGCTGGAAAAATTACACTAATAACCTTTTTGAACAGCCAAAGTAAGGCTGCAGTTATACTCACGTATCGGTGGGGTGTGATGTACAGTTAGTAGACCACAGTTATTCTACCAACAATGCCTCACTGCAGGTCACAAGGTCAGCCACTGTCACACTGCGCTCTGCTCCCGCAACGGATAATATTAATAGCCCGTATTTTCCGATCCCTATGGGTGTGTACGAGGTGTGTACACACCTGCAGGGACATCAGAAATGCCGGTTTTAGGCATGTGAAGCACATACGCTGAAAACCGGCATTTCCGATCTGTCAAGATTGACAGATCGGACGCCTGTCCTGGAGAAGGGCCTCTGCGGGTGGAGAGTTCCGCTTTCTGCAGAACCTCCGCCCGTTGAATCACTTAAAAATCTTACACTTGGTAAAAGCAGGCATCAGCATAAGAGTTTAAAAAAGTTTTTAAAAACATTTTTATTCACTCATTTATAATTTAAAAATACTTTTAAAAAAGGTAAGTTTATTTTTAGCCCTGTAAAAAACTTTAATTATTTTATTCAAAAAATTAAATTTTTGTTTAAAATATTTAATTTAATGTAATTTTAACTCATTTTAAAAATGAGATGGTTTCTTAAAATGTATTTAATGTTTTGATGTCTTTTTTCAGTGATCCCCATTCATACTTTTGACAGTCAAAAGTGTGAAGGGGGATTCCCTTCTCCCATTGGCTCCCCATGGTCCACGTGATCCCAGAGGCGCTTGCAAACCATCTGCGCCCCTGGGATACGTGGGCCCTGCGGATTTCGTCATGGAGAGGCCCAGGATCGGAACTGGCCGGACCTCGGGAGCCCTCAGGTAAGGGCGTAGATTTTTTCCCGAAGGAGGCATCCGCACGCAGGAAGCCTCCTATCAGAAGTTACGGGGCAATATTTTAATATTAGGAGAGTGCAGGTGGAGTGACCGTTTTCTCTCAATATTAAACTAGATCCCATGCAAAGAAGTTACCAGGAGGTCCAACACTGACGCTTTTAAACATTCCTTATATCTACCTTAACGTTTTGCACTCACCCAAACCTGGTGCACTGAAAATCATTGTGTCAATGAAAAATTGGCCGTGTAACCGCAGCTTAGATGCTTGTCTTTACACTTTACAAATGTTCCACATCTGCTCAACTTCTTCAATAGCCTTCTTTTCTGGCCATCATAGCTTCAGCTAATACACTGATACAGCCAATACCTCTACTAAATGTCACGACTTCAATTGAGGTAAAGGGAGAGAATAATACTGATGAGCTTCATAGCAAAATGCAATTGAGTTGCAAATATGATGCAACTGCAGTTTTTGTGAAGACTTTTTTTCTCCTTTCCTTCCTGAAGCCATTGATCTATTCTGGGATATGGTTCCACTGGCACTAGCTGCCCTCTGCTATCTCTCTCTCAAGTGCCGATTCTTCCTCTGTGTGTTTAGAAAGAAAGTGTCAAGAGATTGCTTGACCTTAGGGAGCAATCACAGCTGAGCCCAATTCTAACTTCACCTGACATAGTTGACACACACACACACTTTGCAGCCAGCATTAGTGGGTAACTGCCAGGAGCAGGAACCATTCGGTCTTCCCCTAACTTGTCCACAGAATAGACTGATGAACAAGGTCAGATAGTCACCAAGAAATCCAATAGGGAATTGCCTGAAACTTACTTTAGCACCTCTACTGCTGTGCTGGCTGAGATTGTCAAATTTTTACAGGGCTTGACAGGGTAGATGCAGGGAGGATGTTTCCCCTGGCTGGGGAGTCTAGAACCAGGGGTCACAGACTCAGAATAAGGCGTCGGCCATTTAGGACTGAGATGAGGAGAAATTTCTTCACTCAGAGGGTGGTGAATCTTTGGGATGCTCTACCCCAGAGGGCTGTGGAGGCTCAGTCGTTGAGTATATTCAAGATAGAGATCGATAGATTTTTGAATATTAAGGGTATCAAGGGATATGGGGATAGTGCAGGAAAGTGGAGATGAGGTGGAAGATCAGCCATGATCTTATTGATTGGCGGAGCAGGCTCGAGAGGCCAAAATGGCCGACTCCTGCTCCTATTTCTTATGTTCTTACGTTCTAATTCAGCACAGACCAAGAATTGAACCTGGGACCTTCTTGCTGTGTAAGCTATGCATAGAGATTCACAGATCCCAAATTGTTTTCATTAGAAATATGAAGATTATAAGGGGAAGCCTTAATGCTGAGAAAAAGAAATAATATTGGCACAAGAAGGTTGAACAACGGGAGAAATAAGTAAAATATAGACCAAACAATGTTCCCTGTAAGCTGCAAGCGCACCAGATATCCCGCGCAGCCGGCTTGCCAGCTTTTCACTAGAAAAACAGGAAAAAATTACAGGAGTATTGGTCCCAAAACTACGACTAACAAGATGTTCACCTATTTATTCAAAATAAAGGGATTGATCCCAGTGTTAAACTGGGGTTGAGGGCGGGGTGGTGCGGAAGAATATAATATGTAAGATCAGCAACTGGAATTTCTAAGCTCAGATTTTTCATTGATTTTACCTATACAGGAAGGCAAAGGGTTGTCCCATACTCTGCGATCTCCACTCAGGCAGGTCAATGTACTGCTTCCATGTAGTGTATATCCTGGATTGCAACTATACAAGATAGCAGTGTCAGCAAAGTGCCCTCCATCCCGCAACTTGTAGCCATAATTAGGAATTCCTGGATCCTCGCACTTCATCAGATCAAAGCCTGCGAACAAGAAATTGTACTTTAAAATACTTTATATTGTACAGTACAAAGACATGGAACAACTACAGAAGAAACTCAACACAATAGATTCAGTCCCACTTCCAACAATAAAACCCTGTGTCCAATTCTTGCAGCACTCTTCTATGTTTGACATGATTATTAGTAATAATGCATAGGATTACATAGGATATACGGTATAGAAATAGGCCATTTGGCCCAACCAGTCCATGCTCCACTCAAGCCTCCTCCCATATTTCCTCATCTAAATCTATCAGCATAGCCCTCTATTCCCTTATCCATAATATACTTGCCTAGCCTCCCCTTAAATGCATCTATACTATTCGCTTCAAACACTCCCTGTGGTAGCAAGTTCCACATTCTCACCACTCACTGGGTAAACAAGTTTCTTCTGAATTCCCTATTGGATCTCTTGGTGACTATCTGACCTTGTTCATCAGTCTATTATGGGGTACCTTATGCGTCATTTCAAGCTCTATGTACTGCGTCATCACTAGCAGTAATCCACTACATAAGAACTTAAGAAATAAGAGCAGGAGTAGGCCATTTGGCCCTTCGAGCTTGCTCTGCCATTCAATAAGGTCATGGCTGATCTTCTACCTCAGAGAATTCCAAAGATTCACCACCCTCTGAGTGAAGAAATTTCTCCTCATCACAGTCCTAAATGGCCGACCCCTTATTCTGAGACTGTGACCTCTGGTTCTAGATTCCCCAGCCAGGGGAAACATCCTCCCTGCATCTACCCTGTCAAGCCCTGTAAGAATTTTGTATATTTCAATGAGATCACCTCTCATTCTTCTAAACTCTAGAGAATATAGGCCTAATTTACTCAATCTCTCCTCATAGGACAATCCCCCCATCCCAGGAACCAGTCTGGTGAACCTTCGTTGCACTCCCTCTATGGCAAGTATATCCTTCCTTAGGTAAGGAGACCAAAACTGTACACAATACTCCAGGTGTGGTCTCACCAGGGCCCTATATAACTGCAGTAAGACGTCTTTACTCTTATACTCAAATCCTCTTGTAATAAAGGCCAACATACCATTTGCTTTCCTAATTGCTTGCTGTACCTGCATGTTAACTTTCAGTGATTCGTGTACAAGGACACCCAGGTCCCACTGAACATCAACATTTTCCAGTCTCTCACCATTTAAAAAAATACTCTGCTTTTCTATTTTTCCTACCAAAGTGGATAACTTCACATTTCTCCACATTATACTGTATTCCATTTGCCATGTTCTTGCCTACTCACTTAGCTATCTATATCCCCTTGAAGCCTCCTTGCATCCTCCTCACAACTTACATTCCCACCCAGCTTGTACATCCTACGTCATTACTAGCTAAATCACGTTCATAGCAGTATTTCATTCTTCACACTTTACAAGTGGCACAACATCGTTCATGTTCAAAATGAATTACTTGCCATTTAATTCACAGATAATTGAAATACTGAACACATTGATAAGCACGCTGCTTAGAATCATTCAGTGTGTCAAGGAGCACAATACCCATGGAAAACATATCATACCTGCTGACCCAAGGCATGTTATTTCTGTACAACACTCAGTGAAGTCTTGAACTCTGTACCGCTGCAATCTAAGACACATGGGGGCTAACTTTCAACTTCAGCTGGAGGATGGAAAACTGGCACTTTCAGATCGGCTGGCTGTTATACACCCGGCCAGATTTTCAATAGAAAGCAAAATCAGGCGAGGTATACAATGGGATCCGAGACAACACCATCGGTTTTCCACCCCCGACGATGTTAGAAGCGCCCCCCCCACCCCCAGCCCCCCCTCGCCCCCGCCATGGTAAAATATTATTGCAAAGGTGGTCGTGAGATACATCTGAGTGGCCTGTTGGGAAACTTTCTGTTCAGCAAGGCTATTGATTTTCACAGAGCAGTGAGTACGTTGCGATGAATTGTCAAAAGCAATACACAGTCGGGTAGATTTTAACTTCGGGTGCTGAATCGGCAGTGATAGGCAGGGCAATCGGGCTGTCCGCCCAATGGGCTGTGTGAGAAGCCCAAACCATTTTGATGGCCATGGGTATGACGGCCAATGCTGAGTGTTAAAGACAATTTAAGTCCAAACGCTCGGTTTGTTTCATTAACTCTTAGCATGCTGCTGTCGAGTCCACTTATGCATTCTCCTGATCTGTGGGTTGTTGATGCAGTTCCTAATTTTAGAGATTGACAAGGTGACATCTGTGATACCACCAAGTGAAACCTCAGTGTTTAGACTTTCAACCAAGCTTTTTGAAGTTGCTCCCTTCTCGAAAATGAATGATCCGGCTTTGTTCAGTAGAAACAGGTGAGTAAAGGGTTGTTTCTTTTTGGCAACTATACTGTTAGTGTTCATCCCAGCATCACAACGCATGAGTTGAAATTTATGAATCCCAGGGAGATTTATTTCCCTAGACCTGCCAGCAATCTAAGGATTAATAGTCAAATAAGGCATTAAGCACCGGTTACAAGTTGCCACTCACTATAAGAAATATGGTTGAAGTGCACTCCAATTCAGAAGTGCAGTAACTCAAGCACAGTTTTTCATCAGGAGAAGTACTCTTTGGGGTACATAAGAATAAGAACATAAGAAATAGGAGCAGAAGTAGGCCAATCGGCCCCTCGAGCCTGCTCCGCCATTCAATAAGATCATGGCTGATCTGATCCTAACCGCCAATCCACTATCACAGAACCATCTCCTGAATCTAACAGAATTAGACACACGAAATAGGAGCAGGATCAGGCTACACGGCCCCTGGGCCCGCGCCGCTACCCACAGGGCCATGACCGATCCGAACCTAGACTCATGTCCAAATTCCTGCCCGCTCCCCGTAACCCTTAATTCCCTTTACTTCTAGGAAACTGTCTATTTCTGTTTTAAATTTATGTAATGATGTAGCTTCTACAGCTTTTTGGGGCAGCATATTCCATGGACCTACCACCCTCTGAGTGAAGTAGTTCCTCCTCATCTCAGTTTTGAAAGAGCAGCCCCTTATTCTAAGACTATGCCCCCTAGTTCTAGTTTCACCCATCATCGGGAACATCCTCCCTGCATCCACCCGATCCGGCCCCTTCACAATCTTATATGTTTCAATAAGATCGCCTCTCATTCTTCTGAACTCCAATGAGTAGAGTCCCAATCTACTCAACCTCTCCTCATATGTCCATCCCCTCATCCCCGGGATTAACCGAGTGAACCTTCTTTGTACTGACTCGAGAGCAAGTATGTCCTTTCTTAAGTATGGACACCAAAACTGTACGCAGTATTCCAGGTGCGGTCTCACCAATACCTTGTACAACTGAAGCAATACCTCCCTATTTTTATATTCTATCCACCTAGCAATGAAAGCCAACATTCCATTGGCCTTCTTAATCACTTGCTGCACCTGCATACTAACCTTTTGAGTTTCGTGCACCGGGACCCCCAGATCCCTTTGTACTTCAGTACTTTCCAGTTTCTTGCCATTAAGATAATAACTTGCTCTACGATTTTTCCTGCCAAAGTGCATAACCTCACACTTTCCAGTATTGTATTCCATCTGCCAAATCTCTGCCCACTTACTTAGCCTGTCTATGTCCCCTTGCAGGTTTTTTATGTCCTCCTCACTCACTACTTTCCCTCCCATCTTAGTATCATCTGCAAACTTTGATATGTTACACTCGGTCCCCTCCTCCAAATCGTTAATATAGATTGTAAAGAGTTGGGGACCCAGCACTGACCCCTGCAGAACACCACTAGTTACTGATTGCCAGTCTGAGAATGAACCATTTACCCCAACTCTCTGCCTGTAAAAATTGGTTGTGGCACATTTTTGAGCACCTAACCAGCGACACGCCATGAACGCGCGCCCAAACCGGGAGGCCCGATGCTAGCCCGAAATTCAACCTCGGGCCTCATTTCCATTATTTGGGCGAGCTGCTGGCACCTGTTGTGCCTCCACAGACAGCGCACCCATTTTAAATAGATAAACGTCAAGCCGCTTGCCTTGCCGGCAGCTATGGGGCCGATCGCAAGTGCCGTGGAGACAGGAGTGTACGCCCGCTTCCCCTGGCACCCCTTAACTTTGTTGTCGGCCACTGAAGAATCATGAGCAGAGCAGGCCCGGGCGGCCAGCCTGTGCCGCTCTTCACAATTCAATCTCAGCCAGGGGCCTAAGACAGGCGCTTGTCCACATATTTACGTAAGTAAGGGGCCTAACGCCTGATTTAGGCTCCTGTCAGGGCTGCCTGGAAAGTATTATAATAGCAAAATACTGCGGATGCAAGAAATCTGAAATAACAACAGAAAATGCTGGAAACACTCAGCAGGCCAGGCAGCATCCGTGGAGAGAGAAACAGGGTTAACGTTTCAGGTCTGGGACCCTTCATCAGAACTGGAAAAAGCTGGAGATGTTACAGATATTAAGCAGGTGCAGAGACGGCGGCGGGGGGGGGGCAGGTGGCAGTGGTTAGGAGGGGAGGAAGGAATTGAAAGAACATCCTGTACTTTTGTAAGAGGCAGGAAAGATAAAATGTTGCAAATGGGAATGGCAAAAATCATACTGCATGAAAAATGGGGGCAGGGATAATTATCTGAAATTGTTAAACTCAATGTTGAGTCCAGCAGGCTGTAAAGTGCCTAATCGGAAGATGAGGTGCTGTTCCTCGAGCTTACGTTGAGCTTCATTGGAACAATGTAATAGGCCGAGGACAGAGAGATCAGAGCGGGAGTGAAGCGGTGAAACTGCCTGGAAACTAGTTCGACCCAATTTCGGCTCTGGCATCTTTCAGGCATCCTTGGGGTGCAGAAAGTTGGTTCCAGAAATTGGCTCTTGTTTGTTAGATCCGTGTATCTTAATGTTGTGTCCTTCAATAATCAGACAAAAGACTGCAGGGAACGATCAACAGGTGTTTACTGAATGAGGGTTACTCTAGAACTAACTATACAGATCACTACTCAGGGTTTATATACAGGTGTGGTCACTGCCGGTACTACAGTATACAGGAGCTGTAAAAAGTAGTTCTCCCCTTAAAGGTACATACATTACATTGTTGGACCCATTTTATGGCTGTAAAATGAATGCAAGGAGGTCCAATTTCTACCCCTTTGTATTTCTTCAACCCACAGAGGCTATCTTTACTCCTGGAGAGCTAAGTAGCTTTCAGCATTTAAAAGATAAGCACAGGCCTTCTAGGCAAAGTTGAGAAGTATATTACGGATGTATTGGAAATACAGAACATCCATTACTTTGGAATTTGCATATTTTTTTTAATGTTTTTTTTTATTTAGGTAATTTAGTACACCAAACCATTCTTAATCACATGCCTCACCCAAAGGTTGTATCTGAATTTTCTTAAAGGAAATTTCCCACAGAGACTGGCGAGCTTTAGATATTTTAAAACCTAAACACCTGCACACTAATCTGTACATCTAAGAACAAAAAGAGTGTTAGATTTACAAATTTAAAATTCAGTCAGGCTTTGGCTACTTTCCTTAAGGTTATAAAAACAATTGAAAGCAGTGACGCTTGTTAAGAATCATTTGTTAGTTGATGGGACCATCCCATAGGTATTTTCTGCTGTGATGGATACTTCAATTTTTTAAAGCACTGTAATTTGTGTTCTAATTATCGGTCCAGCTTCTCGTTGCAGCATAAAATCACAACAGAACATTGATTGTTACTATAAATGTGTCCAAAGACAGGAAAAGTAATGGCCAGGAATTTCCTCGGAGCTGCTCCCTTGCAGTCGTTGTAACAATGCTGAAAGTGCAGCATAAATCCCATTTACTAGCTCAGACGGAGGTCTGAATTTTAATGGGGAAGGCGGGTTGGGGGCAGTGGTGGGGGGGCTCCGGGAGGCCGGGGTTCTTGCAGGCCCTGCCAACTTTAACGGCAGGGCCTGATTTGAATGGGAAGCCTCTGTTTCCCACCTGCAGCCAGCCAGATTGAGAGGCTGGCTGGCTCCGGGGCAGGTAGGCCTGCGACACTAGGCACAGAAGAGGGAGGAAGGGATCATGTGGGAGCCAGGGGGCGGCAGCAGCAGCATGGTGGGTCCGATGACAATTGGGGGCTGCGGGGTGGCGGGGAGTGGTGGGGTTCTGGTGAGGATCAGGGGCGGTGGGGCGGCGGAGGAGAGGGCGTCGGAAGAAGATCAGGGACCAGGACCAGCACGGGGAGGTCCGGAGGAGCGGTGGGAGGTGGGTGGGGAACGGGAGGTATGGGTGGGGGTGACTGGTGGCCTGGGGGTGGGGGGGAGGTGGGAGGCCTCATTGGGGAGAGGTCTGCTTGGGGGAAATCGGAGGCCTCGTAGGGGTCTCTGATCGCGGTGGGGGGGGAGGGTGGTGGGTTAGGTAGGGACGCTGGATCCAGGAGGTAGGTGTAAAGGCACTTAGCTCCTGGATCCAGCAGTCCTCGCCTTGCATTAGCTGGCGGGTTTCACAAGGCATGCAAAACCTAACTAGCTAAATTTAAAGACAAAATGGAGGTTAAAGCAGAGGTTCCAGCCTCATTATCATATTTAAATAGACAGCCCGCCTCCTGGCAGTGGATTGGCTGCCCGCCCCCATCCCTCCTCCGTTAAAACCAGAAGCGGGAGGGCTGGAGGCAGGTTCAGGTCTGGATTCCAATTTTTAACACTTCAACTACCTCCATGCCCCCAACCCACCCATTTTTTAGGTTAAAATTGCCCCCGGGCTTTCTGCCGTACACACAGCAGTGAAGCAGGAGCACCTCTGAGGAAATTCCTGGCCACGTAATTCTACTACTTTCGTTTCATGCAGAAATAGCTGAGATATGACAGCTTGTATACAGGTAGGCATGTCATACCTAAGAGATCCATCCACATCATAATAACATCTGTTAGCTTCTATTCAGCCTCCGATCTAAAATTGTGCAGTTAAATCCAAAAGGGGATCTTCAACTTGTGTGCCATACCTGTACTTGTGACATACAAAGACCAATTGCCCTTCCACTTGTTTCGGGGTATGTGATAAGACACACAACAAGCATCCGTGGTTGTGACCTGCCCAGAGGTGTTCTCCAGATGTGTGCATGGTTGTAAAGGATATTCCCGGTGGAATGTGTTGTGTCGGTACCTTTCTACCTAGACACAATTTAGGACTCAGAACTCAGAGATTCAAACATGAAGTGCTTTATTGGAAGGAAAGGAAGTTCTGGAAAGTTCCGAACAAAGAGAGCTAAAACTTAACAGAGAACACCCAACCATTTATCTCCTGTGACAGCGCCACCACAGGTGGGAGGAGAACACACAATAGAACACACAATACATAACAGAGTGCCTTTCCTGTGCAACTCAATTATGACGACATGTTCCATGGGGCAAATGGCCTTACTCTCTCTCTGTGCATAGTTACTGGAAGAAACCAACAGAACAGTCTGTGTGTGTGACATGCTCAGTGACCTTTTTGTGTTTGTCTGAGAGAGAAAGAGGGAAAACAAACATATATGCATGCGCGAGTGATAAAGTACTGCGGGGGAAAAACGTTGATATTGGTCGCCATTGTGATCATGCATCCACAGGGATTCTGGTTGTTTTTTATTTTCAAAGATTTGAATCAAGTTGATATGGCATTCCTTGGATTCAGACATGTATCAAACAGGACTAGTAACTTGCTACAAAAAGGGGTTCACTCTATGTTTACAGTTCTGTTTTTGTACATGTGGTGGATAAGTGCTGATGCAGTGCCTCTCAAGAGACTGACTTCTGTTTCCCTCGACACGGATGCTGCCTGGCCTGCTGAGTGCTTCCAGCATTTTCTGTTGTTTTTTCAGATTTCTAGCATCCGCAGTATTTTGCTTTGATTTCTGTGTTGTTTTCAACTGTGTTTCATGTCACTGAATAAATATTGAAGGAAGGCACCAGGATACGATTGTAGTGTGGTCTTATTTGTGAGCATTTGTTCAAAGGCAGCTTAGTTCTGCATCCGGCGGTATTATACCCAGCCTGGTAGTTCCTGATGCTGACTCTGGATGCCTGGAATGGAAAGTGCCCCAATCCCCTGTATTGACATCCCTCAACTTGATGAACACAGCAATGAGCAGGGGGGAGACTAATGGTTCACAGAGAAATGAGGATGGGGACAGATTTTGTGGTAATGTGAAAAATGGGGAAAAGGGCACAACAGGGAGACAAATTAGGAAGGGTTGTGCGTATTCGATGCAGTGGAAAGAAGGAAGTTAACTCAGAAGGTAATGAAATGGGCTGAAAGTTCATGCGCTGCTTCTTAACCAAGTCCACTTGAATCCACTGAATAAAACTACAATATGTTAAATTCTAACGGTCTATTCTTTTGTGGTTTTTGACATCACAATGACTTTTTTTATAGCTGTGAATGGTTTTGTAATGACTTAACTGGCGCTGATCCCTTTTAATATCAGATGTTGACTAAAATTAAATGAACAAAGCAAATTCGAAGCCGTATCTTTCTATGATTCAATGATTCTATCCACTAAGTGTACAGTAATTCAGCCCATCCTCCTCAAGCACCCTGATCATTTTGCTGTGTCCACCAGTTTAGGAACCTCTGTAATAGACACCCAAATGAGCTCACGCTCCAGTCAGTTAAAGCATTTGGAATAAAGCAGTTGACAAGTCTCCCTGTTCTCAGTGTGTCCCAGGGAAATGGTCTGATAATTAAGTCACTGCTTTTTCCTTAGAAGCACAGGTTTCGAAACAGTTTTACTCTCAGAGACATCTGAAAAATGGGGAGTAGAAAGGTTTGCCTCTATCTTTTTCTTTCATCCTAACTGCATCCTCTGCGGTGTGTTTGGTGTGATTCTCATTAACGCTGATTAACCAGTCTGCTTAGTAACTTAACCTCTTCAGAAAGTCGACAAACAAGTTAATCCTATTATGAAATGCAACCACTATTGCCACCAAAATGTGGTTTCCCAAAGAGCTGAAGCAGTGCTCTTGTTGTAAAAGCAAAATCCACTTTTTATTCAGGGAATATAAACACAAGAGACAACAGCAACATACCAAACGGGATAGATTTTTGTCTTCACTGCCTGGGCAGTAATTTGGCAGAGCAGATCACCATAGAATCCATCCCATTTTCGTTCCATTGATTACAATAGACTGAAATTCGGGCAGGTTCTGTAAAGGGCGGGCGATTCGTTAAATTATCACCCAGGCAATGAAGTCGAAAATCTACCCCAGTATTTTCTACAATATCAATGCAGTTCATGAATAATTTCTCCTTCCCTTCATACGGTCCAAAAACAACAACCGCATTAAATTGACGAAATGCCAAACTAACCGCCTATCATATTAACACACAATTTTTCACTGATTTGAATAATTGCTCTAGTAGGATTTAACGTCAGTGAGGTTATCAAAATCATCTTTGTCAATCCATTACATAATTGCAATTCTGACAGTAAAATTAACCAAAGTATTTTGGTCCTTTCAGAAAAAACGAGTTAAGTGAATCCCTGCCAAAGAGCGGGTAAGCTCAATAATAGATGCTGAACACAGGATATGCAGGCAAGGGCTGTGATCATGAATCGTAACCCTAATAGTAAAATTCAATTGCTGCTCAGCCAATTGCTTAGCTATCAGACCACTGGTTGATGATCCAATTACAATGCAGTATAACTGATATTAGATTGCAATTTGATGAGTGGTGTGAAAAGAGGTTTTTGTATTAATATTGATGTAACATTGGGGGAGAAATTCGGTATAGCCCCGTTTGGGGCGCTAAAACTTAAAAAGTTGAAAAATTAGCGCCAGGCGCTAAAAATTATTGCCTCCCGCGAAATTGAGTTTTAGCGCTCCAAGAGGGACGTGGAGTGCTAAATCAAGCACTAACCACTTAGGGCGCTAAAGTTCGAGAGCGGGGCAGTAGCGGCAGAGTGCTAAACAATTTCGAGCGCATTGTAAACGGCGCTCTTTCATCACAGAGGCTGCTTCCCTCGCTTAAAGGGAAGGGCCAATGATGCTGCACAAGCTAGTTGTCGTTAGTTCTGTTTTGCAAGGCGACCTGGGCGACTGCCATAACAGCCCCAAACACTCTTACAAAGTGGGGGGCTTGGACATCTTGCACCAATGAAACATTAAAAACTTTGCGCAGGCACCAGACTGGTGCAAATAATAAAGGTTGCGCGAGGTGAAAAGCATTCCCTTTAATTACCGCTCCCGAAGCGGCCAGACAATTTCACAACGCCTCCTCTTGCTGACATTGTTGGCGCGAAGCGATAAAGCAGGGGAAAAGAGTCAATTTTCCATCCGGGGCGATAGCGGGGCGCTGCGCACTTTATGACATCACAATCTGCGAGGGGCTAGAGGCCCAGGCGCTAAGAGTTAGCGCCAGCACTAAATCGGCACTGAAATTCGCGGGCGTCACTGCATTCGCTGCACCCAGACGCTAACCCCTTAGCGCCCCATTAGCGCCCCCGCCAGGCGCTAATGGGAGGCACTAACATAGCGAATTTCGCGGCCTTTGTGTCTACAGTCAACTACAAGAAGTTTTCTGTCTGTTCCCTCACACCTGGAGATATTTGGATGATAAAAAGTTCAAATGGCTACTAAATAACAGTGCATTTTGAAGCTCTGAAGGCTTTTCTAGATTGTTATTAATTGAACTTAATAACAAATGCTACATAGTGTTGAAAGTAACTCGCTCTGAATCTATTCGAGTCGGTTGAAAGGAAGTACTAAAGTAGAAAATTGAAGAACATTTGAAGCCAGCTAACTTCCTACAGGTCTATGTGATTTTTAATTAGTTACTCTAAAGTTGACTTAATCCTGATCTATGTCACTGTATCACCTTCATGCACTATCCCCATATCCCTTGATTCTCTTAGTACCCAAGATTTCTGTCTTGAATATACTCTCAACGACTGAGCATCCACATCTCTCTGGGGTAGAGAATTCCAAAGAAAAACAACCCTTTGACTGAAGAAATTTCTCCTCATCTCAGTCCTAAATGGCCAACCCGTTATTCTGAGGCTGTGACCCCTAGTTCTAGACTCCCCAGTCAGGGGAAACATCCTCCCTGCATTTACCCTGTCAAGCCCTTTAAGAATTTTATATGTTTCAATGAGATCACCTCTCATTCTTTTAAACGCTAGGCAATGTAGGCCTAGTCTACTCAATCTCTCCTCAAAGGACAATCTCCTCGTCCCAGAAATCAATCTGGTTAACCTTTGTTGCACTCCCTCCAAGGCAAGTATATCCTTCCTTAGGTAAGGAGACCAAAGCTGTACACAGTAGTCCAGGTGTGGTCTCACCAGGGCCCTGTATAATTGTAGTAAGGCTTCTTTACTCTTATACTGTTTGTAATAAAGGCTAGCATACCATTCGCTTTCCTACTTTCTTGCTGTACCTGCATGTTAACTTTCTGTGATTTGTGAACAAGGCCACCAAGGTACCTCTGAATACCAACATTTCCCAATCTCTCGCTATTTAAAGTATTCTGCTTTTCTATTTTTCCTACTAAAGTGGGTAACATCACACTTCTCCACATTATATTCCATCTGCCATGTTCTTGCCCACTCACTTAACCTGTCTATATCCCTTTGCAGCCTCTTTGTGTCCTCCTCACAGCTTACTTTCCCACCTAATTTGGAATCATCAGCAAACTTGGATACATTACACTCGGTCCCCTTATCTAAGACACTGATATAGATTGTAAATAGCTGAGGCACAAGAACTGATCCTTGCGGTACCCTACTAGTTACAACCTGCCAACCCGAAAATGACCCGTTTATTCCTACTCGCTGTTTTCTGTCCATTAACCAATCCTCAATCCATGCTAATATATTATCCCCAATCCCATGGGCTCCAATTTTTGTGTAATAATCTCTTGTGTGGCACCTTATCGAATGCTTTTTGAAATTCCAAATACACTACATCCACTGGTTCCCCCTTATCTACCCTGCTAGTTGCAACCTAAAAAAACTGGAACAAAATTATCAAATATGATTTCCCTTTCATAAATCTGTGTTGACTCTGCCCAATAAAATTATGATTTTCTAAGTGCCCTGTTACCACGTCCCTAATAATAGATTCTAGCATTTTCCCTACTATAAGATAAAGAGAGACTTAAAGAAAAATGATGGTATATGTTCCGCTCTTTTCTTATGTCCCAATCATTTACACTGATTTCTGTTCATTTTACGCCGGTTTTATGTTCTAGTGCATGTTAAGGATTTTCTCAGAAATGTCAGTATGAATTAGCGTTGGCTAGATCAGCATAGAAACTGGCGTTAAGTTAAATAAAATTCTGGCATGAGTCAGATCAAGGAGATTCTGGCCCGCTATTTCAGAAAGAAAGAAACCTCTTCTGCTTGGGTTGGGGATATATTGCATGCAGAGAACTGAACCATTTCTCAGTCAAATGTCCAAGGTCGAAACATCAGAACAATGGCAAACTGTGACTACGCATTGTAGATAAAGCTAATTTTGACCGAGATAAAGGTTACATTCACTTCCTTTAAATTTTTTGAGCTGTACAAAATCAATTTGCTGACAAATTACATGCTAACATGCTCATAATCAACAAACAAGTCAGATTTCAGTAAGACTTTAGTACTCCATTTTTAGCTGAGAATGAATACCTGAGACTGTTCGATGTGGCAAGTGGCAGAGTGCTTCAGGATTCTAAGATTTCACTGCTCACGTTCAACAAAACAAAAATGAAACCATTTGGGAAATTAAGAATTAGTGTTAAAATCCACAAGAACTAAAATAAGTATAACAGTGAGTTTCAAATAGTGAATGTTGACTTGTTCTAGCTGCTAGATGTTAGAAACTAGGGGTGCCTAAAAATGTATATGGCTATGTGAATAATAGCATTTAAATGATTGTATGTTTCTGCTCAAGACAAGTAAGGGGTTAATGTATAAGTTTCGTTTTCATACAGTTTTCATACAGTTCTGGATGTGCAAAAAAATTCTCCAATTAAATATTGGGAAAACCAAAGCCATTGTTTTTGGTCCCCGCCACACACTCCGTTCCCTAGTCATTGACTCCATCCCTCTCCCCAACAGCTGTCTGAGGTGGAACCACACTGTTCGCAACCTTGGTGTCATATTTGACCCTGAAAGAGCTTCCGACCACATATCCGCAGCCTAACAAAGACCACCTACTTCCACCTCCGTAACATCGCCCTTGCCTCAGCTCATACGCTGCTGAAACCCTCATCCATGCCTTTGTTACCTCTAGACTTGACTATTCCAACGAACTCCTGGCTGGCCTCCCACATTCCACCCTACGTAAACTTGAGGTCATCCAAAACTCAGCTGCCCGTGTCCTAACTCGCACCAAGTCCCGTTCGCCCATCACCCCTGTGCTAGCTGACCTACATTGGCTCCCAGTTAAGCAGCGCCTCGATTTCAAAATTCTCATCCTTGCTTTCAAATCCCTCCATGGCATCACCCCTTCCTATCTCTGTAACCCCCTTCAGCCCCACAACCCCCAGAGATATCTGCGCTCCTCTAATTCTGCCCTCTTGAGGATCCCTGATTATAATCGCTCAACCTTTGGTGGCCGTGCCTCCTGTTGCCTAGGCCCTAAGCTCTGGAATTCCCTGCCTAAACCTGTCCATCTCTCTACCTCTCTTTCCTCCTTTAAGACGCTCCTTAAAACCTACCTCTTTGACCAAGCTTTTGGTCACCTGCCCTAACTTATCCTTATGTGGATCGGTGTCAAATTTTTTGTCTTAAAATACTCCTGTGCAGCGTCTTGGGACATTTTATTACACTAACGGCGCTATATAAGTACAAGTTGTTGTTGTTGTTTTCCTGGAGGTTCGTATTGGAATTTCAGACAAAATGTCTTCAGTTAGTTTAGGTGAGGCATAAACATTCCACACAGGGGCCCACAGGATGGCCTTGCCTGTTACATCTGTTGGTTGTAAGTTAGGGTTTTGACTTTGTGAATGTTTCTGTAATTTGGCCAATGAAGGTCCAACCTATGTTTCTTCCATTATTGCTAATAACCATATTATAATCTCTACAGGTAGAATTTGGAGTTTGTTTAGCAGAACTGCTTGTGAAGATAATTAAAAGTTAATTAGTTGAAAGACGTAGAATAAAAGGAATTTAGGGGAGTTAAGGTATCCATCTCAGGAAGGAACATTCTGTTGGATTAAAGGGAGATAGTTTGGATAATGGCAGGTTGAGCAAGACAGCTCTGACATGGGCCTCTTGATTGAAGGGGTACAAGGCCAAGCCTAGTACCAATTGTAACAGGGTGGATGGGGACAAAGAGAGATAAGACAAATTCCAATGGAGGAACCTCCAAAATGTAAAAACAAGAAAGATAAATTGGATGTGATTATGAGACACCTTTAGGGGAGGGCTTTCATCCAATTATCGAGACAAAGAACTTGATGCCCCATTGGGTAATGAGGATTTAGAGGAACCGCTATAGGTTAAATGGTCCTGTCAATAATTTGGCCTCAGGCCCAACCCTAAAAAGAGAATAAAAGTAACACCGAGGGTTTGCCCACTCAGACAGTGGAGGGGAGAGCTAAGCAAAGGTTGGGCTGGTCGAACACTCTTTCGAGAGTGATTCCATGCTCACCAGGTCTAGACGAAAGAAAGAGAGGCTGCAAGTCAGAGAACTGTTCACGCACGCCAGCCATCTGTCCGATCGAGTCTAGTACCAGCTGCTTGTCACGGTCATGTGTTTTTGCTGTATTACTAGTGTGTGATATTCCATCCTAAACTCTGATTAAACACAGTGGGGGAAAAATTCAGTTGGTTTGCGCCTCCCATTAGCACCTTAAGAGGGCGCTAATGGGGCGCAAAGCAACTAGCGCCCGTGCGCGCCGATGTTTGCACCGCTCACGAAATTAACTACACATTTTGCAGCGGCGCTAAACATTACTGCCATGATCTCCTGCGCTGGTAGATCGTGACGTCGGTCGAGTGTGCAACACCCCGGTAGTGCCCCGGACCGGATATTGAGTGGCGCCCCCTGCCTTACCGCCTGCCGCTAGCAACGACAGGTTGAGGGGAGCATTTTGCAGTCAGAAAGGGACTGGGGGAGCGCTATTTAAAGGCGACTGCTTCCTGCCTTTTTTTGTTGGTGATATTTTTGCACCACGCATTCTGAGAGAGAGAGAGAGAGAGACTTCTGGAGAGATTCAATGCTGTGTGAAGGAGTTTTGGGTACTGAGCAGCACTTTGCAGGTTCGTTTTGATTTGCCCTTCCTTGTATCGATTTAGAAGAGATTGTGGGGGCTGCACTCTGAGCTCTTTCCCTGGGCCTCTCCATTGTTCTTTCCAGCAGATTGGCTGTACAGGTCTCTCCAGGCCGAGATTCAAGGCTGCAATGAGCAGG
This sequence comes from Somniosus microcephalus, assembly GCF_052327205.1. NCBI lineage: Eukaryota > Metazoa > Chordata > Chondrichthyes > Squaliformes > Somniosidae > Somniosus > Somniosus microcephalus. The sequence goes on along the minus strand of NC_140995.1, from coordinate 28,395,391 downwards.
GTGTGGATGGAGAGCAAGATCGACCCTCCCCTTTAAGAACTGGCCGGCGCCATTGTGTCTGTGTTCCATTGCTGACTGACATCACATGAGCTTCACCAGTGCTCTGAGGTAGCACCTCGCTCCTTGGCCTTTGCACTTTAAGAGAGGTGTGTAGCGCCTGATTTAGTGCTCCAATCACCTCCAGGGGCGATAGAAGCCAAGTTTGCAGTTGGAGGCGATAATTAGTGCCAGGCGCTAAACTTTGCGCACGGCCGATAATCACACCCCAAACGGGTCGATACTGAATTTTTCCCCCAATATACCCACCATATTGGTTTGCACTCGATCCTGTTTACCAGAGTTACGCGAATCTCTACATAGAGTCATTCAACTGTCTTTCTTCAAAAGAGAAAGCAAGTTAGAAGGTACCATCAACTCCATTCAAATCGATCTCAAAGTCTCACCTACATAATTGCCAACCTTTAGCTGTAAAATGATTTGGGTAGAGGCAGTTTAATGAGCTTGTTGATGGAAAGTTCTTACACCAGTGTCTCTCTAATGGTGGTGGTAATGAAGGAGGTTGATAAAGTATACCAATGCATTGATCCAAAGCAACTTAACAAAGCCCTCAATTGTAATCGATGCCTACTTTGAACCATAGATGATGTTCTGCCTGAACCAGTGAAACTAAAACCATCACAGTTTCAGATGCACAAATAGTTTTGACATATTTTGTTTGATGAAGAAATGAGTCTGCTGAAACTATTTGGAAGATACAGATAATTGAGCATGTCTTTCAGGAGTCACTGTTGTGGCGGATGACATTTTAGTCTATAGTACAGAGGAACAGAGCCTTTAGCGGAAATTGGAAACTCTGTTAAAGCAAAACCAACAAAAAGCTTTCAAAATGAACAAGGACAAAATGAAGCTCAAAGAATGAGAAGTGGAAAGTTTGGATCAAAAACTCTCTGAAGATGGACTGAAAATAGGTCTTCCTAAAGGGAAGCAGTTCTTAAGACGCCTTCTCCAGTCAACAAGCAAGATATCCAGAGAATTCTGAGAATGACTATATTTCCTTTTCAGGTAGCAAAGGTAACATCTCCTCTTTGTGACCTTCTAAAGAAATAAGTTTACTTTGTATGGGCCTGTCACCATGATAAACATCTGAGTAAGGTCAGAAAGATCATTTCTTAATCATCAGTATTAAAATACCTTAACATCAATAAGTACGTACTTCTACATTGTAATATACACGCCCAAAAAAGACTGGGAGCATGTCTCATGGAAGATGTAAGAAGTCACACAACACCAGGTTATAGTCCAACAGTTTTATTTGAAATCACAAGCTTTCGGAGCGCTGCTCCTTCGTTAGGTGAAGTCACCTGACGAAGGAGCAGCGCTCCGAAAGCTTGTGATTTCAAATAAAACTGTTGGACTATAACCTGGTGTTGTGTGACTTCTTACATTTGTCCACCCCAGTCCAACACCGGCATCCTCCACATCATGGAAAAAGGACAGCCTGTGCCTTATGCCTCAAGATTTCTAACAGAAAAAAAGCAAGAACTGATGCTCAGATTTAAAAAATCTCATAGTCATTGATTTTGGTATGTAAACAGTAAGGGGGAAAAATTCAGTTGCTTTGTGCCTCCCGTTAGTGCCCCAAGAGGGCGCTAATGGGGCGCAAAGCAACTAGTGCCCGGGCGTGCTGATGTTTGCACTGCTCGCGAAATTGACCAGACATTTTGAGGCAGCGCTATACACTACCACCACGATCTCCTGTGCCCGCAGATCGTGACGTCAGTTGAGCGTGCAATGCCCCAGTAGCGCCCCGGACCGGATATTGAGTGGCACCCCCTGCCTTTCTGCCTGCCGCTAGCAATGACAGGTTGAGGGGAATGTTTTGCAGTAGGGAAGGGACTGGGGGAGCGCTATTTAAAGGCGACCGCTTCCTGCCTTTTTTGTCGGCAACATTTTTGCACCACGCATTCTGAGAGAGAGAGAGAGACTTCTGGAGAGATTCAACGCTGTGTGAAGGAGTGTTGGGTATTGAGCAGCACTTTGCAGGTTCATTTTGATTTGACCTTCCTTGAATCGATTTAGAAGAGACTATGGGGGCTGCACTCTGAGCTCTTTCCCTGGGTCTCTCCATTGTTCTTTCCAGCAGATTTGATGTACAGGTCTCTCCAGGCTGAGATTCAAGGCTGCAATGAACAGGGTGTGGATGGAGAGCAAGATCGACCCTCCCCTTTAAGAACTGGCCAGCGTCAGTGTGTCTGTGTTCCATTGCTGACTGACATCACATGAGCTTCGCCAGCGCTCTGAGGTAGCGCCTCGCTCCTCGGTGTTAGCGCTTAAGAGAAGTGTGTAGCGCCTGATTTAGCACTCCAATCACCTCCAGAGGCGATAGAAGCCAAGTTTGCAGTCAGAGGCGATAATTAGTGCCAGGCACTAAACTTTGCGCTCGGCCGATAATTGCGCCCCAAACAGGGCAATACCAAATTTCTCCCCCAAGACTTGAGCAAAAAACATGCAAAGGAAGCCATTTTGCAAAAGAGTTTAATTCAAGCACCGAAAAGGCTCCAAAGAATGGTGCCACATTTTCAAATATCTGAATTTCGTATTGGCTGCAAAAGAGGTATTGGGGTGTTTATTGCTGGTACACTAACCAGAAAGTTTCTACATTATACAACTAGAAAAGGTGACAGAGACGTCATGTTAATTGATGCACATCCAGAAGCAGTAAAAGTTATAAAAACTATCAATTTGCTGCAATATTTACCCCTATCTGAGAATGGAATGACCAACACTCTGCAAGCTACTAGAATAGATGAAGATCGGAAATGATTGAGAATGACAATAAATGAAGAATGACCTGATACAAGAGAGGTGCCACCCCAAACCTCTGTTTATTCCAACATGAGAGAGACAATAGGCCTAGGGGATGGTCTGATATTCAAGAAAGAATGAATAATTATATCACTCTGTATGAGAGAAGAAATGAACTATCAAGCTACGTTGGAATCCAGGATTGTATATGGAGAACTAAAGAAGTAATTTACCAACCTCTGATGAACAAGGACATATTGACGTACATACCTGGGTGTGATATATGCCAACAGTTTGAAGCCAAACAGCATAAGGAAATGCTTATTAACCATCACATATTAGAAAAGCCCCAGGAGGGTGTGATCTATTTGAAATAGATGGAAGAAACTATGTTCTGTCGATTACGCTGACAGACTGATTAGGAAAAGAAGAAAGACTTGCATTTATATAGCGCCTTTCATGACCACTGGACGTCCCAAAGCACTTTACAGCCAATCAAGTACTTTTTAAAACGCAGCAGCCAATTTGCACACGGTAAGCTCCTATAAACAGCAATGTGATAATGACCAGATAATCTGTTTTTTAGTGATGTTGATTGAGAGAGATATATTGGCCAGGACACCGGAGATAACTCCCCCCTGCTTTTCTTCGAAATACTGCCGTGGGATCTTTTATGTCCACCTGAGAAAGCAGACAGAGCCTCGGTTTAACGTCTCATTCGAAAGACGGCACTTCTGACAGTGCAGCAATCCCTCAGCACTGTACTGGAGTGTCAGCCGAGAGGAGATGAAGACACCGGCAGAAAACAATCATTATTGTCAGAAATTTCCTTGAGCGTTCTTGAGTTCAGCTGCGATAACTTCACCAGAAGATTAGTAGAATCCTCGGATACACCGCGTAAAAGGAATGGGAGAACCACCGATGTAATTCCCAATATATAAGTGAAGAGACGAGAGTCCATGAACACTCCATAACAGGGCTGATTTTTACTTTTGCTGATGGTGGGAAATGGGCGGTAGCGGATCGGGTGCCCACTATATACCCGCCCGATTTCCCTTTCCGTTGAGGTCAATGGAGAGGAAAATCGGGCAGGTGTATAACGGGCCACCAATCCGTTACTGCCGATTTTCCACCACCACCGAAAGTTAAAATCGTCCCGATGGTGACACAAATAGGGCTGGCCAGCAACAGAGCATAACAGAAGAAAAGACAGAGGTCGGTAAGCAACAAAAAACTGAGCCAGCAACAAAATAGTGAGCCAGCACAACAACTGAAAGTAACTCTACAAATAACGAGCCTGCCACCCAAAACAACAAGGAGCAGTTTAGTAGTGCGAAAACCATGCATCAATGATTTTATTTATCAGTGACTTTATGGGAAATGTTAATACTGGAACTGTTGGACAGATTTTATCGTTATTGAAATGTTCCTTTTCTTTTGAGAAGATGCATCAATATTGGTGTAACTCTGTATCCAAATCAAGTAGAGGAAATTCCCTAACTGTTCCCTTTGACCTGCAGCTGCTTGTATGATGGTCTAGCTGAAATGGCTGAGAATAACACCACGGGGTAGAGTTTCCGCTTTGGCTGCAATCGGCAACCCAGGTGCAAATTGCATCCAAAATGTTTTGCTTTAAAAAATATTCCTTGATGTAGTTAAGAGTGGTAACTTTGTACAGTTTGATTAATACAGCTGAAAATGGGTTTATCACACAAAAAGCATTTTAATCGGAGTGTCTCATCCACCACCTATGAGTAACTTGATTGTAAAAAACTGAAAATTATTTTAAAAAGCTAAGTAGAACCATTTACTAGTTATATATTGGTAGTCAGTTTCAAAGTAAATTTTAAAAAAAAATAATATTCAAAAGCTTTCATAACGTGCCTATTGGTGTCCTTAAAAGCTTAATTTTAAGAACCTCTTCGAAGGCCTGCAAATGAGTGCAATTAGTGGAAACTCACAATGGCGATTAATTCAACCTGGGGGCATAGCTGGTTTTGTGAGCAGGGCTGGCTTCTAGCGCGATGTTTTATAAACCAGTGATCTTCTGCGCTGGTTACACCGATTTTGGGAGAATTGCACCGAAAAAAGCAGCTCAACCAAGCGGAAACCCCAGGCCCACATGTTTTGAAGCTCTGAAATAATGTTAATAATGGAACTTAATAACAGATGCTACAAATCGTCTCACAAGCTTTCGCTTTGCACTGACTGCAGTACAACTGTAACCAGCTGTGAAGAGAATTGTAAAAAGTTCCATTGGACTTCTGTTTTACATTTTACTTTTAGCTTTCTATGGTTTACAATGTGTCAACCGCCCCATTGCCTAACGTTAAAAATATAGCCGTCATATGAGTGCCCGAGAATGGAGCTCTGTGCCTGCTTGCAAGCGTGCAGTGTGCAGAGCTCCACTTTGTCCAACCAGATCGTTTGGAGCCTGCTGGTAATTCAGCCCTGCTGGATAAGTCAGCCTTGCTGCCTCCACGTTGCTTAAATGTAACAGGGCTCACAAATCTGTCCACTTTGCAGGTGGGGGAAGCCAGCTGGGAGACTAGTCCAGCCTCGCTACAGCTACTGGCAGTCAATCATGGGGCAACACTGATTTCAGCGACAGAGAATTCAGCAGCAGCCATGGGAAGCATACCCTTCCCAGCCGAGAGATGATGCATGACAGCGAGGAACAGCTGGCAAGAGAACCTGAGAAAGAAAAGCTCGGAAATTGAAATAAATACATTTACATGAATTGAATGGAAGTGATTCAAGACAGATCAGCTGCTTTTTTATAAATCGCATCTTACCGTGCACAATCTGGCTTTGCCATTCAAAATACTGTATGATTCTCCCAGCTAGTACAGCCCACCTCACCTTTAGTAATTTTGGAGGCCAAGTGACAGTCATAAAAAAACTCGACTTTCATCCTTATAATTGAAGATATAATCTGAGACCCTCAACGAGATTACTAGTTTGTAATTATTCCTGGCTATCTGCTACTCTGTAAGCACATGCAGTGCATGGAATTTGACGAAACATTTTTACCCTGTAAACAGCAATGACAGCACAAGGTAAGACGAAACCATCCAGTGAATGTCAATCACCCTGCAGTAACACTGTGACTGCAACACTGCTGCTAATAACAAGGAACATTGGAATGGCCCAGAAAACTGCAAAAATCCATACAATGTATATAGAGGGTGAATTTCTACAAGGCTCTACCTGCTCCTCCACTGTAACTTTAGCAGAAGAGCCACATCCACCCCAGAAAAACAGCGTGAACGCTATTAATGTTGCTTTTCCTCAGTTTCGCCCAGTTTGAGAGAACCCTGTAGAAATTCACCCTTAGAGTCCAACCTGTACTTACAGACACCAAATAAAGTAGCCACATGTTTGAACAGTCAAATATTGGAGAGTAACAATCTGGGCTCTCTACCAACTCTCTTCATTCAGTTTCCATTAGCAGATCTGCAATATGATTAAAAACATTCACCCCTAAACGTGCTGTGAATGTAGGTAGTGGATCGCAAGATTAACAATTAGCCTTTGACTGAGCTATCTCTCACAGTAGGCTGCATGAGTTGCCCACCGTGCAGTCAGGCCATATTGTCAGGCCATATTGTTCAGGCTAAAATGACAAGTTCTAATTTATTTACAAGAATAAAGATTAGGATTTTATAGAAGCAAATTGATACAGTCAGGTACTGACAGGCTGAATACTTATAAAGACAGAAAAAGATTGAAGCAGTTTACAAGAGTTAGTCAGTATTCAGCTAAACCATTCCCTAAGATTTATGATGGTGCAATAAAATTTAAAGATTAGAGCAGTGTCAAAATAACATTAACAGGATTCTTTCAATTAAACATGATTTTTAATAACATTTGAAATAATCATCAGTCATGTTACATATGTGACTGGCAGTCAAAGTCTGACTGTATATCAAGGCCACCTGTGAATTATAATCAATCTGCTTAGTCCCCTGGGGAGTCAATAATGGCCCAGAAATTCGGGTCTCCACGGGTGAGTACGCACGGGGTACTCACCCGTAGGCCCAACGAAAGTGCCGGTTTCGTGCATGCATGCGTGGGAAACCGGAACTTCCGTTCCCTTGAAAGGGGTTCAGAGGTGGAACGCGTGCGCCGGAGAGGCAGCGCGTGCGCACTGAACTTATGTTTTTTTTCCAGGTTTTTCCGGGAGGGTAAGTCTCCAGAAGGCCTGCTTTTAACAAGGTAAGTGGTGAATTAATTAAAATTAAAACATTTTTTCCACAGGTTTATTATTCTTAAATACTTTAAAGAAAGGTAAGTTTATTTTTAGCCCTGTTAGAAAATGTAATTAATTTTTTCAAAAATTTAAATTATTGTTTAAAATAGTTATTTTATATCATTTATAGTAATTTTAAAAATGTGATTTAAAAAAAAATTTATTTGAAGTTTTAGTGATTTTTGGGGCTTATAGTATTTATGGTTTTGACAGCTCTTCCTGTCAATTTTATGAATGGGCACTTCCCTGCTACCATTGGCTCTCCATGGCCCACGTGATCCCAGGGGACGCATCGAACTAACTGCGCCCCTGGGACACACAAACTCTGCGCGCCGGCAGCTGGACGAGGCCCAGGATCGGAATCCCACACAGGCCCACAGTACAACAGCCGGCGCGCTAGGTAAGTGCAGGTCGGAGGCTTGCACCCGCGGGAAGCCTCCGACCTGAATTTCTGGGCCAATAAATAGGTTTGACTATCATATAGAATACCAGACACTATAAAATGATCTAAATGCTGCAATCTAATCTGGAGATTCAAAAGATACCCTTGTGCTGAACCCCTTTATTGGGTTAATATCTTATAATTATAGCCAGGTACCCGTAATTCCACAGGTAATATTCCACAACTTGAAGATGAATTGTTACATTGATAGCACAGCAGAATTGAATAATAAAAGTTAAATGAATTGTTACCTCCTCTTTCTCAGATTTATTCCCCTCAGTAATCCATAACCTCTGGAAGTTTGTGTCAACAAATAGCAATCATCTTCATATTTAAATTCCACCTGACTCTAATTCAGTAGATCAACTCATTTGAACTGATCTTTACTACCCATAACTATAATTATGAGCAGGGTCACCATGGCTTCAAAACCAAAGTCATCTTGTGGGTGAGATAGTAGGTGCTACACATATGCTGAAACTGGCATACTGACAGAACTGGGCTCCCAGCCATCTGTTTCCCTCCCCATCCCCTCTCAGTTCTCAGTAAGCAACTAGGGAAAAAAGGTCATCAAAAAATGAATAGATTTAACACATTGCCAAGTGAGGCAAAACTGAACAATGTCATCAAGTGAGAACTGAAATTAATCTTTCGGGCCACAAAAATTGGCCCAGTTTCATTTATTTCTTTGTTTGCAAGCAACAAAACCTGTTTTAGTAAATGGGTCAACGAAAAACAACAGTGGTAAATGTGAACATCAAGTCATTTGCTCTACATTTGGCTTGAAGTGCTAATATTGCTGTAAAAAGCAAGGACTTTCCTAGAGGTTGCTGAAAAAATTCAAATGACCCTCATCCATGCCTTTATTACCTCCAGTCCCGACTATCCCAATGCTCTCCTGTTCAGCATCCCACCTACCATCCTCTGTAAACTATAGCTCATCCAAAATTCTGCTGCCCGTATCCGAACTCGCACCAAGTCCTGTTCATCCATCACCCTTGCATAGAAACATAGAAACATAGAAGATAGGAGCAGGAGTAGGCCATTCAGCCCCTCGAGCCTGCTCTGCCATTTAATGAGATCATGGCTGATCATTCAAATTCAGTACCCGGTTCATAATTCCCCGTTTTCTCTCTAACACCTTTTTTAAATAGTGGGGTTACATTAGCTACCCTCCAATCCATGGGAACTGTTCCAGAGTCTATAGAATTTTGGAAGATGACCAGCAATGCATTTGCGCTCGCTACCACACATTGGCTCGATTTAAAAATTCTCATCCTTATATTCAAATCCCTCCATGGCCTCGTTGCTCCCTATCTCTGTAACCTCCTGCAGCCCCACAACCCTCCAAGATCTCTGCGCTCCTCCAATTCTGGCCTCTTGCGCATCCCCGATTTGTATCGGTCCACCATTAGTGGCCATGCCTTCAGCTGCCTCGGCCCTAAGCTCTGGAAATACCTTCCTAAACCTCTGCGCCTCGCTATCTCTCTCCTCCTTAAAACCTACTTCTTTGACCAAACTTTTGGTCACCTGTCCTAATATCTCTATCTGGCTTGATGTCAAATTTTGTCTGATAACGCTCCTGTAAAGCACCTTGGGACATTCTACTATGTTAAAGGCGCTATATAAATGAAAATTGTTGTGGGGTTTTGAAAAGAATGTTACAGAAATAATAATAAAAGCCATTAATGCTTAACAAGAATGAAGGGCTGGAGGGAACATTTCCTCTGTACTTTAGCTGTAAAAAAACCAGAAATGCTTTTACAATTTTGCTACTCCTGCCCCACAGTCCCCTCATGGTGCACAATACAACAACACATCAGAAATCTATCATACACTGAATATTCAGCACCAACCTCCAACAGGCCAACAGAATGCAAAGCTTACTTAATATATTGCATTCACTTACTGGTATATGTGAGCTCAAATCCAGGGTCTGTCTCTGTTCCATTTGTATTAAACTCTAACCACATGTGGTTTGATGTGCTGTTTAAGATAACTCCCAGCAATTCAGATTCGGTAAAAACCCCAAGGCGACGAAAGGAGTTGTCTTTTCCATCATACACCTAAAACACAGAGAACACAGAGGTTTGGGAAAGCACTATAATAACCTCCTAATGACTTTAAATATATCAATATAACAAATACACAAATCACTAAAAGTAATGACACAGGTTAATAAGGCCATAAAAAAATCAAACCAAGCACTAGGGTTTATTTCTGGAGAATTGAAAAGCAGAGAAGTTATGCTAAACTTGTAGCGAACCTTGGTTAGAACACACTTGGAATACTGTGTACAATTCTGGTCGACATAATATAAAATAAAAAGGCACCAGAGAGGGTGCAAAAAAGATTTTCAAGGATCATACCAGGAATGCGAGGGTATACCTATCAGGAAAGGATGAACAGGCTGGGTCTTGAAAAGAAACGGCTGAGGGGTGACCTAATAGAGATCTAAATTATAAATGGTTTTGATAGAGTGGATACAGAGAGAATGTTTCCAGTTGTGGGGAAGAGCATAACTAGAGGCCATTAAGATAAGATAGTCACTAAGAAATCCAATAGGGAATTCAGAAGAAACATCGAAGATAGGAGCAGGAGTAGGCCATTCGGCCCTTCGAGCCTGCTCCGCCATTCAATGAGATCATGGCTGATCATCCAAATTCAGTACCCTGTCCCTGCCTTTGCCCCATATCCCTTGATCCCTTTAGCCTCAAGAAATATATCCAACTCTTTCTTGAATATATTTAATGAACTGGCCTCCACCGCCCTCTGTGGCAGAGAATACCACAGGTTCACCACTCTCTGGGTGAAGAAATTCCTCCTCATTTCAGTCCTAAATGGCTTACCCCTTATCCTTAGACTCTGGTTCTGGACTCCCCGGCCATCAGAAACATCCTTTCTGCATCTAGTCTGTCCAGACCTGACAGAATTTTATAGGTTTCGATGAGATCCCCTCTCAATCTTCTAAACTCCAGTGAGTATAAGCCCAATCGACACAATCTCTCCTCATACGTCATTCCTGCCATCCCAGGTATCAGCCTGGTGAATCTTCGCTGCACTCCCTCCATGGCAAGAACGTCTTTCCTCAGGTAAGGTGACCAAAACTGCACACAATACTCAAGGTGCGGTCTTACCAAGGCTCTGTACAACTGTAGCAAGACATCCTTGTTCCTGTACTCGAACCCTCTTGCTACGAAGGCCAACATACCATTTGCCTTCTTAACCGCCTGCTGCACCTGCATGCTTACCTTCAGCGACTGGTGCACAATAACACCCAGGTCTCTTTGCACTTCCCCTTCTCCCAATCTATTGCCATTCAAATAATAATCTGCCTTCCTGTTTTTGCCACCAATGTGGATAACCTCACATTTATCCACATTATAGCGCATTTGCCATGTTTTTGCCCAATCACCCAACCTGTCCAAATCGTACTGGAGTTTCACGACATCCTCCTCACAGCTCACCCTCCCACCCAGCTTTGTGTCGTCTGCAAATTTGGAGATATTACATCCAATTCCCTCGTCCAGATCATTAATATATATTGTGAACAGCTGGGGTCCTAGGACCGATCCTTGCGGTACCCCACTAGTCACTGCCTGCCACTCGGAAAACGATCCGTTTATTCCATCTCTTTGCTTTCTGTCCGCCAACCAGTTCTCTATCCAAGTCAATACCTTGCCCCCAATCCCATGTGCCTTAATTTTGCACGCTAATCTCTTATGTGGGACCTTATCGAAAGCCTTCTGAAAGTCCAAATACACCACATCCACTGGTTCTCCCTTATCTATTTTACCAGTTACATCCTCAAAAAATTCCAGTAGATTCGCCAAGCATGATTTACCTTTTGTAAATCCATGTTGACTTTGTCCGATCCTGTCACTGCTTTCCAAGTGCTCTGCTATTACATCTTTTATAATAGACTCTAGCATTTTCCCCACTACCGATGTCAGGCTTACCGGTCTATAATTCCCCGCTTTTTCTCTACCACCTTTTTTGAATAGTGGGGTAACATTAGCTACCCTCCAATCCATGGGTACCGTTCCAGAGTCTATCGAGTTCTGGAAGATGACCAGCAACCCCTTTACCCAAAGAGTGGTGAGAATGTGGAACTCGCTACCACAGAGAGTGGTTGAAGTGAATAGTATAGATGCATTTAAGGGGAGGCTAGATAAGCATATGAGGGAGAAGGGAATAGAGGGTTATGCTGATAGATTTAGATGAGGAAAGACTGGAGGAGGCTCAAATGGAGAATAAACGCCGGTATGGACTGGTTGGGCCGAATGGCCTGTTTCTGTGCTGTGTATCCTATGTAATCCTACGTAATAAATGATCTAACTCTTGGTTCATTCCGGTCAAACTCCAAATTTTCATTACATGTGAAGAATGTGGAAATATCAAAATAATTGGGGGTAATTTTAACTTTTGGCATGAGTGTAAAATGGGCAATAGAGGATCGACCGCCCATTGTACATCTCACCTGGTTTCCCTTTCTATTAAAGTTAAAAGTTAAAATTACCTAAAGGAGCGAGAAACTCTTTTCAGCTCAAAGGCTATGAAGCAGAATTTAGGTGTGTTAACAGCACGGGTACTGATGAAACACTAACAGAGTTTTATGCCATGACGCCAGTTTTATATTCGGTGGTGCTACTTCAGATTTTGGCAAATTTTGGATTGATTTTACTTCTGGCTGACTGGCATTTTCCAACGTAGCATCAGGGAAGAATGAATGCCCATGAACCAGATTAGACAGCTAGAGGGAGCCGTTCCTCTCAGATTCCATATTTTGATAAGACACAAAGGCTAGAAATTTGTTGCATTTGCGCCTCTCGTTAGCACCCCTGGGGGGCGCTAACGGGGCGCAAACGACTTTTCGCACAGGCGCGGCATCGCTAATGATTCCCGCTAAATTTAGCAGGAGTTTAGCGGCGGCAGTAACCGGTACCGCCCCGCTCCGCTGTGCAGGCGATGACAACGTCATCACCGAGCGCAGCACCTCGTTTTCGTCCCGCCTGCAAAATTGGCCCGCGCCCCCTGAACCTGTACCGGGTGATGACAGCGATTGATTCAGGGGGCGGGAATGAAGCGGCAGGAGCCTCGCGGGACGATAAGTAAAGGGGAGGTGGCGGGCGGGGAGAAAAAAAAATCGTCCGACCTACTTGTCGCGGCCCGTTGCATCTTTCAACGTGGGGTCCGTGCCGCGATCAGGTAGCCCGGCACTCCTCTTGAGTGCCGAGCTGCTGGCATGGCACCCCATTCCCCAGTGGTCCAGGTAGGGCCCCCCAGAGTTGTGGGCTTGGGACCTCCCGTTTAATGAGGGGAAGAGCCTTTCCATGTGGCAGCAATACGTGGCCCAGTGCATAGCGCTGCAGAATGCAACGCCCCGATATTCAGGGTTAGCGCTCTAAGACGGCAGTGGAACGTTTGAATTAGCCGGGTGCTAACTTAGCACCCAGGCAATGTTAGCGCCCCAAAATGGACGATACCGAATTTTCCCCCCAAACATCTTTGTGGAAGCTTGCTTTAGTTCACTTATGAAACTTAAATACCAAATAATGCATTTTGAGGCTACATTCTTGGAACTCTCGCTATTCTTATGCTGCCTCTCCCACAAGAGTACCATTACCTCAAGGAACAGCACCTCATCTTTCGATTAGGCACTTTACAGCCTTCCGGACTCAACATTGAGTTCAACATTTTCAGACCATAACCTCTGCCCCCATTTTTTCAGATGGCAGCTGTTGTTGATAATTCTGCCATTCCCATTTACACCTCCTCTCAGCCCCTCTTTAGTTTCTGTACTTGTCCCATTACCGTCTTCTTCATTTCCCCCCAAACTTGATGAGCAAAAAAGCAAAACTTTGTCTTCTTAACAAAATCTGGGCTGGAGATTCACGCACATTGCATCAGCGACATGAATACATGCATTCCATGCAGTGCAGACATCACAGAAAAAAATTGAAGACTACGCAATTTGGCCTTTTTTTTCCAAGGGGACCGGGATCTTCTTCGGCCCTGCTGTGAAGATGATAGCCGAGAACTTCCCATAGTAAGTTACGCTGTTGCAACTTTAAAAAAATGTCTTAGCCACCAAGAGATTCTCAGCAGGACATGGGCATCTTTGCCTTTTCTTCCTTGCTCACACTAGGCACCGGCACACCCTTCACTTTCTTAAAGCAACGCTTGCACAACTATCCCTTCACAATGCACTCTGGTTAAAGGAGGCTCTAACTTGGCATCTTACACTATGACTACTCAGCTCCCCCTCACAGTAATTACTCACATGTACAACCCTAAAATCCTTTTCTCCACTTCAATACCCTCATACTCTCACATCTCCTATTTCATCTCTCCCATGTCATTCAGCAGTTAGCCTTATGCTAATTTACTCTATTTTCTTGCAGCACACTGGTGCACAATGCCCAACAGAGGGAGGGCACAGGAGGGGCTATCCCAACCTTAAATACCTCACACTCTTTGAGGAGAAGACCATGGAGGTCTTGAGAAGGCACGCAGCTCTTGCTATGGGACATGGCGAGGTCAGCGGCAGCTTGCTAGCGCCAGATTACTGACTGAGCGCTGACACTATCACCCTGGCATCCCTATGAAGCACCACAGAGCCACAACATTCCACCCCTTTTCAGATAATGCTCACACAATCCTACCTTCTAGCCTCCTTTCCTGCAGACCCACCAAAGCAATGAATGGTACAGGAGGAGGAATCACATAATCTTACAGCACAGAAGGAGGCCATTCAGACCATCGTGCCTGTGCCAGCACCAGCTCTTTGAAAGAACTATCTAATTAGTCCCTCTCCCCTGCCCTTTCCCCATATCCCTGTAAATGTTTCCCCTTCAACTATTTATCCAATTCCCTTTTGAAAGTTATTATAGAATCTGTTTCCACCAACCTTTCGGGCAATGCATTCCAGATCATAACAACTCGCTATGTAATAACTGTTTTCCTCCTGTCACCTCTGATTCTTTTACTTTAAATCTGTGTACTTCGGTTACCGAGCCTTCTGCTACTGGAAACAGTTTCTCCTCATTTACTCTACCAACAAAGGAGAACAATCCCAGCTTCTCCAGTCTCTCCACGTAACTGAAATCCTTCATCCTTGGCACCATTCTGATGAATTTCCTCTGTACTCTATCCAAGGCCTTGACATCCTTCCTAAAGTGTGGTACCCAGAATTGGACATAATACTCCAGCTGAGGCCTAACCAGTGATTTATAAAGATTTAGCGTAACTTCCTTACTTGTGATGGAAGATAATGATGATGATGCTAATGAAGGTGAAGAGGATCATGAGACAAGGCCACCTAGGAGTTGCAGCTGTATGATACTGCCATCTCTCAGGACAGCAGTACATGCCATGGCTCCAGCCTTCCCCACAGTGCACCACACCAGTGGAACATGAGAGGTGAGAACAGGCTGCCCAGGAGCATCCTAAAGAGATACAGCCAACAGCAGCTCTGTGCCTGGAACCAGCTGCCATGAGACATGGGCCACCTCAGTCCCATAACCCTACTGTACACCACGAGGAGCCCACCACCTCCCATGATACAGGTGCTCAGATAACATAAGGATAGAAAGGTACATGTAGGCACCGAGGGGGAGCACGGTGTTAGGAAAGATTAAGGTGATTGTTTTTGCATTTTGCAATTATTGTATTAAACTAGACCGTTCTATGACATGGTGCTTTGTTATTCATGGATGTTACAGTCCTACAGAAAAGGTGTGCTTATTTGGTGCTGACTTATTCACTCAGGTGATGATTACTGGCACGGTCATGTCAGGGAAAAGAGGGCTAATATGTTGTCAAGTAGTTGGATGTGTAGTGGATTGAGGTAATGTCTCTTTATTTGCAAGTGCGGGGGAAGAAGGTTAGTCTGTAGTGTCATAGGTAAATTGAGTTATACAGAGAAGATTCTGACAGGATTTGTTCTCTGATGTCTTTTGCAGCAGTCAGCGAGGATTCCATCTGAATGCAGGTCTGCCTGATGGTCTGGTCCATGCAGTTTTGGATCCACTGGAGCCCGGGCCTCCCCTTGGCCATGTCAAAGTGCAGCCTGAAAGGCAAAGTTGTGAAGGGCACAGGATGCTATCACGGTTCTAGACACCCGATCTGCAGCATATTGCAGAGTCCCCCCTCTTCTGACATTGCCAGACACCAAAAGTGTGCTTTCAATACTCCAATGGCCCTATCAATCATCAGCTTGGTAGCTTCATGGCCCTCATTGTAGCATTCCTCTGCTGTTGTTTGCGCCACTCTGATCGGTTCATAAGAGCAGGGGTATTCTTTGTCCCTCATGAATCTGTGACAGTAGAAGTGCTTCCTGATTTCACTCCTAAATGGATTTTACCCTTTAATCTGGATTCCACTACCAGAGGAAACCATTTCTCTCTATCTACCCTATCATAGCCTTTTATCATTTTAAAGACTTCGATTAGATCACCCCTCAACCTGCTTAACACAAGGGAATACAAACCAAGTTTATGCAACCTGCCGTCATAATGTAACCCTTTAAGCCTGGTATCATTCTGGTGAATCTGCACTGTACCCTCTCCAAGGCTTTTATGTCTTTCCTGAGGTTCAGTGGACAAAGCTGAACGCAATACTCCAGATGGGGTCTGACCAAGGCTCTGTACAACTGAAGCATCACTTCCTCCCCCTTGAGATAATGGCCAACATTCCAATAGCCTTTTGATTACTTTTTGTAATCTGTACACGTGGACACCCAAATTCCTTTGCTCCTCATCAGTTCCTAGTCTCTTACTACTAAGAAAATCTTTTAATTTGTCTTTCTTAGATCCAAAGTGGACAAACTCCATCTGCTATTGTTTTGCCCACTCACTTAGTCTGTCTATGTCACTATGTAACTTCTGGCTCCCATCTACACAACTTATTGTGCCTCCTAACTTGCTGTAATGTGCAAACTTGGATACACAACTCTCTGTACCTTCATCCAAGTCATTAATATAGACGGTGAAAAGCTGAGGCCCCAGTACAGTTCCCTGGGGATCACCAGTTGTCACATGCGGCCATTCAGAGAATGTTCCCTTTATCCCTACGATCTGTCTCCTATCTCTGGTGGGCTGCAACTTCCTTGAATGCTCAACTTTCCTTAGCTCCATCCTTTGCTGATTCACCTCTCCCTCCATGGTAATGGCATAGAGTGACATGTTGTAGGAAAAGCCGCACCTGCTCCTGGGATGTCTTGATTGCAAGTGTGGATCTGAAGATCTTTGGATGGGCTGACCCCGGTCACAGGCAATCAGAATAAGTGCAGTTCTTTGTAGAGCAAAACGCTAACAAGCATTTCCAAGTTGCGGAAATCACTGTATAACATTTCCTCTTCAAACTCATAAGTTCCTCACTTCCACCATGATCAGGTGATCCTGACAGCTGCCGCACCTCATCAACCTCAGTCTATGTCACCCAGAGTGCAACAGCAGTGTAAAACCAGGAAACTTGCAGCTGCTACCCTACTGGATCTCACTCTAACATATCACATGGGACTTGGTAGGGACTTAGTGGGCGAATGGGGGAAGGCTCAAAAAGCACAAGAAATCTAGGGAGGGAGAAGGGAGTTTTTAAGGTGCAAAAGTGGCAGAAATTACTTCCAGCCAAATTTCCTCACTAAAGGAAATTCCTACACTGTTAATGCTCTGAAAATGACAGAGCAATTCAACCCTCATAGTTTTTATACTGTAGCAATGGTCTGCCTTGCATTTCCAGTTAGTTATATAGCAAGGACCAGGACAACAATCTACTGACACTGTTACCACACTGAGGCTGACACAGATCACACTGTGAACTGTTTACTAAAGGCAAAAATGCAACTGTTCCCTCCTGCTTTATCGCTTACATTTTTTATTATTATTTTCATAATAGCACAATAATGAACATAGGTTCTGCAATTTTACTATTAGTTTAAAAAGAAACATTGGCGGAAGTTTTTTGGGGGGTCAGCGGGCTTGTTAGGTGGCGGGTCAGGTGGGAACATTTTTTTTGACAGCGGGTCAGAAACCTGCTGTCAACCCACCGCCATGCGTCTTTCCCAGATGTCGGGTTTGTCAACGCTGAACAGATCCAACACATAGCAGCAGGGAAAATAATTTAGATCATTATGACCTTGTTAAGAGCCACTTAAAAAGTATTTTGAGCTGACCTTTAAATTTTACAAGGTCAGCCATGGGTTCCACGCTGCTCGGGGATCACATCAGGTAAGCAGGTCAGGAGTTGTGTTACTATGAAATAATCTGATTACTTGAAAGCTGCAAATGTGTTATAAAAGCTCCTCTCTCATACCTGTTTACTTTCCAAGCTCAGATGCTGTTGCTTACTGAATTTGGAAGACAGATTGTGGTGTATGTGCCTTTAAGAGCCCCTGTGTACTGTAATGCCGGTAGTGGCCACTCAGGCTATATAAGCCTGTATAGTGTCTTGTATCTGTTAGTTCACCTCCAGACTTTGTCCAGTAAACACCTGTAAACCAACTCCTGCATTCCGTGTCTTCATTAACACATGGATACAACAGTGGCGACGAATTGGAAACGGACTTACCTGCAATTCGGCAGCACCTCAAGGAGATCGATTCCTCAGACGAAGGAAGAAGAAAAAAAAAGAAAAAAAAAAACTGTGGTTTCACCAGCTAGCCGGGCTGGTGGCAGGTACTGCAATAATCCTTCCTGGGCAGCGGGCTGGGGCTCGATCGGCTAGCTCTACAGCGGGGCCAAGCAGTGAAGGCGCAGGCAAACAAAGATGAAGGGTGGAGCACTCGGGAGACGGCCAGCTCTGCAAAGCAGGTCGGCGTTCGGACCACGCAGAGGGCGGGGAAAGTCCCAGAGAGTCCGGTGGGAACAAGTCTCCGACTATTAAAAATATTTGTATAGATAAAAACCGCGGAGAACAGCGTTGTCAGCAGCAACAGCAGCGGGAAAGCGCGGGAGGCGCCATTTTTCTTTTCAGCAAGGAAGAAAGGAAAGCGCGGGAGGCGCCATTTTTTTTTCAGGATGCCTAAGACTGGCAATATTACTGCTTTCGATAATGATGTAGAGGATTGGACCACATATGTGGAAAGAGTGGAGGTATATTGCACAGCAAATGAAATAGAGGATGATAAAAAGGCATCGATACTCCTAAACCTAATGGGCGCAAAGACATACGGGCTGTTATGAAACTTAATCACTCCAGCCAAACCGATGGACAAGAATTTTAAGGAAATTGTTGATACCCTACAGGAGCACTTAAACCCAACACCGCTGCTGATAGCGGAACGGTTCAAATTCTTCAGGAGGAATCAGCACAAGAATGAAAGTAACGCTGATTACCTCACCAAATTAAGGAAGCTATCAAAGCACTGCCAATTCGGAGCAGAACTGGCAGATTCTCTTCGAGACAAATTCATCTGCGGTCTCCTAAGTGAAGGAACACAGAAAAGGCTACTTTCTGAGAAAGATTTAACACTGGACAAGGCTTTCAGTATGGCTGTATCATACGAAGCAGCAGCGAGAGGAGCTGCAGAGATACAGCAAAAGCCACAGGATTTCGGCACCCATGAAATGACACAGGGTTTCGAGAGATGTTATCGGTGCAGCAGATCCACCCATGACCAAAGGGACTGCTGGTTCAAGGACAAAGCATGCAGGCAATGCGGAAAGATGGGACACATTGCACGTGTATGCCGTTCTGGAAACAAAAAATCCACTGACAAAAAAAAAATCAATAAAGAAAAATACAAAAAGGTACAAATGATGACGGACAGTAGCTCTGAAGACCAGAAGAGCGATAGCGACTCCGGAAACAAGAGACTAAGCTGTCTCAAATTACATAATGTAATTGCCAAAGAAGATTACCAGACCATTTGGGTTACCCTCACGATAGCAGGGTCCCCAGTTAAAATTGAGCTAGATACAGGATCAGCTCTGACCGTCATAAGTCGACAGGATTACGAGCGGCTTTTTCCGCATATACCCTTGAAAGGCACATCCATTATCTTAAAAACATATACGGGGCAGAAAGTATACCCCAGAGGGAAAATAAGGGTGCCTGTTGTATACAGCAGCAAGGAAATACAGAAGTTGTATTTATACGTTCTGCAAAATGGTGGTCCACCGCTGTTGGGACGTGAATGGATCAGAAAGATACGTTTAGATTGGCACTCCATTCAGGCACTGACGGTGACCAGTAAGAAAAAAAATGATGATGACGTCATACCTGAACGATTGAAAGACATCTTGGCCAACGCCAAAGAAGTGTTCCAACAAGAACTAGGAACCTTGAAAGGCGTCACCGCCTCAATAAAGTTGGAAGATGCAGCAATTCCCAAGTTTTTTAAGGCAAGACCGGTGCCATACGCAATTCGTCCAGCAGTCGAGGCAGAGCTGGAGAATTTGGAAAGGACAGGCGTGTTATCCAAGATAGATTGGAGCGAGTGGGCAACACCCATCGTCCCGGTCATGAAGAAAACTTTGAATAATGATAAATTTGAAGAACAGAGAAAAATTTGCATCTGTGGGGACTTCAAGGTGACTGTAAACCCGGTCCTTCACACGGTACAGTATCCTCTTCCGAGGATAGAAGATATTTTCGCCTCACTATCCGGAGGGAAACGTTTTACAAAAATTGACTTGGCACAGGCATATCTACAGATGGAGGTTGAGGAGACCTCTAAAAAGTATCTCGCAATAAACACACACAAAGGCCTGTACCAGTACAATCGACTGGTTTTCGGAGTAGCATCAGCTCCAGCTATTTGGCAAAGAGCTATGGAACAAGTCCTGCAAGGGATGCCTAGGACTCAATGCTACCTAGACGACATCCTTGTAACAGGACAAAACGACAACGAGCACCTTGCCAATTTGGAGCAGGTGCTCATTAGGCTGAGAGAACGGGGCCTACGAGCAAACCGCCCCAAGTGTGAATTTTTCCAGAAACAAATATCATATTGTGGCCACATAATTAACGAAGAAGGGTTGCATAAATCCCCTGAAAAAATTGAAGCGGTCATAAAAGCCCCAGCACCTGAAAATGTCTCACAATTAAGGTCGTTCCTGGGATTAATAAATTACTCTCATAAATTTTTACCGAACTTGTCAACTGTTCTGCACCTTTTAACGAACTGCTACAAACGGGAGTAATTTGGGAATGGAGCGAGGACTGTAAACGTGCCTTCCATAAATGTAAAGGCTTGATCACGTCCAAGGAAGTTTTGGCTCATTACAACCCATCACTGCCAATCACACTGGCGTGCGATGCATCCCCTTACGGCATAGGAGCGGTATTATCGCATAGATTCCCTGATGGCTCAGAGCGGCCGATAGCTTTTGCTTCACGCTCATTGAACTCAGCTGAGCGTAACTATGCCCAGATCGACAGGGAAGCACTCAGCCTGGTATGGGGAGTGAAGAAATTCAACCATTACCTACACGGGCAAAAATTTACCTTGTTGACTGACCATCAACCCCTCGTCTCCATATTCAACCCTAAAAAGGGCGTTCCCATTATGACAGCACAAAGGCTACAGAGGTGGTCCCTTTTCCTAGGGGCACACCGATATGACATAGAATACAAAGGGTCAAAACAGCATGGAAATGCTGACGGTTTATCGCGCCTACCGTTGCCAACGGTAGAAGAGGCACCTACAGTGGACCCAGTGGAAATGTTCCACTCAACCATAGTGGAATGTCTGCCAATAACAAATTCTACCATTGAAAAGGAAACGAGAAATGACCCGACTCTCTCTCTCTCGAGTCTACGATTTAACGGTGAAGGGATGGCCAGCACATGGCGAACCACTGTTGCCAGCATTCTCGCAAAGAAGAGAACAGCTGTCAGTGTGCCGAGGAACCTTGATGTGTGGATCCAGAGTGGTGATTCCACCCAAACTCCAGGATAAAGTGCTAAAGGAGCTTCACGAGGGGCATCTGGGTGGAGTGAAAATGAAGAACCTAGCCAGAGCGTTTGTGTGGTGGCCAGGTATCGATGGAGACATCGAAGAAATGACCAAGAGCTGTCTAGGATGCCAGAAGGTCCAAAATGCCCCACCACAAGCCCCTCTACATCCATGGGAGTGGCCCTCATCTCCATGGCAAAGGGTACACATCGACTTTGCTGGTCCATTTATGGACTCAATGTTCTTAATCGCGGTTGATGCGCACTCCAAGTGGCCGGAGGTAATAAAGATGTCCTCCACCACCATGGAAAAAACCATCACAGTATTAAGGACCATATTTGCCAGGAATGGGCTGCCTGAACAGATCTGTTCTGATAATGGACCACAATTTGTGTCCGAAGAATTCAGAAAGTTCTTATAAAACAATGGGGTTAAGCACTATACATCCGCCCCATACCATCCCGCCACCAATGGATTGGCTGAAAGGTTTGTCCAGACCTTCAAGAAGGCCATAAAGGCTATGGGTAATGAAGGCATTAATCTACAGCATAAGGTAGATAACTTCTTGTTTGCCTACAGGAATGCAACACATATGGTTACAACCAAACTCCCGCCATGATGTTTTTCAATAGAAGACTAAGATGCCGGCTGGATTTGATCAAGCCAAACATCAGAAGGGACGTAGAGAACCGGCAATTTCAAGGCATGAATGAAAGGCCAACTAGAACCTTCCAGATAGGTCAACAAGTTTTGGCCCGGGACTACCATACCGAGAAATGGCAGTCTGGAACTATTTGCACACGACTAGGACCACTGATGTATACCGTGGACATTGGAGAAAGCGTAATAAGGCGCCATGCTGACCAAATCATAGAGTCATCCGAAAAGGGACAACCTACACCACCACTCTATACGCCTAATGATGAAGTAGAGATACCCATAGTATCTACCTCCGATCTGGTGATACTGGAACCAGATGAACCCGACACTGGCATTCAAGCCGAATCGACCTTGCCAAAAGAACCTACTACACCACCGAAAACTACTACACCACCGAAAACTACTACACCACCGAGGCGTTATCCGGACCGAGTCAGGAAGCCTCCAGAGAGACTGACTTATAATTGATTAACTGCAGCAAATTGTTCTTGTACACATGTTAATAACCATTACTTAAAATGTTATGTACTGGTTATCTAAAAGGGGAGGAATTGTGGTGTATGTGCCTTTAAGAGCCCCTGTGTACTGTAATGCCGGTAGTGGCCACTCGGGCTATATAAGCCTGTACAGTGTCTTGTATCTGTTAGTTCACCTCCAGACTTTGTCCAGTAAACACCTGTAAACCAACTCCTGCATTCCGTGTCTTCATTAACACACGGATACAACACAGATTTAGCTTTATGCAGGTTGCAAGTGTTTGGAGTAAATTCTCTATCCAGTGTCACCTCATTGGAACAACCTTTCTTACCATTGACAGATCGCTTCTGTCATCTCAAGTTCACCTGCCATCTATTACATCAGCATCAGTGCCCTTGAAACTATCTCACCTTGGTCCTCAGAATCCCACCATGATCAGCCCCAACACCAGCAGCACCAGGCACACCAGCAGCACCAATAACAACACCAACCTTTTCCGCAATCAACTGATACTGCACAGCACAGAGGGCATCAGCATACAATCACATTGCTGCTGGGAGGCCAGGGATGGCCTCACCATGGCCAGATTTACTTCACTTGGCGCTGTACACCTTGGCTGCCACAGGATGCGTCAGGTAGGCAACACCCCACACCAACACCATAAAGCATCCCCACAATGCCCAAGCCATTCCTTTCACACTCATCACCATTGCGGGGGTACCGTTATGTCTCACCATTCACTACATCTCACTAAGCCACTTCCAAAGGTGAACACAGATCTGTCCAAGAACGCAAAGTGTTGAAAATAAAGATTTCAATGTTTGACAGCACATTAACAGAAACTTCACATGAACATTGGCTAAAACACACAAGTGCCTACCCTTGTGTGTTGTTAGTTGGTATGATTGGACTAGGATGAGGGTGAGTGTGATGGGTGGCTAGTGAGATGGGGAAGTGATAATGTAGATAGAGAGGGATGGGTGGAGGTGCAAGGTAAGTTGGTGTGAGTAAGGATGTGCAGGAGTAGGGTAGGGAAGGCAGAGTGATGGGGATGTGATGAGTGGCACAGCAGGATGAGGTTGAGTGTGACTTTGCAGTAACGTTTCGTGATCTATTGAAATCAATGAAAGGTTTGTGCCACTGCAGCTTGGTCCTCCTGACGACATCGCTGCTTGGGTTCTTCTGTGCAATGTGCAACCAGGCTTCGTTGGTCTCCTGGGGAGGTCTCTTCACCCACTGGAAGGGAGGAGAACCTCCCTGCGTGCTGTGACTCTCTCAATAAGCATATGGAGGGAGTCATGGCAGAGCCATGCACCTCTGTGCTGTGCCTGTCAGTGTTTGCAGCACCTCCATGCTGTAGAACACTGACAGCACAACTGTCAAAATCAATTTGCGCATGGTCCCTTTAAGGAAACTGGCTGATGACACATCATCAAATGATGTCATCAGATCCGCTTCCTTCAATTGGCCGGGAACCTCGTAGGGTGGGCTTAACGAGCCCAATCAACAGAAAATCACTTTGGACAGTGGGCTGGAGCCAGCAGCAACGCTGGGACCACACATTGACACCGACCTCGGCCGCACTGGACCCGCCGAGGTTGGGGAAATCGCGGCCAGTGTGTAGGGGTGTGTACGGGTTAAATCAAAGTCTAACATTGAGCCCTATAAAAGGAATGTTCATAAACAATATATATAATTGTGGATTGCTATTTCGCTCAACTAAACTTTTTTTTAAAGCTCCTTGCTTGTTTTCTTGAGTTTTGGTAGTGGTCAATATATAAATATTTATTTTTTTACTGATTTTCTCTGAAATTGTCCTGGTTTTTAGAGCCCAAATTTTTTCCACTGATTTTCTCCCATTTATTTGCATTGAAAATAAAACTGGAAAGTTTTTTTAAAAAGCACATGATTTTTAAGTTAGCAATAAAAAAACTGCCTTTAATGATCCTTATCAATTGGGCAAGCAATTCTTTTTATCATCAAAAAATAAAGCAGGAGTAAGCAGTCAATCTTAGAGATGTCATTTCTCACATCGATAAGAACCTCCCCGTTAGCGTTATACTACACTTTTGGTACTGGCATGATGAAAGTCTTCACATGGCACAAACACAATCTAAATTGCAGTGTTCAGACCCACCAGAAACTTCATATTCTCGACACCAACTCCATGCCCCCATGCCCCTCCCGACCACTCAGAATGAACTCAACAGTTCACAACTTCAACATCCTATATAACTTTGAATAAATCTTCCGGCCCCATACCTCTCCAATTCAAAGATGGTCTACTTCTATCTCCACAAGATTGTTCCCCATCCCCAGCTCAGCCCATTCACCACTGAAAACCCTCATCCATGTTTTTTTCACCTCCAGATCTAACTATTACAATGCTCCCTGAGCCGCTTCCTATACTCCAACCTTGGTAAACTACAGCTTATCCAGAATGCTACTGCTTTGTATCCACTTCCACACCCATCACTCCTGTCCTCGCTGATCTAGATTGACTTTCCGTCCTCCAATGCCTCAAATTTTAAATTCCTATCCTGATTTTTAAATCTGCCCATGGCCTCACTCACCCGCATCTTTGTAATTATCTGCAGCTAAACAGCAAACCCCCCACCCTTCCCCAGCCAAAATCTCCTCTCCTCTGACTCCCACCTTTTGTGCAGTCCCCCATCACTTTGCCTCACCATCGGCAGCCGTGCCTTCAGCTACCTCAGCCACATGTTCTGGAATTCCCTCCATAAACCCCTCCGTCTTTCCAACTCCCTTGCCTCCTTTCAGACCTTCATTGAAACCCAAACTTTCAGTCGCCCCCCCGCTCCTTCTTCAGCTCAGTGTCTTATTATTTTCCCTTACGTCTGTGTGAAGCATCTTGGAATGTCTTTATACAGTAAAGGCGCTATATAAAGGCAAGTTGTTGTTTGTACATTCAGTTTAATAACAAAAAACTTGAACATATTTTATCCTTGACAAAATGAACCCAACGGTTCGCAACTTCAACATCCTATATAACTTTGAATTCATCTTCTGGTCCCATACCATCTCATCTTTCGGATGAGATGTTAAATTGATGTTAATGAGATGTTAAATGTCTGCTCTCTCAGGTGGATGTAAAGGATCCCACGGCACTATTTTGAAGAAGAGTAGGGGAGTTATCCCCGGTGTCCTGGCCAATATTTATCACTCAATCAACATAACAAAAAACTGATTATCTGGTCATTATCACATTGCTGTTTGTGGGAGCTTGCTGTGCACAAATTGGCTGCCGCATATCCCACATTACAACAGTGACTACACTCCAAAAGTACTTCATTGGCTGTAAAGCGCTTTGAGACGTCCGGTGGTCATGAAAGGCGCTATATAAATGCAAGTCTTTCTTTTTTCTTTCATATTTTATCCTTGACAAATAAATAGCTCAAGTACAACAGATCTATAGCTTTGATCACACACAAAACTAAACTAACTTCTCTTTAACTGAAGAAAAGGTGCACTAAAATTCAATAGTGTCAAGTAGTATTCATTCAATTCCAATAAACTTTCTTTGCCCACTTCAGAGCCACACTTTCTAGTAGGTGCCACTAGCTAGTGACCAGGAATGAAAACCCTGATTGATGTTTACCTCTCCCTGGCCCAGAGTAGCTGAAGCCAATTGTAGAATGAGGAAAGTTGAAATTAAAAGTGGCAGCAGACGCCTCTTTTTGACAGGTGAGTCACAGCTATGCATGCCTAACCAAACCAACATGTTACCATGGCAATCGGCCCTTCCTGTACAACTGCACCACCAACCTTATAAGCTATATATGAGGCTCGGGGCTTTTTAAAGTACAGTGATCGATAAATTCAAACTGCAAACTTTCCCACGGGACATTCTCACTCACATTACCACGGTAAGTCGGGAAAAGAAAATCAGGTAAGCAGGGCTTAAATTGAATTTAATATCGGAACCAATCCGCAGGAGTAAAACCCTCAAGTTGCTTCAGTAGTCGGCTAGTTGAGAAAAGAAATTGAGCCGCCGATGCATTACCAGCGGTTAAAGTTAAGTAAATATAGCTAAAAATGTAAATACCTTTAACTTTCTGGTGTGAGGTCTGTGCAGGATTCCAGGTGTGGCACTGCCTCACTTGCCTCCGTTGGCAAGCTGCCTCTGGTAATCAGCAGTTGAGCACCAAAGAGCAGGCCAAAATCTCTGTGAGATAATGATCCACAGTGAGACTGATGTGACCAGCCCAGTTCACAAAGTAACAAGAGGACGGAAGTGTGTAACTATGGCGTGTTTGGCTGATTGGGCAAAGAAAAGAAAAGGAATGCAATAGATTCATTGCCATCAAGTGACTGGAACAAGAATTTGACCAACACCTCTCAGTATTAGAACTTGCAAGATGTTAGTTGTATCATGTTGAAATTGTTTTCACCTGAATGCAGAGGTCCAGCACTGCAGCTATAATAACAGAAATAATAATTTTCCAAACAATAACTGATGATTTAAATACAGATGAGAAGCGGTGGACTGAGTGCGCAGAGAAAAGCCGCATCAATAGAAATGCGGACATTTATTCCTGGGCAGTTCGACATGCAGTACATTGATTCAATTAATCGCTGTTACCTTACAGTTAAGTCAAAAGAATCCTTTGTTCCAAAACAATTCTTCCACAATACAGAAGCCAACACAAACTTTGTTCGCACATGACCAAGACTGGCCCTTCAGATGAAGTATTAGAGAGTTTGTTACACCCATGGAGCCATACCTTGACATAAATCACCCCCTTCAGGAAAGGATAAGTAAAAAGAAAAGGAATGGAGAAAAATGAAATCAAGGACATCCTCAGGATGTGAAAGATGCTATAGGAATGCAAGTTTTTCTTTTGATGCAAGACTGGACAGTAAGGGGGTGATTATAACTCGGGTGCGGGATGGTGTCGTGTTATCCGAATTTCGTGTTTCCCACATGAATCTAAATGGATGTGGGAGATTGATGCAATTTAAACTCAATTGGCCAACTGATTTCCAACGTGTGGGAAGCCTTTGCAAATGGGTTTTTCATGACTGAAAGTCCCCTCCGATGACGTCATCATTGCTGCTGCATTTAAGGTCCACAGCAAGCCTTCTTTCTTCTGCAGACTTCCAAGCTTCTTAACTGTGCAGTGTGAGGGAGCTGCAACAAATATGACAAGCGGGAGGGCCAGATCAGCTCCTCGCTTTGACGAGGTGGCACTGCAGGCATTAGTGGATGGGGCTAGGGCCAACAGGGAGGTGCTCTTCCCTTCATCAGGGAGGAAGAGGCCTCCCACTCAGACCAAGGCAGTGTGGATGCAGGTGGCTGAGGAGGTCAACTCCTTGGGAGTCACCCGCAGAACCTGGATACAGTGCAGGAAAAGATTTCATGACCTTCAGCGCACTGGAAAAGTGAGTATGAATTTCTCATCACCCTCAATCTGATCCCCATTGCCTTTCCTCACCAGCACTCAGCTTTAGCAATCTCTTCCTCCACATCCCACTTGACACTGACATCCATGCACCCTTACCTATTCCCTCTCTCTCTATGCTCACATTCACATAACTATTCGACCATGCAGCCCTCACACTCCCTATCACTCTGATGTTTTGAACACAACTGACAACACACAGGGAGGGCCCTTGGTCTTGCAACCTCACTCCATCTTTGTCTCCTTCTAAGTATCTATGCTATGCAATCTCTACACTCACTCCTTCATTCTCACTCAACCTCCACTTGTCTCCCTCATTGCAGGAAAAGAGAGCTCACAACAAAAGAGAGCGAGCCAGGACAGGAGGAGGGACAGCCTCAATAGCCCACCTGACCCCCTGGGAGGAGGCCATCCTGGAAATAATGGGAATAGAGGATGATTCGCACGTGGGGGACGGACAGATGGGTGCAAGCTGGTGACAGAAAAGTTTCCCATCTCTCTCTTTGACATTGCATGAGTCGCTGATAATGATTGTGAAGCTGTAACAGATGGACTTATGAGCATCTGCAAAAAGCTATGTGCATGTAGCCTTTGCATCACATCTCTGACTCTTTCCTTTACTCCCTCACAGGACCATCACAAGCATCCATCCCCCCTAGCCAGGAAGAAGAGGCTGAGCAGCCAGACTCCTCAGAGGAAGCTGCAACCTCTGAGGGAGCAACGTCACCAGAATTCAACGCACCCAGCATCAGCGCAGACACTCACACCTCGGTGGGACTTTCGGGACATAGAGTAGTGTTGTATCCATAAGATCAGAGGTGATGGAACTCCAGGCACAGATGCAGGAGTCTCTGGCAGGTTTTGTCTCTAGGGTCACTGCGAGTGTGGAGTGAATGGAGGAGTCCATAGCGAACATGAGCAGAGCCTTTGTGGAGTTATTGGCGCATGAACGCATCACCACGGAAGGATAGCAACCACCGTGGAAAGGATGGCTACCGTAGAGGAGAGGATGGCTACGGTAGAGGAGAGGATGGCTACGGCCATGGAGGAGCTTAGTCGCCAGGGTATGGAAAACATGGTCATTGTTCAGAATAGAATGACATCTCTTGAGGAGCGATGGGCATCTATTGAACAGAGAAACCAGACTTTCATGGAAGTCCTTCTGAGTAGGAATGCCATTGCAGATACGGGTCCCCATGGCCCCCCTGATGTGCAGCAAGGTGCTCTCCAGCCACTTCCAGGCGCTGGCCCCTTCTGGCCTGTGCAACTTCAGGTGGGTGAGCAGCAGCCTGGCGCTCTTGCTGCTGCTAATGTTGCTGGTGCTGCTGTTGTTCCTGGTTCTGCTGCTGCCACGGCTGGTGCTTGAGCTCCTCTAATGCCCAGATGGGAAGGAAATAAATGGCTCCCATGCTTCTGGTATATGCCTCCGTTGAGGAAGTGCTGAGTGAAGGTGGCGAGAGGGGTTTCCCAGGAGGTCACACTGGAGATGGGTGTGAGGCTCCAACCTTCCACAGGTGTGGTTAAGCCTTCTAAAAGTTGCCCCAGACCCGAGACCACTAAGTCCTGCCACCTGCAAATCATGGCTGATCAAATCTCCTCTTTAATGGTTGACCTGCAGTTGATAGTCAGCAATCCAATAGTGCTCTCGCCAGGTTTCACATTCGTGTTTCCCACCAGGCATGTTTCATGTGGGAAAAGGGTTAAATTCGCAAGGGCCTTTTAAAATAGGATTATAGAGGCCTATAATCAGTCTTAACAACCAGTCCCGCCTGTTGGATGCGGGACGGAGTCGGGACCATCAGACACGCCTGAGTTAAAATTGCTCGGAGTCGGGAACCAGGCGGGGGGGACGATTTTAACCACCCCCCGCACTGCTCCAAGCCCGCCTCCACGGCTCAATGAAAATCGAGCCCTAAGTATCAGCAGGCTATCTGGCAAAAGAAGAGAGTGTGAGTAGCACTGTGCAAACCTTGGCTTGAGATTTCCCCTCTCTAATCTAGGGACATTGGGCCCAATTAATAGCCCTAGCTCCCACCTTGGCTAAGATCAGCTAACTCAGAATAGACCAGAAATTGAACTCGGAGCCTTCCTGGCTACAGTTCGGTTACCACATTTTTGTCAGACCTTTGATTGATCACATTTCAAATGGAAATAAGACCCATTTCAAATCCAATCATCTAAAATAAGCCAATTGTCTGAAACAAGTTCTTCAATCAATATCTGGTTCAAACTGCTTCAAGTAGCTGTATGAACCACTTTTAAAAATGTTACTTTTAACATTTATACACTATTGAAATTCTGTAATATGAGTGAAACTATTGATTTGATTTTTAAAGAAAAAAATAAACAGAAAGAGAAGCTACGTGTGCTGAGGTCACTGTTACCTTGACAACATCACCCACTTGAAGCTTAAACATCCTGGCTCGAAGACGGATTCCTTTCCCTGGCTGAGTCTCAATTCTGTAGATGCATTCGTGATTGTTCTCGTAGTTGGCTGGGTAATTTGGTGACAGCAGTGTGCCTTCCGTCGCTGTTACAGAGGCTCCGCATTCAGCTAAGTCACAAATAGACAGTGCAAGCAATTAAAACATCTTTTAGAATGATTACAGGAAAAAAAAACATTTAAGGCACAAATGACAACTCAATTATGTAATACTGCTTAAAACTCCTGCCTAATCTAAATATATCCTACAGTATTCCCCTGTAGGGTCGTACGCACATAGTGCACACATCGGGCGCCAATTATGTGACGCAAATCTCACCCAAAAACTAAGGCTTTAACTGAAAATTGTGAATTGTTTGTCAATCGCACGCACCATTAACCATAATATTTAAAAATCACTAAAGTGAATCATTTATACAGCTTATTAGCTGCAAGATTAGCTGTGGGTAATGATGGAGCAAGTGAGACAATTTCTGAATTCGGTGCTAGAATCCTAATAATAATGTATGAACTTTTAAATAACTATTAAGCAGAATTTGAGAGATTCATTATCAGTGTGCCTTAGCATAAATATGCTCATACAATGCTGGCCAATTCAGTGTCAGCAAAAGCAAAAATGCCATTTCACTGTATTTAATTCAGAGATTCCCAGTTTGTCAGCAAAGTCTGTCAGTTTGAATTTTCTTGCAGTTTCTCTGAGTTATAGAGCTATGGGGAAACTACAAAAATGTCTGAACCTGTGACATATGGAATAGCATTCATCTGGACTGCAGCTATAGCATATATGGGTAGGCGTGCTGTTAAGTGCGCTTACTCACTAGGCCATTGAGGGAGTTCTACAATCTACTGTTTATTTTAAATTTCTGCCATGATGTAAATTTATTTTCCAAGGATACTGTCAAAGACTCGAGCACCATGCTCCTACATATCTCCTAATTATTCAAAGCATTTTTTTCCCAATCGTAACTATTTTGTAGGTTCTTTTGTAAGCACTTTAGGAATGCTGTTACATTGGGCTGGATTTTGATACTGGAGGCGTGTAGGAGGCGGGACTACAACTTTCGGGGTTGTAGTCCCGCCTCCATCGAGTTGTGGCCAACCCACGCGATTTTCACTTGATTGACCTTGTTGAGCCCACCCAGCGGGCTCAGCAGGCCAATTAAGGGCCACCCGGCAACAGGTGACGTCACAGATTGACATTTCATCTGTCAAGAGCGTTTGACAGATAAAATATCAGTGTTTGACAGCTCTTTGAAGCTGTCAAACACTGACAATCTGTACTCCAAGTTAATTCCTTCCTCTCAGGCTGATTTAGAGATCTCTCCAGAACAGAAGCAACTTTTGACAGCTCGCAGCCATTCTGCTTTCTGTGCCGGTGAGATGAGGGACTCCCGAGACCTGAAGGAAGGAAGGCTGTAAAGCTAAGTAAATGTAATTAAACTTCTTTAAACACTTTACACACACCAAACACACTTACCTCTGCACTCATGCACCCATCACTCACCTGAACAACGGACATCTCGAACCCTCCATGCCCTTCAGCCCGACGGTCTGCCTCGCTAACTTGGCGCGGTTTGGAGCCGTCGGGAATCCCACACTTCAGGAATAAAAATAGAGATTAGGCTAAAAACTGCCTGTTAACTACCTGTTAACAGGCAGTTAATTGGCACTAATCCCCTTCCCGCCTCGGGGAGGCGGCTCCCAGCACAGGTATCCACCTCCTTTGAAACTGGCAGGGAGGCGGATTGGGGGCGGGATGGGTTCATGCCCCCCGATTTTGAGATTTTAACCCCCCACACGCCTCCAATCCCGCCTCCACGGTCCAATGAAAATCCTGCCTGTTGAGTCTGTAGAGCACTGAGTGGGTTTTTGAAAATTTTTATGTATGTGTTGTAGTCATGGAAAGCGTGCACAATGTAATTGTATTTGCAAAAGCACACAGACCACATCATCCTGACAGCACTGCGCTACAATTTCCCTCAAACTTACTCCATTTGGATTTAAATTTTTTCATAGTTTGTTGGCTATTCCAGTCTAAATTATCCAATAACATTTTCACACAACTCTCCTGGTTCCTTAGCTGCAGCCAAGAATGTGGGTGTGCAGCCAGCTCCCTAGCCTTTGCCAATGCTGCTTTTAGCCATAGGTGGTGTGCGTGCAGAATGGGGACACATTTCCTTTCCAATTTTCTCTCCCTATTTTCTCTCCGTATCTGTGGAAAAGAGCCATACTTCTGCTTGATGGTTTCTCACAGCAGAGTAGGTCGCTCAAAGCCACCACACTGTGGCCCGAGCATGCTGCACCATCCCAGTTTAAGTGGTTGCAGCACATATTGATGAAGTGTCGAACTTTCAGTCAGAGAACCAGAACTCAAATCCCAGCCTCGACTGTCAAACTCAATTTGGGCACAGCAGGTGTTCCAATCACTCTCAATTGAGCAACAGGAAAACAATGATGAAATCTCAAGGAAAGACATGTCTTAAAACTATTGGACAATTGAGGTGCACTGACTTTGCAGCTGATCCCTACACAGATCATCCCTCATTGTTGATACAGCAGAAATAGTACACATAGCAGCAGTGGGAGATAACAGTGTGGGGAGGAAGAAAAGATGGGCTAAAAACATTAAATAACGACCTCTGATAATCTTATATATGGCAGTAAATCTCAATGTAGATTACATGGTTATGCTGAAACCACTGATTCATGTTGGCTCTCTGGTCAGCAGCAGTTCTCTTGTATTTTTCCCCAAACGGTCATTCTTGTATGTAAAACTAGGCATTGAACGTTGTAAGATTCGCGAAATTTTCATTAAATAATCACGTAGGAAAGTAGGGTTAATAAAACAGCTTTATTGACCAAAAGAAGCTTATACAGAGAAACCTTTGATAAAAGGGCACACAAAATGGCCGCCAGACCTCGTGACCAGCTTCTGGGACCATTTGAATTTCTGTTACTGCAAGCCAGACAGGCTTGTGGATTGAGGACATTAAAAGCCCGCGGAAACCAGTTTCGGGAAGCCGAAACTCATGGAACTGAGCATACATATTGATTAGATCATAAGTACAGGACAGATTTGGGTGGCAGGATGAGACCCATCAAGAAATGGGCGGACAATTGAACGAACGCTTTAACCCATTACACTGTACAAAGAGAAGCCGTTTAACAGCCATCCAGGGCAATCTCCAGACCGATCAATATACAAACCAAGTTACGGTAACAAAGCAAAGACATTATCGGCCCAGGAAGGCCAGTTAAGCTATCACCGACTCCCGTTATGAAGACAAAACACCCCTGCAGAGAGTTCTGCCCGCCAGAATTATTACAAAGACAGGACTATGATTTGGCGGGAGATAAGAATGTTCCCAAAGGTATAACTGTGGATTGAGAAAAGTCCATCAAAAAAGTTAACTTCAGTACACGCTTCGGGACAGACCCATCGGAACTACAGCACTTCGGTTCGGACCTTCGGAACAATTTCAGTTCGGAACGTGTTCGGTGTTCGGCCAGGCAAGGCCCGGCCACGACGAGAAGACGACGAGAAGAATTCGGCTTGGAAGCCAGCTCGGCCAGGCAAGGCCCGGCCACGACGGGAAGACGACGAGGGAGGCCCGGGTACTTTTGTCGGGAGATCATCGACGACCCAGGCCGGAGAAGAAGGCACTCAGGTCCCGGAGGATGCACCTAGCTTCTTCAACATCACATCGGTAACGGATTCATCCGTGTGCATCCAGTTCTTCAACATCACATCGGAAACGGATCCATCCGTGGCGAGCGCTCACCAAGGCTGTACCGGCTGCCTACATCGCAGGAGAACCAAGAGGAAAACAAGCTGCGCCAGAAGCTTCCAAACCCACGTGACGACGGAAAGCTGTGTCGAAAGGCTGCAAAGCCTTTTTCGCAATTCTTAAAGTGGTGAGCATGATCCCGAGTCCCTCAAATCGAAACTTAGTTAGGTTTAGGGGAGGGGGTTAAGGGTAATTGTAATGTGTTACCCCTTTCACGATGTGCCGTGTGTTCCCCATTTCTATAGAGTTAAGTTTATAGATGTGTGCATGCTTGTAGTTGCTTTAATCTGTGCTTATGACATGTATTTTATAATGCTGCAAACTGTTCAATAAAGGCATCCATTTCGTGCTATTCGACCTGGTCTATTGAGTTTTTCTGCACTACAGCTCCCTGCACCTAAGTCCAAGGTCTAGAACCGTAGGGGCGAGTGGGTCGAACCACTCACGGGTAATTATTGCAAGAAGCCTGGCAGGAGACCAGAGCAAGCAAGAGAAACCCCCTACAACGTAGGCAGACAATTTACCCAGTTTGGGGGAACTAAGTTGAATGGCGACCAAGATGAGGGTGAGGTATCACAGCCAAGCCTGGACTTTGTACATATGGCCAATGCCATTTTGGGGGTACGAGCATCATCTAGTATTAAAACACGTATGTTAAATTCTGCTGCTACTGACACTGACAATCACCAAAATTCAGTTCCTCCAATAGGTGACCGTTGCTACATTTTGGCCATTAGATAGAAAAATGTTGTTAACAAAAAAACCTACAAAATAGTTACGATTGGAAAAAAATGCTTCGAATAATTAGGAGATGTGTAGGAGCATGGTGCTCAATTCTTTGACAGTATCCTTAAGAAAAGAAATTTACATCATGGCAGGAATTAAAAATAAACAGTAGATTGTAGAAGTCTCTTAATGGCTTAGTGAGTAAATGCATCATATAGTGTGGTACTGTGCCATATAGGAAGATCCCAGAGAGTCCAGGTATGGTTCCTTATTTGTGACGAGTTAGCCTATCTCAGTTAAGGTAATAGTGAGGTGGCAGATCTGAAATCAGCCTCCATACTGAGAGGGGGAAAAGAATGAGAAATGATTCCATGATCACTAACCAGTGGTCCTTCCTGCTGGAAAGTACAGGTCTGTCAATGCCAGGTGAGCAGAGGATCAGGCTTGGCTGTGATACCTCACCCACATCTTCTCGCCCTCCAACCTAGTTCCCCCAAACTGGTTAAATTGTCTGCCTATGTTCAATGCCTAGGTTTACATACAAGAATGATCCTTTGGGAAAAGTACTAGTGAACTGCTGCTGACCAGAGAGCCAACATGAATCAGTGGCTTCAGCATAACTGTGTAATCTACATTGAGATTTTGCTGCCATATACAGGAAACTTTCTGGTATCCGGCACTGATGGGACCGAGCTGGTGCCGTCCCATCAAAACTGCCGTAGAAACCAGCGCTAATGTTAAAACATACGGAGCACTGAGCTCCGTCTGAAGCAACAAACCCTGTTGCTTAGCAACAGCTTCAAAACAGTCGGCGCAGCTTGCAAGCGTTTCTGTAGCTAAGCAATAGCTTCAGCTAGACGCTTGCAGAGCCTGACTGGAGAAAAAAAGCAACGAAAAGTAAAAAAACTTATCTGAACCGACTCCTGAATTTTGCCGGTGGATAGAGCTTTCCGGACATTTAACCTCCGGTTAAACAAAAGTTTCCTGTATAAGATTATCAGGTTCAATGTGTGTTCAGTTCTGAAAATGCATGTTTAGATTAATCTCAACTAAATACATATTCACTCACAACCCTAATGTGTGGTACAAATTGAAGTGGCTAAATGTAAAACGATTCCCAGGATTCACTTCCAAGGCCAATCTACACTCTGAAGAAATTTATTCCACACAGAAATTAAATTATGTATAAAAAGGACAAATCTAACCCAATCTTTCTAGGTTTACTTACACAAGGAGGACAGATTTTCCTCTGCCTTATGCCTGGGGAAACAGTTTAATAAGGGACAGAAATCCAAAGCGCAAATGCCTACAGCCTCACTCCTATTTTCTGACTGATTTTTAGGCGCAAGGCCCAGCCGGGGGCAGAGCTGCAGTTTCTCCGTGGCAGAGCCCAGGTTAGGAAAAATGTGAACAGCCACCTCTTCACAGGCACAAGTGTGCTATAAGTGTTGGACACCCACTGAAATGCCCAAATAGGAAAATCTAGCTTCTAGAGTCTTACATGGTACCAGTTACATTGATCTTTTCTTATTTGAACAGTTTAGGTACATCACAAGAGCATTTGATTATATGTCAAAAAAAATTATTCTAATGTGGGGCTACATTTGGAATGTGTGCAATTTTAGGCTCAGACCCCTGAAAAGGACCGTGGTGAGTTGAATTATAGAGGGTTCAGAATAGAGCAACAAGGATGATTCAAGCACTTAGTGGTTTTTCATTATGATTAATCTCATAGAACTAAACTGGGAAAAAGAATATTGAGTGGTGACCATGATCAAGATCTTTAAAAATGCTGGAAGATATAGATGATGTAAATTGGCTATGTGTCTTAGACTGTGAGTGCAGAACGAGAGGACATAGGTTTAAAGTGAACACATCTCAGTAAAACCACTTGGTGGTCTATTGATTATCTCCTTCAAAAAGAGGGATCAATTTCAGGTCAGAAATGGAATTGAAAGTTTTAAGGATAGACCTGGACTTAGATGATCAATTGCCTCATGGGATGTGGTGGTTGCTGCACTGATGGGGCTGAGGGGATCAGCCCAAAGTTAGACAGAGGAAACCTAGGGATGGGTGAATATTCGGGTGTTTTGCTTGATTACTTTCATGGATGAGGGAGTGTTTAGGCAGAAACTGCCTTCAGGAGGTTAAATAGGTAGGGCAGTCCATGATAGCGTAGCTGATAAGAGTCTGTAGAAGGATTGGGCTTGATGGGCAGCATCAAAGTCAATCGTCTGTTTTCGTTCCATGTTTTTATGTTCTCAGATATTTATATTGTGAGCTGCAACGTTTAGCCTGTGACGTAACATACATTGGAATAGATTTTTGCAGACATATTTCCATTCTAGATGTGGATTATAGGAAGACACGCTGAACAGACAGCTGTCTTCTCCTCACCCATGTAACAGAGGAAATCCTATGCTAAACAAACACATTTCCCCAGCAACCACACCACCACCAGTAGACAGAAGGCCTAAATTAATCAATCACAAACAATCCTGTGGTCACATTCATAACAAGAAGATACCTTTTTTTTGCTGCTTTGAGCACAACTCATACCTTCTTCGACATCGCTGTTTGCTGCGACCCTTTAATCGGCAGAGAGTCCACCTGATTTATATTTCACTGGTTGTAAATGTTCTAAGCTGAACAGTATCACTGTTTATACTTCATCACACAGCAAAAAATTCAGATCTT
This sequence comes from Somniosus microcephalus, assembly GCF_052327205.1. Lineage (NCBI taxonomy): Eukaryota > Metazoa > Chordata > Chondrichthyes > Squaliformes > Somniosidae > Somniosus > Somniosus microcephalus. Next base: position 28,357,778 of record NC_140995.1, on the reverse strand, counting down.
TGGATGAGTATCCAGCATACCATATACAACTGGTCCCTGAAGTGTATCCTCTATATGTCATCCAAGAATTCAACAGATTAAACATCACTTTATTTCAATGTGTTTCTTAAACCTCAATTAACTTTGGTGCATTTACTTGTAAAATATATTGAATGACAGTTAACTCTTACTTCTACTTCAACAATTTGACTTTCAACAAATGTTTCTAGGAGTTGTTAATGTGAAGTTAAGGAATCCTTGGAATCGCTCAGCAAGTGATTGTTATCGTGACTGATATCGTGTTGCTGTCAGTCTATTTTCTTGTCAGTAACTTTCCTAGCAATAAGTACAATACTCTCAACATTAGGATGCATGAAATGAAAGCATGTGACCACCTACCCACACACCTTGGAAGAGGTGCACTCCACACACGCCGTCCTCCTCCATAACAGGTGATCTGAGTCGCACCTTCTAGTCTGTATCCGGGAAAACAGGAAAATGTCAACGAGTCCCCAACTTCAAACTGAAACCCAATTCTCCTACTAAAAGCAGGGACACCAGGATCATCGCAAGGCTCCAGATCATACTCTGTAAAAAGAATATTTTAAAGCATCAAAATAATACATTGAACAATAACACCGAACACTTTTCCAGTTATTAGTTGAAGTAGATGGTTACAGATAGCTCCCCCAAAAAATGTCTAAGCAGAAGAGTGGAAATGAACTTTAATGAATGATCAGGATAGTTTGTCCTTATCTTTCCTTCCCTTTAATTTTGCATTCATGTCAGCAATGATCATTTACGTTACCCAACAAAAACGTAAAGCTTTAAGTGTTCCATTCCACTGAAAACCTCACTCTGCTAAAAATTAAAATACACAAAAATTGGCAATCTATCTTCTCTGCTGATGTCACTGCTGTTTCCTGTAAAGATTTCTAATTCACTCGCAGTCCTTAGGTATGGGTATTTTGCAAATTATTACTCAGGGGTTTTGTGCACCATCTGATATTCTCATTAAGTCCATCCATTTCACAGAATCACAGAATCCCCGCAGTGCAGATAGAGGCCATTTCGGCCCATCGAGCCTGCACCGACACATATCCCACCCTATCCCCGTAACCCCACGTATTTCATTTTTCTTTCATTTAACCATGATGGGCATGTGATATTGAAAGATAGCTAAAAACGAGTAGGACAGTGAAACATGCAACATTCAGTTGATTAAAGTACATAGGTTCCAGATGATTGCCTCCCAATCAATGCTTTGTTTTTGCCTTTTTATTTTTGAATAAAGTTTTTAGGCTAACTGAAAGTAAGGGGTCCTACCTGAGAATGTGATGTTGAACCCCTCGTAAGATACGGAAAAGTCAGAGATGAAGCGTAGTTGTGCAGTATAATTTCCAAACAGGCCTGCATTGATAGTTGGAGGCAGGGCAGAGCCTGTGAGCCTTTCTACAGGTTCTGTGAAGCTCCCATCTTCTGTGATAATTAGATAGTCATGCGAGCTCTCAAGGTGAAATGTGTGAAACATCAACTGCACACCTAAAAATAAACAAAAGAAAGATCTGAATGGAGATCTAACTGACATTTCTCCCGGTCAGTATTGGCAGATAAAGATCAACTCTAATTTGCTTAGACAGCTGAAAACATCTTTCAATTTGCAGAGAGGTTTTAATTTCCTTTATGTGATATTTTCAGCATACCAGTTAATACATTCACGTTAAAAAAAATATTCATTTTCAGGATGTGGGCATTGCTGTCAAGGGCAGCATCTTTTGCCAATCCCTTGTTGCCCAGAGGAGGTGGTGGTGGCGGGTGTTAAATCCGTGAATCTTTAGGTAGTGGTCCTTCAAATAATCGACAGAGACCGCAGAGGAACAATCAACAGGTGTTTAACTGGATGAGGGTTGCTCTAAAACTAACAGCACAGCACCCTACTCAGGGTATATATACAGGTGTGTTCACCGCCGGTACTACAGTATACAGGAGCTGTAAAAAGTAGTTCTCCCCTTAAAGCTACATACACTAGAGTGGGCCTTCTTAATGAACCGCTGGGTAGCAGATTGATACAACTGCGTGACTCGCTAAGAGGGCAGGTGAGAGTCAACCACTGTGTGTGGGACTGGAGTCGCATATGGGCCAGAATAGGTGAAGCCAGCAGATTTTCTTCAAGCGTCCACCTGAGAGCAAACATTTGAAGCAGTTAACAATTACAGTTTTTAAATAACTTTACTACAGATGCATTCTCAGAAGAGGCAGAAACAACAGTGAAGAAAAGCAACTGGACTTACCTTTTCCATGCGATACTTCAATTATCCAGGTACAATTTAAGGAATTAGGGTAAAAATCAGGAAACCCGGGAGATAGAATAGTTCCACTTGTGCCATGAACGTAGCCACCACAGAAAGCTAAAAAAAAAAGGAAAAGTTTCTGTTGTATCCCTTAAATGACATGATGAAAGAAACAACAATGACCATGCTCAACCCCCAAGCACCTGGCAGAAAATAAGTGACAGTCTGTGTGCTTAGTATATAAAATACAGAAGATTGGTTCCTTTATATATAGAACTGTAAAGAATTGAGTATATTACTATGCAACATTAGAAAGGTGTATGAACTACAAAATGTCAATTCAAAATATGCTCCAACTGAATTGAAATCTGACACTGGAACAAATTCCTTTTACAATGAACTTGTGTTTGTCACAACAGTATTTCACTGTATCAGGGGTATTACTGGCTGACACTTTGATAAAATGAAGAAAGCAGCAAATTTCTGTCTTATTAAACAGTTCACCTTTAAGTTATTATGGTCTTAAAATAATTCAAAGAATGATTTCTATATTCACTAATCAGTATTTTAACTTTTGTCTGATTTTAATTTAACGTTATTAAAATATTGTACAATACCGAGTCTTTTTCCTGGATCTGAACTAGAATGAATGCTTTTAGAACTTTCAGTCCAGAGGGGCAGTGAATATGCAGGTAGTTTAAATGCTTTAGACATGGAGAAATTGGTTTCTTCTGGCCTATTAAGATCCATTCAGTTGTTTCTAATGGAAATTGAAGATTACTGCTAAGATTTTCAGTGTAAGCAGTCAGTTCACTGTAATAATTCTATTCAATTCAGTTATAGTTTTTGTGGTATTGGCAATTTTTCACTATTGAGTTTCGCTGCATTGCTTTATTCAATACTTCAACCTGAAAGAATTGCATTGTTGAGTAACTATGAGGTTTTATACCGATTCAGAGGCAGCTACCTACTTCAAGTTAAAATTTCTACTTTTTCAACATTTTGAGAAAGGTCGAGTTAACATTGCCGGGTAAATTCACCTATTCAGTGCTCTCAGCAGGGTACCATACTTGAAGGGAGCATGAGCCGGAGACATGGCTGTAACACTGTAAAACTGATTCTCGGACCTGCTCTCCCTTTGAGCATGGCTCCCCACGATGAACAATGGATCGCAGAATTTCTCCTTCTAAGAAATAGTCACGTCACTTTTTGAAAGGACAAGCAGAAGAACCTTGATGGATCATGTAGCAGCACAGGCTAAAACACAACCTCATGCTACAAAAGATCCAGGTGTTAATTCTCCTCTTTAGCACTTGGGCATAGAGCTTTGCATGGGTGCAGTACACATGCGAAAATGAGGTGTAGAAGATCAGTGTGCAATGCTCCATACCTGATTCTTGCGCTTGTACTCCATACAAGCACAAGGAAAATTACCAACCCCCATGTCTTACTCATTTCTATTCTACTCTATGTCATAAGACATTAACAAACTTGCAGAATGGGCGTGTAATTGGCAAATTAATTTCAATACAGATAAGTCTGAGGTGGTACATTTTGGTAGGAAGAATAAGGAGGCTGCATACTCCTTGCAAAATAGGAGTCTAAATGGGGTAGAGGATCAAAGGAATCTAGCAGGACAGGTACATAAATGACTAAAAGTAGCAATGCAGGTTAACACGGCCATTAAAAAGGCAAACAAAGCACTGGGGTTCATTTCTAGAGATATAGGGCTGAATTTTCATGTAGGAGGCGGGACTACAACTTTCGGGGTTGTAGTCCCGCCTCCATCAAGTTCTAGCCAACCCACGTGATTTTGACTTGATTGATCTTGTTGAGCCCGCCCAGCCAATTAAGGGCCACCCGGCAACAGGTGACGGCACAGATTGATAATTCATCTGTCAAGACCTTTTGGCAGATGAAATATCAGTGTTTGACAGCTGTTTGAAGCTGTCAAACACTGACAATCTGTACTCCAGGTTAATTCCTTCCTCTCAGGATGATTTAGAGATCTCTCTGGAACAGAAAGCTGAATGCTGCAATTTTTGACAGATCGCGGCCATTCTGCTTTCTGTGCCGGTGAGATGAGGGACTCCCGAGACCTGAAGAAAGGAAGGCTGTTAAAGGTAAGTAAAACTTCTTTAAACACTTTAAACACACCAAACACACTTACCTCTGCACTCATGCACCCATCACTCGCCTGAACACCGAACATCTCGACCCCTCCAAGCTCTTCATCACGACGGCCCGCCTCGCTAACTTGGCGTGGATTGGAGCCGTCGGGAAGCCCACATTTCACCAAAGAAAATAGGGATTAGGCTAAAAACTGCCTGTTAACTACCTGTTAACAGGCAGTTAATGGGCACTAATCCCCTTCCCGCCTCAGGGAGGCGGGTCCCAGTGCGGGTCAGGTACCCGCCTCCTTTGAAACTGGCATGGAGGCGGGATGGGTTCGTGCCCCCCAATTTCAGGATTTTAACCCCTCACACGCCTCCAATCCCGTCTCCACGGCCCAATGAAAATCTTGCCCATAGAATTGGAAAGCAGAGGAGTTATGTTAAACCTATATAGAACCTTGGTTAGACCACACTTGGATTACTGTGCACAGTTCTGGGGCTGAATTTTCCGGGGAGGTAGGGGACACGATTAGTGGCGGGTTGGGTGGGAAAGTTGATATTTTTGACAGCGGGTCAGGAACCCGCTGTCATCTCGCTCCCACGCGCCTTTCCCACAGGTGCGTCAGTCATCGTGGAGCCAACCCAACCTGCACCGGCGGGGGGACCCAATTGAAATCATTATGAGGTACTTTACAGGCACTTAAGAGCCTTTCCCCCCCTACTTTTTAAATTTTCCTGCATGGCCATGGATTCACGCAGCTTGGGACCCACGTCTGTTAACCTGAGGCGTGAGTTCCGTGACCATTGCTCTAGCTGATGACTTGACAGCATGGAAAACAAACCAAAATAAAAACATGTTGATTACATCAGCTAACAGATTGATGGAGATTCTGTTCTACTTGAAAAGCCACTGGTAAATGTTAATTCAGAAATTCCTGAAGGGATATGAGTGCTACCCTGGATGGTGAGGGAAAGACATTTTTCACTGGCCATTCTCGGCTGTTGCCTTCCAACTCAACAGTAATTGCAGTGAATTGATCTGCACTATAAAAAATGACATGTATCATTTAATTACATTTTTGTGTTGTTTCTGGTCAAGTTTTTCTCACAGTGTACTGTGATTGTCCAGTTACACATTAAATCAAGTCATCAACCATAACAATTTCATTCTCATCACTCATTCCACTGGTTCTCTTTGCTTTCAGTCCTGAATATGATTAATTTAATTTTTCAGTCTGAGACTTTAGGGTGAATTTCTGCAGAGGTTCTCATTTGTCCATTGTTAACTTCAACGGAAGAGCTGCAGAAATCCCAGAAATACATTGTAAGCAACGCTTACACTGTTTGTCAGGGATTCCACAGCTCTTCTGCCGAACTTGCATAAGATTGTAAATCTGCCCTTTTACAATTACATTTAAAATCTGCTTAATTTTATGTCTTACCTATACACACACATCTTTTAATTGTACCAGCTACTGATACAAGAGTCTGTAGATTTGTGACTAAAGCACCAATAACTTCCCAATTAATGTACTTTTTAAATTATGTTCTTGATCGTATTTGTAGATGGTGTCATATTACTTAAGGATATTATTTAATTATTTCTTTGTCACTCATATATAACTTTCATTATATTATTGTACAGTAAAGATTCAACACTCACTATGTTAAATTAAACTTAAAATTTAATGTGGCCAGAGTCCCTTTAAGGATCCCAGCTTAAAACGTGTCATGAATGATGTCAGCAGACCCGCTCCATCTCATTGGACTGGGTAATGCGCTGGGCAGGCTTAATAGGCCCCATTAAGGTAAGTTCATCTTCTACAGTGGGATGGAGCCAGCAGCGGGGTCGGGACTCGTCACGGACACTGCCTACACTGGACCCGCCCAGGTAAGGAAATTTCCGGCCCTGGTCTCCATGTTATAAAAAGGATATAGGGGCACTGGAGAAGATGCAAAAAGGATTTATGTGGATGATACCAGAACTGAGAGGTTATAACTATCAGGAAAGATTGAGCAGGCTGGGGTGCTTTTTTTGAGAAAGGGAAAGCTGAGTGGTGACCTGATAGAGGTCTTTAAGTTTATGAAAGGATTTGATCAGGTAAATGTAGAGAAGATGTTTCTACTTGTGGGGGAGACCAAAACTAGAGGCCATAAATATAGGAGAGTCACTAAGAAATCCAATAGGGAATTGAGGAGAAACTTCTTTACCCAGAGAGTTGTTGGAATCTAGAACTCATTACCACAAGGAGTAGTTGAGACGAATAGCATAGATGCACTTAAGGTGAAGCTAGATAAACACATAAGAGAGAAAAGAATACAAGGATAGGTTGAGTTAGATGAAGAGGGGTGGGAGGAGACTTGTGTGGAGCATAAAAGCCGGCACAGACCAGTTGGCCCGAATGGCCTGTTTCTGTGCTGTATGTTGTGTGTAATTCTATGTATTAGTAGACCAGTCAGCGTCAGCTGTGTCTAACCTACTGGTTGATATAATATGGGATAAAATTAATTCCCACCTAAAAAGACATGGGTTAATTAAGGGTGGGCAGCGTAAACTTCTGAAAGGCAAGTTGTATTTGACAAATTTAAGAGAGGTCTTCAAGGAACTAACAAAGTATATTAATAAAGGAAATCACATGGATGTTGTGTCCTTGGATTTGCAAAAAGTATTTAATAAAATGGCATATAGGAGGCTTGTTGATATAATTAAGTTGCATGGTATTCAAGGTAATGTGGCAGCATTGATAAGAAATTAGCTAAAGGACAGTGGATAGAGAATAATAATTAATGGATGGTTTGCAGACTGGAGGGGTGTGAACAGTGACGTGCCTCATGGGTCAGTGTTTAAGGATAGTGGAGAACTACTTTATGACCTTTCTTCAGTACTGGTAGAAGGTAGAGATTTAAGGGGGAAAAATTCAGTCTCGCCCCGTTTGGGATGCCATTATCGGCCGTGCGCGGTTTAGCGCCTGGTGCTAATTATCGCCTCTGACAGCAAACTTGGCTTTTATCGCCCCTGGAGGTGATTGGGGCGCTAAATCAGGCGCTTCACACCTGTCTTAAGCCGCAAAGGCCGAGGAGCGAGGCGCTACCTCAGAGCGCTGGCGAAACAAGGAAGGGCAAATCAAAATAAACCTGCAAAGTGCTGCTCAGTACTCAAAACTCCTTCACAGAGCGTTGAATCTCTCCAGAAGTCTCTCTCTCTCTCTCAAAATGCGTGGTGCAAAAATGTCACCGACAAAAAAAGGCAGGAAGCGGTAGCCTTTAAATAGCGCTCCCCCAGTCCCTTTCTGACAGCATAACCCTCTCCTCAACCTGTCGTTGCTAGCGGCAGGCGGTAAGGCAGGGAGCGCCACTCAATATCCGGTCCGGGGCGCTAACGGGGCATTGCGCACTCGACTGACGTCACAATCTGCCGGCGCAGGAGATCGTGGTGGTAGTGTTTAGCGCCGCCACAAAATGTCCAGTTAATTTCGCGAGCGGCGCAAACATCACCGTGCCCGGGTGCTAGTTGCTTTGCGCCCCATTAGCGCCCTCTTAAGGTGCTAACGGGAGGTGCAAACAACTGAATTTTTCCCCCTAAATGTTACATTTCTACCTTCTTCTAGTTCTGATGAAAGGTCGTCAACATTAAACATTAACTCTGTTTCTCTCTCCACAGATGCTGCCTGACCGACTGGATGTTTCCAGTATTTTCTGCTTTTATTTCAGATTTCCAACACCCGCAGCTTTTGCTTTTGTTTCCAGTTTATGATTTGTTCCCCTTTCACCAATTTACTCCTCTTCCCCCTTCCCCCGCTGAAAGTAATCACTCCTTGCTAGTATCCAGCTCCGCAGATGCCAGTTGCCTTCTAGTACTTCACCGAAATGATCATTCTTCATATGTGAATCTAGATAATGAAACTGCAGACTATTCAACTGCAAGGGGACATCATCGCTGGGTCCAAACTTTAATCAACATTCAGCAATGTGCACTTACAGCAGGGGCCTTTGGAAACCTAATATTCAGAGGGTATGTTAGTATAGTGCTTACAGAACTGAATTATTAACCCAGGGGTTCAGTTCAAATCCCATCATGGCAACTTGCAAAAAGCTACCAGATTCTGGTTAAAAAAAAACCCAACTGGTTCACTAATGTCCTTCAAGGAAATGACCGTGCCACTATTACCTGGTCTAGTCTGCCTGTGACCCCAATCCCACACTGCATGGTTCACTCTTAACACAGCCTTATCAGTGTTGTCCACATGCCAAAATATGAAAAGATACAGGAGTGGCAACCCAACCTAATTTCCCCCTCCCCCATCCAAGAGGTTCTGAGGCCAACTGTAGCTCTACTACTACCGTTGCAGCTGAGGTCAGCTAACTCAGTACAGAGCAGCACTTTTCTGACCAGTTATTAATTTCCATAACAAGCTGAAATGACACTGGGGCTCCTTAGTTTAGGCCGTGAACCAGACGTTGTAGTGAGCAATTTCAGTGAAAATGCTCAGCCATTTTTCTTAGTCTCCATGCAACAGTTTTTGCTGTTTCCCATGAGAATTCAAAGGCAAATATCAGAGTCCCTTAATAGCTTTCTGGATATGCATACTGCCATACAGACCAGGAAAGTTGCAAGTCTGACCCCCCAGTGTATGCCGAGTTAGATTCAGCTTGGGGCGCCACTAGCAGAGCCTCGTGGAAAAGACTGGGGACAGCATGATTGAAAGCGCCCTATGTTCACCACACATATTCAGACCATTTGTAAAATAAAACGCAACAACTACCAAACCACAACAGCTGCTCTGACTCCAGACAGAAGCAGAGAGAGCAGATGGTCGTATCAATGAAATAATCCATTTTGTATTACACAACTACTTAGTCCTAAATCATTTGGTTTATTTGAACGAACCGAGTCATTCAAATGCATTCATTTTCTCTCAGTATAAATATTCAGAATGTTTTCTTAGGGTACATTGATCAGGTTTCCAGGAGAGTGTTCTTGATTGACTGGCATGGGCACCATGGTTCAATGGTTGACCTTCAGCACTGAGAGACACCAACTCCTGGATGCATGCTGGGCACTTTTGTTCTCCTCAGAGTGAAGAAGATATGGATCAGGTTAGGCTAAGGCCCTGGAGTCCAAGAACTCTCAGAACCCATAGAAGGTCCAATCTTCCACTCTCCATAATCTTAAGCTCATCCAAAACTCTGCTGCCCGTATCCTAACTCGTACCAAGTCCCCTTCACCCATCACCCCTGTCCTCACTGACCTACATTGGATCCTGGTCTGACAATGGCTCAATTTTAGAATTCTCATCCTTGTTTTCAAATTCCTCCATGGCCTTGCCCCTCCCTATCTCTATAACCTCCTCCAGCCCACAACCCTTCGAGATCTCTGCAATCCTCCAATTCTGGCCTCTTGCGCATCCCCGATTTTGATCGCTCCACCATTGGCAGCCGTGCTTTCAGCTGCCTAAATTTCCCCCCTAAACCCCACCGCCTCTTTACCTCTCTTTCCTCCTTTAAGTTGCTCCTTAAAACTTACCTCTTTGACCAAGCATCTGTCCTAATATCTCCTTATGTGGCTTGGTGTCAAAGTTTGTTTACTAACGCTCCTATGAAGCACCTTGGGACATTTTGCTACGTTAAAGACACTATATAAATGCAAGTTGTTGTTGTTGTATTCATGAGGCACTCTGTCACAATTGAGATTTACTTTCCTTAAATAAGTTAACAGAAGCCAATTTTTTTTAAATTCTAAGCAAAGCAAATGAAACCATTCTGATCTACAATGGTCCTGGACACTACTGCACTGATTCTGAAAGAAGTTCCTTCCTGTTGGTAAGAGTTGCAACATTTAATTTTTGTCAGCAAGTTGTTGATTATGAGGGTGGGGCAGGGCCAGTCTACAGTTAGACGCAGTGTCCTGAAAAAAATATGACCAGGGTTCCTACTTCTGATAGCTATATTCAGTGGTCCTGTTGGAAGCAGGAGTTTATAGACAGAGGGTAATAACCAGGCTAGACTCAGCTGTAAATTCACCCCCCCCCACCCCCCACTGCCCCAATAACTAAATTGTTCCCTGCCATTTCCTATCCAAGTACACATATGAAATATGATTTCTATCGATAGATACCAGAGGACAGCTGCTGCCTGGAATCATAAACTGCCTTCAGTAGATGAGGAACAAAGGAAAGATTTTTTTAATATCCCAAGACTGAAGTCAGGTCATGGTTCAGCATAATAATTGTTACCAGGGTCTAATTACCTCTGAAAGAATAGAATACCACATTTAATGGACTCACATTATACAGTCAATTTCTTTCCCGACTATTAATTAATAATGTATTAAGAGAAATAATGAACATTTACAAAAAAGCGCAGTTCCGAGCTCCTTTTAACTATTAAAAACTTAGCCTTAAATTCTCAGGCCTTGGAAATTTTATTAATTCACCAAAGAAACATTAGCAACTGAACTTTAAACATTATTTTCAAAAACTAGACACTGCCGTTCATACTCCTTCTCAATTCTTTAGATAACCCAGTAATAAATTTGCTCTCTCTGGTTTTCATTGCTTTTCATTTTTACTTTTCTTTCTACCCATATTCTGTTTTCAAATGTCTGTTCAATGTTATTGTTTCAATAGCAAGAAGTTTGATGACCAATTACGTTAAATGATGAGAAGGCTTCAAATTATGAAGGGACTTGTTCTCAAGTTACTCAGTTTCTTTCTAGTAGCCCAAATTCTCCTTACATCTTGTGAGGCAGGTACTTTGATGAAATCAAAATGTTTCTGTAGATATGCACAAGTGATAGGCCCCTACCTTCACAGCTTGGTAAAGCATGGTTCCATTGACGGTTATCTTCACATACCAGGGGTTCGTCATCACTTAACGTGTACCCTGGACAACAACTGAAGGTCACAGTCGACCCAATAGAAAAGTTGTTCCCATGTCGCCGCCCATTTACAGGAATTCCTGGGTCTAAGCAAGAATCCAATTCCAAGGTAACACCTACAAAACACATAATTAGAATGATGGAAAATAATTTAACAAATCAAACATTAAGTTATAGGTACTTATCACTTTTGAGTCCAACTCAGAATGAACTTGTTTTCATTTAGTTACCACCTCTGAAATAATACTAGTGAATGAGCATTGTTTTGTAATATGATTTTATTTCAAGATAAGTTTCACATGCCAATTTTATTGCAGTGGTTTTGGTTTTGCATGATGTGCACTGTAATGTGGGTGTGAAACCACCGGAATCACATTAATGCAACTGGTGCGCGAACCCATCACAGGAGGGTCATTCTCACACCACCTTAGTTTTCCAGCTGTCTCAATGTGGTTACAGGTAAAATATCTGAGTGCAGAAAATCCGTTATATCTCTTTGCTTGCACACACTGTTATGCTGATTAAACTAGTTTGGCTCTATGCTTAACTTTACACTGAGCCTTGAAGTGAGAGCAGAAAACAGAGGGGATCTCATTGAAACTTGTAAAATTCTAACAGGACTAGACAGACTAGATGCAGGAAGGATGTTCCCGATGGTCGGGGAGTCCAGAACCAGGGGTCACAGTCTAAGGATAAGGGGTAAGCCATTTAGGACAGAGATGAGGAGGAATTTCTTCACCCAGAGAGTGGTGAACCTGTGGAATTCTCTACCACAAAAGGCAGTTGAGGCCAATTCATTAAATATATTCAAGAAGGAATTGGATATATTTCTTAAGGCTGAAGAGATCAAGGGATATGGGGAGAAAGCAGGGACAGGGTACTGAATTTGGATGATCAGCCATGATCTCATTAAATGGCGGATTAGGCTCGAGGGGCCGAATGGCCTACTCCTGCTCCTATCTTCTGTGTTTCTATGTTCTGGAATTCCAAAGTGAGAATATACAGTACCTGAATGCTGTTATAGCGTGATGATATATACTACAGTGATACCGCCATTTCTTTTAATGGTTTTGCTGATGCATTGATGCCTTTGGCCTGCTGAAAATCAGTCGAGAGCTTGTAGAAATTGGTATATAGCAGGCGAAGGAAATAAAACACACTCAAAACAACTGACTCCAATTATATCCCCTGAAAGGTTATATTAATTACATGAAAGAGTCCTGTTTGATTTCATCTATTTTTATTGGAATATGAAATTTTGTGCATTTTGAAAAGTATATCTAGTTAAATGTCATCATGATTAATATATTAAAAGTATTAACTAACAAACTGGATTTTCCAGGCCATTAACAAATTTCCTGAGTGCTCCAACTATACACTAAGCACCTTTAATATCTCAGACTGTCTTGCCTGAAATATAAAACACTTATGAGGTTGTCTTATGAGGAAAGGTTGGACGGGCTAGGCTTGTATCCACTGGAGTTTAGAAGAGTAAGAGGTGACTTGATTGAAGCATATAAGATCCTGAGGGGTCTGGACAGGGTGGATGTGGAGGATGTTTCCTCTTGTGGAAGAATCTAGAACTAGGGATCACTGTTTAAAAATAAGGGGTCGCCCATTTAAGACAGAGATGAGGAGAAATTTTTTCTCACAGAGGGTCGTGAGTCTTTGGAACTCTCTTCCTCAGAGGACAGTGGAAGCAGTCTTTGAATATTTTTAAGGCAGAGGTAGATAGATTCTTGATAAGCAGGGGGGTGAAAGGTTATCGGGGGTATACGAACATAAGAAATAAGAGCAGGAGTAGGCCATACGGCCCCTCGAGCCTGCTCCACCATTCAGTAAGATCATGGCAGATCATCGACCTCAACTCCACTTTCCCGCCCAATCTCCATATCCCTTGATTCCCCTAGAGGCCATGGCTGGATTTTCCAAGCTCCGAGGAGGCGGGCATGGAGGCGGGACAGCTGCTAAGCTCGGAGAAATTTCACCTCCGTGCCCATTTGCCAGGAGGCGGGAAGATGTGCAGCTTCGGGTCCCGTCTCCTGGAGGCGGGAAAGGCATTTAATCCTTTTAACTGCCTGTTAACAGGCAGGTGGTCGGAGGCACCTGGAAGTAAGATGTAGAGGTGAGTGATGGGTGCAAGTGTGGAGTGGTAAGTATGCAAGGTGAGTGATAAGTTTAAAAAAGTATTCACTTACCTTGTTTTCCTTCCATAGCCTTTAGCCGCGGAGGATCGGGAGAGCCGACATCCTGCTTGTCAATTTCAGGTAATGGCTGATGGAGACTCCGATCCATCAGACATCTGAAATTTACAAATTTGCAATGTTTCATGAGTCCTCACCTCAAAGACTCATCAAACTAAAGAGAATGTCAGTGTTTGACAGCTTCACAGAGCTTTCAAACGCTGTCATTTCTTCTTTCAAGAAGTCTTGACAGATAGCACGTCTGACGTTGACGTGATCTGTCAGTGACTTCTTCCCTAATTGGCCTGCTGAGCCCACAGGGCAGGCTTAACAAGCTCAATCAGGAGAAAATCCCTCTGATTGGTCAGGCGAGGATGGAGGCGGGACATTGACACGACAAGCAGCAGCCCCGCCTCCAACTCACCTCCATTCACAAAATCCAGCCCCAAAAGTCTCTCGATCTCAGCCTTGAATATACTCAAAGACTCAGCATTCACAGCCCTCTGGGGCAGAGAATTCCAAAGATTCACAACCCTCTGAGTGAAGAAATTCCTCCTCATCTCAGTAGGTAGGCGGGAATGTGGAGTAATCAGATCAGCCATGATCTTATTGAATGGCGAAGCAGGCTCGAGGGGCCGAGTGGCCTACTCCTGCTCCTAATTCGTATGTTCAAAACAAAACTAGGATTATTAACACAACCTCATCACTAATCTTACAGGTTTACCATAGGCCTGCTCTGCTCTGTAATCCCACTTCATCCCATTCTGCTGTGCCCTGCTTCTGGCCCGATCCCACTCCATCCCAGGCCCCAGCCTTTCTGCATCCCAAGGTGTCCTCTCCTGTGTTTCTCAGCCACTGCCTCTTCAGGTTGGCTTCCACGTTTTGTAACCTACAAATGACTGGACTTAAATCCAAGGTGTGGCAATGCTAGGAACAGTAATTTAAAAATGAGGTAGAAATTACAACACAGAAACAGGCTGTTTTACCCAACCAGTCCATGTTGGTATTTATCCCTCACGCCAGTAGTAGTTCTAATGCCATGTGTCCCCCTTTATTCCTCTTTCTTTCAACCAACTTATCTAATCTATTCTGAAAAGTTAATACCGTCCCTTCCTCAATCACTAACTCCAGTATCCATTCGCAGTCTCACAACCATCTGTGTGAAAAAGTCTCTCCTGATCTTTGCCCTAAACCACTTGTATTTAATCCTTTATCTACATCCCCTCCACCACTGCAAACAGTCTGTTTCTGTCTACCCATCCCTACATAATTGAAAAAACTCTGTCAAATCACCTTGTAATCTTAAGAACATAAGAACATAAGAAATAGGAGCAGGAGTAGGCCACACAGCCCCTCGAGCCTGCTCCGCCATTCAATAAGATCATGGCTGATCATTGACCTCAACTCCACTTCCCGCCCGATCTCCATATCCCCTGATTCCTCTCGAGTCCAAGTTCCAATCTTCCATGTTCTAATGAAAACAGGGCAGAGTAGGGAGCCAGCCAGCCTGGAGAGGGGAGCCGTGTGACAGGCTGCACCGCAGGGGTGTGAAGCTGGGCTCATTTAAAACTGGAGTTGGTGCTGAACACTGTTGCACAAGTTACAGCAACTGCTCCCTTCCTGTAAAGGATAAAAGTGATGGCCTGGTGTTAGTAGACGCTGAGATTAAAGCATAGAGGGGGAAAAATTGAGTCGCACCCCCTTTGGGGCGCTAACTTCGTTGGGGCACTACTTTTAGCGCCCCAGAAAAAGTAGCGCCACCGCAGCTGAAATTGAGTGGTAACGCCCTCTTGGGGTGCTGCGAGGGAATATCGCTGCATTATGTGCCGTGGTATTGCAGGCCTTCCTCCCCTTCTTAAAGGGGAGGGGCCTTGCGCAGCGCGACCCGGGGCCCAGCTGGGCTACCGGGGATTGGATTGCCAGCAAAAGAGCCTGGCACTCAAGAGAAGTGCCAGGCTCATGGAGCGCAGCCGGCACCCTGCGGTGGGTCAGGAGGCCGGGGACGGCAGCAGAGGCAGGTACTGGCAACAAAAATGGCCGCCCGGCACTTCGCCTTTAAATAGCGCCACACCGGCCGAAGGTAGGCCCCCCTGATCCCATCGGACATAGCGTCCGGCGGTAAGTCCGGGGGCTGTACCGAAGATCGTGGCCGGGACGCGAGCGGGGCGCTGCACACGGCGATGACGTCATCGCCGGCGGCGCAGCGCCGCGGGGCGCTAATGGTTACCGCCGCCGCTAACCTCCCGCTGAATTTCACGCGAGGTGTTAGTGGCGCCGCACCCAGTCGCTAACGGAAGGCGCAAAGCAACCAAATTATCCCCCCATACTTTCTCACCAAAAAAAGTTGTGGGCAGCTTGAGTCACCGGACCCTTTCCCCCCTCCTCCCACCCCCCCTTCAAGAAGTCGGCAAAATCCATGTCCAAATAAATAAATGACTCCAACTTTCAGGAGTACTTGCTGCGAAGCCATCAAATTTTAATCACAGCATCCAACCCGCTAACACCCACTTCCCCAGAAACTGTCACGTAATTCTGGCAATTTGTTTTTCCTCTCTCATGTAACAAGATCAATCCCACCTCCGTATGCAGGATGAGATGAGCAATGAGCCTCCATGACAGGAGGCTCACACAAACAAAAATCTAAACAATATTAAATCAGAGAATTACAAAAATAATTCATATTTACCTGAGTCCAGGAGAAAAATGATTCAAAATGTGACCACATTAAGTAATAAATGTCTGTGTGATGTGATGGAATAGCAATAATGTGCTTGTTAGTGTCTGTAACATATATATTTGAAGAAGGTTGGGAACATTAATCAACTCAGTTGTTTCCAAATATACATCCAAAATCCCAAACATTTGCACATCCAAAGTTCCATATTGCTGCCTGTATTTTATTATTTAAAACATCAGCCCATTTACAATTAATAATCTTATAACCATTGAGGTACTGTAAGTAAAAGCAGATGCAGTGAAAACAAAAGCTTACGGGGTATATTCCTGATCAGACACTCCATCACTTGCAAGGAACACTGGTCAGAAATTCACAAGCCCACAATCCTTGATTTTCCATTCAATAATTTTAAAGGACTAAACATCACATGATTTCAGTCCACGATTTCCCAACCAGCGCTAGAGCATTACCAGCTAGGGAATCAACCCTCATACTATTCTCTGATTGTAAAAAAAATACCCTAAATGCACTACTGCTCATATTTTAATTTTTTTATTTATTCATTCACAGGATGTGGGCGTAGCTGGCAAGGCCAGCATTTATTGCCCATTCCTAATTGTCCTTGAGAAGGTGGCGGTGAGCCGCCTTCTTGAACTGCTGCAGTCCTTGTGGTGAATGTACAGTACTCCCACAGTGCTGTTAGGGAGGTAGTTCCAGGATTTTGACCCAGCAACGATGAAGGAACGGCGATATATTTCCAAGTCAGGATGGTGTGTGACTTGGAGGGGAACTTGGAGGTGGTGGTGTTCCCACGCGCCTGCTGCCCTTGTCCTTCTAGGTGGTAGAGGTCGCGAGTTTGGGAGGTGCTGCCGAAAAAGCTTTGGTGAGTTGCTGCAGTGCATCTTGTAGATGGTACACACTGCAGCCACGGTACGCTGGTGGTGGAGGGAGTGAATGTTTAAGGTGGTGGATGGGGTGCCAATCAAGTGGGCTGCTTTGTCCTGGATGGTGTTGAGCTTCTTGAGTGTTGGTGGAGCTGCACTCATCCAGGCAAGTGGACAGTATATCATAGTATCTTCCAGTGCAGGAGGAGACCTTTTGCTTCATCGTGACTAGAAAGGTTCTGTAAAATAGCTACCCATTAAGTCCCATCCACTGCACCTTCAAATATTTATCCATTTCTCTTCTTAAAGCTATTATTGGATCCCATTTCTGCTGTTGTTGCTGATAGGGCATCTCATATGCTAACAACCCTCTGAATAGCAAAATAAAGTCTCCTAAGCTCTCCCGTCATTGTTTTGGTGGTGATCTTAAATTTATGTCCTCTGGTTACCAACCCACCAATCATTGGGAATAGTTTTTTTTTCCCATTTACCTTAGCTGCATGGGCCAAAATAAATTAGAGGGAACATTGCTGGACATCCTTATGAAAAATGCTTATTTTTGGTGATAAACCCATTTTCAGCTGTATTAATAAAACTGCACCAGGCTACCACTCTTAAATACATCACAAGGAATACCTTTTAATGGAAAGAAAAAATAAACAATTGTGTTCCATTACGTTGCACTGGTTCATGAAGGATTTTACGTTTGTGATTATGCAAATTAACTTAAGCGGACACTTGAACTGTAACCTAACCAGTGCAATTTCAAGCACTTTTTGGGCCAATTTTCCGATTACGCCAAAGCAGAAATTCTACCCCTGCCTTTCTATAACACCTTCCACATCCTCAGGACATCCCAAAGTACTTTACAGCCAAATCATTACTTTTGAAGTGAAGTTACAACTGTTCATGCAAGCAAACAGGACAGCCAATTTGTGCACATGCATGTCCCAAAAAGAGCAATGAAGTAAATAACCAGTTGATCTATTTTGGTGAGGTGGTTGAGGGAAAACTGCTCTGTTCACAATGGCCCAGAACTTCGGGTCTCCACGGGTGAGTACGCACGGGGTACTCACCCGTAGGCCCAATGGAAGTTCCGGTTTCCTGCATGCACTGCGCATGCGCGGGAAACCAGCACTTCTGTTCCCCTGAACGAAGGGGTTCAGAGGTCGAACGTGTGCACGGGAGAGGCTGCGCGTGCGCATCGAAATTAGTTTTTTTTTTACAGGTTTTCCCGGGAAGGTAAGTCCGCAGAATTTACACATATAAAAAGCAGGCGTAAGGCCTGCATTTTACAAGGTAAGTGGTGAATTAATTAAAATTAAAATATTTTTTCCACAGGTTTATTATTTTTAAATACTTTAAAGTTTATTTTTAGCCCCGTTAGAAAATCAAAAAAAAATTTCAAAAATTTAAATTACTATTTAAAGTAGTTATTTCATGTAATTCATAGTTTATTTAAAAAATGTGATTTAAAAAAAAATTTATTTGAAGATTTAGTGATGTTTTGGGGCCCATAGTATTTATAAATTTTGACAGCTCTTCCTGTCAAACTTATGAATGGAGCATTCCCCGCTCCGATTGGCTCCCCATGGCCCACGTGATCCCAGGGGACGCAGCGAACTAACTGCGCCCCTGGGATATGCAAGCACTGCGCGCTGGCAGTTGGAGCAGGCCCAGGATCGGAATTCCACGTGGGCCCACAGCTCAACGGCCGGCGCGCAAGGTAAGTGCAGGTCGGGGGCTTACACCCGCGGGAAGCCCCCGACCCCAATTTCTGGGCCAATGTTTAAATGATACTCCCAGGCGTGTGAGTTAAGGAACCAGTTAAGAGAAAAACCTCCATTAATAGTAAAGCTAATGGCTCAGAATTTCCAGTCAGAGGCAAAGCCAAGGCATTCGCTGCTGACCCCAAAGTAAGCATCCCGGAGTCGAGAACTTCGCGTTTTCCGACATTCAATTCAAATCAAAAAAGCATAGTGGGGATCCCCCAGTGCGAGCTGCTGTGATGTCAACAGGCTGTCTGAGCAGCCAATCAAAATGCAGAATTATCACAGTGAACAAAGAAGTGAGTGAGCTCTTAAAATTCTAAGGGGAAAAATTGGGTGGCGCCCATTTTGGAGCGCCTACGTCGCCGGGGCAATAATTTTAGCACCCCAAAAATGTTAGCGCCCCCTCCGCCGTAGATTCAGTAGTAGCACCCCAAGCAGGAGATGACGTTCGCGGTGCTATGACGTTGTAGGCCTTCTCCCATGATTAAAGGGGCAGGGCCTAGTGCTGCACTCACCCGGGCCCTGCTGGACCACCGGGGGAGCGGGGGTCCTGTGAAAACAGCCCAGCACTCGAGGAGTACCGGGCTGAGCGATCGCAGCCGGCACCCCACATAAAAAAGGGAAAGGGAGCAGGTCCTGGCAGTCGGCCAAAATTAAAATGGCCGCCCGACATCTGCCCCTTTTACTGCTGCCGCCGCCGCTGCAAAAATGCCCCCTGATCCTGTCAGACATATTGTCCGGCGATAGGTCAGGGGGCGCAAGGGAAGTTTGCGGCCAGGCCGCAAGTGGGGCGCTGTGCGTGGCGATGATGTTATCGCCGGTTGGCGCAGCGCCGCGGGGTGCTATCAGCTACTGCCGCTGCTAACCTCCTGCTGAATTTTGCGGGAGGCGTTAGCAGCGCCGCGCCCAGGCGCTGGAGATTTGCGCCCCATTAGCACCCCCCCGGGGGCACTAATGAGAGACGCAAACCAACCCTAATTTTTCCCCCTAACTTTTTAAAAATGTTAGAGAGCAAAACAAAAATTTGGGCTCTCACATGGGGAAAAGGCAAACCTGAAATACAGATGGACAATTTTTTTTTAATTATATATTTTTCTTAAAAATTTTCCCAGCCATATATTCAATATTAATTTTACGGTTTAAAATTGTGATTTCCAAGGTGGTGCAGATCATCTGTCAAGGCGTACCTTGAGAGATCACAAGTTTGGGATTTAGCCCATGCGGAAATCCCGAACTTGCGGTGTATTTCAAAGGCGGTATGACAGCGTGCTCTCAGAGTACGCCGTCATACCCACCGCAAAATCCAGGCCATTGTGTTTGTTTTGCTCAGTTGGTAGCACTCTCTCCTCTAAGTCAACAGGTTGAAAATTTAAGCCCCACCACAGGACTTGCTCACGCCATCTAGGCTGACACAGCAGTCAGAATGGCACTTAGAAGCCATGGGTCTCCACTTGAGTGCTGCTTTTCTGGAGCCCAACCACCAACACAAAAGTACTTCTACACCCTCCTCAGATCCCAGCATAAACATGGAGATCGCTCCCCTCCCGGTCCCACACACAAGGCCAGAGATCAGAAGCACAACTATCCACTCTGTCAGTTTTCAAAAAATCCTAGACACGTACCTATTGGAAGAGTAATCGGAGCAACAATTTTAACAATAGTGATTTTCGCTAACGGCTTTTAAAAAGGCAGTAAATGTATAGTTTGCCGGGAGTCATACAACCCCTCCTTCAACCAGAGAACTGAATGTTGAGCAGCAGCCTCCTCCCACCCACACCGTGAGGCAGATTGCTATGATGTTGTTTTGTCATAGCTACAGATGCCAACCTGCTCTCCAGTCATGATGACAAACTCATGTCTGAATAAAGTGATCTGAATCAGAAAGGCCAAAGCTGGATCTTCATAAATAAACCTGAAGAAGCCAAATTTGGCTGGCTGGATTTTCAATTTTTGTTCACTACCACATACTAAATAATGGTATTTAAAATTGGGCATCAAGTTGTCTTTTTTATTGCATTGTTTCCTTTCACAGTTTAAAGCTGGTGAAGACATTTTCAGATATCTAGAGGTTGATCTTTCAGGCTCAGGACAGAATACATTTTTGAAGGAAGACGTTAATAGATCATTCTCTACATCAGCACATAAATAAGATACTTGAATAGATGAACAGATAGTTACATTTTAATCTTCACGGCATGCTGGAAATTGGGCCTTTTAGTCCTATAAAAGCACTTGAGGATCCTCCACCAGCAACCTGGTCAACCAATTAGGAAAATAGAATTTGTTCACACAGCGAGTTGTCATGATTTGGACAACACTGCCTGAAATGGTGGTGGAAGCAGATTCAGTAATAACTTTCAAAAGGGAATTGAATAAATACTTGAAGGGGAGAAATATAACGCAGCTATGGGGAAAGAGCAGGGGAGTGAGACTTATTGGATAGCTCTTTCAAAGAGCCAGCAGAGGCGCGATGAACCAAAATGGCCTCCTTCTGTGCTGCATCATTCTATGGTTCTAGAAGGGCAGGATTTTGCATGGAGTTTCCCAAGCTTCCTGGCTTAAATCCAGCAGACCAGAGCAGAAAATCCTTCCTTTCCGCTCTCCCCTGCCACTTCCAGGATTTTTTGCTGTGTGATCGAACGTGGAATACCTATGCCCAAATATGGGTGGGCATAGTCTAAAGAACGTGCAAATGATGGGAATATGTCATTGGTATTCAATAATATTTGCACCCCCCCCCAGCAATACTGAACACCAGGAATGCCTGCCCGTGCGTCCCTGCTATTCAGTATTGTTACGATGGGCAGGGGAGATGGGTTTAAATGTTCACGGGCCCACAGGAGTTCAACTGACGGTCTCTGTGAAACTAAATTTGCAGATTTGAATCACCTCTCACTCAAAAACAGACGGGCATTTACCCATTTACAGGCCCGCCTACCAATTGCATTCAGCGGGCCCTGGGTGCCCAAGGGGCAGCTGAGGTGTTCCTTGATTTTCAAAGGATGGGCCACCTGTTTCTCCAGTGAGAAAATGGGCAGCTAGCAGTTGAAAATCAGCCCACTTTAACTTTTGAAAAATAGAAGACTCAAATTAGAACTGCCAGCTTTGCAAAGTTAGATGGGCGGGCAAAATTCAGCATGGCTTATTCGCAAAGCTCTCGATTTTCCAGTAATTAATCATCGTAAAATCCTAAACATCATGGGGTACAAATTGGGTAGCGCCTCTCTTGGGATGCTGTGAACCAATATTGCGTTGCTACGTGCCGCAGCGCATCGTGCCGCAGTACTGCAGGCCTTTCTCCCCTTATTAAAGGGGAAGGGGCCTGGCGCAGCGTGTCCCGGCGCCCAGCTGGGCCACCAGGGATCGGGAGTGCTGGCAAATGAGCCCGTCACTCAAGATGAGTGCCGGGCCCACGGAGAACAGCCGGCGTCCCGTGGGGGGGCTTCACAGGGGCCAGGGACAGCGACGGAGGGCAGGTGCTGGCAGACGGCCAGCAACAAAAACGGCTGCCCGCCACATCCCCTTTAATTAGCGCCGCCCCGGCCGCTGGTACATAGCATCCGGCGGTAAGTCGGGGAGCACCACCCAATATTACAGCCAGGACGCGAGCGGGGCGCTGCGCTGCGCACGGCAATGACATCATCACCGGTGGCACAGCACCACGCGGCGTTAACAGTTAGCGCCATCAATAACCTCTGGCTGAATTTCCCGGGAGGTGTTAGCGGTGCTGCGCCCAGGCGCTAGTTGATTTGTGCCCGGTTAGCGCCCGCTTAGGGCACTAACGGGAGGTGCAAATCAACCGAATTTAGCCCCCCATGAATCATGCCAGATTCTCTGATCTGTGCTCCCATCACGTCAGGTTCCGCATTGACAGCAGAACCTTGCAAAAATTACTCTATATTCTCTGAATCTCAATTCAAAAATATGAAGTTGAAGGATTGTATGGAATAAAGTGGACATCTCCTTAAGCATAAAAATTATCAACCTAGGATTTGCGGTCGTTATGACAGTGAAACTGACAGCAACTTCTGGCATCCGCACCGGCGCAGTTAAACGCAGAGATCCAGAAGTTGCTGTCAGTGATTCCCTGCTGCTCCACATGGCGTGCAGTTGAAGTCCCTGCAGATGGCAATCTTTAGAAATCACTGAACTGATGAGAACTTCCCCTTTTATGCTGTAATATCGCTGTTAAAACCCCCCAAAAAGGTAAGACTTTTGAATGAGGTGTAACTGGGTTTTTAATGGTGTACTAAGTCATAACTACTGCTGAACAACCTCTCTGGCCATGATAAACTATTTTTACATTTGCGGAATATCACATTTTTCCATTATGATAAAACGCTAATAGAATGTTAGGCTGCAATTTTGCCTGCCTGGGCAGGTCCATGGTGGGAAAGGTTGGTGGTGGGCCACAAGCCCATTGCTGCCTTCATCCCGCTGCAAAAAAAGATTTTACCGTAATGGGCTTTGTTAAGCCCGCCCTGTGCGTTACCCGGCCCAATTAAAAGGTGCGGATCTGGTGACGTCAGCGCTGACACGTTTGGTGCTGGTATTTTTAAAGGTGCCATGGCCCCATTTGTTCTCACTTCTGATTTGTAGACTTTAGTGTGCTGACAGTCTTTCATTGTGTGGAAGATGACTTCTCAGAGGCAGAGGGCTGCTCCTCACTTCAGCGATGACTCCCTCCATGTTCTTGTGGAGGGAGTCCGAGCACGCAGGGAGGTTCTCTCCCCTGCCAGTGGGCGGAAGAGCCTCCGCAGGAGACCAAGGCAACAGATAGCAGAGGAGGTTACGAGGTCAGTGGTGATGCACACCTGGGTGCAGTGCCGCAAGTGCTTTAATGGTCTTCTAAGATCAGGAAAGGTGAGCATGAAGCCACACTTCCCTTCATGCTACTGTGCCTATCATCTCCATCACTCTGCATTCCCAACCCTACTCCTGCACATCCTTACTCAAACCAACATCCCTTGCACCTTCACCCATCCCTCTCTATCTATCTATATTATCACATCCCCTTCTTACTAAGCACCCCTCACACTGACCCTCATCCTAATGCAATGATACCAACTAACAACACACAAGGAGGCAACTTGGTATTGCCACCCCACTCTATCATAGTCTCCCTCTAAATGTTCATTCCTTACACTCATTCCATCACTCTCACTCAACATTCTCTTCTTTCCCTCGTTGCAGGAAAAGAGAGCCCCCAATAAGAGGGAGAGGGAGAGAACGGGAGGAGGGCCTCAATCGATGCCAATTCTGATGAGTGCAGAGGAGGCAGCCCTGGACATTAGTGGAGTGGTGAACAACTTCTTCTTAGGCAGTTCCTCGGAACTGAGGATGACTTGCTTCCACATTAAAAATGAGTTCGCAGGTGACTGATGAGTCCAATGCGGGACTTACAGTCTCTGTCACAGGTGGGGCAGACGGTGGTTGAAGGGACAGGTGGGTGGGGTGCTTGGGTTGACGTGCGCTCCTTGCGCTGCCTGCGCTTGACTTCCGCTTGCTTCCGGCGAAGAGACTCGAGGTGTTCGGCGCTTTCCCGGATGCTTCTCCTCCACTTTCTGCGGTCTTGGGCCAGAGATTCCCAGGTGTCGGTGGGGATGTTACACTTTTTCAAGGAGGTTTTGAGGGTGCCCTTAAAGCATTTCCTCTGCCCACCTGGGGCTCTCTTGCCATGCCGGAGCTCCGAGTAGAGCGCTTGTTTTGGGAGTCTAGTATTGGGCATGCGGACAATGTGACCCGTCCATCGGAGCTGATTCCCAGCATCAAAGCTTTGACTATGCTCAATGTTGGCCTGAGCAAGAACACTGACGTTGGTGCGCCTATCCTGCCAGTGGATTTGCAGGATCTTGCGGAGGCAGCGTTGGTGGTACCTCTCCAGATTTTTGAGGTGCCTGCTGTACATGGTCCATGTCTCTGAGGCATATAGCAGGGCGGGTATCACTGCTGCTCTGTAGACCATGAGCTTAGTGCCGGGTTTGAGGTCCTGGTCTTCAAACACTCTCTTCCTCAGGCGACCAAAGGCTGCACTGGCACACTGAAGTCGGTGTTGGACTTCGTCGTCGACATCTGCCCTTGTTGACAGTAGGCTGCCGAGGAATGGACAGATCTGACAGGTTTTACAACCGCAGTGACTGCGAGTGTGCAGAAAATGGAGGAGCCCATCTCAAACATGACCACCACCATGGCGTACTCACTCGCGGCTGTTGGTTCCTCCATGGATAGGATGGCCACCTGCATGGAGGACCTAATGTACCAGTTGCACGAGCACATGGATTCTATTCAAAATAGATGGGCATCTATGGAGGATAGATGGGCATCTATGGAGGATAGGTGGGCATCTATGGAGGAGAGAAACCAAAGGCTCATAGATGTCCTTGCTAAGAGGAATGTCAGTATAGACGTGGGTCCTCATGGCCCCACTGATATGCAGCAAGGCGCTCTCCAGCTACTTGCTAGCAGAGAAGTGCGGGTGGCCCATGAGAGGGATGATGGTGGGAGGGGACATGGAAGTGGGGGCTCCTCTCCAAGCACTCACACTTCTCCCCCCTTGCCAACCCCTTGGTCAGAGCCCCAGATGCTTCCCCGGATAGCCATGGCCGAGTTTGCCCCTGCACAGTCGCAGGAGGAGTAGACTTTGGCGGGGCCCTCAAAGGCTCCAAAACCCAGAGGACGAGCACCAACGGCATCTAAGCAGGCGCAGCAGGGAAGTGAGGAGGCTGCCTCTACCTCTGCTGAAGCCACAGGGGTAGCACCACGTAGAAGCACTTGGAAAAGTAAAATGCCACACAAATAGAGTCACAAGGGTAGTCACTTGGGTGTTTTCTTAAATGTTATTGTCAAGTTTATGTTCAATTAATTTCTTGTATTAAATAATTTATTTAGGAAACTTTGCGGTCCTTGCCAAATGTGTGTGCACAATTGGAAGTGGCAGAGTGAACGGTCAGGGCTAATTTAAGCTCCAGCAATGGTGGTGACAATGAAAAGAACGGACTGGTCATTGTAGGGATGCTTTATGGTGTTGCTGCGGGGTGGTGCCAACCTGCCTATGCATGTGGCAGCCACATGGCTGTGCTGAGTAAAGTTAACTAAATCTGGCTATGGTGAGGCCAGCTCCTCCGGGTCTTCCTCATCCTCATTTTCAACCTGATGCTCCTTCTCCTCCTCCTTCGAAGAGGCTGTGCGCTCTGCGCCTTGCACCTCATGCAGCGCTAATCCTCGCTGCTGCGGTATGTTGTGAATGGCACAGCAGACCACGATGATTCTGGAGGCCCTGGCTGGTGCATACTGAAGGGCTCCTCCAGGCATCTGAAGCACATTTTGAGCAGCCCCACTGTCTGCTTTATGAAACTTCTGGTGGAGATATGGCTTTGATTGTAATGTTCCTCAGCCTCTTTTGTTGGCCTCCTCAAAGTTGTCATGAGATATGTCTTCAGTGTATAGCCCTTGTCTCCAAGCAGCCAGCCACAAAGACTGTTTGGAGGTGCGAAGAGCTAGACTGGCACAGGACGTAAGAGTCATGGCAACTGCTAGGGAACTTGGCGCACACATGCATAATGATCTTCCTATGGTTGCAGAGGAGCTGCACATTGAGTGAGTGGAAGGCCTTGTGGTTGACAAAGACGGCTGGGTTCTGATGGGGTGCCCTGAAGGCCTGTGTGTGCAGGCGATGATGCATTTCACCCGTGGGAAGCCAGCCAGAGCTGCAAAGCTGAGTGCACGCTCAGCAACACTGCCTTCATCAATGGCAAAGCTGATATAATTGGCGGACTTGTCAAAGAGGGCATCGGTGACCTGTGTGATGCATCTGTGGGTGACCGACTGCAAGATGCCACAAATGTCTGCTGCAGATGCCTGGAAAGAGCCTGAAGCAAAGAAGTTGAGGGCAAGGGAGACTTTGACAGCTACTGCTAAGGTGTGTCCACCCGTTCCTCTGGGCTGCTGTCTTGCTCCAGCAATGTGCAAATGTCTGCGATGACCTGGCGCAATAGCCTGAACCTCCTGAAGCACTGCTGCTCAGTCATGTTGAGGAAGCTCATCTTCTGCCTGTATACCCTGTGTTGGAGGTATTGCCTCCGGCACGGTCCAGCCCTGCGCTGAAGCCCTCTGTTCTGTGCAGCATCAGGTCATTGAGGAGAAGGTTGGCGCTCTTGTTGTTGGTGCTGTTGGTGTGCCTGGTTCCGCTGGTGTTGCAGCTGATCGTCGTCAGATTCTGAGGACTAAGGTGAGACAGTATAAACCGTATTCATTCTGATGTAATAGATGGCAGGTGAACTTGAGATTACAGAATCGATCTGTCAATGGGGAGAGAGGTTGTTCCAATGAGGTGACACTGGATAGAGAGTTTGCTCCAATCACTTGCAACCTGTATAAAGCTCAATCTGTCTTCCAAATGCATAAAGCAACAGCTTCTGAGCTTGGAAAGTGAACAGCAGTGAGAAGGGAGCTTTTATACCACATTTGCAGCTGTCAACTAATCAGATGATTCCATGCTGATTCAACTCTTGACCTGCTGACCTGATGTGATCCCCGAGCAGCATGGACCCCATGGGCGACCTCGTAAAATGTTAAGGTGAGCTTAAAACACTTTGTAATGGGCTGTTAACAAGGTCATAATGACCTGAATTGCCTCCCTCGCCACTGTGTGTTGGGTCTGTTCAGCCCTGACAGACCTGACATCTGGGAAAGGTGTGTGGCGGCGGGTTGACAGCGGGGTCCCGACCTGCTGTCCAAAACATTTTTTCCCCACCCAACCCGCCACCGAGCGTGCCCGCTGACCCCCGAAAAATTCCCCCCTTAGCCTTCATCTCAAGGGAACTGGAATACAAAGTGGTGGCTGTTATGCTACAGTTATATAAAGCATCTGCGTTCAGTTCTGAGCAATGCACCTCGGGAAAGATATATTGGCCTTGGAGTGGGTGCATCACAGATTCATCAGACTGATACCAGGGCTAAAATGGTTAAATTATCAGGACCGGTTGCATAGACTAGGCTTGTATTCCCTTGAGTATAGAAGATTAATGGATGATCTAATTGAGGAGTTTAAGATGATTAAAGGATTTGATAGGGCGGATAGAGAGAAACTCTTTGCTCTGGTGAGGGAGTCGAGAACAAGGGGTATAACCTTAAAATTAGAGCTAGGACATTCAGGGGTGATGTCAGGATGCAATTCTTCACACAATGGATACTGGAAATCTGGAACTCTCTCCCCAAAAAAGCTGTTGAGATAGGTCAATTGAAAATGTCAAAACTGAGATTGATAGATATTTATTAGGCAAAGGTATTAAGGGATATGGAACCAAGGCGGGTAAATGGAGTTAAGATACAATAACAACAACCTGCATTTATATGATGCCTGTAATGTAGTAAAACATCCCAATGTGGCGGTACCACCGGTTGTCCCTTACATTGAGATACATAATTCCCTTTAACTTACCTTACTGTATGTGTCTGTTACTATACTCAGGCTTCTCTCCTGTACTCTGACGTCATGACGTCAGAGCTCGGAACCTTCCAACAGTAGAGCTCGGAACCTGCTGGCAGTTGAGCTCGGAACCTGCTGGCAGTTGAGCTGGGAAACTTCTAGTCAGTCCTCGTGGCGTCCCCGCTGGGGAAAGACCTACACCACGGTGCTCCTACAGTCAGCCATCTTACCTGCTGCCTTACCTGTTGTATTTAACCTGTTCCTGTAAATAAACAACTTATTTATAGTTCGTCGAAGTCGAACTTGATTATTTAGTGGTGATCTACACGAACCGCTACATTGGTGACCCAACGACGTGAGTACGGGAGCTCATCAATTCCAATGCTACAATTGGTGAACCGTATCCGTGAACGATTTTCACGGTAGCAACGTGTGCCTGAACCTCGTCTTCCCACAAGACGACCAACGCACAACCGACAAACAACCACAGAACAGCAACCGCCTCACTCCGCCAAAGGCGACCCCGTCTTTGCGAACGTATTCGCAAGGTAAGCGCAGCCTGGAGCAGATCCCGTTTGACACGGACAAAACTCAACCGGACCCCGTTTTTTTGTGAGCAATTTTTACAAAAGAAGCACGCCATGGAAGCACCAGCCGTTTTGCTGTCGCTACCGCAATCCAGGGAGCCACGGTCTCCCTCGTGCTTTATACCGATAGAAGCCCCGTTCGACGAGAACATCGATGTGGCGCCGACTACGCACTTGCTCACGGTCCCCGTACTCGTCTTTCCTACCGCCACACGGATCGTCCGCCTCTACGTCCACAGCGACAGCAAGTATACATCTCTCCAAGCGCGGGGTACAGCATGTTTGGGCCCACAAAATCGGAGCACGCCCTGCGGGGATACCACGAGGACTCACCCCCGTGAACCACGAGGACCCATCCCTCGTGAACCATGAGGACCCATCCCTCACAAACCACGAGGACCCTGCCCTCGTGAAACACGAAGACTCGTTCCCCGCCGCCGACGCACCAGCCCGTCAGCCTGCTGGTTGTGTTACCTACTACACGTTTCGGCGCGAACGAAAAGCATTGCCGCCCTCGCGGCTGTTTTCTCCTAAATCTACAACAACTACAAGTGTTGCCGCCCTCCAGGCAGAGTTTACCCCTCCCGAAAGCAACAACAACCTGGACCGTTGCCGCCCTTTCTCCAGTTGTCCCTTTAACAAACGCAAACGTCTACTGAAGCTGCACACATCGAGGACGGGCCCAACGGGCATCCTGCGGCTGCGATCAGCCACGTGAAAGTTGCTGGCCTCACCGATCACTGATCAACGCAGCAACTCTTCACCCTCCGTTGTGTTATCGTCGTAGCACTATGGCATGCACCGTTCCGTGCGTTCCAGCCTCCCGAAGGTTTCGCTCACCTGTCGGCGAGTTCACCGACCTCGCCTGTCAAGTCCTTCTGGATCGCTCGTTTGGCATTCCTGCAGAGTTCGTCAGAACAAGGACTTGTTTCAACATCAACGGAGACATCGCCCGCATCCGCCCAACCTGCCCGTCACTCTGACAAGGCCTGCTGTTTCGCACGTCTCCACGGTCCTTCGCCTGACGGATACGTTTTATTCGCCACGACACGCGTAAGGATCCGCTCACGAGCAACATCTTCAGACCTCGCCTACCAAGTCGAGACAGCACGACCGCCGTGACCACCAACTCGTCAGACCATCGCATCCTTGGACTTCCGTTAAAGCGAATTCTGGGGGGGCCTATGTGGCGGTACCACCGGTTGTCCCTTACATTGAGATACATAATTCCCTTTAACTTACCTTACTGTATGTGTCTGTTACTATACTCAGGCTTCTCTCCTGTACTCTGACGTCATGACGTCAGAGCTCGGAACCTTCCAACAGTAGAGCTCGGAACCTGCTGGCAGTTGAGCTCGGAACCTGCTGGCAGTTGAGCTGGGAAACTTCTAGTCAGTCCTCGTGGCGTCCCCGCTGGGGAAAGACCTACACCACGGTGCTCCTACAGTCAGCCATCTTACCTGCTGCCTTACCTGTTGTATTTAACCTGTTCCTGTAAATAAACAACTTATTTATAGTTCGTCGAAGTCGAACTTGATTATTTAGTGGCGATCTACACGAACCGCTACACCAAGGCACTTCACAGGAGTGTTATCAAACAAAATATGAAACCAAGCCACAGGTAGAATTGGCATGCATTGCGCCCATTTTTTGTGCTGAGAACAGGGACAAAGCATACCAATTTAGCAGTGGGACAGTCTGCGCTCAATCTGCGCAGGCGCTGGTCCTACTGCTAAATTCATGGACCCCATTGTTTTAGACCTAAAGCAGACATTTGGACCCTTGAGTGTGTTAATTAGTGGCCTATCGCCTGTCGAAGGACCCTTTTACAAAATTAGTTATCGGTTGGGCCTGCCCCGCACAGGATATGTAAACAGCCCCCACCACCACCAACGAAAAGTAGCAGGCAGTAGGAGTATGTGTACTGCTCCAACGCCATAGGTATCATGATCCCTGGAGCCAGGTCGTGGGGATGACACTGCTGGCAGTGATGGCCTCTGTGATCTGGTCCCACGTCCTTTTTTCTGGAGGGTCTCCTAGCCCCCTGTGGGTAGAGGACCTCTCTTGCAGTGTTGACCCCCTGCACAAAGCTGGAGTGCTGTGTCCGAGACCCTGGGTGCCCCTTCCCTGGCTTGTGAAGACATTTGTGTTAGTGCTGAAGCAATTTTCCCATTTTTTTTTAGATGCGGAAGGCAGTTCAGCTTTAAGAGCAGAAGACTGTTATTTGGAAATTCTTTAATTTTTTTTCAGAAGGCAGTTGAGCCGTAAGGGCTAAAAACTGCCTATTTTTAAAAGATTTTTTTTTTCATTTTATAAGGCAGTTCCCCTTTAGGGGACCAACAATGCTTTCTAAAATGACAGCCTTGCTTTAAGAGAAGGCTTTTCTTGCTGCAACGACGCTATGGCCATGCTACATTGGGGCCTCTTGCTGGCACTACCCCACAGAAACCAGCCTTGCAAGGTAAGTTTAGCGCTGGGCTAATGTTAATTAGCAACCAGCACCCCGATCCTGGTCCTGCCAGCACCATCAATTTCAGCGGGCGTTAACTCTGGCCTGCGATGGTACCGGCAGGTTTCCAGCGCTCTCCAATTTTTAGCCCTTTAACAACTGTGGGCACCAAGACCTCCTTGCGACAGTTTTCCTGGGCTTTCTGAATATTTGGTTGGCTACAAAATGGAATGGCACTTTTCCTCATTTTCCCCTTTTGCAATGAAGCGCTCACCTGTTTCAGGTGGGAACTTCCAACTTTTCCCCAGGTCTGATTGGAAAATGGAGTTGGGCCGATATTTTTGACAATATTTCAGGAAGACTCCTTGCTGCCCAGTTTCACAGTCCTACATGCTTCACACATATGCATGGTGTTGTTTCCAGCCAGCCGTTGGGACATCAGAAAGCACGGAACAAAACAAAGGTATTTGATCCATTTAGAGAGGGGAGCAGGTGGTGGACCTCACGGACAAGATGAGCTCAGAGAGCCCATGAGGGCAAATAGGAGAGATGCTCGAGAAAGAAGCAGGATCAGGTCTAGGGCATGGGGGAGACTAGGGTGTGGGCGGGGGAAGCAGCTGAATGGATGATCTCAGTCTTGGTGACAAAGAAGTCCATGAGCTCACTTAGCCATCCTATCCCTATGACCACCAATACTGTTACCAACCAAATATTTATCTGGTTTCTTTCTGATGGAGTTAAGTCACTCTGTCTCAACTGCTTTTGGCATATCTCTATTATCCTGTAAGAGAAAAATGTTTCTCCAAATCTCTAGCTTATTTTAAACTTGTGTCCATTAGTCTTGTGCTTATGGTCACAGCCCCATTCCGGAGACTTGAGCACATAATCTAGGCGACACTTCAGTGCAGTACTGAGGGAGTGCTGCACTGTCAGAGGTGCTGTCTTTCAGATGAAACGTTAAACCGAGGTCCCGGCTGCCCTCTCACGTGGGCGTAAAAGATCCCGTGGCACTATTTCGAAGAAGAGCAGGGGAGTTTTCCCTGGTGTCCTGGCCAATATTTATCCCTCAATCAACACCACTGAAACAGATTATCTGATCATTATCACATTGCTGTTTGTGCGACCTTGCTGTGCACAATTGGCTACAGTGTTTCCTACATTACCACAATGGCTACACTTCAAAAGTACTTCATTGGCTGTAAAGCGCTTTGGGCCTCTCTGAAGTCATTAAAGGCGCTATAGAAATGCAACTTCTTTCTTTCTGTGTGTCAAACAGGGCTCTTACAGCTACACCATTTATGCCTCTGTATGTTAAAGAACTGGATCATATTTCCCCTTAATCTTTTTACCAATGAAAACAAGTATAGTGAAATTAATCTTTCCTCACAACTTGGAGCCTTATGTCTTGGAATTATTCTTGTTGATGTCTGTCTGTCTGTTTGTTTTGCTACACTATCCCTATCCAGGAGGTATTCTCATACAGTATTACACTTCTCCTTTTTGTCTCTCAAAATTCTAGCAAAACCTGCCTTCAAATCAGGCTGAAGTAATATTTGCGAACTCATCTAGTCCACTCAATTATGCATAGAAACCATAAATCTAAAGGTCACTGTTGTGTATGATATCACACGGCTTAAACTTTTGAGCAAAGTGATTTTGAAGGGAAATGTCTGCTAATTTAAATTGAAAGTGTACGGTTTACACATTTGCACCATTAATTCACCTTGTCACACTGTTCACAATGTTTATCTTAGCATGTCAAGTGATTCTGAAGATAACATGAACAGTTGCATACAGAGGATATAAACTAATCTGAGTCCTATCTGATGGTAGTGTGAAAAATGATAGGAGATACAGTGAAAAATGAACAATCATGACATGTCTGTGTTGTTTCCATTAATATTTTTACAACATTACAACTTCCTACATTACAACAGTGACTATGGCCACGATTTTGCCGGCGCCCAGAGAGGCGGGTCAGAGGTTAAAGTCCTATTGATTGATGGCGGGTCCCGAACCCGCCGTCAACCCGCCTCCAAACAGCCTTCCCAAGTGTCGGGTACCCGTTTTGCGAATGGACCCGACACCTAGCGGGAAATGGATTAAAGGCAATTACCTGCCTATTAACAGTAGTGTTCAGCCTGTTGTTCGATTTTCCCACTTCTGGGTCGGGTTTCCCGATGTCCGGACACCACGCCAGGTAAGTGTGGCGTGTTGTGAGTCTGGTTTAATGTTTGTGAAAAGATGATAGCTGCAGAAGTGGTGTGAAGGATGCAGTTTTGCACATGGTGAGTTTCAGAGCAAAGAAAATGTTGGTTACTGCATTTCTAGAACATATACAGATTTCTTTAGCTTACAAGTTTTTAAATCCAACAATATGTCCAGTGCCACCTCATTGGAAGAACCTCTCTCACCAGTGACAGATCGCTTCTGTCATCTCATCTGCAGCTACCATCTATTCCAGCATATGGAGGGAATCATTGGAGAGCCTGGGTGCAAGAGTTCACCTTTGTGCAGTGATTGTCAGTGTTTTCAGCACCTCAATGCTGTCAAACACTGAGAAATCAACTGTCAAAATAAAATTGTGCATGGTCCCTTTGAGGAAACTGGCAGAGAACGCGTCATCAAATGACGTCATCAGACCTGCTTCCTGTTAATTGGCAGGGCGGACTTAACAAGGTCAATCAAGGGAAAAATCACGTCTGTGGAGTGGAGGCAGCTGGGGGCTGGACCGGAACCTGGTAACCAGCTGACCCGCACCCATCCCGACGCCGAACGCAAAATCGCGGCCTACACTTCAAAAAGTACTTAATTGGCTGTAAAGCGCTTTGGAACATCCAGTGGTCATGAAAGGCGTTATATAAATGCAAGTCTTTCTATCTTTTTTTATGCAGGCTTATTGAGAAATACAAAACCCAGCATATCCACAATACTATCAGAATCAAATTACTGTGTTAATCTCAAAGGAAAAACTGTTCAAGAACTGAGGGCAGCAAATATTCACTTACTGAAATCAAGTTGAGGCAGAATTACACAGAATTTGCTCACCCTGATTTGTAGGCATAAGATTGATTGAATTGGGCACAGGCTGCAGTACTCATCTGTCCAGACTCTACCAAGAGAGTTCAGGACAGTCTGTGCGTGCCAAGGCAAGGTTCACTACTAATGAGTCAAACTGGAAAAAGGTCAGACCAATGCATTAAAGTGTGTGCTCCACATTGAGTCAAAGTAATAATGTTAGGGAAGTTCTGACTGACATCTGTCAAAGCGATACTGATAGAACGAGATAATGTCACTGTTCCCATTGCTGTTATACTCTTCCTTTAAGAGCTTAAATACATAGAATCGTAGAATGGTTACAGCACGGAAGAAGGCCATTTGGGCTGTCGAGCCCATGCTGACTCTCAGCTAGTCTCACTCCTGTGCCCTTTCCCCGTAGCCCTGCAATTTTTTTTCCTTCAGATACTTATCCAACTCCCTTTTGAAAGCTAAAATTGAGCCTGCCTCCACTACCCTTTCAGGCAGTGCATTCCAGATCGCAACCACTCGCTGTGTAAAAAACTTTTTTCTTATCTCGCCTTTGGTTCTTTTCTCAATCACCTTCAATCTGTGTCCTCTGGTTCTCGACCTTTCTGCCAATGGGAACAGTTTCCCTCTATCTACTCTGTCCAGACCCCTCATGATTTTGAACACCTTTATCAAATCTCCTTTCAATCTTCTCAGCTCCAAGGAGAACAACCGCAGCTTCTCTAGTCTATCAATGTAACTGAAGTCCCTCATTCCTGGAATCATTCTCGTAAATCTTTTCTGCACCCTCTCTAAGGCCTTCACATCCTTCCCAAAATGTGGTGCCCAGAATTGGACACAGTACTCCAGTTGGGGCCGAACCAGTGTTTTATACAGGTTCATCATAATTTCCACACTTTTGTACTCTATACCATTGTGTATGAAGCCCAGGATTCCGTAAGCCTTTTTAACTGCTTTCTCAACCTGCCCTGCCACCTTCAACGATTTATGCACACATACCCCCAGGTCTCTGTTCGTGCACCCCTTTTAGGATTGTACCATTTAGTTTATATGTCCTCTCCTCATTGTTTTTACCAAAATGCATCACTTGACACTTTTTTGCGTTAAATTTCATCTGCCATGTGTCTGCCCATTTCACCAGCCTGTCTATGTCTTCCTGAAGTCTATCACTCTCCTCCTCACTGTTCACTATACTTTCAAGTTTTGTGTCATCTGCAAATTTTGAAATTGTGCCCTGTACACCCACGTCCAAGTTATTTATATTTATCAAGAAAAGCAGTGGTCCTAGAACTGACCCCTGGGGAACACCACTGTATACCTTCCTCTAGTCTGAAAAACAACTGTTCACCACTACTCTCTGTTCCCTGTCACTTAGCCAATTTTGTATCCAAGCTGCTACTGTCCCTTTTATTCCGTGGGCTTCAACTTTGCTGGCAAGCCTATTATGTGGCACTTTGTCAAACGCCTTTTGGAAATCCATATACACCACATCAACTGCATTACCCTCATCAACCCTCTCTGTTACCTTATCAAAACGCCCGATCAAGTTGGTTATACATGATTTGTCTTTAACAAATCCATGCTGGCTTTCCTTAATTAATTCACTCATATCCAAGTGACTGTTGATTTTGTCCCTGATTACTGTTTCTAAAAGCTTCCCCACTACCGAGATTAAACTGACTGGCCTGTAGTTGCTGGGTTTATCTTTACACCCTTTTTTCTAAGTCTTTCTTTCTTTTTTTTGAACAATGATGTAACATTTGCAATTCTCCAGGCCTCTGGCACACCCCCGTATCTATGGAGGATTGGAATATTATGGCCAGTACCTCCGCGATTTCGGCCTTCAATTTCCTCAGCATCCTAGAATGCATCCATCCGCTCTTGGTGATTTATCCACTTTACGTGCAGCCAGCTTTCTAATACCTCTTTATCAATTTTTATCCTATCAAGTGTCGCTACTACCTCCTCCTTCACTATGTCTATGGCAGCATCCTCTTCCTTGGTGAAGGCAGATGCAAAGTACTCGTTTAGCACCTCAGCCATACCCTCTGCCTCCATGCATAGGTCTCCTTTTTGGTCCCTAATCGGGCCCAACCCCTCCTCTTACAACCCTTTTGCTATTTATATGCCTATCGAAGACTTTTGGATTATCTTTTATGTTGGCTGCCATTCTATTCTCATATCTTCTCTTTGTCCCTCTTATTTTCTTTTTCACTTCTCCTCTGACCTTTCTATATATAGCCTGATTCTCAGATGTATTTGCAACCTGACATCTGCCACACCCACTCTTTTTCTGCTTCATCATATTCTCTATCTGTTCGTCATCCAGGGAGCTCTGATTTTAGTTGCCCTGCCTTTCTCCCTCGTGGGAATGTACCTCAACTGTACCCAAAGTATTTGCTCTTTAAAGTAGCCCATTGTTCCACTACAGTTTTGCCTGCCAATCTTTGATTCCAGTTTATCCGGGCCAGATCCGTTCTCAGCCCACTGAAATTGGCCTTCCCCCAGTTAAACATTGTTACTCTAGATTGCTCCCTGTCTTTTTCCATAGCTAGTATAAACCTTATGATATTATGATCAGTGTTCCCTAAATGATCACCTACTGACACTTGCTCCACTTGACCTACCTCATTCCCCAGAACCAAATCCAGCAATGCCTCCTCCCTCGTCGGGCTGGAAACATACTGATGAAGAAAGTTCTCCTGAACACACTTCAGAAATTCTTCCCCTTCTCTGCCCTTAACACTATTACAATCCCAGTCTATATTAGGATAGTTGAAGTCCCCCATTATTACTGCACTATAGTTCTTGCACCTCTCTGTAATTTATCTGCAAATTTGCTCCTCCATATCTTTACCACTATTTGGTGGTCTATAGAATACATGTGGCAAATACTTAACAAAAGTCCACTCATGAGATAGAAGTGTTGCATTGTCAACCTTGTGATGAAAAGTGACCCAAACTTATCACAGCAACTTACATCTTCTGATTCATTTAAATGAACTGTGTGATTAGCAGAAGGAAACCGTTTAGAGGTTGGAAACAAAATACATGTGCATCAAAAAAAACACATTTTGAAATTTCTGCAGTAAGATGTTGATATAATGTTCAGTTCATGTCCTGTTGGCATAAATCAAGCCAAAACCATTGTGTGTTTTCCTCATGTCTCCAAAGTTAGCAGCACTGCATCAATATACAGGAAACTCTTTTTTATCTGGCACCGACGGGACCGGCGTGGTGCCGGTTTATCAAAAAGTCCGGATTACAGAGAGGTATAGCAAAAGGTACGAGAGCCCCGTACACGGCCACAGATCCAGGCATCCCTGTTGCATAGCAACAGGTGCAGGAACCCTGGTTACATGGCCATAGATCCAGGAACGGCCACTAATATGAAGTAAAACTTACCTGAACCTACTCCTGAATTTTGCCGGTTAATAGAGATTTCTGTTTATTTAGGTGCCGGTAAATCGAGAGTTTCCTGTAAATACATCCTCTCATGGTGCAGGACAGCCTGTACTGTTACCCATCCATCAGGAAAAAAAATCCCAGAGCCGGAACATAAAGCTGCAAACCATGACTTTCAAACAATTGCGCACTCATGTTTGTTTGTTGCTGCTGGCGCAATAGAGCCCTCCTTGCAACAAAAAACTGGGCAGATTCTATAGCATCCGGGGCCCAAACTATTACAGAACCATTTCTATTAGAAGAATTAACTAATATGAATACAGTATCAGTGTTCACCTGAGGACCTGGGGACATATGTGTGGCATTGTTTATACAAACAGTTCACTTTGAGGGAGATGGAAGGAACTTACTTTCATAGCGAATCTGAAAACCAACACTTGATCGACTGTTGTCGGTAGTTAATAGAAGGTACATGTAATTGCCAGTGCTGATCAGAAACTGGGGTGCTTGAGTGCCATGGTATTCTCCTATTAAAGGCGATGAATTAACGGACCCATCCCGGATTTCTAATGTGTCGTAATTAACTTCAGTTTGAAACCTGGGAACAAAAAAAAAAACAATTCAATCAATTTACTAATTTACAAACACCTCTGGGGAAATGGCCAAACAGAATAGTGCACAGATTACTCTACACCACAATCCTTATAATATTCTGAGAGTACACCAGTGATTAAATAAAAATGTATGAATTTTCTTTTTAAATTGCAGGATAGAAAATCTATCTAATTGAGATATGCTTGTCTCAAACAAAATATAGCTGCTGATTTACATTAACAAATTTTAATAGAATTAGTACATAAAATATAAGAACATAAGAACATAAGAAATAGGAGCAGGAGTAGGCCAATCGGCCCCTCGAGCCTGCTCCGCCATTCAATAAGATCATGGCTGATCTGATCCTAACCGCCAATCCACTATCACAGAACCATCTCCTGAATCTAACAGAATTAGACACACGAAATAGGAGCAGGATCAGGCTACACGGCCCCTGGGCCCGCTTCGCTACCCACAGGGCCATGACCGATCCGAACCTAGACTCATGTCCAAATTCCTGCCCGCTCCCCGTAACCCTTAATTCCCTTTATTTCTAGGAAACTGTCTATTTCTGTTATAAATTTATGTAATGATGTAGCTTCTACAGCTTTTTGGGGCAGCATATTCCATGGACCTACCACCCTCTGAGTGAAGTAGTTCCTCCTCATCTCAGTTTTGAAAGAGCAGCCCCTTATTCTAAGACTATGCCCCCTAGTTCTAGTTTCACCCATCATCGGGAACATCTTCCCCGCATCCACCCGATCCAACCCCTTCACAATCTTATATGTTTCAATAAGATCGCCTCTCATTCTTCTGAACTCCAATGAGTAGAGTCCCAATCTACTCAACCTCTCCTCATATGTCCATCCCCTCATCCCCGGGATTAACCGAGTGAACCTTCTTTGTACTGACTCGAGAGCAAGTATGTCCTTTCTTAAGTATGGACACCAAAACTGTACGCAGTATTCCAGGTGCGGTCTCACCAATACCTTGTACAACTGAAGCAATACCTCCCTATTTTTATATTCTATCCCCCTAGCAATGAAAGCCAACATTCCATTGGCCTTCTTAATCACTTGCTGCACCTGCATACTAACCTTTTGAGTTTCGTGCACCAGGACCCCCAGATCCCTTTGTACTTCAGTACTTTCCAGTTTCTTGCCATTAAGATAATAACTTGCTCTACGATTTTTCCTGCCAAAGTGCATAACCTCACACTTTCCAGTATTGTATTCCATCTGCCAAATCTCTGCCCACTTACTTAGCCTGTCTATGTCCCCTTGCAGGTTTTTTATGTCCTCCTCACTCACTACTTTCCCTCCCATCTTAGTATCATCTGCAAACTTTGATATGTTACACTCGGTCCCCTCCTCCAAATCGTTAATATAGATTGTAAAGAGTTGGGGACCCAGCACTGACCCCTGGAAATCACCCCATGCTATAAATTGGTTTGAATTGCTATGTGCTATAAATACCCCACACCCTGATAAATTAATTTTAATTACCCCACATTCTGGGGGAAATTTTAACCTAATCCACCCACTGGGAAACGGATGGGATCGGATGCAATGTTGATTTTACACCCCGCCCGATTTTACTCTCCATTGAAGTCAATATAGAGTAATATTAGACGGGGTGTAAAACCACCCTTCTACCCGACCCTGTGGATTTCCCGCCCGGTGAGTTAAGTTTAAATTACCCCCCATGAATTTGTTTTAATTCTTCATATCTGTGTGATGAATAGATTAAGATTATATATGTTTCTTAGAGTTCCCAGGCTTCTTACATTATGGGCAGCGAGACTCCCCCAAAGGCTTCATGGGCAAAGGAGCTGCATCGTTTTGTCCTGATACAGGTAGGCCACAGAGGTCTCAGGTTTGAAGCCTGCTCTGTGCTTAGTTGAGCAATTTCAATTGGGTGGTCGCAAGGGTATATAATTCACCTCAGCTTCCCTGACATAGGGATGGACAAAATTAACCATCATTAACTAGTGACCTCTCCTGGAACTGCACATCTGAATATCAGATCAGGACAGGTTAGGCTTGGCTGTGATGATTCACATGGCTGGCTAAGCTGACAACATTCAATGATCAGGCTTGTATATAAAGAACAGCGCTTGGATGAGGTAACAGAGGATTTTTGCTGACTGTGAAACCATTTCGCATTATGAGTCACCTCTTTCAGGAGAGGAAAGGGGGTAAAGAACATGAATAAAAAAGATATATGGGTGGAAATTCAGGCCCATTTAGTGTGTGAATTTAGCACAATCTAGTCTGGGAGAAGGGGTGTGCGATGGAACTAGTTTCTTTCCTTCCCTGGTCTTACTGAGAAATTCCAATAATGAAGAGGTAGAGGCTTCTTCTGCCTTCATCCCTTTGCCCTCTCTTTTCCCCCATCCCCCCACCCCAGGTTCTGACGTGCCAGGCTCCATGGAAATCCTCCTGATTCCACCAGTCATAAAACCAGCGGGAGGGATGCCTTTACGAAGCAGTTGTAGTGCCTTATAGCAGCTGGACGTGGGATCCGCTATGTCATATCCAAACCACAATCGATCTTAGAGATGGACTGCCATTCAGAGAGTGACAAATCAATAACTGAGCAGCCAGCATTCAAAATTATGTACTTTGAAAAGTTAGGCCAGACCAGCCTGTGCCTTCACCGCAACAGATGATATCCCACTGTCCCCATAGGCCAGATGCCCTGAAAGGATTATTACTAGTCCTAGCCCCTTTAGGGCTACCTCGGATCAGGCGTATTCCTCAGACATTCACTTTCATCTAATGTTTGAGGTAGCCGAATCCTAAAGACGCTTAATTGGGTCTAAAGGTCCAGACTATCTCTCCCTAAAGGAAAGGAACAACCTGAAGATGTTACCATCCTCCAGATAGCAGTTTTAATAAGCTTAGCTAGACTGTAACCTTCCGAATA
This sequence comes from Somniosus microcephalus, assembly GCF_052327205.1. Lineage (NCBI taxonomy): Eukaryota > Metazoa > Chordata > Chondrichthyes > Squaliformes > Somniosidae > Somniosus > Somniosus microcephalus. Next base: position 28,316,584 of record NC_140995.1, on the reverse strand, counting down.
TTATGAGGGTCCGGAAAACTCCCTCAGAATTCTGCAACTCCTCACCAAGGAGCGTACAGAGATTGAGTTCGTGAGTTTGATACAGAAGTATTATGTGAGACAATTCTAAAAATATATAGATTTATTAAAGAACTGACATGTAATTACAGTAGGTGTTTCAATCACAACATTAACAGTTCCAAAAACAGAAAGCTTACAATTCTATTATCAGAGATCCTTATTCTCAAATCTTAACTTCACTACATTTTTACAGTTCTTAGTCTTTTTCCAGGATATACACCAAAATCAAATACCTTTGATACCCGAGGTACAAAGAGGTGTAGACTTACAGAGCCTGCCTTTGAAGCCGAGAATCGCTTTGCCCCTTCAAGCGAGTCTATCATCCCATTTGAAAGTTCAATTTTTATACCCTTTTGCAGTGGTATTTCCTTTGAAGTTTTCTGCTGATGTAAGCTAATTATCTCTAGTCATTTTTCTGCTGACCCCTGCTAGTCTTACAGTTAGATCAGCTGGTAGCATTAAAGAATTATGCCTCTACCCTAGGTGTTCGAAGCTTATCATAAAAAACGGTGTAACCAGCAGGTGCATCTATTTGATGTCATTTTTACCAAGGTCTTCTGTTTGTGTCTTTTTATGATGTGTAATTTAAAACTCCTCAACCAGGGTGAGCTGTGCAATTCTTATTTACCTCAGCTGGTTGCAACACAGAATCGTGTCTCCTGTGTTTCATTTGATGTCATTTTTACAAAGGCATATGTTTCTTAATTTTCTGTGTTTCTTTTCAAAGTGTAATTTAAGACACCTTAACAGGGTGTACCATTGTCTTTTTTCCAGTGCTGCAAACTTCAGGAGCCTCCAACCTCCTGTTTCAATAAGGCTATTGATTCAGTGTCAACAACTTATCTTATCTCAATAGCCTGAATGCTGTTCACAGCTTCTCCATTGTTGAGGCTTTTAGATTCCCAAACCCAGTTTGTCATGTTTCAATAAGGCTAGAATTATTTCATAGAATGGTGTATTCTCCTGAATATGGCTTATTCCTTCACAGCCCCATTAGCACTGTTAACAGCACAGATGCCTGCCCCTATCATTCCCTGAGCATTGGATGAGGTTAAGGCAAGGGCTAGCAGGCAGGCAGATGTCCCATCCTGCTGGACTTCTGGCAGTGAAGCAAGGCTCTCAGAATCTGGGTTATATCATTCAAATTGTAAATTTTACTGGCTGTCAAGAATGCCAAGAATGAATATAAAATGGGACAAAAAAAATCAAAGCACTGTACTTTAATTTAATGCAACTGACTTGCATTTATATAATTTGTCTTGAGTGTATGCAGTGAAATGTAAAAGAGTTGGTAGCCAAAATAGACATCATTACACAATGGGATACTAATGTATGAATGCTTAATGTATTTGTCTGAAATTCCTTTCTCCACTGTTCCATTTAACACCTATGCTAAAATAGCAAAAGAGTAATTTCAGACCAACGCATTAGACTTTCAAATTGTCGTAGCATAAATTCAGGCCCCCAAGACTTACTAGATGTTACAGCATTAAAAGCCTCTCCTTTGTTGGACAATTTTGCTAAAATGTAACTACACAAACAAGGTCAAAAAGATAAATAAATTGACAGACACGCATGGATGATCATTTTTAAGCAGGCTTAATGAAACAGTTCAGTACAATGATCAAAAGAGGCTGTTGTTTGCCGAGAGGGAGAGAGAGAGACTTTCAGTTCAAATCCAGGTCTGAGAGAGAGAGATGCAACAGAGTTAATCTTTCAGTGAATGTGTATTGAGCATCACAAATAAATTAACAGCTTTCACAGAATTAATTGCACATCACAAATTTGTCCCAGGATAGGAATCCTAATACTCAGCTAAATGTTTGCGAGCCAAGATGTTAGTTGTTCCAACAAAACACAACTTTCCTGAGGATAATGTGTAGGCAGACTGGAAACAAAGCTCGGTCTCTGGCTTACAGTAAGTACCCCAGCCTTACCCTTCCACCTTTAGTATATTTAGTTCCAGTGATATTTTTCTATCCTGTGTCCCAAGCCAGAGGGAAATGAATCTTTAAAATCAACATGCCTATTTGTGCTAACATATAACTTGACTTTCTCCTGTACAATGCACTTGAAATTTGAGCAGACTTTCTTAATGTAAGCATTATTCCTACCCCCAAATCAAAATTAAAAATATAACTAGAGTACAAATGATTTCTTTTAAGACTGCACCTGGAGTACTGCATACAGTTTTGGTCTCCATATTTAAGGAAGGATATACTTGCATTGGAGGCAATGCAGAGAAGGTTCACTAGGTTGATTCCTGGGATGAAGGGATTGACATATGATGGGATGGTTGAGCAGGTTGGGCTTATACTCATTGGAGTTTAGAAGAATGAGAGGTGATCCTATTGAAACATAAGATTCTGAGGGGGATTGACAGGGTGGATGCTGAGAGGATGTTTCCCCTAGTGGGGGAATCTAGAACTAGGGGGCATAATTTCAGAATAAGGGGTCGCCCATTTAAGACGGAGATGAGGAGGAATTTCTTCTCTCAGAGGGTCGTGAATCTTTGGAATTCTCAGAGAGCTATGGAGGCGGAGTCATTGAATATATTCAAGGCGGAGATTGACAGACATTTGAACTACTGGGGAGTCAAGGGGTATGGGGAGAGAGCGGGAAAGTGGAGTTGAGGCCAAGATTGGATCAGCCATGATCTTATTGAATGGCGGAGCAGGCTCAAGGGGCCGATTGGCCTACTCCTGCTTCTGTTTCTTATGTTCTTATGTCTTCAGTCAACAGCATGCACTGCTTTGTGCATTGTTGCTTTTGTCTCCTTCTCTCCTGAAGGCACTGACTCGTGCAAGAGTACAGTTCCACATGCAAAAGCAACCCTCCATTACCTCATCTAAGTGGCCTTACCCAACATCCTTAGCACATGGGCAGAGACAGCATTTTAGCAATACCAATGTCTGAGCTACGACAACACAGATCAGGGATCAAACCTATACCTTTCCTGATGCATAAGACTCAGTAGCACACCAGGCCCAGCATTTGGCAACTGAGCCATCAAAGGGAGTGCTGACATTTCTAAAGTTCTAGCTTTAAATAATTATTTGAAATTTGCATAAAAAAGACATTTGAAGAAGCTACACCAATTTACTGTGCATTTTGTTTAAATTAGATCAACATTAATAATGACTAATGAAGCACATATTTAAGTGCCCACATCTTAGTAAAATAACAGTTTAAGCAAATATGGCTGATACCGAGAATTCACAAAAGGACTGGGTGTTTTGCTGAATAATAAACCATTGGGTCTCAGCAGTCTGTAGGGCAAGTGAGTTATGCATGTTTGATTTACCAGTATATATTTTACAGTATATAACTCAGTCCTATTGTGTATTTTTTCATATTATAACTTGTATGATAGCTAGAAATATTTGACAAATTTAGCATAAGTACATAAATGCACTGAAGTGTCCAGACTACACAAGTTACATGCTGAGATCCATGAGATGCCGCAGTTCAAAGGGAGCCATACAAACCTTTTTCAAGAAAAAGTCCCATGAAGAATCTTCTTATGTGGGAAAGAGAACTGGATTTGAATGACACAGTGGGTTAACACACTGAACTCTGATTTCTGAGATTTGGGTTTAAATTTATTCCAGTTAACTGGGATGAAACACTTTTCTCCCCTGGGTGTAAGTGAAAGTTGGAAATCTACCTCATAGAGTTGGACAAGTGTGAGGTGGACAGTGACAGTGACTCAGAGGAGGGTTGTGGTACCATGGAATAGGGACCACCGAGAGGGGTGCGAGACAGGTCATCGTGGGAGATTCTAAAGTCAGGGTTATAGTCAACCTTTTTTTGTAGTTGTAAATATTACGGTGCCTCTGTGATGAAAGGGTGAAGGACATCGCAGAACTTGCAAGAAGGGAAGGAGGGCAACCAAAAACCATGGTCCATGTTGGAACAGTTGAGGTTTGGAAAAGGGATTTCAAGGAATTACGCTCTAGATTGAAAAACATGTCCTCAAAATGGTAATTTCTGTATTCTTTTCTGCACCAAGTGCTAGACAGGGTAAGGAAAAGAAGATTAGGAAGGTAAATGGTCTCCTTCTGTAAAATGTCTAAGGTTCTCTGAATAGGAACAATCAGCTGATGGCAACATTCCATTCATGTCATGATCTTGCCGGAGAATTCTACGGCCGCCCGTTATACGCAGCACCTGATATTCAGTTCCTGCGTATAGCCGGCGGTCGATCCTATATCGCCCGTTTTGCCCCACCGCCCGAGATGAATTTCTAGGCCTAGTTGCCATAGAGATGTCTATGTGTGCAACATTGAAGGATTATGAGTCAATTCTGTGAAATGAACTTCCTCTTTAAAGCTGGTTTTCACATTTAACTTCAACTGCATTTTTCTCCCAGTTTCCAGAATATACTAGCACTCTCTGCTGATTTCCACTTAAGACAAACTGCAGGAACATTTCTGTGATTGCAAGTCTTTGTTTATTGCAAGAGAGACTGGAATTCCATTACTGTTAAATTCTGGAAGTCGATTCAAATTCCAATATTGAACTTCCAGCAGCCCAAAGGTGGATTCTTTGAGAAATCTATAACATGATTAACAAACAGGATGTATGAGGATGGTTAGAATGGGGAATTCTCTGACACAAACCATTGTTGAAGTAGAATCCATCAATTATTTTAAAATGGAATTAGATCATTTCTTGAAAAAGAGGAATATTAAGAGGTATGGGGAGTGGGCAGAAAAGTGGAATTTAGACTAGATCCCTCACAAAGAATTTAAAAGAATTATAAACGATGGACCAAATGGCTTGTCTCTATGCTGTAATATTCTACAGTTCTATGCTATCTATAATTGTGCTCGTAATACTTAGTGGCAGAACATCAGGATTACAGTACTTTTTTTCCATTATATTAACAGGCTGTCAAAATTTGATTCCTTGAAACCTTGCTATAATGTAAAATGAGTGTTAGCTGTCTATTGAACTATTGGACAAATATATTTGAGATCCATTTTTCAACATTTGCAATTTAATCCTGCTTCTGGTATTAATAAGAAAATGCATATTTTGAGACAGATAATGATAAAAGGATTAAAGGTCAATTTATTTTTTGTTAAAAGAAATGAAAATGAATAACCTGTCAAATGTTATTTTGATGGAATGTCGTAGTTCTGCTTCAATCACCCATTCACAGTTCAGTGAGTCCTTGTAATATCCTGGCCATCCTGGAGATAGAATTACACCACTAGGTGCTGTCAAATGGCCACCACATGGTGCTGTCAGATAAGAGATAAAAATACAGAACTCTGTTTAAGTACAAACAACTTCATTCTTCAAGCAATCAAATATTTCACGTAACAAAAACATTGGCCCCAATTTTAACTCCAGGTGGATTCCCAGTAAAATTACAGTTGGGTGTCGATGATGTCATTGGACCGCAACATGCATATGTAAAGAAGAACCCTGTTGGCTCCGGGCGCAGGTCCTTGCTGCCTGTTCAGGAGAGCAGGTAAAAATCGCAGACGTTGCGATCATGGCGGTTTTCGGACTGTTAAGAGCCAGGGCGATGTTAACCGCCCACCCGCCAGGTTTCCTGCGGAGCGAGTAGGATCGAAATTGCCTGCAATGTATATGCTGCTATTTGTAAAGACTTCACAGCAGTAAAAGAGTTCTCAATGAATCAACAAGTACATTGTAGACAACACAGGTCAAGCCAAGGTGGTTGGTTATTATGCTGATGCAGTGTGCCACAGCATGCCAGTGATTTCTCATATGGTGAGTTTCCCTGATCTCACCCAAGCTCCACAAACGAAGGAGCAATGTAAGCTAAAGAGGTTTTCTCACAGGTAAGGAGGGACAAAAATGAAACCTGTGAACACCGGCTCCATTTTTATAGGGGTCTATCACTGGGTGTGCAAAGGGCCCACCTGTTTCAGGTGATAGTCCAATTTTAACATGGTACGAGCCTGCGCCGTGCATACTCTGACCAGTTCCACCAGCGATGGAACCGAAGAGGGCCGCTAAAAGTAGGTGTTGAATCATTGTCGTGGGCCCCGAAGGACAAGGACCACTCCTCCGAGGCCCACAAAAATAATCTGGGCTGCTGCTGCCCCGGGACCCCCACCCACTAAGATCGTGACCACCCCCCTCTCGAAACTTACCTTGCTGACAGCTACCCCAGCCCGATTTTGAGTCCTCAATCTGACAAGCAACACCGGGATGCCTAATTGGCACCCCGCACCTTGCCTGCCAAATTGAAATGATGTCAGGGCCTCTTCGCTGCCGGAACGGATGGCTGACCAACGCACTCCACTAGGCAGTGGCCCAAATGTCAAAATAGACCCTATTGAATTAAAGGGAATGTGGAGGCATAAATTGGAAATTGGCTGATGGGCGAGTAGTGGTCAAAGGAGTTTTTTTCAGATCAGAGGGATCTAAGCAATTGTGTCCCCAGGAGTCAATCTTAGGACCATTGCTGTATGTATGATCTGGAGCATGGTTGACTGTGCAGAGGATCACAAGTGATTTGAGAACATGGGTAGGTTAGTCGATTGGGTAGCTGGACAGTTAGATGAAATATAATGTCGCAAAAATAAATGAGGCGATACGTTTTGGGAGAAAGAATGAGGAAATGCACACGAAAAGGTGAAACTGTAGAAAGAATAGAAGAGCAGCGACACTTATATAGATAAATCTTTAAAAATGGGAAGACAATTAATAAAGCTGCAAAAAAGCAAATGGGATCCGAGGTTTTATAAATTGGGGCAGGGAGTACATAAGCAGAGGTAATACTAAACCTATATAAGTCTTTGGTTAGGCAGCGATTCGAATATTACGTCCAGTTTTGGGCACCCTACTTTAGGAAGGATAATAAAATGATGGACAGGGTACAGACTTACTAAGGTTATAGCAAAGATAAGAGCTTTTAGTTATGGAGGAGACACTAAAGTAACTGGGGCTCTTTTCATTAGAAAACTGAAGTTTAAATACGGATCTGATCGAGGGGTTTTGATAAAGTAAATAAGAACAACTATTTCCATTGGTCAATGATTCAGTAACTAAAAGTTATCACCTTCAGATCATCATCAAAAAAAAACCAAAGCAGAGGTTAGAAAATGTATTTTTGTTTACACACAGAGGGTTGTTAGGACATGGAATGTCCTACCAGAAGGAGCGGTGGAAGCAGAATCCAAAATAGCTTTTAACAGGAAAGAGGTTATACATTTGAAATAAATCTATATTTGTACAGAGGAAAGGCCAAGGAATGAGACTAAAGGGAATATGACATACATAGGACCTCAATGCAATTCAGGTGGTCGACTGGGTAGAGCATGCTCAGTAAAACCCGATGGTCAAGAGGAAAAGGCCCCAAAAAGATAAGTCTAAAATTATTTTTATGGGTCCAGGAGGAACAGGGATTCTTCTCTTGAGCTTTCAAGAATAATGTGGACCATTGCCACCACAAGCATCTTTCCCTTCACCCTCCCCACCCCAAGACCTATCTTCCTGGCGCCTGGGCCAACCTCCTGGCCACACGATGTTGCATTGGTCTTGAGTTAGTAAGTTGCAGCAGGTTGCCCGTTAAGGGTATGCAGCTCGCCAATGGCATTTAATGATGTCCCGCCCTCAAAATGACTCCTGCCAGGGGGTTTGGGCAGCTGGCCCTCATGTTCTACCAGCTGACTGTCCGATAGTTCAAATATCCCCTTAAATGGTTAGTCCTTTTAGAGAGCCAGGACAGGCATGATTGGCTGAATGGAATCTTCTGACCTGTAAATTGCTGTGATTCTATTCTGTACTTTCAGATTTGATTTCAATTGACAATCTATTACAATATCGGGAAAATAGATTTATTCCATTGTACAGTATATCATTATAATAAAAGAGTAACCAAAGCCACATTGAGGGGTTTGCAACTGTAATTGCAATTTCATCGTCTCTGAATAAACATGCCATTTGCAGCAGTTACCTTCACATCGTGGGACAGCAGAATTCCAGATGACATTCCCCTCCTGCATCATGCAGGTTATGGTCTCGGATCCTTGTGTTTTAATAAAGCCTTCATCACAGTGGAAAGACACGGAACTTCCCAAGAGGAAAATATCGCCAAAGCGTCTTCCATTGACTGGAATGCCAGGGTCGTGACATTCATTTTGGCCAAAAGCTGGTTAAGAATAATATAAAAAGAATACTCTTACTGTCTGAAAATGACTCAGAAACAATTTTTAAAGAATTCCTTTTGGCTCTTACCCCTTTCACCATTATGCATCGCATATGTGTTTTTGATTTCACTCTAGTTGCCAATGTACAAGATTTTGGCAGCACCAGCATCTTTATGGAAGGGGTTCTTTATGGGGGTTTTTTGTGTGAACTTTGTGCTGAACAGTGACTACACTTCAAAAAGTACTTCATTGGCTGTAAAGCACTTTGGGACGTCTGGTGGTCATAAAAGGCATTATATAAATGCAAGTCTTTCTTTTCCTTCTGATTAAAGTGAAGAATATCAGTATTGGGGAGCGGAACACCCTTCAGTATAACATTAAGCATACTTAAGTAACATTGGCATTTTAGTGTCAAATTAGGGGGCAGTTTTGTGTTGTGGGCCTACTGAGAGTTCCCAACACTCCATTCGTGGACAGCCCTTACAGCCAACAGACAGGGGAACCCTTCATGTCATCAGAGGCAAAAGCTTACTCTCTAACTCACTGCATCATCCAGTCCCTCACTTTTGGGGTCTAAATGACAATGTTTCACACTCGTGCAACATTCTTTTAAGAAATACAAAAAAAACCAGATCAAATACAACAGAATATGTAGCAAAATTAGTAAATTATTAACAATTTACAGACAAAAAACAGATATTCACAATGATAAAGGAATTAGGACAGTCATAAAAGATTCTACATCACACACTTTCACTGGCTGGGAGGTCAGATGGGTCACCTCCTCCAGTGCTGTTCTGACACTAAATACTAGAAGGTGTGTGAGGGACGCTTGATGCGATTCCCTTTTGATTTTCCCTCTCTCCTACGAGGGGAGAAGACAAATCAAAATGTAACAGTTAGCTGACATCTCACTTGGGTTTTAAAAATATGCAGATTGTAGGGGCAAAGGAAGACTGAGGGAGGTAAGAAGTTCCGCACTTTTGAGATCTTGAGAAAGAATATGCTTGAGTAGGAGCTGGTGAAATTGAATCCAGTGGTAACTTTGCATGTAATGGAGGTTCTATACATTAGCTTTGCACAATATTGAATTAAAAATAGGGAGAGGGAATCTGTGGTTACTTTTGTGTGATCGTTATTTTCATAAAGTTAGCAATGACAAAAATTCAAAAGTTGGGAAGTACGATGGTGTAGTACATTGGAGCCTGGCACACTGCACCGTGACCTCACTCGCTGAGGTCATGACCTCAACTGTGCTACAACGCACAGCAAAGAATAATTACCTATTCCCTCCCCTTTAATTTTTTTATTCACTTTTGTGCAAAGCTAATGTGTAGAACCTTCCTTTTGTGTAAAGTGCCATCCTGATTAACTGAGATCTACCTGCTGTTGAAATTCAGACGCTGCACCATCTCCTACTCAAATTTAATCTTCTCCAGGGACAACAATGTGTAGGAACTACTTGTCATGAATCTTATCATGACTCATGAAGTAACACTGGGCGGCCAGCTGGTGGCGCCGTTCAAGGAGTATAAATACTCAAGCGTGGGCCCAGCTTGCTCAGGATGTTTCTGTAACCAGGAACTAGTGATGTAACTAGAATCTCATGGTTGTGAAACAGTTGATTAAAGCCTTGTTTTATACTCAAACCAAGCACTCAGTTGTCTTTTTACATCACTACTTCCCTCCCTCAGCCTTCTCTTCCTCCTTTTTAAAAGCCAAGCTTGATGTCAATTCGCCATTACTTCTTTATTTATCTTCTCTCTTACTCTTTTCAACCTTGGTGCCCTGTATTATGTAGCTCAGCCCTTCACCCAGATTCACCAGTCCATTATTCGTACACAAGCACAGATTCCTATAATTACCCATTCCATTACACACTGTCTCACTTAAATCACTTGTAGTGTTTATAGCAATATATTTATAACTAAAGGGAAATTGGAACTGGTTGGACTCCTGCCAGAATAAGTCATATTTGTTTTAAGTAATTACCTCAAGCGTTATTTTTATTTCTTTGAAAGGTAGGTTTATCTTTTTTTTCTGTGCGGGCTTTCTCTCAATGAGTTTTAATATATGGATATTTACTGGTTGGCTGATTTCTCAATTTTTGTAATGCACTAGAAATTGATCACTCAATAATCTTATTGGTATTTCAGTAGAAGTGTGGCAATCTTGAGTTTTACAATCTGCACAAGAGTGAGCAATTCAGCAGCGCTATTTTCTTTAAGCTATAACGAGTTATTTTAGCAATAAAAGTGTTTGATTATTTGAGGCATCCCAGTTGGACTACCAGAGTAAGATTGTGTTCAAAAGTCTTGGGTCTGAAACCCAGCTTTGACTGTCATTTGAACTCTCTTGCTTTCTCTGAGGGCAAGTTTCAGTAATTCTTGGTCAGGTCGCTGGGTCACTTGGTGGAGTCTCTGTGGTGGCAAAATGCTTCACATTTTGAGAGCGTGGGAAAACTAGCTGGGAGATTGATCCCATCTCGTGAATCATGCCTCCTCCTGTCAGCTGATATGGCGAGCCGATTACCAAGAAGTCAAATGATCCAAAATATTCTACCCACAAAAAGACAGCAAAAAGAGGATAAATGTGGGCTAAAAAAATTATTTGAATGAATTTCTTATTTACTGTATTCTCCATCCCTGTCCTTTTCATATAGAACAACAATGAATGCAGTTAAATTATGGAATTTAATAAGCAGGGGAGTTGAGATGTCAGATGACATTCATGAACCATATGTTCTTACCTTCACGAATTTTAGCAGAAGGATGTGACTATATAACAAGGAACATTTTGTTGATATAGTTTAACAACTATTTTGGTGACTATTTTCCAGAATTCCCATATCTAGAGTGACTAGGATTTGCATTTACAATTCTGTGGGTTGGCAGATAAAGGAGCCTTCATTTCTCAATCCCGATTGATTTTCTTTCAAGTTTTTCTTTCATAACCCTTTGATGATAGCACTCCGGCTTAATTTCTTCCACAGCATCTCTCAAACTCGTGACCTCCACCACTTAGAAGAACAAGGGCAGCAGGTGCATGGAAACACCATCACTTCCAAGTATGCCTCCAAGTCACACACTATGTATCATTGTTCCTTCATTGTCACTGGGTCAAAGTCCTAGAACTCTCTACCTAACAACACTGTGGGAGTAGCTTCACCACTTAGACTGCAGTGGTTCAAGAAGGCAGCTAACATCTTCTCAAGGGCAACGAGGGATGAGCAATAAATGCTGGCCTTACGAGCAACCCTCATATCCCCAGAATAAATTAAAAAGAAACACATTTTCCAAGACTGAGAGAACAGCCTCTTGCAAGTTTACCACCAATGTTGCTCTTTAATAGCTTCCAGCAGACATGCGAGAGTGGTCCTGTGGAGCCGTCCATTCAATTTACCTTCACCACAGTGGGGAAATGGCTGCCATCTGCTTGGCACTTCCATGCACAACAATAGCTGGGATTGGAATGTAAATGAAGTGGGGGGTTCAACCCTACAATAACCCATCCCGCAGTGCTAGGTATTGGTGGTGTAACATGCACCTCCCCATCGCAACCTATCAGGCTTTCATTTTTCACACTTGAAATTTATTAGACTGAAAATGTAAAAGCAGACAACATTCACTGGAACAAAATTGAAATCTCCCGATTTACTTGTGTAAGTGATGTTAAAGCCCCGGCCTGTAGTGGAATGATCAGACTGGAATTCCAGGCGGGTGATGTGCCCGTTACTGGCCAGTTGCGAAGGCACGTCATCGCCGGAGAAAGTTCCTAGGACTGCAGAGTCAGCAGTCCCATCATCCTTTATTGTAAGGTAATCAAACTGAGGCTCAACGTCAAAATCATTAAAAATCAGGTGAATCCTGCTCGCTGGTTCTGCAATGATCAGCCACACGCAGTTCATGTTGTTGCCATACTCCTCCGGGTAGTTTGGCGAGAGCACGACTCCAGATGGTGCAGTAAAATTGAAGAAACAGGAGACTGTCCAAAAAACACAGAAAATAATACAGTCTCACAGTATAAATCACTAATCCAATGAATGCAAACAGTTACATATTACACATTTCAATTACTTTCTGCAATGAACACCAAAAGCAGCAGGCTGGAAGAAAAAAGAGGACTCTTAATCCTTTAAAGAGGCATCACACTCTTTCATTGGTCCACAGAGGCTGAATCTTTAAATTAATAACTAAATGTATTTAATATTCTTTTCATATATCACCGCACTGTTATAACAGGCCGGATATTCCGATCCCTACGGGTGTGTACGGGCTGTGCACACACCCGTAGGGACATCGGAAATGCCGGTTTCAGGCATGCGAAGCACATACGCTGAAAACCAGCATTTCCGATTGGTCAAGATTGCTCTTGACAGATCGTACGCCTGACCTGGAGAAGGGCCTCTGCAGGTGGAGAGTTCCGCTTTCTGGAGAACCTCCGCCCGCTGAAAACCTTTAGAAATCTTACGCCTGGTAAAAGCAGGCGTAAGGCCTACTTTTACCAGCATAAGAGTTGAAAAAAGTAAAAAAAAAGTTTTCACTCATTTATCATTTAAAAATAGTAAGTTTATTTTTAGCCCTGTAAAAAAACTTGAATTATTTTTTTCAAAAAATTAAATTTTTGTTTAAAATATTTAATTTATTGTAATTTCAACTCATTTTAAAAATGTCATTTAAAAAATGTATTTACTGTTTTACAGTGTTTTTGGGGTGATCTCCATTCATATATTTGACAGGTCTATCTGTCAAGTGTATGAAAGGAGATTCCCTTCTTTGATTGGCTCCCCATGGCCCACGTGATCCCAGGGACTCTTGCGAACCACATGCGCCTCTGGGATACGTGGGCCCTGCGCATTTCGAGTTGGAGAGACCCAGGAGCAGAAGTGTCCGGACCTCGGGAGCCCTCAGTTAAATCCGTAGATTTTTTCCAGATCGGAGGCCTCCGCACGCGAGAAGCCTCCGATCGGAAACTACAGGCCAATGTTCAGTGTGTGGCAGTTCATGACTACAGTTCAGCAATCAAACCAATTTTTATGATCAATTCAAAGAACTTTTATCCCATAGATAAGGAAATATCTTAGTATGAAGATGTGAACTTTTGACATTTTTGAAGTGCAGCTCATGTGGAGTCAATAGAATGCACTCTCTGATCCACAGCGATAAAGGTTGTCTTTAAAATTTTAAAGAGTTTTGATAAAGTCAACATGGAAAGATTATTTCCTGTGGTTGAGGAGGCAGTGGCCATAGGTCAATTTAAAATGATGACAAAGAGAGTAAGGGGAAAAAGTAGGAGAAATTCCTTTACATAGAGCTGTTAGAGCATAGAACGTCACAGGGACAGATTGAGACAGAGACCATTGCAACTTTTAAGGGGAAATTGGATAAATATTTAAAGCAGAGAAATATACAAGACTATGGGGAGAGTGCAGAGCAATGGGATTCATTTTGAATTGTTCGAGCAAAGAGGTAGCACAGATGGGTTGAATGGCCTGTGCTGTTAACTTCTATGGGTGTTTTTAATGTACTGTATCATGAAAGATTGAAATTAATAAAACTATACTTGGTTTGATGATAGTGCATGAGTGTGTTAATGGGAAACAGAAGTGATGAAATTTGATCTTATCACAGTAAACCATCATAAAAAGTTTAACATAACAATGAAAGGTAATTCCTTTAAAAGGAAGTCATTACGTTGCCACTCAATGCCAGTGTTTATTAATCCTTTTCAAATATGTATAAAGCAGGAATGCCTCTTACTAATTTGCACAAAACACTAGTTCATAAAAACAATCTTTAATTATGTTTTTGTAAATTTTCCGAATTAATTTCACCTAAAAAAAAATGTCGAATTTAGCCATTTTGGATTAGATCATGGTGAAGTCTTGAAGCTAGCTTGGCATTAGCATAAGCTGAAATAATGAGGAAAAGAGCACAGCATCCAGCTCTGGGCCAGGACTACTTCACTAACCTAGTCCTAAAATCTCCTCTCAAAAGCACTGAACTGCTTTGGCTTTTGGCCTGGAAAATCTCAGCTATGGTTGCTCCTTAGTAACAAACTAAGATGCAATTTATAATTGCAAAAGGTGGCCAAAATGGAGGAAGAGAAATAAGTTGATTCAGCCTTGGAACCCGCCCTGCCACCCGAGTATGCAGCAGTGCCTAGCCAGTGACACGTTTTCTGAAGTTGGGTAGCTCCTGGACCAAATCAAAATTGCAGCCTCATTAAAGTGAATGTTGCCACTTTGGAACATATGTCTCTGTTAGTGTCATCATCTCAGCTGCTGTGGAGGGAAGGAAGCCTGAAGTGATGGGTCTCACCAGCCATTTAAATGTAACATGAGTGGTTTTAAGTAATTAATATAGCACTTTGACCAGAACGTGCATCCATGAACATCCCTTCCCCTTTAGAATTACTCGAGCAAACAATTATTAATCCTAAGGTGACTCCAATGTATTTGATTAATCAAAAATATGACAGATGAAATGTTCCTGGAGGAGCCATCTTTGAAAGGCTCAGAAAGCATTAAAGTGAAATGACAAGAAGAGACAAAAATTTAAACTTAAAGATTCTTACAGACACAACTCGGTTTGTTGCCAGACCACTGATTGTTTTGTTGGCATGCGATTGTCCGCTCTCCCACCAGTTCAAAGGCTGATTGACATTCAAATGTCAACATGTCTCCATGTAAAAAACTGTCCCCACTTCTTTTGCCATAAACTGGAACACCGGGGTCACCACAACTTCCCTTTTCGATCTCTGGGAAAAGAGAGAAAGAAATCAGTGAGTCGAAGCTTGTATGCAGAAAACTCCAAACTGAAATATCGCCGATTGTGCCCGGGAGAATGACACCAACACAGAAAATGTTAGAAATACACAGCAGGTCTGTCAGCGTCTAAAAAGAGAGGAGACAGGTTAGTGTTAGGGCGTAGATCCCTCTTTGGAACTCGTGTCATAATATCCCCACGTTCGTCTCAAATTTCCTTCTGTGATATTCCAATCAGACTTTAGTCAATGTTACATAATCCTGTAAATAAAGTCACAGGAGTTCCTTGGTTTTGTTAATTAAAATGCACAGAAACACTTATTTTGAGGTCTATTTTGTGTTCATGGTGTCAGAACAGAAATTCATCTCCTTAAAGCTCTGACCTCTGCTCACGTATTGGGATAGTAGACAGTTTTTTCTTATTACTGACCGAGTTAAAGTCACCGGAAGGCAGGTCCCACTACCATACAACAGCATGGCCAGCTGCGCTCCAACTACTCCTAAAGGTACCTGATGCAGTGCGGTAAATGTAAACTTAAAATAATGCAAATAAAAACATAAGAGGTGATTTTCGCATTGCTACCACCCTGTTTGCACTCAAGAGAGAGGCTGGAAGCAAAATCCAGCGGCGGGTACTTGCGCCAGATTATCACTGTATTGACGTCTGTCCTGATTTTCAGACAAACTTGCATTGTGGTGGTCAGAACATCCATCGGAAACGAACAGGAGCATCGCACATAAATGCAAATAGGGTCAACTGACACAATTAAGACCCAAATGCCATTTATGCCTCTGCTCGCCTGATTATCAGCACTTCCTGCTCCAGCCAAGGGATCATCAGCAATGTTCCCGCTAAGATGCGTGGCCGCGAAGCAATCGCAAAGGTCCCGCGCAGGCCGAGCACCAGCTTTTACACCGCGCATGTGCAGAAATTTAAAGGGACCACGCATTAAAAGAGACAGGCTGCGCAGAGCAAAGCGCCCCTTCGTGGGAACACTGATCACCAGCTGTTGCCAAGTAAAGCTGGCTGGAGCTTTTTGCAGACATTTTTGGGGGCAGTTGCTTGTGGGTTTTGCATCTTAACGCAGCTGAAATTTTAGGTAGCTGCCGCACCAAGGTCTATGCACGTGTTGCCTGTCGCTTCTTTTTGATCCTAATGCCAAATACACCACCCCTTTAAGACGCTGTCGCAGGCCTTTCACAAAGGACCGTCCAGCCCGATTTTCTGCCACCAAATTGGCAAGCTGCCTACTGGAGGCCAAATTTCGCACTACCAGCTGGCCAGCATTATAAAGAGTACCCATCACAAGAACTGATTCGGTCCCAAACTGACTCCTCTAGGCAGCCACCACACAAGCAGCGCTCACCACCCGCTTGATTAATACACACACCAAAATCACCCCCAGGTTATGCATGCACCATCCTGTTGTATGTTCACATGGCTTTGAGTTTAAATTTACTGCGTTAGGAGCAGGTTTAGTGGAGAAGGTAAGTGGGTCTATGAGGAAGGAAAAATTGATATGAGTGGCCATGGTTTTCATTTCTTCCCTAAGATAGTATAACTGAGTTCAATGAACACACAGGTATGAAATTGGAATTGCAAGCTTTGATTATAGCTCCACTGGGGTTAAAAATTGAATAGCGCACCAACTTCGTTTAGCGCCCCGGAAAAATTAGCACCCCCGCGCCGGAAATTGAGTGGTTGTGCCCTATGAGGGAAGCGGGGCACAACTGGAAGCACCCCGTATCCCTCTTGGGGCGCTGCGAGTCAATATCGCGGCGCTATGTGCCGCGGTATTGCAGGCCTTCCTTCCGTTCTTAAAGGGGAGGGGCCTTACGCAGCTGGGCCCCCGGGGATCGGGAGTGCCGGCAAAAGAGCCCGGCTCTTGGAGCGCAGCCGGCACTCCACGGGTGGTGAGGGGGGGGTGGTTCAGGAGGCCAGGGACGGGAGCATAGGCAGCTGCTGGCAGATGGCCAGCAACAAAAATGGCCGCCCTGCACCTCGCCTTTAAATTGTGCCTCCTCGGCTGCAGGTAGGCCCCACTGACCCTGTCGGACATAGTGTCCGGTGGTAAGTCAGGGGGCGCGCCCCAAGATCGCGGCCGGGGCACGAGGGGGGCGCCGCGCATGGCGATGACGTCATCGCTGGCGGCGCAGCGCCGCAGGGCGCTACCGGTTAGCACTGCCACTAACCTCCTGCTGAATTTCACTGGAGGCGTGGGCAGCGCCATGCCCAGGCACTAGTTGCTTTGCGCCCCGTTAGCCCCCTCTTAGGGTGCTAACGGGAGGCGCAAAGCAACCGAATTTTAGGCCCAGGTCTCAGCAGCAACAAGGTGTCAGGGACATCATAAACTCTTGTCTCACTAGCGTTGTGACCTTTTGCTAAGTTGAAAACTGGCCAGAGGGCTGGTTGGGAATGGAACATGAATGGTCCTTGTACGCGAATCACAGAAAATTAACATGCAGGCACAGCAAGCAATTAGGAAAGCAAATGGTATGTTAGCTTTTTATTACAAAGGGATTGGAGTATAAGAGTAGGGGGGGGGGAAACTGGGATGATTTGCGCCTCTCATTAGCGCCCCCGGGGGGGGCTGTAAAATGGCGCAAATCCCCTAGTGCCCAGGAGTGACACCGCTAACGCCTCCTGCGAAATTCAGCGGGAGGTTAGCGGCAGCATTAGTGCCCCGCGGCGCTGAGCCACCAGCGATGACGTTATCGCCATGTGCAGCACCCCAGCCAGAAACTTCGCTTGCGCCCCCTGTCCTATCGCCGGACAATATGTCCGACAGGATCAGGGGGAGGTTTTGCAGTGGCGGCGGCAACGCTACTTAAAGGACAGGTGTTGGGCGGCTATTTTTATTTTGGCCGACTGCCATCACCTGCCCCCTTTCACCTTTGTATGCGGGGTGCCGGCTGCGACCGCTGTTTTCACGGCACGCCGCTCCCCGGTGGTCCGTTGAGTAGTAGCTGCCCAAGCAGGATGTGGAACATTTTCCAGTAGCGCTCCTGCTTGGGGCATTACCACTGAATTTATGGCCGAGGGGCACTAACTTTGTCGGGGCGCTAAAATTAGCACCCCGGCGACAATAGCACCCCAAAAGGGGCGACACACAATTTTTCCCCACAGAAGTCTTAATGCAATTATATGGGGCCTTGGTGAGACCACACCTGGAGTACTGTATACAGTTTTGTTCACCTTACCTAGGGAAGGAACATGAATGATCCTTGTACGCGAATCACAGAAAATTAACATGCAGGTACAGCAAGCAATTAGGAAAGCAAATGGTATGTTAGCTTTAATTACAAAGGGATTGGAGTATAAGAGTAGAGGGGGGAAAAACTGGGTTGATTTGCGCCTCTCATTAGCGCCCCCGAGGGGCGGTAACAGGGCGCAAATCCCCTAGCGCCCGGGAGCGACACCGCTAACGCCTCCTGCGAAATTCAGCAGGAGGTTAGCGGCGGCAGTAGCAGGATATACTTGCCTTAGAGGGAGTGGAATGAAGGTTCACTAGATTGATTCCTGGGATGAGGGAAATATCCTACGAGGAGAGATTGAGTAGACTAGGCCTATATTCGCTAGAGTTTAGAAGAATGAAAGATGATCTCATTGAAACTTATAAAAATCTTAGGGGCTTGACAGGATAGATGCTGGGAGGATGTTTCTCCTGGCTGGGGAGTCTAGAACTAGGGGTCAATCTCAGAATAAGGGGTCGGCCATTTAAGAATGAGATGAGGAGAAATTTCTTCACTCAAAGGATTGCGAATCTTTGGAATTCTCTACCCCAGAGGGCTGTGGAGGCTCAGTCATTGAGTATATTCAAGACAGAAATTGCTAGATTTTTTGATACTATGGGAATCAAGGAACATGGAGAAGGAAAGTGGAGTTGAGATTGAAGATCAGCCATGATCTTATTGAATGGCGGAGGAGGCTCGAAGGGCCGAATGACCTACTCCTGCTCCTAATTCTTATGTTCTTATGAAGATGGAATCATGGCACGTGCGTTTATTCCACAATCCTGCATTCCCAGCGGGAAGCTATGCTGGCAGGAGTTACAACTACTGTAGTACTGATTCTCTGACCCACACTCCCTGTAAGAGTATTTCCCAACTGAAAGTGTGTCATCACGGAATTACCCATCTGATGTTTTCTTTGTTCCTGCTGAAAATATACAGAAAATCTGAATGTCCCCACGGAAGTGAAATAAGCAAACGTAGATACTTAACGATAAATACTTTTGTTATCCAATTGAATTTTCTGAACAGCCTGCTCAAAAACTGAACTAGTTGCACCCTAAATGAGAAGATCCCCTCTGTGGGCTACTTACAGTAAAATCATAAACACCTTTGTAAAGAATACATTTCCAATTTTGTTACAAAGACCAAGGGAAATCTCACCCCTGCATGCCACTCACTCTGTTGGGACTGTGGCACATTAAGATGAAGAAGACTCAAGAGCTGAAGGGAAGATATATATGGCAATAAATCTGGAAACACCAGTAAAACCACTGCGAGGTTGGCAGGTATATTGGTATGTCGTTAAAGCTTATTGAACTCTGATGCCAAGTAATAATTGCTTGATATATTAAAAGCCACTTCTATTCAATTTGTGGATGGCTAGGTCGTTAAAGATTATTTAATAATCGTACATTTAAAGAATAATATGTATTCAAAACAATATTGCCTTAATTGTGTTTGGCTTTTTTTAAAGCATTTATCTTATTCACATAGTGACTTTTATAATTCCTTCAAAGAAATAATTGCTACCACTTTTAACTGTTCGCTATACTAATTACATAAAACAACACTGCCATAATTTTATCTGCGTAACTTATACTCCAGAGGCTGCCTTTGGCTACAGTTTGCATGTCTGAAAAGGTATTAATTCATTTGTACTGCTTGGGCTTCTGCAAAAATATCTTACATATACATAAGAAAAAGCAGCTAAATGATGTTGTAAACTAGCTCTTAGTGAGAGTAATGGGGTTACTCTGTTAGTCTGAGTCTCCGCAGTTTTCAGTGGGAACAAGAGGTCCGTTTTTGATTTGATTCAAAGCCCTTTTTCTTGCACTTTTCTCATCTCCATTCTCAAAGGCATTGGGGGTAATTTTAACACTTGCAATAGTAGAAAAAATGGCGATGTCGAGTCGTCCCCCCATTCTGCACCTTTCCCGCTTTCACCCATTTTACACTATCGGCAGAAGTTAAAATTACTCCCACTGATTTATGCCGGAGTCCAGTTCTGTAGATGCTGGCTGACATTCAGTATCTCACCCAGTGGTCATTCTGCTGGGGGGGACAGCAGGGTGGGGGTGACAAAATCACAGAGGAGTCTGATTCTGTCCTCAAACCACATTCATCACTGGTGCACTTTCTAGGCCTGGAATGTTGGCACAGAAATGGGAACTTTGGCTTCACCACTCCCTAGCCAAGGGTGCTGAGGCTAATTGTGGTATCTCTATTGCAGGCCCAGCTAAGCTCGAAGATATTAGGAAATCAAATTTGGAACCTTCCTCGTCAGTATAGCTCAGTTCCACACTCGGCAATATAGTTACCTTGTTGTTGAGTCAATAAAATCTGAGACATTACTCCTGAACAGAGAGGAGCTAGGAAGGCCCACAAGGAGTGGATTGGACAAGTTGAGTGTTGAGGCAACAAAGGCGTGGACAAAGGTTTCAGTGGTAGTGAGGGTAATGCAAGGGTGGAGGTGGGCAATGTCGTGAAGTGGAGGTAAGCAGTTTTATTATTGGATAGGATTTTAGGGTTGACGCACAATTCAGGGTTGAAAAGGACACTGAGGTTGTAAACTGTCACGTTCATCTTGAGTGAAAAGCTGGCGAGGAGCACAGAGTTGGGGGAAACTGCATGGAGTTTTTGATGGAAGCTGAATATGATGGCTTTGGTTTACTCAACGTTCACTTGGAGAAAGTTCTGGCGTACTCACAAATTGATGTCAGTTCGGCAGATTGACAGAAGTGGTTACAGAATTGAGGGCGCTGGTGGAGCGCTAAAGATAGGTGTCATCAGCGTACATATGCAAACTGACCGCCACGTCTAAAGTGTCCAAGGGGCAGCATGTAAATGAGGAAAAGGAGAAGCCAAGAATTGAGGCAATTTATGTGGGTTTCAAGAGGAAAAGCCATTACTGGCATAAATATTTACACTGTTCTCAGAGAGATGGTTAAAAAGACAAAGGTGCAATTACATTCCCTCCTAGTGCTGTCACTGTTTTCACAAGCAAAAAAAAACTAAGGAGCAGGATAGGAACCAGAGTTTGGGCAGGGTGATTAAACAGGACTCGAGTTCCAGCGTTTCCGTCCAGCTCAATAAAATTTGTTGAAGATCTTGATAATTAATGTCTCCAACATACTTCAGTGAAGTAAGTAGAGAAACTGAACTTTGGATATCAGCGTTAAATTATAGAAATGCTTGGGCATTTTGCTCAAAAATTAGGCTGTCCACTCAAAACTGGGCAGGGGACTATGCATCTTCCCAACATCAGAAAAATTGGGCAAGAATTTGCGATCGGTATGACGGTGTACTCGAGTACGCCATCATACTGCTTTTGAAATGGACAGCAAGTTTGGGATTTCCATGTGCTAAATCCCGAACTTGTGATCTGTCAAGTTCCGACTTGTCAGATGATCCGCACCAACATTGAAATCCTAATTGCTGGCGCAGAGTTGGGCTAATTGCCCACCAACTGCCCAGCAATTACGTATGAAAATTTTACTTCTGGTGCAAACAGGTGCAGCATAAGGGGATACCTCCTGACAAGCTAATTAAGAAATTGCACTCCATTAATTAAAAAGGAAGGAAATGGGGAAAATAGCTTTCCAATTTGGACATGACAAAAATAAATTATTTGATTAGACGATTCTGAAATGCATATTATCAAAGATCGAGCATAGTTCCCAGAGACTAAAGGAATTCCAATGTGTATAAGAAAGCCGCACTTCATATTTGCTTTGCAGAGAGAAAACTTCTCCAGTTCTACTCGTAGCAGGTCTGGAGTCAGTCCTTTCTGGACGGCCTAACTGGAGAACACTTGGTTGTGTGTAGCCCAGAAGAGTAGTGATGATTTTCAATCAAATTATTGGAAATGTAACTTGTTCTAAATCAGTACTTTTAAAAAAAGCCAAGTAGCACCACAATT
This sequence comes from Somniosus microcephalus, assembly GCF_052327205.1. Classification (NCBI taxonomy): domain Eukaryota; kingdom Metazoa; phylum Chordata; class Chondrichthyes; order Squaliformes; family Somniosidae; genus Somniosus; species Somniosus microcephalus. The sequence continues at coordinate 28,294,470 of NC_140995.1, read as the reverse complement.
TTGAGCTATCCATACTTTTTTTCAAACACCCCAGACCACAAAATGACAAATTAAAATATATTGTTTAAATGGAGAATAGCCCTACGATCTGCAATAGTATTAATGAGAGACCTTCTGTTTGGAGCACCGGACCACGTGATCCCGGGTACGCTTCTGCACACGGTGCACCCCTAGGATCCGTGGGCCACTACGCTGTCCTCTACTCCGCAACGTCTGACAGTAACTTCTCGGAGGAGGGTTCCCAGCAGGTAAATGCGCATTCGGTTCTGATACCGGCGGCATAATCCTTGGTTACGCCACCGACCGCAAAATCCGGGCCATTATGTGTACCTGTCAAAATAAGGTGGCATGAATTTTTTCCAATATTTTTTAGGCCTATAGGTGAAAATTCAAATGTGTATGAAATCCCCCATTGAATCTCAAGAATTAATTCACATGGACCGTTTTTCTTCTAAAGGTTAGCGCCATCAGCACATGCTTCACTTCAGTCAATCAGTCACAATCAGTATCATCAGTCATTGTCCCACTTGCTAGGTCAAAATGTAGAAGTTTAACAGTGCATTACAATTCTGCAACCCACAGGGAAGTGACAGGGACAGGGGAACCACCAATGCATGCATGCTCCCTGCTACCTTCAGTCAGTCAATTCTGAAACTGCATGGTCAGTAGCCTTGGGAAAGCCTGTAGCCGAAAGCTCCCCCTTCAGCCCCATGAAGGAGAACAGTGTTTTAACACATGTCTCTTTAAATCAAACAACCCTGCTTCCTGTCTCATCAGATTAAAGTGTAGCATGAGCTACTGCGCTGAATGATAGTATTGCAGTTCTACACGCACACACACACGCACATTACAATAATATTTCACGTGACCAACAAAATTATGCAGCAGTTAGACTTTTTTAATTGTATTATAAATGATTGTGGGATGATGATTGTAAAATTACAGAGTCTGGAAAATATTTAAAACATTTACTGATAAGAATTAGAATTACACGACTGTTTACTCCTGCTGTTGGTATAAGGCATTCTTTCAAACTATTTTTGCCTCCTTCTTACCCTGTGCTTGGCCACTTTGTTCTGTTTTCCTGTAACAGGGAGGCCACTGGAAATTCTAATTTTTTATTGATTAGGAAGTAAATGATCCAACTAGTCAGTTGAAGACTAACACTATGGGGAAAGATGTGAACTGAAATGTGAAAAAATAGATTTATTCACTCGGTTTGCAAATGTCTCTTTTTTGAGATACTTTTGGCTACATCCATGTTGTCATTTTTTAACACCCCCCTTCCCCCACCACACCTTCTTACTGGGAAAGTAAACACTTTTCCACTTTCCTTGTACAGTGTAAGCTTCAAGCCTTGTCATTAAGATGTTTTTAGCACTCTCAGTCAAACTCTTACTGCACTCTGTTAACTCACTCTCACAGACACCAGAAAATAGCTGGAAGGGACAGTTTTATGTTGGATCAAGCACACAAATCGTGCCTGATGCTTTGTTGTTCTATTCCCTCGGTGGAGTTATTGCAGCCAAATAGGTTCTACCAACAATCAGATTCCTGTATATTTGGCTCTAAATGCTCTATTCGATTTCAATGCCCACTTTATTCATATCACTTGATCATTATAATGTGGAAAAGGTCTACTTCCCAATAACCATATGAAAACAAAGACCTAATATATTTCACTCTTTTTCATTCTCAGGATACGGACATTGCTGGCAAGGCCAGCATTTATCGCCCATCCCTAGTTGCCCTTGAGAAGGAGTGGAGAGCCTTCTTCTTTAACCACTGCAGTCTGTGTGGTGAATGTCCTCGCACAATGCTATTAAAGCACCTTCACCATATGGGTTTTTATCTGCTTTTTATGGCAATTTTCTCCCATCCTCCTTCTCCGATCACTGTGATTCATGCTGGGGTACAGTTCCACTGGCGCTGACAACCTTCTGGAACCTTACCTGCGTAGTCAATTTTTTGTTTACTCCATCAGTTTTCCCCCTTCTCTCCTGAAGGCATGGATGCCTTGCTGGGATACAGTTCCAAATGGGTCTGACATCCTCCGATAACTTGCTCAGGCGGCCATTATTTATACGTAAGCCTTAGAATTGAATGGTGGAAAGATAATTGACTGCAGGGGACATCATAGCTGAGCTGTATTCGGTTCTCAGTCAATGCCGACACATGCACACTTCTGGCTGAGGTCAGTGGAAAACTATGAGGAGGAGGAACTCTGGCCGATTTTTCGCTCCCTGACCCAGAGGCACTGGAGCTAATTTTAGCACAGCTGCCGCCGTCGCGTCTGAGCTAAGCATAGCACCAGGGATTGGACCTGGAACCTAATTGGCCTGTACGGCACAGCTACTCACTGACCAGATTTGCTGAGCAATGAAGGAGCCTTCAGCTAGTCTTTTATCACGTGTGCCCTAAATGGTAAAAGTTAACAGGCTATGCCAAATTGGGGAGGGTATCACAGACCCATTACAGCCTTGTATTCATCTAACAGTTAGACATGTACATTTATCATCAGGTGTCACTGGATACTTCGTAGTGCAGAGATGGCAATGGCTCCATTGCTGCTACCCTAAAGCAGGAGAAAGCAGAGATTTTTAAAATTTGTTCCTGGGATGTGGGCGTCGCTGGCAAGGCCAGCATTTATTGCCCATTCCTAATTGCTCTTGAGAAGGTGCTGGTGAGCCGCCTTCTTGAACCGCTGCAGTCCGTGTGGTGAAGGTACTCCCACAGTGCTGTTAGGGAGGGAGTTCCAGGATTTTGACCCAGCGACGATGAAGAAACGGCGATATATTTCCAAGTCAGGATGGTGTGTGACTTGGAGGGGAACTTGGAGGTGGTGGTGTCTCCATGTGCCTGCTGCCCTTGTCCTTCTAGGTGGAAGAGGTCGTGGGTTTGGGAGGTGCTGTCGAAGAAGGCTTGGCGAGTTGCTGCCATGCATCTTGTAGATGGTACACGCTGCAGCCACAGTGCGCCGGTGGTGGAGTGAGTGAATGTTTAAGGTGGTGGATTGGGTGTCAATCAAGCGGGCTGCTTTGTCCTGGATGGTGTTGAGCTTCTTGAGTGTTGTTGGAGCTGCACTCATCCAGGCAAGTGGAGAGTATTCCATCACACTCCTGACTTGTGCCTTGTAGATGGTGGAGAGGCTTTGGGGAGTCAGGAGGTGAGACACTCACCGCAGAATACCCAGTTTCTGACCTGCTCTTGTAGCCACAGTATTATGTGGCTGGGCCAGTTAAGTTTCTGGTCAATGGTGACCCCCAGGATGTTGATGATTGATTGAGCATGGGACCTTCCTGGTCGGTAAAGCTCAGTCCCAGACCAGACGGCTTTAAGAATATTATTTTGACAGATCTAGGGTTAGCACCGCACTTTAGTTTGGACCATCATTCTTCTGTGGTATCGTGACACCCGTCAGCACATCACAGCAGGTCATTTAATGTTGAAAATTTGTTATAAAGTTACGATTCACAAACTGTAAACACTAACTGTGATTGCTGCTGTACAGCATGACCATGAATAAATTTGAGCCTCATCCCTTTTTCGCATCAGCTGGAATGTCGTTCATTAATGGAGTCTGCGTAACATCTAACACTCCATTAATAATGCAGAGCTTCTGCAGTACAGGACCCAACTCCATTCCACTGAACGGACCTCATTTATACTGTGGGGCAGATTGAGCAAAGCCAGAACAACTACAGATGCACTTTTGTTACAAAAGATGCATTTATGATTTCTGATCACAGACCTTCCCCATTGCTAGGGAGAGCTCAGCTTGCCCGCAGCAGGAATAAAATAGCACTAGGTAATTGGTGGATTCAGCCACGACATACCTTTGCCACAGAGTTGCCTCTATAGGCAGAGCTATAATATCAAATAATCAAACTGAAGACAATGGGAATTGGGGGGGAAACTCTACACTGGCTGGAGTCATACCTAGCACAAAGGAAGATGGTTGTGGTGATTGAAGGTCAATCATCACAGCCCCAGGGCATCGCTTCAGGAGTTCCTCAGGACAGTGTCCTCAGCCCAGCCATCTTCAGCTGCTTCATCAATGACCTTCCCTCCAACATAAGGTCAGAAATGGGATGTTCGCTGATGACTGCACAGTGTTCAGTGCCATTCACAACTCCTCAGATAATGAAGCAGTCCATGCCCGCATGCAACAAGACCTGGACGATGTTCAGGCTTGGGTTGATGAGTGGCAGGTAACATTCGCGCCACAGAAGTGTCAGGCAATGACTATCTCCAACAAGCAAGAATTTAACCACCGCATCTTGACGTTCAACAGCATTATCATCGCCGAATCCCCCACCATCAACATCCTGGGGGTTACCATTGACCAGAAACTCAACTGGACCAGCCACATAAATACTGTAGCAACAAGAGCAGGTCAGAGCCTAGGTATTCTGTGGCGAGTGTCTCACCTCCTGACTCCCCAAAGCCTTTCCACCATCTACAAGGCACAAGTAAGGAGTGTGATGGAATACTTACCACGTGCCTGGATGAGTGCAGCTCCAACAACACTCAAGAAGCTCGACACCATCCAGGACAAAGCAGCCCGCTTGATTGGCACCCCCCCCTCTACCACCTTAAACATTCACTCCCTCCACCACCGGCGTACCGTGGCTGCAGTGTGTACCATCTACAAGATGCACAGCAGCAACTCGCCAAGGCTTCTTCGGCAGCACCTCCCAAACCTGCGACCTCTTCCACCTAGAAGGATAAGGGCAGCAGACACACGGGAACACCACTACCTCCAAGTTCCCCTCCAAGTCACACATCATCCTGACTTGGAAGTATATCGCCGATCCTTCATCGTCGCTGGGTCATCCCATAAAAACAAATTAAAATGTTTTAATTTTTCTTTAAATTGGCATAAAATGAGGATTGGGTACTGCCCTTTAATTCTTAGAAGTGCATTGCTAATGTGATAGAAATCTTTTGCTTGAATCAACATTAGGCTTAGGCAAGGATTTTTACAAGCTGGGGCATAACTGTGCAGTCTCTGCACTATTATCCATTATCATTAGTTCATGAAATTACTTCACAGGAGTCCTATCTTACCAAATTTGACTCCGAGCCACAAAAGGGCCCAGATTTTGAGATTGGTATGGCGGCCTGCTCTGCCATACCTCCTTTGAAATCCACCACAAGCGCATGCGCGAAATCCGGAACTTGCAGTCTGTCAAAAGCAATGGCTGGCACAGAGTTGGGCTATTTGCCCACCGACTGGCCAACAGTTGCACATGGAAATGTTACGGCTGATGCAAACAGGTGCAGGGCGTGTGTGGTATATATTTCAGTACATTACAGGAGCAAAGATGGACCTGTGGTGATCCTACAAAGAGATACCGGCAATAAGTAAAAATTGTGAATTTATCATAATGTACAGTCAAAGTGACATTTGTTGGAGCATCATTTGTGGACCAGATTTGTAGAGAGACAGACTTTATACTGCAAGCGCAACATGCTGTGCACATTAACGTGAATATAATCCAGACCGAGCAAGTCAAAGATGTGTGGAATATGTCAGCACAAATAACCCTACCAATTCCACCTTTGAAAATGTTTCTTTCAAGCAATAAAACAATTCTGCAGGGTGCTGTTAACTGCAAAATCGCATCCATGCACAGGACTATATAAAAATATAAGAAATAAATTGCAAAACATACACGAGAATGACCTCACGTTCAGCCATGCATAGCAGTCTGAACTTTTATATTTATGGTAGTTCCAAACATAGATTGGTCGGTAAATCCTTTCTTCATTCTGTGAATAAAACTCTTTAAAGAGTGCCGACTCCATTTGGTATACTGTCCACCAAGGAGTTATAAAATGTTGTTCATTTTACCAGCCAACGCTTTGCAAGTGTTTCATTGTTTCCTCCTGTGTGGACATCAGCTCTTAAATGCACTATTTTTAGTTTGGATTTTTTTGCGAAAAGAATTGCTCAAGTGCTAACTGGGGACATCTTTCAAATGTGGCATGATAACATTTGATTCAAATCACTTTACTTAAAAAGTGTACTGAGTTTTGGCTGACTGACATTTTTCATACCTTTCAGGTAGGAATCATATTAAATGGGGCAGGCTGGATAGGAGCAGGGTTCAGGACCCCATCAGCCACATTTGCTGGATCATAACTTATCTCTCATCCCTGGAACCAGTGGAGTAAATCTCCTCCAAAGCCTTCACGTCCTTTCCAAAGTGTGGTGCCCAGAATTGGACACAATACTCCAGCTGGGGCCGAACGAGTGTTTTCTACAGGTTTGGCAGAGCCAGGAAGTTATAAAAACATAAGAATAAGATAAGAAATAGGAGCAGGAGTCGGCCATTCGGCCCCTCGAGCCTGCTCCGCCATTCAATAAGATCATGGCTGATCTTCGACCTCAGCTCCACTTTCCCGCCCAATCCCCATATCCCTTGATTTCCTTAGAGTCCAAAAATCTATCAATCTCAACCTTGAATATACTCAATGACTGAGCATCCACAGCCCTCTGGGGTAGAGAATTCTGAAGATTAACAACCCTCATTTCTCCTCATCTCAGTCCTAAATGGCCGACCCCTTATCCTGAGACTATGTCCCCTAGTTCTAGACTCTCCAGCCAGGGGAAGTAGCCTCTCAGCATCTACCCTGTCAAGCCCTCTCAGAATCTTATATCTTTCAATGAGATCACCTCTCATTCTTCTAAACTCCAAAGAGTATAGGCCCAATCTACTCAATCTCTCCTCATAGGAAAACCCAGGAATCAATCTAGTGAACCTTCATTGTACCCCCTCTAAGGCAGGTATATACTTCTTAGGTGTGCAGACCAAAACTGTACAAACTACTCCATGTGTGGTCTCACTAAAGCCCTGTACAATTGCAACAAGACTTCCTTATTCTTGTATTCCAAACCCCATGCAATAAAGGCCAACATACCATTTGCCTTCCTAATTGCTTGCTGTACCTGCATGCTAACTTTCTCTGTGTTTCCTGTACGAGGACACCCAAATCCCTCTGAACACCAACATTTAATAGTTTCTCACCATTTAAAAAATATTCTGTTTTTCTATTATTCCTACCAAAGTGAATAACCTCATATTTCTCCACATTATACTCCATCTGCCACCTTCTTGCCCACTCACTTAACCTGTCTATATCCATTTGCAAACTCTCTGGCCGGAATTTTGCCGGCGCTCAGGGGGCAGGTTTAGAGGTGGGACCTCCGGCAAAATCGCAAAGATTGACAGCGGGCAGGAAACCCGCTGTCAACTCGCCTCCAATCAATCTTCCCAAGTGTCGGGTCCCCGATTTGCGCATGGACCCAACACCTAGCGGCGGGAAGAGGATTATTGCCACTTAACTGCCTGTTAAAGGTTGATAACAGGCAGTTAACAAGCTCTTTTGCAATTTTGACACTTCTACTTTGGGCTTCCCGACATCCGGACACCACGCCAGGTAAGTGTGGCGTGTTGTGAGTCTGCTGTAATGTCTCTGCATTGATGACAGCTGCAGAAGTGGGGCGAAGAAACTGGTGAGTTTCAGAGGTAAGAAAATGTTGAGAAATTCATTTTTAATGCATTTAGATTTTTATGTAGGTAACTAGTTTTGAATTGTATGTCTAGTCCCACCTCATTGGGAGACCCTCTCTCACCAGTGACAGATCGCTTCTGTAACCTCAGCTGCAGCTGCCATCTGTTCTAGCCTAAGGAGGGAGTCACTGGAGAGCCTGGGTGCAAGAACTTACCTGTGAACAGTCATTGTCAGTGTTTGCAGCACCTCAATGCTGTCAAACACTGAGAAATCAGCTGTCAAAAAAAATGGTGCAGTGTCCCTTTAAGAAAACCGGCAGATGACGCGTCATCAAAAGACGTCATCTGACACTGGCTTCCTCTTAATTGGTCGGCAAGCCCACAGGGCGGGCTTAACAAGGTCAATCAAGGCAAATTCTCGTCTGTGGGCCGGATGTAGTTGGGGGCAGTACTGGAATCCGGAAGCCACCTGACCCGCTCCCAAGCCGCATCGATCGAGAAAATCGCAGCCTTTGTGTCCTCCTCACAGCTTACTTTCCCACCTAGCTTTGGATTGTCAGCAAACTTGGATATATTACACTTGGTTCCTTCATCTAAGTCAGTAATATAGATTCTAAATAGCTGAGGCTCCAGCACTGATCCTTGCGGCACCCCACTAATAATAGCCTTCCAATCTGAAAATGGCCCATTTATCCCTACTCTCTGGGCTGGATTTTCATGTTGAAAGTGAGTTGGGGGCGGAGGGAGCTCAGAGGCAGTTGGGGAACCTGGGAGGCCGGGTTTTTCACAGGCCCTGCCGAATTTAACAGCAGGGCCTGATTTGCACACGAGGCTTCTGTTTCCCACTGAGAGGCTGGCTGGCTCCGGGCGGGTTGGCCTGTAGCACTAGGCCGCGCAAAGGAGGGAGGGAGGGGAATCGCCGGGGTTGGGGGGTGGGGCTGAGGCCGGCCGGAGGAGGACGGGAGTGGGGGGTGGCGTAAGAAAACTCACTAAGCACTTGGTTGAGTATAAAACAAGGCTTTAATCAACTGTTTCACAACCATGGGATTCTAGTTACATCACTAGTTCCTGGTTACAAAAATGTCCTGGGCAAGCTGGGCCCATGCCCGAGTATTTATACTCCTTGGACGGCGCCACCAGCTGGCCGCCCAGTGTTATTTCATGAGTCATTTCTTCATGAATGATAAGATTCATGACAGGGGGGTTTGCTAAGGATCAGGGGGGTGCGAGGAACATCTCGGGCCAGGTGGCAGCAACGTCGGGGGGGGGGGGGCGGGGGAATGTGAGGATCATTGAGGCCGGTGACAGGAACATCAGAGGCCGGGTGGCAGCCGTGGGGCGATGGGCTGGAGGAGCAATGCAGGGTGGGGGGGTCTGCAGAAGATCGGGACCGGGAGGAGCATGGGGAAGGCCTGTAGGGGGGAGGCCTTGTGGAGGGATCGGAGGCTGGGAGAGTGATCGTAGGCCTCGATGGTGAGAGAGGGGGGGGAGGCCTGGGGGGGTGATCGGAGGCCTCGTGGGGGGGTCTCTGATCACGGAGGGTGTGCTCGACAGGGACCCTGGATCCAGTAGGTAAGTATAAAGGCACTTACCTCCTGATGCAGCAGTGCTCGCCTTGCTGTAACTGCCGGATTTTACCAAGCGTGTAAAACCCGAGAGGCTACAGTTAAACACAAAATGGAGGTTAAAGAAGAGGCTTCCAGCCTCATTATAATATTTAAATTGACAATTCGCCACCTACAGCGCATGGGCTGCCCGCCTCTGTTAAAACCGGAAGTGGGCGGGTTGGGGGTGGGCTCAGGTTGGGATTCCGATTTTTAACAATTTAACTACCCCACACTCCAAACCCACCCCCTTTATTTTAGGTTAAAATTTCCCCCTCTGTTTTCTGTCCTTTAACCAATCCTCTATCCATGCTAATATATTACCCCAACCTCATGAGCCCTTATCGTGTGCAACAACCTTTTGTGTGGCACCTTAGCGAATGCCTTTTGAAAATCCAATACTACATCCACTGGTTCCCCTTTATCTACGCTGCTAGTTACAGCCTCAAAAAAATCTAATAGATTTGTTAAACACGATTTTCTTTTCATAAAACCATGTTGACTCTGCCTAATCATATGATTTTCCAAGTGCCCGGTTACCGCTTCCTTAATAATGGATTCCAGCATTTTCCCGATGACTGAGGTCAGACTAACTGGCCTGTAGTTCTCTTTATGCTAAGCCTTCTATTCTAAATGCTTAGATAGGCACTTTCAATGTTATCTGTTGACATAAAAGTCTGACCAGGAATTATGGCAACAGGAATTTGGGCAAGAAGTGTGTATGTGCACAAGACTTTTTAATAATACATAAATGACTTTACAGAATGTTACCTCCAGACTCGACTATTCCAAGACTCTCCCGGATGGCCTTCTTCCTACCATAAACTTGAATTCATCCAAACCTCTGCTGCCCGTATCCTAACTCGCACCAAGTCCCGTTCACCCATCACCCTTGTGTTCACTGACCTACAATGGTTCCTGGTCCGGCAACACCTCGATTTTAAAATTCTCATGCTTGCGTTCAAACCCCTCCATGGCTTCGCCCCTCCCTATCTCTGTAACCTCCCTCAACCCTATAACCCTCGAGATCTCTGCACTCCTCCAATTCTGGCCCTTTGAGCATCCCCGATTTTAATCGCTCCATCATCGGCGACCAAGGCTTCAACTGCCTGGGCCCTAAGCTCCGAATTCCCTTCCTAAACCTCTTCACCTTTCACTCCTACTTTATGTCGCTCCGTAAAACCTACCTCTTTGATCAAGCCTTTGGTCACCTGTCCAAATATCTCTTTATGTGTCTTGGTGTCAAATTAACGCTCCTGTGAAGCGCCTTGGGGCATTTTACTACATTAAAGGGGCTGAATAAATGCAAGCTCTTGTTGAATCCCAACTCCACAAACGATTTCTGGGGCACCCACTTTGGGTGGGGGAAATCTCAATGTGGCACCTTGCCACAGCATAAGTGAGCCCATGCCCCATCCAAATATATTTTTTTTAATTTAAAAAATGGCCCTTTTAAAAAAAAATATGCCAGTGCCCATACTCACTCACCATTAGCCATTGTATGGCCAGGCAGTGCAGGAAGAAGTTTAATGATCTTACCAGATCAGGTATAAGGTGTCCTGGGCCAATATTTATCCCTCAAACAACATAACAAAAACAGATTATCTGGTCATTATCACATTGCTGTTTGTGGGAGCTTGCTGTGCGCAAATTGGCTGCCGCGTTTCCCGCATTACAACAGTGACGCCACTTCAAATAGTATTTCATTGGCTGTAAAGCGCTTTGAGACGTCCAGTGGGCGTGAAAGGCGCTATATAAATGCAAGTCTTTTTTTTCTTTTAAGAAACCACCCAGATCTTCTGACAATGCACAGTGCTAAGTGTGTCTGCCACTGACCGTTCTTCACAATAATAGGGTTGAAAACCCTCCAAGCTTGACCTGGATTCTCTAGGAATTAAATATTAAACGCTCCAGGACACTGCTGTGAGCAGCCCTGGAGAAAAATTGTCGTTTTTTTTTTCATTTTCTTCAACAACTTTCATTACTAGTTATTAAAATATTGGAGATGGGAATAAAAGGCTGTTTGGTTGACAGTCAAGAATCATCCAATCGGTTAATGAAGAGTGTTCGCTTTCTAATCGGCGGTGGGAAGGCGGTGTGCCATGACGATGGACGTGTTGGTCGACCAATAGCAGGGGCGTAGGAGCGGTGTGATTGGAGGCAGGAGGTCATGTGATAAAATCTCCAGGAATACGTCCAACCAGAAGTTGACAACCTATTGTTGCAAAGTACTTTAACTGCTCACCATAAATGCCCATGAGCAATGTTCCTTTCAAGCAGTGTGGCCGCGCGGCGCTCTGGAGGCCCCATGTAGCTCCGCGCAAGCGTGGAATTTTGAATGGGCCGCATGAAAAAAAAAATTAGTGGGAACATTACCCATGAGGTAGCACAGTACCTTTCAAACAGCCAGTCTCCACCTGGATGATTTGGTTCACTCACACCCTTACGTATATTTACCCCACAAAGTACCTTGCATGGAATGTAACTGCCTCTTTTATGCACCTGTCATAACCCCCATTATGGGCTGTATGCTGATACCTGGGTTTTACTGCATGTCACAGTAACAAAAGGTAATTCTCACTCTAGCAGTTTTCCTCGAGGACAAGACAACTCATAACTGAAAGCTGCAACAAATAAACCTCCGACCTCTCAACCGCTATAAATATGAAGCACAGCAAATCCTATGAAGCCATTAGAGTGCTAGAGATGGGGACGTAGGAGGGCATGTGTTAGCTGCCGTGTCTTGTCAACCTAATCCTTTCCTTCTAAGTCATCCTGTTCAACCGTGCCTGAACGAGCAGCAACCCCTTTCCTGAAACCCTCGTGTCGCTTCTTCTATTGTGAGAGGTGATCATTGCTCAGCAGGATATCATTGTTAACACCAATCATTGTTTCCTCCTCTAGCTGTACCTGAGGGAGGTTGGCGAAATCTCCCAGTACATCTGGCCCTGTCAGCAAATCACACCTTGTCATCGGCCAATCCCTTACGGCAGTAGTTCAGGGACGTCTGCTAAGGAGTAGTTAGCACCAATAAGCAGGAACAGCTGCTGGTAGAAGGATGGTGCTACCTGATGAGTCAAGTTGCAACGTGCAGCCTCAGACCATATTGCGCGATGCTCCCAAATTGAAGAAAGCACCTGAAGCACTGCTTCAACATGCCAGTGGTGTGTTTAATGATTACTCAGGTGAATGAATGGACCTCGTTATATGGGCGCTTAGTTTGTGTTATGGGATACCACATATGTCATGAGCCAGGGCTACAGGGAATAGATTTAGGGGGAAAAATTGAGTCACGCCCCCTTTGAGGCGCTAACTTCGCCGGAGCGCTACTTTTAGCGGCCCGGAAAAATTAGCACCCCCCCGCGGCCGAATTTGAGTGGTAGCGCCCCAAGAGGGAAGCGGGGCGCTACTGGAAGCGCCCCGCCTCCCTCTTGGGAAGCTGCGAGGGAATATTGCGGCGCTACATGCCATGGTATTGCAGGCCTTGCTTCCCCTTCTTAAAGGGGAGGGGCCTTGCGCAGCAAGACTCGGAGCCCAGCTGGGCCACCGGGCTCATGGAGCGCAGTCGGCACTCCGGCGGGGGGGGGGGGGCGGGTCAGGAGGCCGGGGGGGGACGGCAGCAGAGGCAGGTGCTGACAGGCGGACAGCAACAAAAATGGCCGCCCAGCACCTCGCCTTTAATTAGCGCCGCCCCAACTGCAGGTGGGCCCCCCTGACCCCGTCGGACATAGTGTCCGGCAGTAAGTCTGGGGGCGCTACCGAAGATCACGGCCGAGGCGCAAGCGGGGCGCTGCACATGGCGATGATGTCATCGCCAGCGGCACAGTGCCGCGGGCCACTAACGGTTACTGCCACCACTAACCTCCCGCTGAATTTTGCGGGAGGCATTGGCGGCGCCACGCCCGGGCGCTAGTTGCTTTGCGCCCTCTTAGGGCGCTAACGGGAGGCGCAAAGCAACCAAATTTTTCCCCCTTATTCTCCTAAGAGCCACACTAAGATTTGTCATTCTGGGTTAAAGAGTGGTGGACCAGTGGACTGTCGTAAAATGAAAGCATCATGACAGCTGACAGATAAATGAACGTTATGCAGTGCTGATGGTTGCAAACGGCATTATCATTGCTGAATCCTCCACCATCCACATCATGGGGATCACCATTGACCAGAAACTTAACTGGACCAGCCACATAAATACTGTGGCTACAAGAGCAGGTCAGGGGCTGGGTATTCTGCAGTAAGTGGCTCACCTCCTGACTCCCCAAAGTCTTTCCACCATCTACAAGGCACAAGTCAGGAGTGTGATGGCATACTCTCCACTTGCCTGGGTGAGTGCAGCTCCAACAACACTCAAAAAGCTCGACATCATCCGGGACAAAGCAGCCTGCTAGATTGGCACCCCATCCACCACCTTAAAACTTTACTCCCTCCACCACCGGCGTACCGTGGCTGCAGTGTGTATCATCTACACGATGCGCTGCAGCAACTCGCCAAAGCTTCTTCGGCAGTGCCTCCCAAACCCGCGACCTCTACCACCTAGAAGGACAAGGGCAGCAGGCACATGGGAGCACCACCACCTCCAAGTTCCCCTCCAAGTTACACACCATCCTGACTTGGAAATATATCACCGTTCCTTCATCGTTACTGGGTGAAAATCCTGGAACTCCCTCCCTAAGCACTGTGGGAGTACCTTCTCCACACGGACTGCAGCGGTTCAAGAAGGCGGCTCACCACCACCTTCTCAAAGGCAATTGGGATGGGCAATAAATGCTGGCCTTGCTGGCCCACACCCCAGGAACGAATAAAAAAAAATTCTTTCAAAAATAGCTTTTGATAAGGTACCTCAAGAGGCTTCTTTGCAAGATAAAATCTTATGGAATTAGTGGTAATCTGCTGCAGTGGATTGAGAACTGGGTGATTTCCCGTAGGCAGAAAGTTATAGTCAATGGATTTGGATCAGCTTGAAGACTGGTTACCAGTGGTGTTCCGCAGGGATCAGTGTTAGGACCTCTGGTATTTACTACAACAACAACAACAACTTGTATGAACATAGCACCCTTAACGTCGTAAAACATCCTCAGGCACTCCACAGGAGCGTGATCAAACAAAATTTGACACCGTGCCACATAATGGATGGGTAATAAATGCTGACCTTGCCAGCAATGCCCACATCCCAGGAACGAATGAAAAAAACAGAAGCTGCAGATTGAGAGACAGCTATCCTTTCTACATGAGAGAGAGGATGTTGCTGCCTGAAAGGTCCATACCTGAAAAGTAAACCTGTCTGCTCTCTGCACAGATGCTGGCTAAACTGCTGTGTGTATCTGACATTTTCAGTTTGGTATCTACTCCTGTTGATGTAGGTAGTCACAATGTTCAAGGGAGCACATAGGGGCCACATCCTGCAATCTATCATTCCTAGACCTTTGAGAATCCTGTTGCACTGTAAAACTGCAGTACCCTCTCCGGCTGTTGCCAGTTATCCATGGGGAAGAAGGTGAAATTACTTACTTGCTGTAGCAAACAATGCATCCATAACTCGCTTATGTATCTGGTCACAACTGATTGACTAATGTTCGTGATATCCCTTGTGGCGTCCCAGAATGTCCCTGTTACATAACAGTTAAGGGCCGTCATGACATTGACAGCCACTGGCAGTGCAGTGTCTGTGGTGGATGTAGATTGCAGGTCAAGTTACAGCATGTGGCATAAAGCAAGCCTCTACTGGCAACAGTCCTCTAACAAATGTAGGTATTTACATCTCTGCCTGTATATTCTGTGGACCAATGGATAGATGGCGCAACCTCCAAGTGGGGCCTGACCAGTCTGTCATCCCTCTTTTACTTGTCCTCTTGTTCTGAAAAAGCAAAGATAGAGGGGAACTCCCAATGGAAAACCTATTTGCCCAGAACTTGGTGTCGGGGGCTTGCCGCGCGTGCAAGCCCCCGGTCTGCACTCACCCTGCGCGCTGACATCTGAAGCCCGGGCCTGCTTGCATTTCCTGTCACAGGCCCGGTTCAGATGTCAGCGCGCAGTGCTTACCTGATCCAGCGGCGTAGTTAGTGCGATGTGCCGGCTGGGATCAGGTGAGCACTGTGCAGCCAATCAGGGGAGGGGAAGGTTCATTCATGAGTTTGAGAGTAAGAACTGTCAAACTCATGAAAACTATGGGGGCCCAAACCACGATTTAAACTTTAAATAAAAATTTAAAAAAACATCCCAATCATTAAATTAAGTATAAATAAGTAAAAAAAAAAAATTTTAACAATTTTTTAATAAAAAGGGTCTAAAACTAAACTTACCTTATTGTAGATTCTTTAAAATAATAAACCTGTGGAAAAAAAATTCTAAATTACACTAAAACACCACTTACCTGTAAAAATAAATACTTACGTGTGCTTTTTACAAGCGTAAAGACCGGAGCCCTTTACACATGCGCAAATCCCCCAAAACAGAGGAAATCCAAGATGCACGCGCTGTCCCCTACAGTGCACGTGCTAGCCTCTTCAACTCTTGGGTTGGAGGAGAGGAAATGCCGGTTTTCAGCGCATGCGCTGTGCATGCTGAAAACCGGCATTTCCTCCGGCCAGACGCGTGAGTACCCCTTCCGTACTCACGCGTTTGGGGAGGAATTACTGCCCCATTGTGTCCCTGTGAACTGGTTGGATGAGTGAGTGTGTGGGCGGGTGGGAGGAGGAGAGAGTGGATGGTAAATAGTAGCCCCAAAGCAGATGTTACAACAGCAAAAGACAAAAAAGTGCTTGACTAGAGAAAAACAAATCTCATAAAGCAGGTCAGAAATTACCTTTGAACTGCCTATTTTATATGGGCAAGAAGAAATAACGCAAAAATGTGGGAATGAAAGGTGCATAATGCAATTTCTGCCTCATTTGCATTGAAGTGCCCGAAGCTGAGTTGCCCGAAACAATGACGGAAATTACAGCAGGCTTAAAGAATCTCCGCCCCACTTCCCAATCGGGATTGCCTGATTTCGGCACACATTTTCATAGAATCATAGAAATTTACGGCACAGAAAGGAGGCCATTCTGCCTATCGTGTCTGTGCTGGCCGGAAAAGAGCTCTCCAGCCGAATCCCACTTTTGGATGAATGCAATTGGAAATTCTAGGCCAGAGTGCCCATCCGGTGCTTTTTTTTTTAACGTGGCAATCAGAAGCACTAGGTCATGCTTGAAGGAGCAGCACAATGATACAGACTGACTGAATTACCAGTGCATCCCACAAGAACTTTCTATATTAGAATTAAATAAAGCCAAAATCTCATTAAAGAACCTGTATCTAAACTGGCGTGGACATTTCTCTCCACAGGAAATAATTGACTTAGATATTTCACCTTTACACATCTTAGCTTTAAACCAAGCCCAGAGAGACAGTAGCAATTAAGCAAGCTTGCCATAGAGGCACAAGCCAAAAAATAAGAGTCAAGGAACTAGAATCAAGAATGAATTATCTGGATTTACATAAGATTACAATGAGTTGCATTTGATGAAGTTATTTTTTTTTTGTTTGATCCCTTAAATATGTAAAATGAAATGAAACTGCCAGATGCCATGAGCTGCCAAATTTTACTGCAGAATTAGCATGGATGGAGTAATTACCTGGAGACAAATCTTTTTCCACCTTGGTGACCTTTTAAAAATGCAGCTGACGCTTGGAGATTGACTTAGTGATACTCGAAGTGATTTATTCAGAGTAGACGAGAATGGTGCAAGAAGATGAGTTGGCAAACTGAATAGAGGCTAATGATTTCAATAATTTTCTGTAGCAGGGCTACAGTAGGCGAAGACTGCAAACGAGGCTGAGAATACCAGGAACATAATAAAAAGCAGAACTGTTGCTATTTAACTGCATCATTGTTTACTTCATCATTCACATCAATTACCATATTTTACTTCAGTAAAGAAGTCTAAGAGCATGTGTCCTTCCTGTAGTTTGATATGCATAACTACATTCTAAATGATGAAATATAAACACAGGCATTTTTTTATTTGTTCCTGGGATGTGGGCATCGCTGGCAAGGCCAGCATTTATTGCCCATCGCAAATTGCCCTTGAGAAGGTGGTAGTGAGCCGCCTTCTTGAACTGCTGCAGTCTACGTGGTGAAGGAACTCCCACAGTGCTGTTAGGGAGGGAGTTCCAGGATTTTGACCCAGCGATGATGAAGGATCGGCAAAATATTTCCAAGTCAAGATGGTGTGTGACTTGGAGGTGATGGTGTTCCCATGCGCCTGCTGCCCTTGTCCTTCTAGGTGGTAGAGGTCGTGGGTTTGGGAGGTGCCGTCGAAGAAGCCTTGGCGAGTTGCTGCCATGCATCTTGTAGATGGTACACACTGCAGCCATGGTACGCCGGTGGTGGAGGGAGTGAATGTTTAGAACTGTAACAGTTATACACATAAACTGAGCATTTCACAAATATTAAATAAACATCTTTCGGATGAGATGTTAAACCGAGGCCGCAACTGCTCTCTCAGGTGGACGTAAAAGATCCCATGGCGCTATTTCGAAGAAGAGTAGGTGCGTTATCCCCGGTGTCCTGGCCAATATTTCTCCCTCAATCAACATAACAAAAACAGATTATCTGGTCATTTTCACATTGCTGTTTGTGGGAGCTTTCTGTGTGCAAATTGGCTGCCGCGTTTCCCACATTACAACAGTGACTTCACTTCAAAAGTACTTAATTGGCTGTAAAACATTTTGAGACGTCCGGTGGTCATGAAAGGCGCTATATAAATGCAAGTCTTTCTTCCTTATGAGTCACAAAGTTATAACTATTGGAAATATGGGGGGAAAAAGGCGGTTGCTTTGCGCTTCGTTAGCGCCCGGGGCAGAAAGCAACTAGCGCCCGGGCACGTCGCTGCCAACGCCTCCCATGAAATTCAGCGGGAGGTTAGTGGCGGCAGTAACTGTTAGCACCCCGCGGTGCTGCGCCGCCGGTGATGACATCATCACCGTGTGCAGCGCCCCGCATGTGCCCCGGCCGTGCCCCCAGAATTACCGTCGGACACTATGTCCAACGGGGTCAGGGGGGCCTACCTGCGGCCGGGGCAGCACTATTTAAAGACAAGGTGCCGGGCGGCCATTTTTGTTGCTGGCCGCCTGCCAGTACCTGCCTCCACTGCCGACCCCGGCCTCCTGACCCAGCCACCACCGCCCCCCCCGCGGAGTGTCGGCTGCTCTCCATGAGCCTGGCAGTTCTCTTGAGTGCCGGGCTCTTTTACTGGCACTCCGATCCCCGGTGGCCCAGCTGGGCCCCAGGTTGCGCTGCGCAAGGTCCCTCCCCTTTAAGAAGGGGAGGAAGGCCTGCAATATCGCAGCACGTAGCACCGCGATATTCCCTCGCAGCACTCCAAGAGGGAGGTGAGGCGCTTCCAGTAGCACCCCGCTTCCCTCTTGGGGCGCTACCACTCAATTTTGGCCGCGAGGGCGCTAATTTTTCCGGGGCGTTAAAAATAGCACTCCAAAGGGGGAGCGACTCCATTTTTCCCCCTTGGAGTGTTATAACTCCCACCTCCCCATTAGTAAATCCCTTAAAATCTGCATTCTTACATTCCACATATTGGGTGGGGGAGGGAAATTCAGTTGGATGTTTCTCCCTTCTATCCCTTGTCTTCCTGATTTCTGCAGGCAGGAAGCACATCTGCAACGCCTTGCTATTTCTCAGCCTCAGGATCACAAGGCACGCTGATCCATCTTGGAAGGACATTGGGGAAAGCTTATTATTAAAACCTCCCCAAAGCTGGCAAAATCCTTCTCCACAGAAAAGGGTCAGTAATTACTACTGCGATGAGCGGTGTGCCTGCATTACCAGCAGTAGCCCAGTATCAAGGGATTTTATACTCACAAGCTAAAGAACCATGAGTCATTTGCAATGCCTACACTTCAGCATGAGATGCAATCACCAGGAATGGTGCTCATCTGTGGTAAAGAAAATGGAAAAAGGGTGATAGATTCTTGAGGGGGGATTTTAATTCCCCATTGGCCCACTCAAGTTTAATGGCCACACCTCACTAACATCCCGCTAGCCAACTGCGGATAGTTGAAGATCGGAGAGGCCGTCGACCGACAGTCAGATAGGAACTTGAGAAGGCCATTCGGCCCCTCGAGCCTGTTCCGCCGTTTAATTCGATCATGGCTGATCTGTACCTTAACTCCATTTACCCACCTTGGTTCCGTAGCCCTCAATACCCTTGCCTAACAAAAATCTATTATGGAGGTGGGGGTGTTACGGCAGGGCCTTGTGGGTTGTGGGGGAGTATCTGGGGCAGCAGGTGCCAGACTTCCTTTGTGGGGCCTGGAGGAGCCATAACAGAAAGTTTAATATTTACCTTACAGAGCCTCTTCTTCCTGCCGACCACGGTGGGTGCCCCGTTCAGTCAGCAGTGAAAATACCATCAGGGCCCTGTGTACGACCTCAGCCGCCGAAAAAAGTAGGGGTGCTGAAATTGCTGCGGAGCGGGAATGGAGTGGGAAATTGAGCCGTGCAATTTCAACTCCTGCTCCACCCAGTTGAAGTTAAAATTGCCCCATATTTGACCACTGGCAACTCTTACTCAGATTTTCAGCTGAGAGTCAGTGACCTCAGATATCACAGAACATCCAACAACTGGTTGGTCCCACAACCTTAACAAGGAAGACTTTTGGAAACTTTCAAATCCCCCATGTCAATATAAGGGAAACGATCAAGTTACCAGGGCTCTCAAAAGGACTTCCTGCTCAGCAGGTTAAGCTATAGCTCTACAGAGCCCAAAGGGGACTTTAATGGTTGCTGAAGATCTCCAAGCAGTCATAGAAGTTTCAAGTGTAAATAGTGACGGATTGACAGATGCACAGACCTATACTCTCCAAGATAAGTCCATCATAGAATGTAATTGGCCAAAATTTATTCAACCCAAACAGTCGAGCACTGCCAAATTGTTTCTGGTGCCATCTGTGGCTAAAAATATTTGGGGTATTGAAACCAATATTCAATACATTGTTGCCAGCTTGCTATTCAATGGTAGGCATTTATTTGGGGTTAAAAAGGTGGCGGAAGCTGTCTTCACTACGAGCAGAACAGAACCAAGAGCCCATGAGGTGATTGGCAAAAGAACCAGAGGCGACACGAGGACAAACTTTTTTACGCAACGGTTAGGATTTGGAATGCACTGCCTGATAGGGTGGTGGAAACAGATTGAATAGTAGCCTTCAAAAGGGAATTGGATAAATACTTAAAGGAGAAAAAACATTGCAAGGATATGGGGAAAGAGCGGGGGAATGGGACTAACTGGATTGCTCTTTGAAAGAGCCGGCGCAGACTCGATGGGCCGAATGGCCTCCTCCTGTGCTGTACTATTCTATGATTCTATGTTCTCTCAGGCACATTACTGAAAGCCATTGTCAGAAATATAAATGCCATCTGCATTTCACAAAGTGGAACACAGCACTTTGATTTGCTGTTTCTGCTCACTTGTCCTTACGGCTGATCATTTACTGTGGCTAGGCACTCGTGCTTTTCCTTCATCAGCTGCAAGAAACTGAGTAGTCAGCGTAACTCGCCCCTCCCCACTCCTGCCAGAACTCACACAAAGAAGCCACGCCTGTTTCGGATGTGAGGTCAGGTCTTCCCCCGTAGGAAGATGTTCAGCTTCTTCAACGTGGCTAATGACCTGGCTGAGAATTAACAAACCTTATGATACCTGTGATTTCTACCCTCAGTCAGAGATGGGGAAAAAGGGAAAAAGCTGAAGGAGAAGGAAAAAAATAACTGAGCAGGAGAATATTAAAAGAACAGGTTGTGAAAATAACTCAAAAAGTGGTTAGAAATCCATCATCCTAACTTTAGCAGAAGGACTATTAAAAATTAAATCTGCGCATGTAAAGAACAAGCTTCAGATTTTTTTAAAAGCCAACTGAACTTCATTATATAAAACAGAACTATTTATCCTAAATTACAACTTCACCTGGGGAGAAATTATTTTGTGCCTGTTGTAAACAAAATGATTCACTTGGCACTAATTACTTTGGAGTACTACATCGAAGTCTGAGCAAATCTAGACATTTCTTTTACACTGATTTTAATGATTATTAAAATCCATTACAGTCAATTTATATAAACAGAAACCACTGGAACTCATTTTCATTACTTAGGCCTAGGCTTTAGCCTGGAGATGCGTTCCATGCGGGGTGGGGGTTGTTGTGAGGTCAGGAAACCCGGAAGAATGGGTTTCCCAAATGTCCTGCAGTTTTTAACTGCAGGGCTCCTTTAAATGTTTTTCTGTCAGGTTCCCGCCCACAGGCAGCCTGCTTGACGGGTGGGGAAGCCTGCTTCACAAGGCCGCAGCCGAGGAGGTCAGGTTGGTGGGGGGGTTCCGATCGCGGGGGTGGGCAGTGGCGCTCCCGATCGCGGCGGGTTCCCGATCGCAGGGCTGGGGGAGTTTCCAATGGTGGTCGGGGGGTGGGGCATCCGATGGTGGTTGGGGGTAGCTGATGGTGATCGGGGGAGGAGATGGTGGTCAGGGGGAGAGGGGCCGATGGAGGTCGAAGAGGTCCGATGGTGGTCGTTGGGGGAGCGGATGATGGTCGTGGGAGCAGATTGTGTTTGGGGGTGGTCCGCTGGTGGTTATGGGTGTCTGCTGGTGGTCGTGCGGTGTCCAATGGTGGTTATGGGTTTCGATGGTGGTCGAGGGGGTTCTGATGGTGATTGAAGGGGTTCCAATGGTGGTTGAGGAGTCTGATGGTGGTCGGGGAGGTGTCTGATGGTGGTCGGGGGGTCTGCTGGTGGTCGGGGGGGTCTGATGGTGGTCGGGAGGTCTGATGGTGGTCGGGGGGTCTGATGGTGGTCGGGGGGGTCTGATGGTGGTCGGGGGGTCTGCTGGTGGTCGGGTGGTCTGATGGTGGTCGGGGGGTCTGATGGTGGTCGAGGGGCCTGATGGTGGTCGGGGGGTCTGATGGTGGTCGGGGGGTCTGATGGTGGTCGGGGGGTCTGATGGTGGTCGGGTGGTCTGATGGTGGTCGGGGGGTCTGATGGTGGTCGGGGGGTCTGATGGTGGTCGGGGGGTCTGATGGTGGTCGGGTGGTCTGATGGTGGTCGGGGGGTCTGATGGTGGTCGGGGGGTCTGATGGTGGTCGGGGGGTCTGATGGTGGTCGGGGGGTCTGATGGTGGTCGGGGGGTCTGATGGTGGTCGGGGGGTCTGATGGTGGTCGGGGGGTCTGATGGTGGTCGGGGGGTCTGATGGTGGTCGGGGGGTCTGATGGTGGTCGGGGGGTCTGATGGTGGTCGGGGGGTCTGATGGTGGTCGGGGGGTCTGATGGTGGTCGGGGGGTCTGATGGTGGTCGGAGGGTCTGATGGTGGTCGGGGGGTCTGATGGTGGTCGGGGGGGTTCTGATGGTGGTCGGGGGGGTTTGATGGTGGTCGGGGGGGTTTGATGGTGGTCGGGGGGGTTTGATGGTGGTCGGGGGGGAGCAGACAGATCGCGGGGCGGTTGGTGGTGTTTACTGGGTAGCTTGTTGGGCCTGCAGGAAGCACTCCTGCTCCTCCTGGCCCACAAGCAGTGCTGTAAAGGCACTCACATTATAGATTCTGCCCTTCTCACCTCCTTTCAGCTGTCGGGTTTAAAACCAGAAGTGGGCAAGTTCAACAACAACAACAACCCGAGGCGGGTTGGGTTCATATTTTTTGAATTTTAACCTCTGATTCGACACCAACCCACCTGTTTTTGGGAGTAAGATTCAGTCCTTTCTGTGTGTAAACAGACAAACACCTATTATCTGTTATCTGTCCAAATAACACTATTTATGAACAAACATACCAGGTAAATGCTTCGTATTGTGGAGGTGCACAAAAGGAAAATGACTTCTAATGGATTATTTTGGCAGCATTTGTTAACACTGTAATGCGAAGCAGTGCAGTAAAATCTTCAGCTGATTTCCCTCAGAATGGCACTAAATCCTGACATGGCATTCTGCCTCAATACACAGCTGTTAAGGATGTAGATACAGTGAAAACATCAACCAGAAGAGCCCTCGAGAAAATCAACATCTTGATTTTTCCTGCAATTCATACAGGATTTCTGAAACCTGGACAAATAGCAACAACTAGACAACAGCAAACAAGCATTGCGCACAGAAAAATGCACTGCTGGGCAGAGGTCTTAACTGCTGTTCCAGAGAACAGGAGATGTTTTCCATCAAGTCCACATAGAAATGGACTTAAAATTTATATTTTCTTTTACGTTTAGTGATTAAATAGTAGTAAACAGTTTGTACCTCATAATCATGTGGGAAAATCTCTTTGGATTATTTCGATCTGAATATTTAATTAATAGTAAGAATGAAAAACATGGATAGGATATTTCAGATTTTATCTGTAAATTCCGTACTGCAAGGCTAAATGTTACTGGGAACTCCGAACAAAAATGGAGTAAAGATTTGGTAGATATAGTACAAAATATCATTTAATGCTTACATATGAAAACATGCATTGGGAGGAGGAAGTTTCACTTCTCTCGTCTCAATTGTCGGCCATCAAGGACATCAGCATGTTTAGGAATACATTACAATGCACAATCATAAGTTGTAGGGAGGATAATACAATGATTCGGGCCCCAAAACATCAGGCTGGGAGATCTGAATCATTGAGCAGCAGCAGAGAATGTGCGATGCACTGACGGGCCTTCCAAGCATACTGACCACAATTGCAGGGAATGGAGCAGTCCACCTCAAGCACGTGTGGGATGATGTTGCAGAGCACTGCTGTAATGATATCAGCAAATAGAGATGGTATTTGCCTGTTCGATTAAGATGCCTTAGCAGCATGTTTGCAGGTATTGATTACTTATGCCTGACCAGCAGAGGTCATGTGACCAAGACAAGCAAGGCAGTCTAGTTTAGTTTCAGTTTTGTTCTAGATGCATCACAGCATCGTGTCTCCTGTAAAAGTTGTGTAAAAGAGTTGAACAGACTTTAGATTAAAACTCATTCTCTTTCATAAATGTCTCGTCATTGAGCCCACAAAGAAATCAATACATGGTGTCAGAAGTGGCTGAAAGAGGTGAAGAGAAAAAATCTGCAGTTAAATCAGCTCTCCACAGATTAGCAAGCCAAAAGAGAACATCGTTACTTACCATTAGAGAATAGCTAACGAAGTGAAAAATGGAAGGTTTACTCCCACCGGCGACGCTTCAGTTGACAGGTAATGTGGCTGAAAATTGGAGGAGGTTCAAACAACGTGTGGGGTTGTATTTATCAGCAATCGGAGCTGACGAGAAAAGTAATAAACAGAAATCGTCACTGTTCTTACATGTCGTGGGTGATGAAGCGCTGGAGGTGTATAATAATTTCACATTCGCTGCTGATGGAGACAAAATGAAGTTAGATAAAATAATGGAACAGTTTGAGGCCTACTGCATACCTAAACGTAACGTGACATTTGAGAGGCACAGATTTTTCACATGTGTTCAGAAAACGGGTGAGACTATTGATCAGTATGTGACTGAACTGAGAAACAGAAGCAAATCGTGTGAATTTGGGGGACTGACAGACTCGCTGATAAAAGACAGACTGGTGTGTGGTAGTCCGAATAATGGTCTAAGGGAAAGACTGCTAAGAGAGCAAGATCTAGACCTGGGAAAAGCCATAGCACTGTGTAGGGCTACAGAGACTGTGAAGTTGCAGGCAAAGGAGCTGTTCAGTGATAATTGCTGCAACGTGGATGCAGTGAGAATGAACGGACATAAACCGTTTAACAAAAAGAGCGCCAATGTGAAAAAAGAGGCGTGGCCAGCGAACGAAAATGAAAGGGACAATCGAAAGACATGTAGTCGATGCGGTACACAGCATCCACCAAGAAAGTGTCCAGCATATGGTAAAACATGCAATAGTTGCAACAAGAACAACCATTATGCCCGTTGCTGTAAGAACCAAATGCAACAAAGCAAGGTCCATGCAGTAGATGAAAGCGACATAGAGGAGTTCTATGTAGATGTTGTGTCTGAAAACAAAGAAGAAGAAAGAGACGATGTTGACACTAAAAGTGAATGACATACACATTCCATTTAAATTGGATACTGGAGCACAAGTTAATGTGATATCAGAGACTGATTTTAAGAAAATTAGACCCAGACCAAAGATACATGGAATAAAAGTGAAAGTGACAGGATACACAGGTACTGATATACCAGTGAAAGGAAGATGCATTGTCAAAGTGACACACAAGGACAGAGAGCACACGCTAGCATTAATCGTGGTGCCAAAGGATGTGCAAGCCATACTAGGTTTAAAAGCCTGTGAGAGACTGAACCTGGTAAAGAGAGTCCTCGTTGTGGAAAGCGAAGGAGAAACAGTCTATGATGAACTGAATGTTGCGTACACACCGGGTAAGCTGATGTATACAGCAGACATGTTGTCCAGAGCTGTTGACCCAGGAGAGCCCGCAAACACAGTGAAAAGACTGAAGTACAAGGCAAAAGACAGTGGAACTGACTTCTACCAAAGCATGCTTGTATACCACACAACGCCGCTCGAATGTGGTATGTCACCAGCCCAACTCCTGATGGGACGTCGGCTAAGGTCAAACCTACCCAACTCGGAGAACCTCCTGAAAACAAAAGAGGGGGAGAAAGTGAGGAAGTTCAAAGAGCAACAGAAAGAAAAGCAAAAGTATTACTATGACAGAGGAACACAAAACCTACCTGAACTCCACACTGGTGACCAAGTAAGGTTCAAAGACAAAACAAACACATGGACTCAGAAGGGAACTGTCCTGAGTGAAGTTCAACCAAGATCATACACCATTCAGACAGATGAGGGTGCTGTTCTGAGAAGAAATCGTCGAGATCTTCTCATGGGACCAGCCACAGCAGGTCAAGAGACTGATACTGTTGAACAACCTGATCACACAGCTGAGAACCAAT
Organism: Somniosus microcephalus; assembly: GCF_052327205.1. NCBI lineage: Eukaryota > Metazoa > Chordata > Chondrichthyes > Squaliformes > Somniosidae > Somniosus > Somniosus microcephalus. Next base: position 28,268,443 of record NC_140995.1, on the reverse strand, counting down.
CATCTGAGGCAACAACTCAGATTCAAGGACAATCAATCAGAAAATCCTCAAGACACGTGAAGCCTCCTGAGAGACTCATTGAGCAAATTTAAGGACTATTGTTATAGAAGGAAGTAATGTTATCTTATTCTTTCTTCAAGTTCTAGTGTATTGACATATTTCATGTGAACACACAAAGCAAGGTTAAAAAACCTTGATCATGATAATGATAATGTAAGTTCATTAAGTGTTACAGTTAAAATGCAGATTAATACAAAGAAAACATGTTGTTAGTTAAAAGTAAAATACTTTTGTTTTAAGGAAAGGAGATGTAATGATATCAGCAAATAGAGATGGTATTTGCCTGTTCGATTAAGATGCCTTAGCAGCATGTTTGCAGGTATTGATTACTTATGCCTGACCAGCAGAGGTCATGTGACTGAGACAAGCAAGGCAGTCTAGTTTAGTTTCAGTTTAGTTCTAGATGCATCACAGCATCGTGTCTCCTGTAAAAGCTGTATAAAAGAGTTGAACAGATTTTAGATTAAAACTCATTCTCTTTCATAAATGTCTCGTTATTGAACCCACAAAGAAATCAATACAACTGCGAGGATGTCTTCTTGCATGGATAGAGTGGCCAACTCCGTGGAACATCAAATGTGGCAATCAAATGAGTCCGTGCAGGCCTTGACCACAGCCATGCACACACTGGATGCCAACATCTCTGCCGCCTTAAATAGGATGACAGAAACTTTAGCCGTGGCTTTACAGCACTGATCTGCACCAAAGTGTTCTCCAGCCGAGTGGTAACAGTGAAGTATGGCTGGCCCATGAGAGGGAATGAATGCGAAAGGGGACATGGAAGTGGGAACACCAGTCAAAGTGCTTCTGCTTCTCACCCATTGCCACCCCCGCTCCACCCCAGTCAGTGCCTGACAAACTGCCTCGTGTCCCGATGGCGGAGTCATCTGGTGGAGCAGTCTTTGGCGGGACCCTCACGGGCTCCAAAACCCATAGGTCGTCAGCCAAGAGCATCTCAGCGGTCAGAGCAGGGATCTAAGCAGCCTGCCTCTACCTCTGCTGAAGCCACTTGTCTCCTAGCAGCCACCCCTTAGGTGTGCTTGCCGGTCCAAAGAGGTGGGGGAGCTTAGATTGCCGTAGGACGAAAGCATCATGGCAGCTCCCTGGGAATCTAAAGAAAATATCTTTCTGTGATTTCACACCTGATACACATTGATGGAGTGGGAGCTCTTGTGGTTGATGAGCACCAATGGTTGCTCTGTAGCTGCGTGGATTTCCACATGTGTGTAGTCGGTGATGCCCTGCACCTGTGGGAAGCAAACCAGAGACGCAAACTCGAGTGTCCACTCAATTCTGACTAGTGTCATCACAGGCGAAGTTCACATAATTGCCGGCCCTGGCAAACAACCCATCAATCACCTGTGTTATGCATTTGTGTGCCGCTGACTGGAAGATCCTGGATGTGTCTCCGGCAGAGCCCTGGAAGGATCCGAGGCAAAAAAGTTGAGGGTGGTGGTGACTTTGAGAGCCATTGGTAACACGTGGCCACCAGGTCCAGCAGGGGGCAGGTCTTCTTCTAGGACGCTGCAGATTTCTGCCATCACCTGACATGACAACTTGAGCCTCCTGAAACACTGCTTGACGTAAGAAAACTACTAGGTACTTGGTCTAAGCATTAAACAAAGCTTTAATTAACTGTTTTACAACATGGAGGTCTAGTTGTGTCCTTCACTAGTTCCTGTTAAGAATGTTCTGCGCAAGCTGGGCCCGTGCCCAAGTATTTATACTCTCCCTGGACAGCGCCACCCGTAGGCCGCTCAGTATTATTTCATAAGTCTTTCTTTCATGAATGATTGATTCATGTCACTGCTGTTCCGATATGTCAAGAAAACTCAGCTTCTGCATGCACACCCTGTGTAGTGCGGGTAGTGCCTCCTGTGACCTGCACCTCTCTGCTGCTTCCCTATCTGAAGTCCTTCTGTGGGTCTCTGAAGGGCTGGTTGCAGCTGCTGCTGCTGCTGGTCCTAGTCATATTGCTCCTCGTCCGAGGCTCAATCTAAGGCAGCTGAGGCACCACTCATCCTGATGTGATTCAGAAAACCTCCAAAGGGTAGAAAGTAAACTTACAGCAAAAGTGCAGTCAACAAACCCTTTCTCACTAGTAGGTAAGAAAGCAGCGGTGAGTACTGAGTATTTATTGCAGTATTTCCATGAGTTTTACTCAGCTCCCTCAATTGCCGTTGTGTTCTCACTTTGCTTTCAATGGCGAGTTTCAGGAAGCCCAGGAAACCTGAGGATGCGATGTTAAACTTAAAACTGTGTTGCAATATCGCTCCAATTGAGCAAATACCATATGTTAATAGGCAACCTGCCTCTCTCGAAAGAGTTGCGTGCAAGCAGCCGAACACGCCCCAGCTAAACGTGGAGGTCGGCAGGGTTGGAGCCCGCTTCCCGACACGCTGACATATTTTGCCGGTTTGAACCCCCCACCTGCACCCAAACCCACGCGCTCCTGCAAGTTAAAATTCCTCTCATTGTGTCCAACTTGTTAATTAACCTGTCAATCAAACAATCCCAGTGCTTTCATCTGCCATTTGACCTGTAAATGAACCTAGCATTCACTGCAAGAATGAGAAGCAATTATACTTTCTCACCATAAAAGGGACACACAATTCGATTCTATCCACATGCTATAATGCTCCTGCCTTAATAAAACAGGAGATCCTCAGACTTATCGTGAATGATACCATGAGAGATTTATTAAAATATATCACACCACTCAAGATATCTCAGTCGAAGCATCGCATTACTGTCTAATACAAATTTCAACATTACACTTAATAGGATGTCTACAGTTTACAACAAGCAAACCCTGGGTCCTTCTGACTTACAGGCGAGAGTGCTACCATTCAGCCATCAGAAAACAATTGGAAAGCTCCTCGACTCAAAAATTTCACCCATGCACACACCACAGCAAATAATAATGCACATTGCAACAAAAAATTCTCGCTGAGATACCGCTGTTACGCTAGTTCATCACTTTTATAGCCCTAATGTTAAAGTGTATCACATCAAAAAATAAGTCATTCGCAAGGTAGCCTGTAAACTTCCCATTCCATTGTCCAATTGTTCTGATATTTTTTTCCTAAAATACCAAATTGACAGGAGAAATTCTCCCCTACTAGCTACAGCACCACACCCAATCTCACCCCTCTACTGAAAGCATTGACCCCATTGTGGAACATTATCCTGAGGCTTGATTTGCATTGTGCAGGAGCATGTGTGTTAAAACCCAAGGGATGCATACGCTCCTCAAGTCTGTTCTGCCATTCAATTAGATCATGGCTGATTTGTATCTTAAATCCATTTACCCGCCTTGGTTCCAGAATTCCCTTAATACCCTTATCTATCATTCTCAGTTTTGAAACTTTCCAATTGGCCCCCAGCCTCAACAGCTTTTTGAGGGAGAGAGTTCCAGATTTGCACTACCCTTTGTGTGAAGAAGTGCTTCCTGACATCACCCCTGAATGACGTAGCTCTAATTTTAAGGTTATGCCCCCTTTTACTGACCTCCCCACCAGAAGAAATTGTTTCATTCTATGCAATCTGTCCTCATAATTTAACCTATTTAGCTCTGGTATCATTCTGGCGAATCTGCGCTGCACCCCCTCCAAGGCCAATATATTCTTCCTGTGGTGCGGTGCCCAGAGCTGAACACAATATCCAGATGTGGCCTGACCAGGCCTTTAAACAACTGTAGCATCACTTCCACCTCTTTGTAATCCAGCCCCCTTAAGATAAAGGCTAACATTCCATTAGCCTTTTTATTTATTTTCTGTACATGGAGAGGCAAACCAAGCTGAGATTGTTCTCCTTAGGGCAGAGAAGGTTCTGTGGAGGTTTAATAGAGGTGTTGAAAATTATGAGTGGTTCTGATAGGGTAGATAGGGAGAAACTGTTTTCGCTGGCAGGAGGGTCGGTAACCAAAGGACACAGATTTAAGATAATTTGCTAAACATCCAATGCAGAAATTAGAAGAACATTTTTACGCAGCAAGTTGTTATGATCTGGAATGCAATCCCTGAAAATGTGGTGGAAGCAGATTCAATAGTAACTTTCAAAAGGGAATTGGATAAATACATGAAAAGGAGAAATTTGTAGGGCTACGGGGAAAGAACAGGGGTGTGGGACTAATTTGTTGCCTCTTTCAAAGAGCCGGCACAAACGTGATGGGCCAAATGGCCTCCTTCTATGCTGTATATGATTCCATGATTCTATGACCCCTAAATCTCTCCACTCCTCTACAGTTCCTATCTTCTCATCATTTAGAAAATACTCTGATCTATCTTTCTTCGATCCAAAGTGAATGACCTCACACTTCCCCACATTGAACTCCATTTGCCACAGTTTTGCACATCAATTAATCTATCAATGTCCCTTTGTAACTTTCTGCTCCCATCTACACTATTGACTGTGTCACCTAGCTTAATGTCATCAGCAAATTTGGGATATGTGGTACTCTATTCCTTCATCAAAGTCATTGATAAATAAATATAGTAAAAGCTGAGGCCCAATACAGATCCCTGGGGGACACCACTTATCACATCCTGCCAATTTGAGTACGTATCCATTATTCCTACTCTTTGTCTCCAGTGTCAGCTGTGGCTCAGTTGGTAGCACTCTCACTCTCACCTCTGAGTCAGAAGATCCTGGCCAATATTTATCCCTCAACCAACATTACAAAAACAGATTATCTGGTCATTATCACATTGCTGTTTGTGGGAGCTTATTGTGCGCAAATTGGCTGCTGCGTTTCCCACATTACAACAGTGACTGCACTTCAAAAGGTACTTCATTGGCTGTAAAGCGCTTTGAGACGTCCGGTGGTCATGAAAGGCGCTATATAAATGCAAGTCTTTCTTTCAGTCACTCTGTTCCGAATAACAGATTCTCGTCACCTCCGCACAACAGACATTAGACTAATAGACCTATAATTTCCTGGTTTCTCTCTCGCACCTTTTTTAAATAGTGGAGTGACATTTTTTCAATGTTCCCAATCCAAGGGGTCAATTCCTGAATCAAGAGAGTTTGGAAGATCGTAACTAGGGTAACCTGCGAACTCATTTTTAATGTGGAAGCAAGTCATCCTCAGTTCCGAGGGACTGCCTAAGAAGGAGAAGAACTAGGGTATCTGCAATTTTTGCACCTACTTCTTTTAATACCCTGGGGTGGAAACCATCAGGTCCTGGAGGTTTGTCAAACTTTAGTCTCATTATTTTCTCCATCACCATTTAAAAAAAAAACTTATATTAAATTTAATAAATTCTTCTCGTTGCTGTCTTCAGTGACTCTGTTCTCCTACTTGCTGTCTTCTAGATCTCTCAATGCTGCTGCAATTCTGGTGCCATTGTGAGAGATCGCTAGTGGGGAAAGTAGCAGTTGCGGATTACTTAAAGAAAATTAGGCAGCTAGCAAGATTCAAGGTTTAACAAGAAGGTACAAGGAGCAATCAAAGAGTAACAGAAAGGAAGCAGAATATAAAGATGAAAGAGAAGTATGGGAAGGTATTAACAATAAGAACAAAACAGAAATTGAGAATAACAGAGACAGAGAAGAGATGAACAAAGATCGAGGGAGTAAAAAGAAACGGTGAAAGAGAGAAATCCAGAAAGGGGGAGAATAATAGTGCCACTGTAAGAAAGCAACAAGGGAAAAATCGAGAAAAGGAGGGAGTAACACATATGTGAGAGGCTATTTGTATATTTTTACAGAGCAGCCCCAGCCCCTTGATGCCGCTCTGCACCCAGGTGTCTCCAAGATGCACACAAGCTGCAGAGCTGCAGTAGTGAAGTCATTCCTGATACGCAAATCTCACCTTAAAGAAAGCACTAAAGGCTCCAGAACCAGTGGAACCAATCTAACCTCAGCCTAGCAGGCCTGAGACTTGTTCACCTAGTGCTCTAAGACCTATGCTGAACGATCAACATAACCTTCATGAACAACTGCAAGTCCTTAATAAAAGACAATGGGGGAAAAATTCAGTATCGCCCCCTTTGGGGCGCCATTATTGGCGGTGCACAAAGTTTAGCGCCTGGCGCTAATTATCGTCTCCGACAGCAAACTTGGCTTTTATCGCCCCTGGAGGTGATTGGAGCGCTAAATCAGGTGCTTCACACCTGTCTTAAGGCGCTAAGGCCGAGGAGTGAGGCGCTACCTCAGAGCGCTGGCGAAGCTCATGTGATGTCAGTCAGCAATGGAACACAGACACACTGGCACCGGCCAGTTCTTAAAGGGGAGGGTTGATCTTGCTCTCCATCCACATCTTGTTCATTGCAGCCTTGAGTCTCGGCCTGGAGAGACCTGTACATCAAATCTGCTGGAAACCACAATGGAGAGACCCAGGGAAAGAGCTCACAGTGCAGCCCCCAAAGTCTCTTCTAAATCGATACAAGGAAAGGTCAAATCAAAATGAACCTGCAAAGTGCTGCTCAGTACTCTAAACTCCTTTACACAGCGTTGAATCTCTCCAGAAGTCTCTCTCTCTCTTTCTCAGAATGCATGGTGCAAAAATGTCACCAACAGAAAAAGGCAGGAAACGGTCGCCTTTAAATAGCGCTTGGTGATGGAGAGGATATGGGGTCAAAACTCAGCTCAGGGTCAAATAGGCGCCAAGGTTGCGAACAGTCTGGTTCAGCCTCAGACATTGGCCAGGGAGGGGAATGGAGGGCTATGGAACAGAGTTTGTGGTGGCGTGCTGAAGACAATGGATTCGGTCTTCCCAATATTTAACTGGAGGAAATTTCTGCTCATCCACTACTGGATGTCAGACAAGCAGCGTGTGACAAATCAGATGCACCCAACTTACCTGTGAGCAAGTCCACAAGAGATCAACCAATATTAAAACAACGGTATGTTTGGCAAATAGTGATGTGTTGAGAGGCTATCAGAATAAATGAAAGTGGAACATTCTGTAGTTCTCAGTTTTGCACTACGGCAAATATCTCTTCTGACTGTACAAACTCCAACTGTTCTGTAACATCCACTGACAGATGAAGGTGGCCACACAGGATTATCTCAAACTTGGTAATAACGTCTTTACTTAATTCAAATTACTTCTGAAAGATTGGAGGCATGCCGAATTGTGATTCCAGAGGAAATGTGCCTTTTGTGAATGCATACTGATGTGTTGCTTCAAAGTCATTCTGTTGTAACAGAAACCATCAGGAGATGGTGGTAGTGACTTAGTTGGAAACAGAAGTACAAAAAATGATTTTAACATTATAGGCTATGGTTTAGTTTGACATTCCTTTGCCCACTATTTTAACAGAGGCTTAAATCCATTTAAAATAAACAGATAAATGCTTCCAATAAATGCTTGCAAGAATGTCATATGGATCGCTAAGTATTCGTCTACCACTATTGCCAATAGTAATTACTAGTATTAAATAACTTAGGTTGGATGCTCTGAAAGCAGCATTTCTCTGTGGGCTCTCTGGCACATTGTTTACCCAGTGCACCACTAAATTATGTGGAAACTATGTAGAAATTGAAAGCACTGCATTAAAACTTTTCATTCAATTTAAAGGTGCATGGCTATCAGGAAACTCTTTCAGGGGGCACAGGTCAATACAGGTGTCCCAAATACCAATTCAGGTGTCCCAAATACCAATTCAGGGTTATCAAATACCAATTCAGGGGTATCAAATACCAATTCAAAGGTACCAAATACCAATTCAGGGGTATCAAATACCAATTCAGGGGTATCAAATACCAATTCAGGGGTATCAAATACCAATTCAAAGGTATCAAATACCAATTCAAAGGTACCAAATACCAATTCAAAGGTACCAAATACCAATTCAGGGGTATCAAATACCAATTCAAAGGTATCAAATACCAATTCAAAGGTACCAAATACCAATTCAGGGGTATCAAATACCAATTCAGGGGTCCCAAATACCAATTCAGGGGTATCAAATACCAATTCAGGGGTCCCAAATACCAATTCAGGGGTATCAAATACCAATTCAGGGGTCCCAAATACCAATTCAGGGGTATCAAATACCAATTCAGGGGTCCCAAATACCAATTCAGGGGTATCAAATACCAATTCAGGGGTATCAAATACCAATTCAGGGGTATCAAATACCAATTCAGGGGTAACAAATACCAATTCAGGGGTCTCAAATACCAATTCAGGGGTCTCAAATACCAATTCAGGGGTCCCAAATACCAATTCAAAGGTACCAAATACCAATTCAGGGGTATCAAATACCAATTCAGGGGTATCAAATACCAATTCAGGGGTATCAAATACCAATTCAGGGGTATCAAATACCAATTCAGGGGTATCAAATACCAATTCAAAGGTATCAAATACCAATTCAAAGGTACCAAATACCAATTCAGGGGTATCAAATACCAATTCAAAGGTATCAAATACCAATTCAGGGGTCCCAAATACCAATTCAGGGGTATCAAATACCAATTCAAAGGTATCAAATACCAATTCAGGGGTCCCAAATACTAATTCAGGGGTATCAAATACCAATTCAAAGGTATCAAATACCAATTCAGGGGTATCAAATACCAATTCAGGGGTCCCAAATACCAATTCAGGGGTATCAAATACCAATTCAGGGGTATCAAATACCAATTCAGGGGTATCAAATACCAATTCAAAGGTACCAAATACCAATTCAGGGGTAACAAATACCAATTCAGGGGTATCAAATACCAATTCAAAGGTACCAAATACCAATTCAGGGGTATCAAATACCAATTCAGGGGTCTCAAATACCAATTCAGGGGTATCAAATACCAATTCAAAGGTACCAAATACCAATTCAGGGGTATCAAATACCAATTCAAAGGTACCAAATACCAATTCAGGGGTATCAAATACCAATTCAGGGGTATCAAATACCAATTCAGGGGTATCAAATACCAATTCAAAGGTACCAAATACCAATTCAGGGGTATCAAATACCAATTCAAAGGTACCAAATACCAATTCAGGGGTATCAAATACCAATTCAAAGGTATCAAATACCAATTCAGGGGTATCAAATACCAATTCAGGGGTAACAAATACCAATTCAAAGGTACCAAATACCAATCAATGGCTTCTGCCATTGTTACCACAAGTTACAATTTGAAAAATTTGCACCGCGGATATGACTCAAAACATTTTTTTATTTATTAAAAATTATACAACTAATAAAGGTTTGACATTATTTGCATGACACCTATATATCTGTTAGACATTCTACATAATTAGGCAAGAAGGAATTTGCTGAATCCAGCAGCAAAGCATTTTCTGACACTGTTTTAAATGCACAAAATGACAGGTTATGGGTGAAGGTCGAACACTAGTTTGGATGACAGAGTTCTGAGGATTCCTGCCATTTCTTGGTTATGTACAAAGCTATAAGGATTATATGTCATGGACCCCTGGCAGAGCCTTTTTCAGAAAAGAGTTTCAGAGGGGGCTGTAGTGTCATGACATTCACCTTGGATTCATACATATGATGGCAAAATGCTCTTTGATCAAAAGAAGTATGTGGGAGTGGAGCTGTTGAGAAGAGGGGAGGGCCTCAGGGACTCCTGTGATAATGCTGTTGAGCTGATTTTTCTGAGGTACTGATGTTCTGAGCAGTGTGATAAGGGTATGGAATTATCATCAGGTGATACTACAAACATAATTCCTATTTCACCTTCCAGGGAGTCCTCCCAGATTAACTCATCATTCATCTCACTGTTGTTTGTGAGATCTTGTTGTGTGCAAATAGGCTGCTGTGCTCGACTACACTTCAAAAGTAATTTCTTGGCTGTGCAGTGCTTTGGGATGTCCTGAGGACTTGAAAACCACTTTACAAATGAAAGTTCTTTCTTCCTTCTTTGCAATATGATTCATTCAGATTAACAGACACAACGTGATCGGTCGGCTAGCTTGGCACAAATGGCTAATTAAACCTGAGACTTTATTGGTCAGCATGTCTTGGTTCCACACTCAGCAGTGCATTAACCAAATGAGCTACTGGAGGAACTCTTACTTACTCATCCAGTGAAATGATCGCATAAACACTTGTTTACATCACAGTGACTGCTACAAAGCAGGAGAGGTCTTGAGCAATTAAACTGGACCGATAATAATGCTGTGTGTAATATTATGTAAGAAGTGGTGTTTAAAGCAGCTGCAAAGAGCTGAGTGCAAAGGTGATTTAACAACCCACTTAAACATTCTGATGATGGTTAACAATGTCATATAAAGCCCTCCATCATCTGAGTGCATTTTAACTCACTCCCGGCTATCTACTCAAATGAAATATTTTATAGACACAGATGAAGATGGCTTTGTACAGTTAGGTCATAAATTCTATCTGAACTGGGGTTACACAGAATAAAAGCATTAGCTCAGCCTTTGATGGAATAAAAGGAGCTTTGGAGAAGATTTCTCCTGTCTTTCAGAAGCACGCAGAAGGTGTGTGCTCTGGCCGACATATCATTCACTATAATCATGAAGGTAAAACTATGTTTTGCCTGCCATTGTGCCCCTTACTCTTCCGTACTAATTTCCTATAAATGCACTGTGATAATCTTGCACAGTGACATCTAGCTATATCCATAACAATTAGAGAAGGTAGACCTGTGATTTAATTTTACAAAACCCCATGAGATGTGCCACAGATTGTCAATCTGGATATTCAAATGAGCTGATTCCAGCTCAGCAATGACTGGTAAAAGCCAACACACTCCTTAGGTTTTCTCTCTATCTTCTTCCTACATTTCTGATCATGTTCTGAACATTGCACATGTTTCATGCAAATACTGATCAAAATGACTGTACTTCTTCACCGACAGTGGTTTGATGAACCTGTTTCCCTCCCTCCCTTCATCTTCTAACTGCTGTCATAGGTCTTTAGCTTACTTGGTAAAGAGAATGCCATGCTGTTGTCTCTCTGCCAGTGACAAGGCAGCTTCTTAGTTAGTAGAGGCGACATTTATCTAAAGCTGGTGAGTGGTGAAGAGGCTTCTTCAGCCTGTCATGCAGTATTAGAATGCAACAGCAATTCCACCACCTCCAACCCCCCACCACCCACCCCCCCCCGCCCCCGCCACAACCCTCCCCGTGGCCCCCCGCAAGGTGCAACACCTCAACAACAGTAGCTTATGAAACCTATTTTGGTAAGTGAACTGGAGCAGCAGCCTTTTGTATGGATTGAATCAAGAGGTTTGAGACATGTGCCTATATTTCTCTTTCACCAGCCACTGGGAGCTGAGCTACAGCAGCTCCAGGTCATTCTCACACTGTATTAGTGGAAAAGTGCCTGCCCTCTGCTTGGTTCATCCTTACAGCAGCATAGCCAAGGTCAGTAACTCTTTGCATGGAAGAATCATGGAGGAAATGTTAAACCAAGGCCCTATGTGCATGTTCAGGTGGATGTTAATGACTGATTTGAATCAAAGTGCAGAGTCAACCTGGTGGCCTCGCCAACATTACTCCCTCAATCAAAACCAGCAAGGCTAGATTCAATTTGTCATGTATTGATTATTTTGGGATCTTGCTGTGCACAAAATGGTTGTGTTTGTTTATATAACAATAGTCACTGCACTTCAAAATAATTAATTGTATGTTATGTATGCTGAAAGAAGTGTTATTTAAATACACATTTTTCTTTTTCTCTAAATATAAAGATAGTCTTTAACTTTTATGTTGTAAATCATGTAATTTTTTATCAATTGAGAGTGATATGTATCCACGTCTACATTCTGCAATAGTACTGTGCAGATCTGTCCACTGCACTTTTTTTTAAAATCAAGAAATCCAGGTGAAGGACAAGGCCCACAATACAGGAGTGCAGGAGACTACCAAATCTGAATAAAAGGATGAGAGAAGATGAGGCAATTAAATGAGCAGTGCTCAGGTGATGCCAAAGTTGAGCTCCAAAAGCCTCTGCATTTTAAGAGAAAGAAAACTCAGCGAGTTCAAACAGTTTTGAGCTCCTGGGAAAGAATGAGTTACAGTAGAAAGCTGGACAACAAATCTCAATTTCAGCACAGTGAGGATGCTGGGAGGCCACAACACTGGTCTCACCCAGTGGACCAGACAAAGGTAAACCTAACGTTTTAAATTTGCATAACACAACATGGGGAAGTACTATTGACCCAACTTCTACTCAACAATCCTCAATAAAATGACCACTTTAAGAACATAAGAAATAGGAGCAGCAGTAGGCCATTTGGCCCCTCGAGCCTGCTCCGCCATTCAATAAGATCATGACTGACCTTCTACCTCAACTCCACTTTCCTGCACTATCCCCATATCCCTTGATTCCCTTAATATCCAAAAATCTATGGATCTCTGTCTTGAATATACTCAATGATTGAGCCTACACAGCCCTCTGGGGTAGAGAATTCCAAAGATTCGTCACCCTCTGAGTGAAGAAATTTCTCCTCATCTCAGTCCTTTATTCCCCTTATTCTGAGACTGGTTCTAGACTCCCCAGCCAGGGGAAACATCCTCCCACCATCTACCCTGTGAAGTCCAGTAAGAATTTTGTATGTTTCAATGTGATCAGATCTCATTCTTCTAAACTCTACAGAATATAAGGGCAAAATTGGGTCGCGCCCCCTTTGGGGCGCTAACTTCGCCGGGGCGCTAAAAAGTTAGCACCCCCGTGGCCGAAATTCACTGGTAGTGCACCAAGAGGGAGGCAGGGCGCGACTGGAAGCGCCCCGCCTCTCTCTTGGGGCACTGCGAGTGAATATCACAGCGCTACGTACTGCAGTACTGCATGCCTTCCTCCCCTTATATTAAAAGGGAGGGGCCTGCGCAGCGCAACCTGGAGCACAGCTGGGCCACCAGGGATTGGAGTGCGGGCAAAAGAGCCCGGCAATCAAGAGGGGGGCTTCACAGGAGGCCGTGGATGGCAACAGGGACAGGTGCTAGCAGGCGGCCAGCAACAAAGATGGCCGCCCGGCACCTCCCCTTTAATTTGTGCTACCCCGGCCACACGTACGCCCCCCTGACCCTGTCGGACATTGCGTCCGACGGTAAGTCAAGGGGCGCTACCAAAGATCGCGGCCGGGGCACAAGCGGGGCGCTAACTTGATGCTGCTAACGGTTGCCGCATCCACTAACCACCTGCTGAATTTCGTGGGAGGCATTAGCGGCGCTGTGCCTAGGCGTTAGTTGCTTTGCACCCCATTAGCGCCCTAAAGGTGCTATCGGGAGGTGCAAATCAACAGACTTTTTCCCCCTATAGGCCAAGTCTACTCAATCTCTCCTCATAGGACAATCCTCTCATCCCAGGAATCAGTCTTGAACCTTTGTTGCACTCCCTCTATGGCAAGTAAATCCTTCCTTCGGTAAGGAGACCAAAACTGTACACAATACTCCAGGTGTGGTCTCACCAGGGCCCTATATATTTGCAGTAAGGCATCTTTACTCTTATACTTAAATCCTCTTGTAATAAAGGCCAACATACCATTTGCTTTCCTAATTGCTTGCTGTACCTGCATGTTAACTTTCAGTGATTCATGTACAAGGACACCCAGGTCCCTCTGAACACCAACATTTCCCAATCTCTCACCATTTAAAAAATACTCTGCTTTTCTATTTTTCCTACCAAAGTGGATAACTTCACGTTTCTCCACATTATATTCCATTTGTCATGTTCTTGCCCACTCACTTAGCTTATCTATATCCCCTTGAAGCCTCTTTGCATCCTCCTCACAACTTACATTCCCACCCACCTTTGTATCAACAGCAAACTTGGTTATATTACATTTGGTCCCCTCATCCAAATCATGCAGATTGTGAATAGCTGAGGCCCAAGCACTGATCCTTGCAGTACCCCACTAGTTACAGCCTGCCAACCCGAAAATGACCCATTCATTCCTACTCTCTGGTTTCTGTCCATTAACCAATCCTCAATCCATGTTTGTATATTGCTACCAATCCCAGGAGCTCTAATTTTGTTTAATAACCTCTTGTGTGGCACCTTGTCGAATGCCTTCTGAAAATCTAAATAAACCACATCCACTGGTTTCCCCATATCTATTCTGCTAGTTACAACCTCAAAAACCACTAACAGAGTCGTCAAACACGATTTCCCTTTCATAACTCCGTGTTGACTCTGCCCAATCCTATTATTATTTTCTAAGTGCCCTGTTACCACATCCTTAATAATAGATTCTAGCATTTTCCCTACTACTGATGTCAGGCTAATTGGTCTGTAGTTCCCCATTTTCTCCCTCCCTCCTTTCTTAAATAGTGGGGTTATATTTGCTACCTTCCAATCCGTGGGAACCGTTCTAGAATCTATGGAATTTAGAAATAACAACCAATGCATCATCTCTATAGTCACCTCTTTCAAAACCCTAGGGTGTAGGCCATCAGGTGCAGGGGATTTATCAGCTTTCAGTATCATTAATTTCTCCAGTACTTTTTTTTACCGACACTAATTTCTTTCAGTTCCTCTTTTTCGCTAGACCCTTGGTTCTCCATTACTTCCGTGAAGACAGACACAAAGGGCCGGATTTTCTGACCCCCACGGGTACGTACAAGGTGCGCACATGCCCGTAGGGGCCGCGCAAGTGCCAGTTTCAGGCATGCGAAGCTCATTTGCTGAAACCCGGCACTTGCAATCTGTCAAGAGTAGATCATCCGCCTGCCCAGGAAAAGTGCCTCTGCGGGTGGAGAGTTGCACTTTTTGCACAACTTCCACCCGCTGAATGGCTGTCAAGTTCTTACGCCTGGTAAAAAGCATGCGTAAGGCCTGATTTTACCAGGTTAAGGCCTAGAAATTCACTGGGTCTCGCCAGGGCGCTGGAAGTACCACCCCGGAAGGAGTCACGAACGCCCACTGGAAATTCAGTTTCAGCGCCCGAGACGGAAGCGCAGCGCTACTCGAGGCGCCCCGCATCCCTCTTGGGGCGCTGCAACTGAAAATCGCAGCGCAACGTGCCGCAGCACCACACGCTGGGGCACGGCGCGCTGTGGTACAGCAGGCCTTCCTCCCCTTCTTAAAGGGGAAGGGCCTGCTGCAGCGCGATCGCTGATCGCGAGTGCTGGCAAAAGAGCCCAGCACCGAGGAGAAGTGCCGGGCTCCTGGGACACAGCCGGCACAACGCAGGGAGACGGGCTCAGGAGGCCGGGGACGGCGGCGCGAAGAGGTGCTGGCAGGCGGCCAGCAAAAAAAATGGCCACCCCGCACCTCCGTGCCTCTACCGCCGCAGGTAGGCCCCCCTGAACCGGTCGCAAGCAGGGGGCGCTACCAAATTTCGCGATCGGGGCGCTGCGCACACCGATGATGTCATCGGTAGTGGTGCAGTGCTAACGGCTAGCGCCACCATTAGCGTCCCGCTAAATTTAGCGGGAGGCGTTGCCAGTGGCGTAAAACCCACTAAGTGCCCTCTTTGGGCGCTAACGGGTGGCGCAGCCCACCGAATTTCTAGGCCTAAGAGTTTAAAAAAATAGAAGAATGAAATTTGATAACTCATTTATAAATTAAAAATACTCTTCAAAAAGGTAAGTTTATTTTTAGCCCCGTAAAAACATTTAATTATTTTTTTCAAAGAATTACATTTTTGTTTAAAATATTTAATTAAATGGCATTTTAATTAATTTTAATTATGTAATAATTTAAAAAAATGTTTTAGTGTGTTTTTAAATGTGATGCCCATTCATATTTTTGACAGTTCTGTCCTTACGGAGCTGTGAAAAGGATGAAGGGGGATTCTTTTCTTTCATTGGTTCGCCTGGCCTAGCGAACCGCATGCGCCCCTGGGGTACCTGGGCATCTATGCATTTTGAAGAGGAGAGGCCCAGGATTCCAAGCCTTGGGATCTATGGAACCAGTAGGTAAGTTTGTAGATTTTTTTCCGATCGGAGGCATCGCCCGCAGGAAGCCTTCGATTGGAAATTCAGGGCCAAAGTATTTGTTTAATTTCTCTGCGATTTCCTTATTCCCCATTATAATTTCTCCTGTCTCAACCTGTAAGGGGCCCACATTTACTTTCGCTAATCTTTTCATTTTTACATACCTATAGAAGCTTTAATGTCTCTCGCTAGTTTATTCTCATATTCTATTTTCCCTTTCATTATCAATTTCTTGCTCCTCCTTTGCTGAATTCTAAAATCCTCCCAATCCTCAGGCTTACTACTCTTTTTGGCAGCATTATAAGCCTCATCATTTGATTTAATACCATCTTTAACTTCTGTTCTGGACTTATGGGCCTAGAAATTCAGTGGCCTGCGCCACCAGTTTGCGCCCAAAGAGGGCACTCAGTGGCTTTTGTGCCACTGGCCACACCTACCGCAATATGTAGCTAATGGCGGCGTTAGCCTGTAGCGCTGCGCCGCCACCGATGACGTCATCGGTGTGCGCGGCGCCCCGCTCCCGCCCCGATCACCATATTTGGTTGCACCCGCCTCTTCAGCGCCGGCCGCAAGTAGCGACCGGTACACAGGGGCCTACCTGTGGCGGTAGTGGCGCTAGTTAAGGTGGAGGTGCGGCCGGCCGCTTTTTCGGCGGCCGCCTGCCAGCACCTCCGTCCCCGGCCTCCTACACCCCCCCACCGCGGCATTGCCGGCTGTTTTCCGAGAGCCCGGCACTTCTCCTTGGTGCCGGGCTCATTTGCCGGCACTCGCGAGCGGGGATCGCGCTGTTGCAGGCACCTCCCCCTTAACAGTGGGAGGAAGGCCTGCAGTACCGCAGCGTGCCGTGCGCTGCGGCCCTTAGCGCGCCGATATTCAGTTTCAGCACCCCAAGCGGGGCGCGGGAAGCCTCGATTAGCGGCCCCCTTCCATTTGGGGCGCAGAAACTGAATATCTGGATGGCGCAAGTGGCTCCGCTTGCAGCGGTAATTCCGGCGCCCAGGCGAGCTTGGCGCCCCAAATGGCGCCCAACTGAATTTTTAGCCCATGGAGTTTTTACATGCAGATAGCACCCTCTGGTGGTGGTTATTGTGTTAGCAGTGTTTGTATACAGCAGAGGTCAGTTGACCTTTCTTCCTGTTTGACCCGGAAGGAGTTTTCCCAGAAAGAACCTGGCAGAGTAATGGAGAATTCCATGAGGGATTCGCAATCCAGTGTAATCTGATCTCATATATTAGGCCAGACGCAATATCTGTGAGTATCTTTGTTTGTTAATGTAGTGTATGTGCCTTTAAGTCAGAACTACTTTTACAGCTCCTGTATACTGTAGTACTGGCAATGACCACACCGGTATATAAGCTTTGCGCATGCCTCTGTACCCCCAGTCTTGAAACTACCCTTCTCCAGTAAAGACCTGTTTATTGTTGATGTACAGCATCCGTGTGATTATTTTATAACAGCATATCCTCTGAATCACGGATCCAACAGTGGCGATGAGTGTCGATTCGAATCTACCTGCAACATAAAAAAAAAAAAATAATCGAGGCCAGGAACACGGGCGTCGACCACGAGCAACCGCCCAGCCGTCAGGCAGAGATTGAACTTCTTGAACTTCGCAGGGGAGGCTGTGGAGAGCCGGGCTTGGTTCCCCAGCCACGACGAGCAGCAAGAGACCGACGACAGGTCCAGCGCAGACCCTTCCCGAGCAGCGGCGGCTGGAGCCGACCGACGGCGGAGAGAAAGCCGAGCAGCGTCGACGGGGTAAGACAAAGGGTGAAGAGCGCAGGGCGCAGCCGGGGGTTGAATACCGAGCGGCGTCGAGAAAAAGAAAGCAAACCGGAGAGAGAGAGGGTAAAGAAACAGCCGGGTTCTAGACTGAGCGGCGTCGAAAAAAATAAAATAAAAAGAAGAACGCGCAGAGCACAGCCAGGGCTCACGGGTTGAACAGGGCGAGCGCGGGAGGCACCATTTTGTGCCAGCGGAGAAGAAGGGGAAGCACGGGAGGCGCCATTTTTGACAGTTAACTCACACCCAAGGATGCCGAAGAGTGGCAGTATCTCTACGTTCGACAATGAAGTCGAAGATTGGGCGACATATGTGGAACGTATTGAGGTGTACTGCAGGGCAAATGAAGTGCCAGATGCTAATAAAGCACTGGTTCTGTTAAATTCCATGGGTGCAAAAACTTATGGGTTACTGAGAAACTTAATAACCCCAGAGAAGCCGGTAAACAAGAATTTTGAAAGCATAGTAGAAATCCTACAGGACCACTTAAACCCCACACCGCTGCTGATAGCAGAACGATTTAAGTTCCATAAAAGGAACCAACACAAAGACGAAAGCAATGCTGAGTACCTAACGGAACTGCGCAAGCTATCAAAACACTGCCAGTTTGGAGCGGGACTAGCAGATACGTTAAGGGACAAGTTTGTGTGTGGGCTACAAAGTGAAGGAACCCAGAAACGGCTTCTATCAGAAAAGGATCTTACGCTGGACAAAGCTTTCAGTATGGCAGTATCACACGAAGCAGCTGCAAGGGGCACTGCAGAGATACAATGGAGACCGCAAGAATACGGCACCAATGAAATGTCCTATGGAACAGGGAAGTGCTATCGCTGCGGCAGAACAACACATGACCAGAAAGACTGTTGGTTCAAGGACCAAGTGTGCAGACAGTGTGGGAAAGCAGGACACATAGCAAGAGTCTGCAGGTCTGGGAAGAAAACCAACAGTAAGAAATCTCCACAGGAGAAGTACAAAAAGGTACACCAGGTGATGGACAGTGGTTCAGACGAACAGAAAAGTGACACAGACTCCAGAAGCAAGGAGCTGGGTTGTCTGAAACTCCATAATGTAACCGAAATGGAGGATCACCAGACTATCTGGGTTACACTCAAGATAGATGGAGTCCAAGTGAAAATGGAATTGGACACAGGGTCAGCTCTAACAGTCATAAATCAAAGAGACTACAAGCGGCTATTTTCACACATACTCTTGAAAGCTACAGAGATTGTCTTGAAGATGTGTATGGGGCAAAAAGTCTACCCCAAAGGAAAAATAAGGGTGAAAGTGACATATAAAGGCCAGGAAATACCTAAAATGGATATATATGTATTGCCAGATGGAGGACCACCACTGCTAGGACGTGAATGGATCCGGAAGATACAATTAGATTGGCATTCCATACAGGCACTGAAGGTTGAGGCCAAAAAGGATGACGATGTCACACCTGGACGACTGTCAAAAATGCTAACCGACGCAAAAGAAGTGTTCCAGGAGGGACTAGGAACACTAAAAGGAATAACAGCAACGATTAAAATAGAGGAAAATGCAAGCCCAAAGCTTCTGAAGGCCAGACCAGTGTCTTATGCAATCAGCCCAGCTGTTGAAGCAGAGCTGGAAGGGTCGGAATGTTCAGGAATACTGTCCAAAGTGGACTGGAGTGAGTGGGCTACACCCATCGTTCCTGTAATGAAGAGGTCGTTGAGAAATATGCCTGGGGAACCAAAGAAGGTCCGCATCTGTGGGGATTTTAAGGTGACAGTGAACCCAGTTCTTCACACGGTACAATATCCGCTTCTACGAATTGAGGATATTTTCGTCTCGCTATCTGGAGGTAAACGCTTCACCAAAACTGATCTAGCCCAGGCGTACTTGCAAATGGAGGTAGAAGAAGCTTTGAAACAATACCTTACGATCAACACTCATAAAGGTCTCTACCAATACAACCGGCTGGTGTTTGGAGTAGCCTCAGCTCCGGCTATCTGGCAAAGGGCGATGGATCAGGTCCTGCAAGGGATTCCAGGGACCCAGTGTTATTTGGACGACATCTTGGTCACGGGCGAAAATGACGGTGATCACCTCGCCAACTTGGAGAAGGTGCTCACCAGATTAAAGGAGTATGGGCTACGAGCTAATCGCCACAAGTGCGAGTTTTTCCAGAAACAGGTCTCGTATTGTGGCCACGTCATCGATGAAGAGGGGTTACATAAGTCCCCTGACAAGATTGAGGCAGTAGTCAAGGCTCCAGCACCGGAAAATGTGTCACAACTGAGGTCGTTCCTCGGGCTGGTAAACTACTACCACAAGTTCTTACCAAATTTGTCGACGGTATTACACCCACTGAACACCCTATTGCAAACAGGAGTACCATGGAAGTGGGATGACGAACGTAGACGAGCTTTCCAGAAGTGTAAGGAATTGATCACATCAAAAGAGGTGTTGGCCCATTTCAACCCAGCACTACCAATTCGTTTGGCATGTGATGCATCACCCTATGGCATTGGAGCGGTGCTGTCGCACAAATTCCCGGACGGGTTGGAGAGGCCAGTAGCCTTTGCGTCTTGGTCACTAACCTCAGCCGAGCACAACTATGCCCAGATTGACAGGGAGGCCCTCAGCCTAGTATGGGGAGTAAAAAAATTCAACCACTATCTGCATGGGCAGAAGTTCACCTTGCTGACTGACCACCAACCACTTGTCTCCATCTTTAATCCTAAGAAGGGCGTTCCAGTGATGACTGCACAGCGGTTACAAAGATGGTCCCTGTTTCTAGGGGCGAATCAATATGAAATAGAATATAAAGGCACGAAACAGCATGGGAACGCTGATGGGCTATCGCGCCTGCCACTGCCTACGGTGGAGGAAGCACCAGCAGTGGACCCTATCGAGATATTTTATTCGTCAATAATTGAACGACTGCCAGTAACAAATGCGGATATAGAGAAGGAGACCCGAAATAATCCGACGCTGTCGCGGGTATATGAATTGACGGTGAGGGGATGGCCAACACATGGCGACTCACTGTTGCCAGCATTCTCATCCAGAAGGGAACAGCTGTCAGTATGCCAGGGGACAGTGATGTGTAGATCCAGAGTGGTGATTCCACCCAAGTTAAGGGAGAGAGTGCTAAATGAGCCACATGAAGGTCATCTGGGGGGAGTGAAAATGAAAAGCCTTGCTAGGGCTTATGTGTGGTGGCTGGGAATCGATCAACAAATTGAAGACCTAACTAAGAGCTGCTTAGGATGCCAGAAGGTCCAAAATGCACCACCACATGCCCCTCTACACCCATGGGCGTGGCCCTCCTCTCCATGGCAACGGGTGCATATTGATTTCGATGGTCCATTCATAGACTCAATGTTCTTAATAGCAGTGGATGCTCATTCAAAGTGGCCTGAGGTGATAAAAATGTCTTCAACCACTACAGAGAAAACGATTGCAGTCCTACGGACCATATTTGCCAGAAACGGTTTGCCAGAAACGATTTGCTCTGATAATGGACCACAGTTTGTGTCCGACGAGTTCCAGAAATTTATGAGAAGGAATGGGGTAAGGCATTACACATCCGCCCCGTATCATCCAGCCACAAATGCATTGGCTGAGAGGTTCGTACAAACCTTTAAGAAGGCGATAAATGCCATGTGCGACGATGAAATTCCACTACAGCATAAGATGGACAATTTCTTATTAACCTACCGAAATGTGACACATGCAGTTACCAACCAGACCCCGGCCATGATGTTCTTCAACCGAAGGTTGAGATCTCGTCTGGACTTGCTCAGACCAAATGTGCAAAGAAATGTTGAGGACAAACAATTCCAGCACATCAATCAGAAGCCGACAAGGAGCTTCAATGTAGGGCAACCAGAATTGGCCCGTGACTATCGAACAGAGAAATGGCAACCCGGAACGATATGTACAAGGCAGGGGCCATTAATGTACATAGTGGATGTCGGGGAGAACATTGTGAGACGCCAGATCGATCAGGAACGCGTCAACCCCATGTCTCGAGTACCTGTGGATGAATCCGACATACCGGTAGCATCTACTTCAGACCCAGTAGCAGTGGAACCCGATGAACAACCCGATGAAAAGGAGTCAGAATCGCCTTTGCACCAAGAACAAGAACCTCCGGAAAGGCGCTATCCCGAAAGGGTCAGGAAGCCGCCCGAAAGACTGAATCTATAAATGGACTTTTGTTGTTTAATGTACATGTTGAAATGTTAATTGTTATTTGAATATTAGGGGTACTACTAATCTAAAAGGGGAGGAATTGTAGTGTATGTGCCTTTAAGTCAGAACTACTTTTACAGCTCCTGTATACTGTAGTACCGGCAGTGACCACACTGGTATATAAGCTTTGCGCATGCCTCTGTACCCCCAGTCTTGAAACTACCCTCCTCCAGTAAAGACCTGTTTATTGTTGATGTACAGCATCCGTGTGATTATTTTATAACAGCATATCCTCTGAATCACGGATCCAACAGTTAACATGATAGCAACTTTGTCAGTGCAGTATTTTGACAATACTTTGTTTATAAAAGGTTAATATTTGCTAGTTACAGAAGTTAGTCCAAATGTTAGTTAGTTATACAATTAGTCTATTCTACTGTTGTAAATATGTTTATATCTTATGTACTATCTAATGTATAGTACTCAGTTTTATGTACAAAACATACTTTGTCTTTGTTTACAGTTTCACAAATTTGTTCAAGTACAGCTTCAAAACAGCAAACGGCTTCACGAGGAATTATTTGAATAAGTGTTTAACTTGCTGGATAACTAGATAGGAGCACGACTAGCGAGGCCAGTACAGTGAAAAGATAGCATTACGGCTGGCTGTGAAGAGTGGAGCAGGAGGAACTCAGAGTAAGCCTTCACCTTGTACACCACACCTACCTCACATCAACATGTCAGAAGATAATAACGAAAATGCTTTGCAGCAAGTAGAAGACCTTAAAAAGGCAGACGAAACTGTAGAATGTGACAATCGGTCTATAAGCTCCGGTTACTACAGATCGCAAGCTGGTTCACGGTCATCAGGTGGTTCTAGAGTAAGCATGGCCATCGCCAAAGCACGGGCTAAGCTTGTAGCAGCTCAAGCCAGAGCTGCGCATGCGGACAGAGAAATAGAAATAAAAGTAAAACAAGCCCGTCTCCAAGCTGAACAGACCCGTCACCAAGCTGAACAGGTCCGTCACCAGGTTGAACGCCAGGCTGAACAGGCCCGTCACCAAGCCACATTAGAAGCTCTGCAGCAACAAAAAGAGATAGATGCTGCATTAGCTGAGACACAAGTATTCGAGGCAATTTTGGAGGGAGCTGATCCCGAGACAGCTTACAAACCTTTAATTCCCGTTCCGCAGCAGACTCGACGACAGCGCACTAGAGATTACGTGAGCGATCATGCCGACATACAGTTTACAAGAGAGAGGGATGGAGACCCGCACATCTCTACAGACGCAAGCACTTCATACAACATGCCCCAAATTGCCAACCAAGGTCAAAGTAGATAGCATGCCTCACGCCGCAGAGTCTCCCCCAGCAAAATGGAAGACACGGTGCAGAGGTATTGAACGCTGAATAGAGAAAGTCAGCAGCAAACCCCCTCTCGTTTCCTTGAGACCCCCAACAGAGCCCCTATTCAGGGCAACCCTGGCACAGGTCCCAGCACCTACGACCTTGCCAAATATCTTGCACGCAGCCAGCTGGTGACTACAGGGTTAACCAAGTTTGATGACAGGCCGGAGAATTATCGGGCTTGGAAGTCCTGCTTCCACGATGCCATATCAGGCTTAGACCTGTCGGCAGGAGAAGAGCTCGGCCTTCTTATCAAATGGCTTGGCCCAGAGTCCGCCGAACAGGCACGCAGGATAAAAGCGGTCAATGTGGGACAACCGCCAGCGGGGTTGAAGATGGCTTGGGCGAGGCTGGAAGAAAGCTACGGCTCGCCTGAAGCCATTGAAAGGGCTCTCTTTGACAGGTTGGAGAACTTTCCGAAGGTGGCGAATAAGGAACCCCAGAAGCTCCGCGACCTTGGAAATCTGCTGTCGGAACTCGAAGCCGCAAAGCAGGACGGCTACCTACCCGGCCTATCGTACTTAGACACTTCCAGAGGGGTAGGTCCCATCATTGAGAAGCTTCCATTTAACCTGCAGGAGAAGTGGATATTGTTTGTGTCAGAGTTCAAGCTAAAACACGTTACCTTCCCTCCATTCTCTGTTTGCCAACTTCATCCGTAAAGAAGCCAAAGCCAGGAATGACCCAAGCTTCAACCTCTTCTCCTCCCACACAGCACTTGCCAGAAGAGACAAGTTTGACAGACATGGAAAGACACCAATATCTGTCCACAAAATGCAAGTGTCCTCAACTGAGAACACAAAGATTCAGAAGAAATCTGAGGATATGAGCAAACAATGCCCTATCCATAACAAGCCCCATTCATTAAAGAAGTGCAGAGGATTCAGGGAGATGCCCCTGGAAGATCGGAAACAATATCTTAAAGAGAACTCTATATGTTTCAAGTGCTGCTCTTCCACGAACCATCTCGCCAAGAACCGCAAGCACTCCTCCCAGGCCCAGCTCCTTGGAAGTCAGAGTCGCCTCCTCCCGCCTCAGAGCACGGTGGAGAGAGAGGGGGAGCTGCCGGTCCGGAGATTACATCCAGGTGCACCGAGGTGTGTGGAGAAGGAGTGAGCGCAAGAGCATGCTCCAAGATATGCCTCGTTAATGTGTACCCTGTAGGACGTCGCCAGGAATCTGAAAAGATGTATGCCATACTAGATGAACAAAGCAATCATTCTCTAGCAAGATCTGAGTTCTTCAACATCTTCAAGATCAAAGGAAGTCCGTTGCCTTACACGCTGAAGACGTGTGCAGGACTTTCAGAGACAGCCGGCAGGAGGGCCTGCGGTTATGTTGTTGAGTCAGCCGACGGGAAGATTAGTCTCCCCCCCTTCCTACACTCATCGAATGTAATCAAGTCCCTGACAACTGTTCTGAGATTCCCACTCTGAATGCAGCTCATCATCACCGTCATCTGCGACGCATTGCAGATGAGATCCCACCTCTTGATCCAGATGCAGGCATACGTCTGTTGTTGGGAAGGGACATCCTGAGGGTACATAAGATAAGGAAACAGATCAATGGTCCACATGACGCCCCTTTCGCCCAAAGGCTAGACCTCGGCTGGGTCGTCATTGGAGACGTGTGCCTCAAGGGCGCTCACAAGCCATCTCAGGTGAGCACACTCAAGACTTCCATCTTGGAGAATGGTCGTCCAAGCTACCTTACCCCATGCAGTAGTCAGATCCGAGTGACAGAGAAGTTCAGTCATACGGCTCAGCCTCAGAAAACCCCAGCGCTGATCTCCACAGACAGCACACAGATGATGCTCACTGAAGAGAACCCGGGTCAGTCAGTCTTCTGTCGCACCGCCAACGATCACAAACTTGCTCCATCGATCGACGACATGAGATTCCTCCAGATTATGGACAATGAGGTCTCTCGTGACAGCTCTAACAGCGGGGTTGCACCCTTACCCTTCCAGAACCCCAGACGATGGCTGCCGAACAACAGGAAGTATGCCTATAACCATCTTAACTCACTCCGTCGCACACTAGAGAAGAAGCCAAAGATGAAAGCACACTTCCTAGAATTTGTCAAGAAAATGCTTGTCAACGATTATGCAGAGATAGCTCCTCCACTCCAGGAAGACCAAGAGTGTTGGTACCTCCCTTCCTTCGGAGTCTATCACCCCAAAAAGCCGGAACAGATCCGCGTGGTGTTTGACTCCAGTGCACCATATCAGGGAATCTCTCTCAATGACGTACTCCTCACAGGGCCCGATCTTAACAACAGCCTTTTGGGGGTACTCATGAGATTCAGGAAAGAGCCCGTCGCCATCACTGCCGATATCCAGCACATGTTTCATTGCTTTGTGGTGAGAGAAGACCACAGAGACTTCCTCCTGAAGTCATCCTACTGAACTCTGCTAATAAACTCTAAAGCCTGCACATCTGTCAATGCACTTTATTATGTTTATGTTTATATTACAAGCCAAATGTATGTTAAATGTCTTAACCAAAATGTACATTCTCGGGAGCCGCAAGCTTACATTTCGTTGTACTGCACTTGTGCACTAACAATGACAATAAAGTTGATTATTATTATTATTATTATTATTCCTGTGGTATCGGGACAACGACCCCAATAGAGACATTGTGGACTACAGAATGCGTGTCCATGTCTTCGGGAATAGCCCGTCCCCTGCTGTCGCCATATATGGACTGAGGAGGGCTGCCAAGGAAGACGACGACTTTGGCAGCGATGTGAGAGGGTTCATCGAATGAGAGTTCTATGTCAACGACGCACTGAAGTCATTCCCGACCGAAGCAGAGGCCATCAGTACCCTCGGACGAGCTCAGGAACTACTTGCACTATCCAACCTCAGGCTGCACAAGATAGCCTCTAACAGACCAGCAGTGATGGAGGCGTTCCCCCCTGAAGATCGTGCTAAGGACGTCAAGGATCTAGACCTCTTTACTGATGACCTCCCCCTACAGCGTAGCCTAGGAGTGTCTTGGAACATAGCAACAGACATGTTCACGTTCCAAGTCTTAGATGCCAAGAAACCATTCACACGTAGAGGAGTGCTCTCTACAGTCAACAGCCTATACGACCCTCTCGGCTTCTTAGCCCGTCACCATACAAGGCAGGCTGCTCCTCAGGGAACTCTCCACACATGCTGAAGAGTGGGATTCACCTCTCCCTGAAGAGATTAAAGCAGAGTGGGACAGATGGAGAGACTCACTCCAAGACTTACAGGAAATCCGAATACCTCGCTCCTATACGTCCTTCTCTTCCTTAAATGCCCAATCCAAAGAGCTTTGTGTCTTTGCAGACGCATCCGCTAAGGCCATTGCAAGTGTGGCTTATCTGAAGGTCACCACTCAAGATGGACAAAGCAAAATCGGCTTCGTCTTTGGTAAGGCCAAGTTGGCACCCCAGCCAGACCTCACCATACCCAGATTGGAACTGTGCGCAGCAGTATTAGCAGTTGAGATTGCAGAGTTCATAGAAGAGGAGATTGATCTGAAGTTCGACAGCATCACATATTATACAGACAGCAAAGTTGTGTTAGGATACATCCATAACCAACGTAGACGGTTCTACGTATACGTGAACAACAGGGTCCAACATATTCGACAGTCCACATCCCCCGACCAGTGGAGCAGCAGAACGCAACCTAATCCCTCACAGCAGTCTACGGAAGCTGCATCCTATCGTCGACATTGACGGACTGTCTCTGAGGTGGTTCTTCTTTTGTCGCCAGAGGACTCCAGTGACAAGTAGAGTTCGGACTATGTGGAGTCGTTAACGACCCCAGACGGGGAGTGTTCTGGACTTATGGAGTTTTTACATGCAGATAGCACCTTCTGGTGGTGGTTATTGTGTTAGCAGTGTTTGTATACAGCAGAGGTCAGTTGACCTTTCTTCCTGTTTGACCCGGAAGGAGTTTTCCCAGAAAGAACCTGGCAGAGTAATGGAGAATTCAATGAGGGATTCGCAATCCAGTGTAATCTGATCTCATATATTTGGCCAGACGCAATATCTGTGAGTATCTTTGTTTGTTAACATGATAGCAACTTTGTCAGTGTAGTATTTTGACAATACTTTGTTTATAAAAGGTTAATATTTGGTAGTTACAGAGGTTAGTCCAAATGTTAGTTAGTTATACAATTAGTCTATTCTACTGTTGTAAATATGTTTATATCTTATGTAATATCTAATGTATAGTACTCAGTTTTATGTACAAAACATACTTTGTCTTTGTTTACAGTTTCACAAATTTGTTCAAGTAAAGCTTCAAAACAGCAAACAGCTTGACGAGGAATTATTTGAACAAGTGTTTAACTTGCTGCATAACTAGATAGGAGCACATCTAGCGAGGCCACTACAACTTCTCTTGTTAGCCATGGTTGAACCACTTTTCTTGTGGGTTTTTTGTGCCTTAAAGGAATGTATATTTGTTGTAAATTATGTATTAATTCTTTAAATGCTAGCCATTGCTTGTCTACTGTCATACCTTTTAATGTAGTCTCCCAATCTACCTTAGCCAACTCACCCCTCATACCTACATAGTTTGCTTGGTTTCGATTTAAGATGCTAGTTTTGGATTTAACGAAATCACTTTCAAACTCAATATAAAATTCTATCATATTATGGTCACTCTTCCCTAAAGAACCCTTTACTACAAGGTTATTAATTAACCCTTTCTCATTGCATAATACTAGATCTAAAATAGCCTGTTCCCTAGTTGGTTCCTCAACATACTGATGTAGAAAACTATCTTGCATACATTCCATGAATTTGTCCTTCACACAATTACTGCAAATTTGGTTTGCCCAGTCTATATGTAGATTAAAGTCCCCCATGATCACTGTATTAAACTTGTTACATGCGCCTCTAATTTCCTGATTTATACTCTGCCCTACATTACAACTACTGTTTGGGGGCCTATAAACAACTCCCACCAATGTTTTCTGCCCTTTGCTGTTTCTTAGCGCCACCCAAACTGATTCTACTTCTTGATTTTTGGAGCTAAGATCCTTTCTCTCTACTGTCTTTATCCCATCCTTTATTACCAGGGCTACCCCTCCTCCTTTTCCATTTTACCTATCTCTTCTAAAAGTTAAGTATCCTGGAATATTTAGTTCCCAACCTTGGCCACATTGCAACCATGTCTCCGTAATGGCGATTAGATCAAACTTGTTAATTTCTATCTGCACTATTAATTCATCTATTTTGTTGCGAATGGTTTGTGCATTCAGATTTAGTGGCTGTAGCTTTGACTTATTTCTATTTTTCCCTGATGTCACCTTAGTCACTGATGCTTTATTACCTTTGTTACTCTCGCTGTCCCTTCCTGACCCACTCTGCTTATTTTTACCCAAAACTCTGCTCTGCTCCAGAACCTTGACATTTCTCTCGCTGCTTTTAAATTTACTCTTTCCTGAATCCTCCCACTCCTCCTTCATTACTTTAAAGCCCTGTCTACTGCCCTAGTTATTCAGTTCGACAAGACACTGGTCCCAGTAGAGCCCGTCCCAACAGAACAGCCACCTCTTTCCCCAGTACTGGTGTCAGTGCCCCATGAACTGAAACCCCTTCCTCCCACATCACTCTTTGAGCCACGCATTCAAACCTCTAATCTGTTTGTCCCTATGCCAATTTGCCCGTGGCTCAGGTAACAATCCAGAGATTATTACCTTTGAGGTTCTGCTTTTTAATTTGGATCCTAGCTCCTCAAAACTCCCTCAGCAGAACCTCATTCCGACTTCTACCTATGTCATTGGTTCCTATGTGGACCACAACAACTGGATCCTCCCCCTCCCACTCCAAGTTCTCCTCCAGCCGTGAAGAGATGTCTTTAACCCTGGCACCGGGCAGGCAACACAACCTTCGGAACTCTCAATCCCGGCTGTAGAAAACAGTATCTATCCCCCTGACTATACTGTCCCCTACCACATCTACATTCACTTTCACCCTCCCCCCCCCCCAGTTTAATGGCCTCCTGCACCCTCAGCTTGCTCATCCATCCTGCAGGCTTTTCCCTCATCCACACAGGCAGCAAGAACCTCATACCTGTTGGACAAGGGCAAAGGCTGAGGCTCCTCCAGCACTGCACCTGGGATCCCCTTACCTGCCTGAGTTGCAGTCACACCCTCCTGTCCCTGACCACTAACTAGACCTGTACCACTACCTAACGTAAGGGGTGTGACTGCCTCCTAGATCAAAGTGTCCAGGTAACTCTCCCCATTCCTGATGCCCCACAATCTCTGCACCTCAGACTCCAGCTCTAGATATAGATTAATTAATGGGTACTGAAATTAAATATCTACCTATAACACAAAGCACTACAAGTAGTGTAGGCACAAAGCAGAAACTCCTTCCCCCTCTTCTCCGAATTTACACTCTTTCCAAATTCCCAAATAATACACTATGAGCTGGATTTTACCAGCCCTAAGGAGGTGGGTTTGGAGGCGGGACTGCTGGCAAAATCAAAAAGAATGGGAGCGGGTGCCCAACCTGGTCCCAACCCGCCTCCAAACAATCGTCCCAGGGGACGGGTCCCTGATTTGCACAGGGACCGACTCCTAGCGGCGGAAAGAGGATTATAGCCACTTAACTGCCAGTTAACAGGTAATTAACAAGCGGTTATGAGGCTTTTTCCCATTTTGAGACTTCTGCTGCGGGCTTCCCGACGTCGGGAACCCCGCCAGGGTAAATGAGGCATGCTGTGAGTCTGTTGTAATGTTTGTTTATAGATGACAGCTGCAGAAGTGGTCTGAAGGATCCAAAGAGACACTGGTGAGTATCAAAGGTAAGGAGATGTTAGGAAAGTCATTTTTAATGTATTTAGATTTTTTTGTAGGTGACAAACTTTGAAGTGCTTGTTTGGCCTCACCTCATTGAGAAGTGACAGATCACTTCTGTAACCTCACCTGCAGCTGCCATCTGTTTTATCCTAAGGAGAGAGTCATTGGAGAGCCTGGTTTCAAGGTCTCACCTTTGTACAGTGATTGTCAGTGTTTGACAGCACCTGAATGCTGTCAAACACTGACAGATCATCTGTCAAAAATAAATGCTTCATGTCCCTTTAAGAAAACTGGCAGATGAAGCGTCATCAACTGATGTCATCTGACACCGGCTTTCCCTTAATTGGCCAGCAAGCCCACAGGGCGGGCTTAACAAGACCAATCAGGGGAAAATAGGGTCTGTGCGTCAGATGTCGCTGGGGGCGGGACTAGAACCCGGAAGGCAGCAGTCCTGCCCCCAACTCGTCTGGGCAGGCAAAATCCAGCCCTCTGTTTAAGTACACTCCGTTTTAATCCCACTCTGTGTAGACCGCGCTTAATTAAAATGATAGATTAAAGGCTTGCAACTGTTAAAAAAACTCTACTCATTAGACTGTAACCCAAAATTGATTTATAAACTGCCTGATTTGCAACAGAATAAAACAAATTAATAATATTGTTCCGAAAATTCATTTAACAACTGTAACTGCAAACTTTCATTAAGAAGGTCCCAAAAATGAATTAAAACATTTGTTAAGCTGTAAGACTGAATTTGATTGATTGTAATACCAATGATAACATACAAAACTGTACATGTGCCACCAGAGATTCGTAAGAGGAGTTCTGTATCATGAATCACTTTTCATAACACACCATAAACACCGAAATAGAAAGACATAGCCCCAGTAATTCTAAGAGACCCACTCTGCTGGCTTAAGTGCGTGGAATGTGACTCCTGGTCACCTGCAGCCTGAACCATAGACCCACCACAAATCGTTGAGATGGTGTTTGCCCCATAATTGGGTATTGTCCATACACGTGCAACACAGGCACCCGCACTGACTGACCGCAGGGAAATTGGAGTGGTACCATGGTGTTCTGATGGTAGAGCCAGAGGCCCATAAGGAGGCAAAGACAAATTGCCAAAGTTATTCCTGAATTCCCCATAGGGAGAAAAGGCCAGTCATTTAAGATAGCCATTTCATTGTGCGATCAATTACCTTTGCCGCGGATCCTCCTGGGGATTTTGGAAGGTTCAGTGCAGGACCTCTGTCAGCTCTCAGCTGGTGTGGGTCCCACAGAGCCCAGAAAGAGCGCAATGGGCTGTATTTCTGGGGTAGCCTGCAAAGTGCTGCAGACACACCCACAACCAGTGTTTGTATGTAACGGGGGGTGGGGATTAGACTCTCTTGATTTGCCCCCACTCACTGAATAGGATTTGGGCCAGATTGTACATAGGACAGAAAGTGACAGAACTGGATTCTGCTTTAAATTCTGCCCCTGCAGCCCTCCCCCCCCCACTCCCCGCCACCCACCTTGCCACCCACCGATGGTTTTCCTGCTCTACACCCTCCTTGGTCACCAGACTTGTGGCTCCTAGGGTACAATGACCAATCCTCAAACGTAGTCAATACTGTAGGTGACTATCTTGACAGGCTGTAGATGTTAAGAATATAAAAATGTAGGCCTATATTTTCTACTTGGCCAGAATTATGCAGCAGAGGGCCGTGATCCTGTGCGTTTCTCCAGGGGTATCATTAGCATAATCACGGCGATCATATGGCATTGGAAATGCCTGTGATTGGGAGCTTGCCTTGCTGATGAATCCCTGGTACTGCAAGATTAAAAGGCCTACCGTGGCAACAAGGGGCAGCTAGAATAGTTGGTAAGGTAGTATCACTGTGCTTTGAAACATATCTGCACGGAGCTCTTCAGGGCACAGGGTGTCCAATTTCTCTGATGGGGAGATAGAAGGAAGCACTTTAGGAACCCCAGCAAGCTGCCCAAAGAAAATGGCAGGAGGTGGGAAACAGAGTCAATGCCATGAGTTGCATACCACATAAAATCAACATAACAAAAAACAGATTATCTGGTCGTTATCACTGTGCTGTTTGTGGGAGCTTGCTGAGCGCAAATTGGCTGCCGCGGTTCTTACATTACAACAGTGACTGCACTTCAAAAGGCACTTCATTGGCTGTAAAGCGCTTTGGGACATCCAGTGGTCGTAAAAGGCGCTATAGAAATGCAAGTCTTTCTTTATATACCTGGAAGCAATGTAGAAATGACCGTACCAGGGCAGCCAAGGAAAGAGATTGCACCCTTATATCCATTAATTCAGAGTACTGTACTAAGCATTGACTTTGTGGCTAATAACAAGTACCTCTGGCCAGAATTTTACCGGCGATCAGAGTGCGGGTTTGGAGGTGGGTCCGCTGTCAAAATCACAAAGATTGACAGTGGGTCGGCATCCCGCTGTAAACCCGCGTCCTTGCCAGTTTCCCAAGTGTCGGGTCTGTCATCCCTGAACAGACCCGACACCAAGCGGCAGGTCAGCCAATTTAGATACTTAAAAGCTTGTTAAAAGGTTGTTGAGCATCATTTTCCCATATACTTACCATTTTACCAGGTTTGTAAAGAGGTTCCCGGAGAGCGGGTATCACGTCAGGTAAGTAGGTCGGGTGTTGTGTCAGCAGGGAAAGACTTATTAATCTGACAGCTGCAAATGTTCTATGAAAGCTCCCATTTCATAAGTCTTCACTTTCCAAGCTTATCAGCTGTCGCTTACTGCATTTGGAAGACAGATTGACCTTTATGCAGCTAGCAAGTGTTTGTAGCAAACTCTCTATCCAGTGTCACCTCATTGGATCAACTTCTCTCACCATTGACAGATCACTTCTGTCATCTCAACTTCACCTGCCATCTATTCCATTAGCATCAGTGCCCTTGAAAAAATCTCACCTTGCTCCTCAGAATCCCAACTCGATCAGCCACAACACCAGCACCGACATCCACACCAGCAGCACCAACATCCACACCAACCTTCTCCGCAATCAACTAATGCTGCACTGAACACAGGGCATCATCACCCATGTACACTGATGCCCGTGATGGCCTCACCATGTCCAGATTCATTTCTCTTAACACTGTACACCCTGGCTGCCACATGATGCACCAGGTTGGCACCACCCTACATCAGTACCATAAAGTATCCCTACAATGTCCAAGCCATTCCTTTTATACTCATCACCATTGGGGGAGGGGGACGTTATGTCTCACCATTCACTGGAACTCACTAAGACACTTCCAAAGGTGCACACAAATCTGTCCAAGAAGGCAAAGTGTTGAAAATAAAGATTTCAAGGTTTGACAACACATTAACAAAAACTTCACATGAATATTGGCTAAAGCACACAAGTGCACAACCATGTAATCCCATCAACATTTACAAGTCGCCCACCATGGTCCCGCCGAGAAATCCAGCCCTCCGAAACAAACATTAGCCCAACATGAAATAATCTCTGAACAGTTCTGCTCTGGTCTCCCATTCTCATGATTATAATCAAATACCACGCTTAACAAAAAATCTTGTAGTTGAAGATGCTGTGGAACATAAAGGAAACACATTTAAAACTTGTGACCATTGACCTGTTCCAATTGTAAGAGGGATTTGACCCACGAGTATATGTCTAATTTCCTCATTAGAAGTGTTGGAAGTGCCAAACTTAACATGAACTGATGAAGATCATCATTCAGGGTTTCCACAATAGCATGCTAGTGACATTGAGTAGTGTGCATAATTATGAAAAACATTTAAAATGTTGCAAAAATTGCTCCAAGGATTCGGCATAATCAGATATCACATTAAGAGGGATTGTACTTATTTTGAGATACTGAAAGACTAAATACCTAGAGAGATTGCATACCCACATTTGGTGACATAATCTAGGCTTGGAAAATTCATCATACAATGCTCTGAGCTGTTCTACGAATATAGGCTGGTGTGTTATGAAGCTGTAACCATAGCAACAAACACTCTGGACTTAGCAGCAATACTTAGCAAAACCTTATAAATCCAACTCAAGTCTGTTGGGTCATTGTTTAATTGCAAAATGAGCCTTCTTTATGCTGATTAGATTTAATATAGGCATTCGCAACAGCCACGTTATGATTTTTATTGAAATGCGTAGTGAAATGTTTGTGAGCTATCTTATGAAAACACTGTCATTAGATTGTACCCAGTTTATTAAATACGTGCAGCTCAGCTGAAGAATGCTTCACTTGAAAGCTCTGTCCAGCAACAGTCTCTAATGGAATTAATAGATAAACAATGGATGAAGGGAACATTTTAATGATCTGATGGAAATACTAATCATCCACATCCGACATTTAGGGGGAAAAATTTGGTTGATTTGTGCCTTCCGTTCGCGCCCTAAGAGGCGCAAAGCAACTAGCGTCTGGGCGCGGCGCCACTAACGCCTCCCGCAAAATTCAGCAGGTGCAGCAGCGGTAACCGTTAGCGCGCAGTGGTGCTGCGCCACTGGCGATGATGTCATCACCATGCGCAGTGCCCCACTCGCGACCCGGCTGCGATCTTCGGTAGCGCCCCTGACGTACCGCTGGATAGGGTCAGGGGGGCCTACCTGCGGCCGGGCCAGCGCAAATTAAAGGGAAGGTGCTGGGCGGCCATTTTTGTCGCTGGCCGCCTGCCAGCACCTGCCCGCTTTGCCATCCCCGGCCTTCTGTGCAGCCTCCCCCCCCCGCACTCCGATCCCTGGTGGCCCAGCTCGGCCCTGGGTCGCGCTGTGCTGTGCTAGGCCCCTCCCCTTTAATAAGGGGAGGAAGGCCTGCAGTACCGCGGCGCGCTGCGGCACGTAGCACCGCAATATTCACTCGCAGCGCCCCAAGAGGGAGGCGGGGCGCTTCCAGTAGTGACCCGCCTCCCTCTTGGGGCGCGACCGGTGAAATGCGGGTACTGGGGCGCTAACTTTTTCAGGCCGTTAAAAGTAGTGCACCGGCGAAGTTAGCACCCCAAAGAGGGCACAACCCAATTTTTCCCCCTTAGAGTTACATTTGGATTCGGGCAAGGGATCATTTTACAAGCTATCTCCTGAAGAGATTATGCATTGAAAGCAACATTTACAATACCGAGAGAAAATAGTTTGCTCATCAAAGGCACATTGAAAGTCCTTCGGTTTTAAATAAAATTGTCCAGCACATATTATAGGTACTGATCCACTGTTAACAAAATTCCCAGGGTAAGTGCCTATGTGTGCTTCAAAAGCAAACCATGTAGTCCCGTCAAATGATCCTTCCCTTTCTCGCACACAACATAATCTTGCCTCCCTTGCCAGTAGATCAGCAGAGCTCAATCAAAACAGAGGGCACAATTATTTTCTGTCAGTGGTATCCAAGAGCACGTGCCACCAGAGGGAGGCAAAAGCACTGTTGAAACCGTGACACTAGCAACACTGTAAGGTGTTAACATTCGCCTTGTTTGAAGGATTGGCACTAAGCAACAACGACTGGGGCTTATCACCTGATTCTCTATATTTGTGTTCAGTGCTGCCATCAAAGTGCTGAAGAAAGTCCACGCATCATGGCCAATATCATCAGCTTCTTGGTAATCAGTGTAACCTGTCTTCAATGGAACCTGGGGCATGGCTAGGTATACACACTGTACGCAAATCTGTAAATGTTCTGTACCTTGAAGTGAAAAATCAGCTTCCCCCAAGGGATCTCGTCAAGGAATTGCTGCCTAACGATCTGCTTACTGCAGCTCATAGAAACATAGAAACGTAGAAGATAGGAGCAGGAGTAGGCCATTCGGCCCCTCGAGCCTGTTCTGCCATTTAATGAGATCATGGCTGATCATCCAAATTCAGTACCCTGTTCCTGCTTTCTACCCATATCCCTTGATCCCTTTAGCCTCAAGAAATATATCCAACTCCTTCTTGAATATATTTAATGAATTGGTCTCAACTGCCCTGTGTGGCAGAGAATTCCGCAGGTTCACCACTCTCTGGGTGAAGAAATTCCTCCTCTTCTCTGTCCTAAATGGCTTACCCATTATCCTTAGACTGTGACCCATGGTTCTGGACTCCCCCGCCATCGGGAACATTCTTCCTGCATCTAGTCTGTCTAGTTTGTTAGAATTTTATAAGTTTCAATGAGATCCCCTCTCATTCTTCTAAACTCTAGCGAATATAAGCCCAATTGACCCAATCTCTCCTCATACGTCATTCCTGCCATCCCAGGTATCAGCCTGGTGAATCTTCGCTGCACTCCCTCCATGGCAAGAACATCCTTCCTCAGATAAGGCGACCAAAACTGCACACAATACTCAAGGTGTGGTCTCACCAAGGCCCTGTACAACTGCAGCAAGACATCCTTGCTCCTGTACTCAAATCCTCTTGCTATGAAGGACAACATACCATTTGCCTTCCTAACCGCCTGCTGCACCTGCATGCTTACCTTCAGCGACTGGTGCACAAGGACACCCAGGTCTCGTTGCACTTCCTCTTTTCCCAATCTATTGCCGTTCAGATAATCTGTCTTCCTGTTTTTGCCACCGAAGTGGATAACATCGCATTTATCCACATTATACTGCATCTGCCATGCATTTGCCCAACCTGTCCAAATCGTACTGGAGTTTCTCTGCATCCTCCTCACAGCACACACGCCCACCCAGCTTTGTGTCGTCTGCAAACTTGGAGATATTACATCTAGTTCCCTCGTCTAGATCATTTATATATATTGTGAATAGCTGGGGTCCTAGCGCCGATCTCTGCGGTACCCCACTAGTCACTGCCTGCCACTCGGAAAAAGACCCGTTTATTCCAACTCTTTGCTTCCTGTCTGCCAACCAGTTCTCTATCCAAGACAGTACCTTACCCCCAATCCCGTGTGCTTTAACTTTACATGCTAATCTCTTATGCGGGACCTTATCGAAAGCCTTCTGAAAGTCCAAATACACCACATCCACTGGTTCTCCCTTATCTATTCTACCAGTTACATCCTCAAAAAATTCCAGTAGATTAGTCAAGCACGATTTACCTTTTGTAAATCCATGCTGACTTTGTCCGATCCTGTCACTGTTTTCCAAGTGCGCTGCAACTGACACCCGAAGCTGCTGCTTCAGTCCAGGAGTGGACTAGGCTGCGTACTCGGCTGTGCAGTGCAGCAGCAACAGGTAGGAGCTGCGGCCGGGACTGCCAGGGAGATCAACAGAGGAAGGTGAGTTCCTCTGAAAACAAGGGGTTAGCGGCGGGGGGGGAAGTGAAATAGGAAAGTGCTGTTGTGAAAGGGAAAGTAACGGTTGAGGTCGTATTTGGAGAAGTGATGATCTGGTTGCTCTGTTGAGTATAAATAAAGGCAAACTTAATTTTTCCTATAGATTTTTAGATTGAAAATCTATCGATTGAGAAGTTTAATAATAATCCAAATGAATCAGCATTTGGAAATGATATGTACAATTCTAAATTCACTGCCTACAGCCCTGGGTGGGACATTACTCCACCTCTGCTATTGCGGTACAGAAATACCATGATAGAAAACAAAACAAAAAAATATATATAGTTGTTCTGACTATCTCTTTACTGGAAGATGACGGTTACAAATTTCATTATTAAACTGGCTGAAATTTGCATATTTTCATTCACAAAAATCAACTTGACTAGTGGAATATGCCAACCTGAAGTGGTGGCAGTATTTAAAACAGTAATCTACTCCCACTGGCATTAGGGGATATTATCATAGAGTCATACGGGGCGATTTTCCCACTGGAGGCGAGATGGAGGCGGGTTTCAGTTTGGGTGGGTTTGAAACTCGCCTCCACCGATAGGTTTCAAAAATTTGCGATTTTCCCCTGATTGGCCACTTGATTTCAGAGGTGTGGGATGCCCTTGCTCAATTAGTGTTTTGGGACTGAAACTCGCCTTTGTTGACAGCACTTTTCCAGTCTGATTTTATGGCTTCTTGCTCCCTTGGCTCATTTCACAGTATTTCTGCGTCTCTTGCACCACCTCCAACATCTTTAGAGAAACCACTATGTCCAATTCCAAGGCAAGGGCCTCCCCGAGGCTCTCGGATGAGGCACTGCAAATGTTGTTTGAGGGGGTGGGGTGACAGTTAGCATGGAGGTGCTCTTCCACTCATCTCGGAGAAAGAGGCCTGCCAAGGAAACCAAGGCTGTATGGGTACAGCTGGCAAGGGATATAACTTCATCTGTGTGCAGATTGGGAGACTGTTTCTGTGTATTGATGAAATGCCATCCCTGTTGGAAAGCATTAAAATGATTTGAAGCCAAAATGTTGGCGTTATGCCATCTGTTCTTTCGCTTAAGGCAGCTACACATTGCGGGTACTGCCACACTTGCGTTGTCAGGTTGGTGGCCTGAGTGAAAGGAGGCCAGAGAGTCTTGTCCATTGTCAATGATGTCCTAGGATGGAGCCAAGGACATGTGCCAACTTGGCCAACCTATGCAAATCTGGCCAAGATAAGTTCATCCCTTGCATCTCGGACAGCCATGTGCTGCCGCTGGTCGATACACTGGGGCTCTGACCTCCTCCTCCTCCTCCTCCAGATCTTCCTCCACCTCCTCCTCATCCTCATCTGAGGCCCATGCAAAAAGAGAATGAATGGTTCCCATGCTGCTTGTAGATGCCTCCTTTGGGGAAGCGCTCATTGCAAGCGGGGAGAGGGTCTTCCAAGGAGATCCCACAGTTGATGGGAGTCAAGCTGCAGCACCTCCGACTTCGGAAGGTCTCCTAAAAGTGCTCAGAGACCTTTTAAAGCCAAGGTCTGGCACCTGCAAGTAATCCTTGCTGCAATAAATGATGTCTTGTTAGACCTGCAGCAGTGAGGAGGGCACCCACGAGTCAACCCGCCAGGTTTTCCTGGCATGGTTCAGGTGTGTGGATCACACCGAAATGCTGGAAAAAATCTCAAAATAGGCTTAGAGAGGCCCTTAACGAGCATTTAAGGATCTTTAATAGCGCAATAGCCAGCTGGAGGCAGGAGCGTTTCCCAACCTCCAAAACCGGCACCGGCAAAACCCCGCGGAGGCGGGTTCCGAAGCTGACCTCTTCGATTCTGATTTTCCCGCCTTTCCCGCCTCCAAACCCGCCTCCTCCGAAGTCAGAAAATCGCCCCCATAGAGTCATAACGGCACAAAAGGAGGCCATTCGGCCCATCGAGTCAGTGACGGCTCTCTGCAGAGCAATCGAGTCAGTCCCATTCCCCCGCTCTATCCCGTACCCCTGTAAGTTTATTTCCCTCAAGTACCTAACACTCACTACAATCCATTTACCAGGGCATTTGGCAGAAACATTAGCATCTCTTCAAAACAGAATTCATATGAATGACCAATATCTTACATACTCAAAAATCCCTTCTTTAATTAGATAATTTCCAAAGGGGAAAAAACATTAATGTGCAAGATCAAATTATCCCAAAATTCAGCATCTTTATTGAATAACCCATTTTCTTTCTTTATTCCCCCTTCGAACATGATGAGCAATTCATTACTTTATGATGAAAAAAAAACTACCTGTTTGGAAGCCACAGCAATATGCAGTGCCCTGACGCATTGCATATTGCCAGCTGTCCAAACAGTTTGGTTAATGTGTGGGATTACTTGCTGCTATTGCTTTGCAGCTATCGACAAAGGCAATCTGTAGCTGTAGCTCTTGATTGGTCAGAAAGAGTAAACTGTTGCAGCTTTAATTGATTGTGGAGATCATGCAAGACAAATTGCAAAGCAGCATCCCTAGTAGAAGCACCAATCACCTGGGCCTGTACGTACTGATATAAATTGCCTTTCCCATGTATAGTTTGTTCCCCACAGGGTTTGGATGTATCCTCTCCTGTTTGAAGGATACTAAGTTCAATGATTGCTGTGAGGATTCAATCGAATGTGCTTTGCAGCAGATTGGATATCTGGATTCTGAAATAGAATTTATATACAGGGTCTCAAAGGCCTAAATATTCTGACCACTTTAGTTTAATGCTGGTAGTAACCCTTCTGTTTCGAATAGTATATCAGTAGTGTTAAAATAATGACAATAATAAAATCTAGGCTAAAATGTTCTTGGGACACCCTTTAGAGTTTACCTATTCTGGTGGTGTAGATAACTGAAAAAGCAGTAAGCTTGGGGGACCTAACAGCCTTTTCCTGTTCGTTATAATTCTTATTATGGGGAGAAATAATTTCTAAGCATCTCCCACTGGGAAATGCTAGCATGAAATCATTACCCAGGAAAGCAAAGGAGAAAGAATAATTTTGTTTGAGGACAAAGGCTGGATCAATGAATTGTGTTTTATTAACAATAACTTGTACATAGTTATTTGGTATGTAAAGCAAATGTAACAGGATAGTGACCTCATAAGATAAATGTCTCATTTTTTATTTAAAAAATGGGTTAATGCTCCTCAAACATTTCCAAAAATAATTAATAATTATGAAAGTTGCTTCAGTTCTGCCCGAACTAGTTCTTTTTTGGCAGAATGTAGCTGTGAACCTTTGATCCATACTGAGCGAATGATAATGCAATAAAGAATGTAAATGTTTTCAGAAAAGTTCCATTGTCATCACTTGGACACTAGGGGCAGATTTCTCTCTCATGCTGGGGTGTTCAATAATTCCCATGATATATAAGAGGAAAAATCGGGTTGCTTTGCGCCTCCCGTTAGCCCCCCCCTCCCCCCGGGCGGTGCTAAGAGGATGCAAAACCCCTAGCGCCTGGGCGCAGCAACACTAACACCTCCCGCGAAATTCAGCGGGAGGTTACCGCCGGTGGTAGCTGATAGCGCCATGCGCGGCACCCATGCCGCAAACTTCACGCCCCCTGACCTATCGCCGGACGTTATGTCCAACAGGGTCAGAGTGGCGTCTTTGCAGCTGCGACAGCGCAAGTTAAAGGGCAGGTGTCGGGCGGCCATTTTTTCCTATTGAGTGCCGGGCTACTTTCCCGGCATCCCGGCACCCCGCTCTCCGGTGGTCCAGCAGGGCCCCGGTGTGCGTAGCGCTAGGTCCCTCCCCTTTAATCAGGGGAGGGAGGACTGCACGTGGCGCTGTTGCACGTAGTACTGCTATATTCAATTGTAACGCCCCAGGAAGGAGGTGGAGCACAAGGGCGCTAACATTTTCGGGGCGCTAAAAGTAGCATCCCAGCAAAATTAGCGCCCCTAAGGGGGTGCCACCGAATTTCTCCCCCATGGAATATATAGAAGAAAGTCAGGTGGGAAGGATCACATGCCCATGACAGAGCATGCTCAATTTTCCATTCATTAATCTAAATGTATACAAACGTGATCAGGCTCTGTTACAAGCGCCAGCTTTTGCTCACCTGTCCTAATGTCTCGTTATTTGGTTTGATGTCTTTTTTTTCTGTTTACGATCCTGAAAGGGCCTTGGGACATTTTTCTCTGTTAAGGGCATTGTATAAATGCAAGTTGTGCGATTCTCCTCCCTTTTTAAATCTCGACTATTTTTATTTTTTTAGAGTTTTAAAACTGTAAAAAATACTCTGGCTGCTTTGATGAATATGATAGCTTGACATGATGCCTCATGGAGAAGCAATCCTCGTGCCTTTTCACCAGCCTTAAGGCTAAAAATGTATTAAAATATTTCTGGCCCAATTTATTGCACGTAACAAGAAGCATAACAACATATAAATAAAAAGGAAGACGTATACTAATAAGATAGAGGAGAACTAGGAGCCCTGATATTAATCTGGAGAAGGAATCGGGTAGCAAGCGCCAAACTTCCTTGACCTTAGAAGCATGAGGACCAGGCGCTTTTTAAGCCCCAGGCCCCCTCTGCAGCAGCTGCCCGCCCAAAACAAGTGGGAAACAGCAGCTGGCTGGCGGACGGGAGTGGGTATTTGTGTGACAGGAGGCAGCCAGCCAGCACCAAAGGACTAGTTGCTGGAACAAGGTAAGCCGCGGGGAGGCGTTTTCAGGATAGTCTCCCATTCAGGAAAAGGTCTGCAGAAAGAGAAGCCTAAACATTCCTTGTGGGGTCTGGGAGAGCACTCCTGCTTCTCCGTGTTTCACAAGAATATTATTTTAAGTTTTTAAAAACTTGCCTGTTTAGGTCTCCTCTGGAGCTTCTTCACCTGCTGGGAAAGCCCAGATGGCGTCCATACTCAGGTCACCATTTATAACTGTGGTCAAGGCCCAATGATGTCATCGGGCTCCAACCTGCATATGTGACCTTGCCCAGAAGAGCAGGTTAAACTTCAAGGCAGCAGGTTCAGTGCAGGATGTTGGCATACTGTAATGACCTATGAACATGATTAGGCCATTGAGCCCCTCGAGCCTGTTCCGCCGTTTTATTACCTTAAAAGTGCTGTATAAGTGCAAGTTGTTGTTGTATCTTAACTCCATTTCCCCGCCTTAGTTCTGGAACCCTTAATACCCTTGCCTAACAAAAAACTACCAATCTCATTTTGAAATTTTCAATTGGCATATCCTCAACAGCTATTTGGGGGGAGAGAGCTCCAGGTTTCCACTACCCTTTCTGTGAAGAAGTGCTTCACCCTAAACGACCTTGCTCTAAAACACGAGTTGGTTCACTGCAGGTGTGTTAAACCACTGCAGACATGAAGGGCTGGATTTTACCAGCCCTGAGGAGGCGGGTCTGAAGGCGGGACTGCTGGGAAAATCAAAAAGAATGGGACCGGGTCCCAAACCCGCTCCCAGCCAATTTTCCCAGGAGTCGGGTATCCGATTTGCGCAGGGACCTGATTCCTATCGACGAGAAGTGGATTATAGCCACTTAACTGCCTGTTAACAGGTAATTACCAGGCAGTTAAGAGGCTTTTTCCCCATTTTGAGACTGCTGCTGCGGGCTTCCCAACGTCGGAGAACCCCGCCAGGGTAAGTGAGGCGTGCTGTGGGTCTGTTGTAATATTTGTGTATAGACGACAGCTGCAGAAGTGGTGTGAATGATGCAGTGGGAAACTGGTGAGTATCAGAGGTAAGGAAATGTTGGGGAAATCATTTTTAATGTGTTTAGATTTTTCTGTAGCTGACAAGCTTTGAAGTGTTTGTGTGGCCTCACCCCATTGGAAGAAGTGGCAGATCGCTTCTGTAACCTCACCTGCAGCTGCCATCTGTTTTATCCTAAGGAGAGAGTCATTGGAGAGTCTGGGTGCAAGGGCTCACCTTTGCACAGTGATTGTCAGTGTTTGACAGCACCTCAATGCTGCCAAACACTGTCAAACCATCTGTCAAAAATAAATGGTCCATGTCCCTTTAAGAAAATCGGCAGATGAAGTGTCATCAACTGACGCCATCTGACTCCGGCTTTCCCTTAATTGGCCAGCAAGCCCGCAGGGCGGGCTTAACAAGGCCAATCAGGGGAAAATAGCCTCTGTGCGTCGGACGTCGCTGAGTGTGGGACTAGAACCCGGAAGGCAGCAGTCCCGTCCCCAACTCGTCTTGGCTGGCAAAATCCAGCCCGAGTAGTTTTGGCAAAATACAGTAAAACGTTTAACTAATAATGAAAAAATGATAGCAAAATACTGCGGATGCTAGAAATCTGAAATAACAACAGAAAAAGCTGGAAAAACTCAGCAGGCCAGGCAACATCCGTGGAGAGAAACTGAGTTAACGTTTCAGGTCGAAACCCTTCTTCCCTCTAACTAATAATGAATTAGTATCAAGTTTACCTCCCGACATATTGCAAAAAAGTAAAAGTCAATGGGGGTGAAATTGGGTATAGCCCCGCTTGGGGCGCTAGAATTGGCGGTGTGCAAAATCTATCGCCA
The DNA here is from genome assembly GCF_052327205.1 of Somniosus microcephalus. Taxonomy (NCBI): domain Eukaryota; kingdom Metazoa; phylum Chordata; class Chondrichthyes; order Squaliformes; family Somniosidae; genus Somniosus; species Somniosus microcephalus. Next base: position 28,224,647 of record NC_140995.1, on the reverse strand, counting down.
GGCACAACTCATTGCCACCTCGAGCGATATTGGGTTGCATCACTCCTAAAGGTGATTGTGGCGTAAAATCAGACGCTGCAAGGGACTCCTAAGGCGCTAACCTGGCGGCGCTACTCAATATCTGGGCGGCCGGGCGCAGCGCAGGTGCTGTCAATAATTGATGACCACGAGACATGCTGGCGCCGGCCAGCTCTTAAAGGGGCGGGTCATTTAGGATCAGCAGCCACACTCATCACCCTGTAGGCCTCAAAATCGGTGCTGTTCATTCTGTGGCGTTACAAACTTTGACCAGATGGAGAGGGTGAGGCAGAGAGCGGAGCGCTTTACCGATGGGGCATTGGATGCTTTGGTTGGCGCAGTGGAGCGCCGGCGAGCAGTGCTGTACCCCAACAATGGCAGGAGGCCTCATCAGAACGAGTACCGCAGAGCTTGGAGGGAAGTTTCGCAAATAGTCAAATCCAGCAGCGTGGCGCCCAGGACTCCTGTGCAATGCAGGAAGAAGTTCAATTATCTCACTTGGGTCGTTAGGGTGAGTGGCTTTTTGGCAATCTTCTTCATCCCTCCATCTGCACCTGACTTTATGGCCAGAGGGTGTGCGATGCCCCAATGGCCATCTGTCAGCCAGCACCCATGTCCCTTTCTGGGAACACACGCACATTCAACTCAGGGCATACTGTAAGGGCTGCTCCACCATGGGGGGCATGAGATGACCACTCAGGGCATACTGTAAGGGCTGTTCCACCATGGGGGGCATGAGATGACCACTCACAGCATACTGTAAGGGCTGTTCCACCATGGGGGCCATGAGATGACCACTCAGGGCATACTGTAAGGGCTGTTCCACCATTGGGGGCATGAGATGACCACTCAGGGCATACTGTAAGAGCTGTTCCACCATGGGGGGCATGAGATGACAATTCAGGGCAGCATGTTTCATCACTTCCCGTCCTTTCTCCTGCAGGCCAAGCTGGCCAGGAACCGGAGGGAACAGATTCGTACCGGAGGAGGCCCTCCTCAGCTGCAGACACTGACGGACCTGGAGGAAAGAGTCCACCAGATTGTTGGAGGTCGGATGAGTGGTCCTGTCACCACTGGAGCTGCCGACCCCATTGTGCACAGCGATGGTAAGGTCATCACCTTTTTGAACTGCCTCCTTCCACTTGTTCCCCCCACCAGCATGCTTTTTCACTCTGGACCCATGTCAGAGCATTGCAGCACTCTTGCATCCCTTGCTGCCACCCTGTCCTTTCGCTAAAGCCACTCTTCAACCTCCCTGCTCTCAGATGCTGCATCACCAGCTCGGGAGCAGGGCCATCAAGCTGCCAGGGACACTGACTCCAGAGGCGACGAGCAGGAGGAAGCCGGACCATCCGTACCACCCTCAAGCGAGCCAGCCCATCTGCAGACTGGGGATAGTGCTTCCCTGGAGGGGAGCGGGGGGGGACGGCTCTGAGGAGGAACCAGTTGCAGGAACCAGCGGGCTCCAGCAACGCAAGGGGGGTAGGGAAGCTCGAGAGCCGTCTCCCCGGAGGGCGAGTCAGGCCACGATGACTGCTGCACAGAGCGCAGAAGAGGTGCGTTCCCTCGCAGAAATGAGCGCCCAGGCTCGGCTCAGGCACACTGAGCCGATGGCTGCAGTGGCAAGGTTGCCTGAATCCATCGAGACACTGGCAAGGAGTGTGCAAGACTTCGGGGCAGCACAGGAAAGGAGTGCCCAGGGCTTCAGGGCAGCACAGGAAAGGAGTGCCCAGGGCTTCGGTACATCACTGGAAAGGACTGTCCAGGGCTTCGGTACATCACTGGAAAGGACTGTCCAGGGCTTGACCGAAGCACTGGAAAGGACTGTCCAGGGCTTCACTGAAGCACTGGCACCTGCCACGCAAGTGCTCAGTGCTGCCACGCAGTCACTCGCTGGCCTCATGCAGAGGCAGATTGAGGCCACGCAAGCACTGACTGCTGCCACCCTCGATGGATCAGGCAGGATTACCCGGGGCCCTTGCAGCACCACAGCAGGCCAGCAATCTGTGGACCAGCCGATTGGTTCGCATGCTGCGGTGCTGCCCCGTCAGAGTGCCAGTGTGTCAGCCAACCACGGAACAGGTGTCCGCTCTCAGGATGTCAGCATTCCTGATGCCACCGCTGGCACGTCTCCACTGCAGCTGCCATCACCTGCAGGACAGACTGCTTCCACCCATGCCCAGTTGGAGCAGTCAGCATCCGGGCCCTCCAAGCCCAGAGTCCGTCCAGGCCGTCCCTCAGGGGCATCTGCGCTTTCGGACAGTCAGCAGGCGTCCCCCAGCCTTCATGCAGCCACTGTGGTCCCATTACGGAGGAGCTGCAGGGAGGGAAGGGGCCGTTCTCGCAAGAGAAGTAGATCACCATCAAAGAGGAAAGAGTAGAAGGTGCTGCTGAGACGTTTAGAAATCAAGGCCGTGGATGCTGGTCTGAATGTTAGTAATGTTTTGGATAGTCTCCCGGGTGTGCGAGTCACTTGGTCTGAATGTTAGTAATGTTTTGGATAGTCTCCCGGGTGTGCGAGTCACTTGGTCTGAATGTTAGTAATGTTTTGGATAGTCTCCCGGGTGTGCGAGGCACTTGGTCTGAATGTTAGTAATGTTTTGGATAGTCTCCCGGGTGTGCGAGTCACTTATGTGTTAGTTTGTTAGTTAAGCTTTCTGGTGCCATTGCTTTGTCATGTTGGAAGGAAGCACATTTTTCAAAATAAACAAATTATTTTATTGACATTGGCCATGTCTGCTATTTACATTCATACTGGCCTTCATAGGCTTTGGGTTATCCGAATGGTTCCATTCCTGGTCTTCGATTGGCACCAAGCATTCCGTCAGAGGGGCCTAGAACCGACTCCTTATCAGCCTCTGACGGACAGCCCTTCCAGTTTCTGGGACCCTCCCGTCTTGGTCCTCCTCCTCCTCCTCCTCCTGCTCCTCCTCCTGCTCCTCCTCCTCTGCTGGTCCTTCAATGTCTGCTGGCATTGGCTGGGTGCGCAGGGTGGCGAGGTTATGGAGCATGCAGCAAACAACGACGAAGTGGGAGACTCGCTCTGGTGAGTACTGCAAGGCGCCTCCCGAATGGTCAAAACAGCGGAACCGCTGCTTCAGCACGCCGATTGTGTGCTCCACAATGTTCCTCGTCGCCTGATGGCTGATGTTGTAGTGCTCTTCTGCAGGGATGCTGGGCAAACGGAGCGGGGTCATCAGCCATGGGCACAGAGGATAGCCCTTGTCACCGAGAAGCCAGCCTTCTGGGTGAGCCGGGGCCTCGAAAAGGTCTGCTACTGAAGTCTGGCGCAGGATGAATGCGTCGTGGCTGCTGCCTGGGAACTGAGCATTGGCCGCGAGGATCAGCTGCTGGTGGTCACAGACCAGCTGCACATTCAAGGAGTGGAACCCCTGGCGGTTGCGGAAGTCCTCAGGATTCAAAACAGGCGCCCGCAAAGCCACGTGCGTGCAGTCAATGGCGCCCTGCACCATGGGGAAGTCCGCTATTGCCGCGAAGCCCTCTGTGCGCTCCCGCTGCTTCTCCGGTGTCACAGTGAAGGAGATGTACTGCCGCCGCCTTTTAAACAGGGCATCTGTTACTTGCTGGATGCAGCTATGCACCGCAAACTGGGAGATGTTGGCAATGTCCCCAGTTGCTGCTTGAAAGGAGCCGGTCGCATAGAAATTCAGTGCTACTGTAATCTTGACAGCCACCGACAGAGAGGTCCTGCACCTTATCTGCGGCTGAAGATCTGCCTGAAGCAGGTGGCACAGCTCAGTCACCACCTCCTTTCTGAATCGCAGCCTCTTAAGACACTGCTCCTCCGACATGTTGAGGTAAGAGAACTGCTGCCTGAATACCCTGGCAGCATAAGGTCTGGTGTGGCGATGTCTGTTGGCCCTCCTCCGTCTAGCCATTCCTGGCCCTCTCTCCCTTCGTCTCTGTGCCCATTCCAGATGGTCGAGCAGCAGGACGTTCCCCTCCAAAGCAGCCCCCATAATAATAGGTAACAAGAAATTATACAGGGTGTAAAGGCTCACCAGCAGCAGGGTGATGGTCTGAAGGCTGAAGGTCCTCTGGCAGCGCTGGGTCACTAGTGATATGGCTCTCAGAGTGCAACTCTGCAACTCTGTGAAAATCCCAAAGAAGTTGTGCTCCCAAAATGGCTGCCGCTTTTATACCAGTGCAGTCCCCTTTAAAGAGCACCCCCTAAGCCCGAGAGCGACTGGGGAACGTTCCAGTAAGCTGTCCTTATTAGCGCCAGGCGGAACGAAGGGGCGCACCACTGAATTTCCGGTCCGGGGCGCCAAAAAGGTGTTGCACACTGAAATGACGTCATGATCTGCCTGCGCCCGCGAGCGGCCGCTAAGATTTAGCGCCGGCGCTAAAAGCCACTCAATATGGCAAGAGGCGCTGGGTTCACTGCGCCCGGCCGAAAATTGGCTAATGCCCCACTTCTCGGCCTCTTTAGGCGCTAATCGCTGGCGCTACCAACCGAATTTCTCCCCCAATGTGTATGTTTAATCATTTTAGTTAAATTTAAAGTTCCTTAAAATTCTAATAATAACATAAGTAGGCTCTCCCTTGTCAAGCCAAGCATAATGATCATTGTGGAAGTGCTATTGCAGTGAAGCTGTCTGCCACACACATACAGATAATGAGACACAGATACAATATTAAGTGGTCTCCAATGTGTCAGCTATCAGAATGACACAAAATAGTTAGCTCATTCACCCCATGAACAGCATCTGCTCTCTCGCCCAACCCAGGGATGATTATCAGTTTTGTATTGGGAATGATTAAAACATAGTTCAAATTACAACAACAAATACATTTAAGCTATGTCAGGAGGGTGGAATTCTCTTTTTACAGCCTTGTTGTATCCAATTACTAAACTGCTGCTTGTGGGATTCTCTGCTATATTCAAAGCATGCTGTTATTAATATTTTCATTGCACATTGCGTTCTGTTGAAAAAGAAAACATTTACCACTGGCTGCGCACACTGATAGCAGCAGAATTTGCAGCAATACTCCCAAATCCCATTTCAGCACAGCTAGTTACTCCAAAGAATGGAGATGCGCAGAATTTATTTTTTTGTTTTCTGGCTGTGAAGCTGCTTTTGTGCTGCCCACCTCTAACTCCCTGACAGCTTTACAGGAAAAAGAATTGGAAAAGAATAAAAGACGCACGAAAAGCAAGGGCCACACCAATGTGTATGGTTCCATAATATCTGGGTCCAGGCCTATCATTTGTTTTAATAGAATGTCGGTTTGTTCCTTGCAGAGTGGTCTTCTATTCTCAAGCCTGCCGACGTACAGAAATCTCAAAAAGAAGCAAATAGCACTTCTCCACAGGAAGGGAGGGCAATTTGGAAAAGAGACACAGTTTGTTGGCAAAATAATGGCAAGTGTAAATGCACTTGCCGTTATTAATATGTAAATTGTCCAGCAACTAGTGGCGAGGAAGTGTTACCCCGCAAGTTGCGAATCGCCATAAATTGCTGGATGATTTACGTCACACCGCCGTTAGCCTCAGGAAAATACCAGCCCTCAACCTCCCCCATGAGTTTCAAGAAATTGCAGCATTTGCGCATTATTAAGTACCAATTAGAAACATAGAAACATAGAAGATAGGAGCAGGAGTAGGCCATTCGGCCCCTCGAGCCTGCTCCGCCATTCAATGCGGTCATGGCTGATCATCCAAATTCAGTACCCTGTCCCTGCTTTCTCCCCATATCCCTTGATCCCCTTAGCCTTAAGAAATATATCTAACTCCTTCTTGAATATATTTAATGAATTGGCCTCAACTGTCTTCTGTGGTAGAGAATTCCACAGGTTCTGGGTGAAGAAATTCCTCCATATCTCAGTCCTAAATGGCTTACCCCTTATTTTTAGACTGTGACCCCTAGTTCTGGACTCCCCCGCCATCGGGAACATCCTTCCTGCATCTAGTCTGTCCAGTCCTGTTAGAATTTTATAAGTTTCAATGAGATCCCCTCTCATTCTTCTAAACTCTAGCGAATATAAGCGTAATCGACCCAATCTCTCCTCATATGCCATTCCTGCCATCCCAGGTATCAGTCTGGTGATTAAAATCACTGCAGAGAGTTAGGACTGGTACTTAACAATGTAACAACTCTTTTAAGGAGGAGATTTATGTTCCTCCAATGCCACTCAACCTCAAAGGCCCAGAAAGGGAACAGTTGAAACTGTGGAGTCTTATTCCTGCAGAGAGTAAATTGTTCTTCGTGATTTAAAAAATATTACATTTTTCCATTTTTTTCTTTCTTTTCTTTTGTCTCTTTTTTCTCTCTCTCTCTTAATCTATCTTTTCTTTCCAGCTCCTTTTTTCACCTGATTGACTCTAATTCACCCTATTACCTTCTCTGTCGTTCTTCTGTTTCTTTCTCTATCCTTGAGTCTCATGGGTTAAGTAGATAGACTGTTGGTCCTGCTGTTCACTAAGATCCCAAATGCCCCGTTGCCCTTGCTGTTGCACTTCCAGCAATTTGCAGCGCTAAAATTTTTCGAGCTGAAAGGTGAGGGGGCAATCTCTAATGGGACATGTTGTGAGATGCCCGGCTCCAGCGCATTCTGTGCCTTTGAAGCACCATTGTGCATCCTCAAGAGACCAGCAGATTAGCAGACACAGGCCCGGTGCGGGTAATCTTTTCAGCTGGTAGTGATGGACAGTTGGAAAAGCTCAGAAGAGGCAACGGAGAAGATTTCAAAACAAAAGATTGATGCATCAGTGTCAGGTCAACTGACATAAAAAATGAAAAACGCTTGACAGTAATAAGAATGGAAAATGGGTTTAACTTTCAATGTTCTCGCCTCCACCCAAAAGCTCAGTGGGTAAATGGATCTGTGGCATGGTCCTGAGCTCTACTAACAAGGAAGGCCTTTACGTTGGATCTCAGGCCCATACTGAATTAGCTGGTCTTCGCCAGGGTGACTATGAACACCATATCATTAGCTTCAATACATGAGCTGTAAGGAGTGGATATGAGATGGATCTGTAGGTAATTGCACCATTAGTACAATTACCCACAGATTCTTCCTTCAACCAACACCATCAAAACAAATTAACTGATCATTCAACTCGTCACCATTTATGCCCCTGTGATATTGATGGCAAACACCGTAAATTAAACAGTTGTGCTCCCTGATCCTCCAATGGCAAATTCGCGTCACAATTTGCTGGAAAAATAATTAGAATACGCCGCTGTGAGCATGACGGTAGATTGGGAGTGGCACAGCCAATGTCTGACACACATCCAAGGTACCGGGCTCAGAACGGAACAACAGGTTATTTAGTATTTCCATAAAAGTAAAAAGAGCAAAACAATTTGTGCAGGTTTCCTATTTTCATATTTTTGAAATTCATTAGTATAAATGGAGTTAGTTTTTTTCTTATTTTGCTTATAATTGGGACAGCACGAATGGGCAGCAGTCTGCTAAAACAAGGGCCGCTCATGGTTGTCTGAGTAATCTCACTTCTGATAGTCTGCCTTGTCAGGAAGTGGCTGCTTCTTTTATTTAAAACAAAGATTTGACATTAAAGTAAGGCTGGTTTGATAGAGAAAGACTGAAGCTGTTACCTCCTTGCAGACACAACCCACACCTCCATATAATACCAGTTTAGTTGACTCCCATTCTATCCCTGACAGGGTTATCATATCAACCTGACTAGGGGTTACAGTGTCCCAGATGCTTTATTGGCCAAATCCTGTAGATTCAATTATTTACAAACTGCACTTCTAACAAAGATCAAATGTATTTAGTGAGATTGTTTATATTTAATTTCCTGATAAGATGCACTACCATGAAAGGAATTCTTTAACCCACACGGAACAATATCAGGAAGCCTTTGCATCTCCCATTACTAGACATACATTTTAAAATAAATCAGCACAGTCCCTCGACATGGAATCAAAATAGCTGCATTTGAGCATAACGCTCCTTCAATATTTTAGACCCAGGGAATTTTTTTTTTTTATTGGGAAATTCATGCAAACCATGTGAAAACATGCTGAGCGATTGAATGCTTTACTGATTCTGAGCACTCCAGCACCATTCTGTACTGGTTCTAAGTGGCTGTGGCGATCACAGTAGCATTCATTTAGCAAACTCCAGCTCTCCGTTAATTTTAATGATGGGGCGGAGCTATGATAATTAGATGTTCAATGTTTTCAGTGAGGGTTTCTGTGGTGCAAGGCAAAGGTGCCAGCAAATCATGAAGTGCTATACATAATGACATAAATCGCTCACAACATAATTGCTGGCATTTCTGCACCATAATAATGGCTTATGCTGTACATGTGCCATTTTTATGATGCAAATTTTCAGCAAATTCAGGCCCTAGTGTTTAGATGTTGCAGCAAACAAGGCACTCTCAATTTTGGGAAGAAATATGAATTAAGTGAATAGAAAGTCAACGGGGAGAATTTTAACCCCAAAAAACGGGTGGGTTGTGGTAGGGTGGAAGGATAAAGAGTTGAAAATCTGAATCCTGACTCCAACCCGTCCAATTCCAGTTTTAACGGAGGTGGGACTGGAGGCAGGCAGCCAACCCGCTCCCAGGAGGCGGGTTGGCATTTTAAATATTATAATGAGGCTCAGTGCCTCATGTGGAAGCTCCATTTTAAATTTAACTTTGGCTGGTCGGGTTTCCAGGGCCTCAGGGAACCCGCCAGCTAAAGGAAGGCGAGGACTGCTGGATCCAGGCAGTAAGTGCCTTTCTGCTTACTTGCCAGATCCACCGTTCCTGCCTCGCCAATCCCCCACGATCGGACACCCCCCCCCCCCCCAACACCTTTCTGATCTCACATCAACCTCCACCCCGAGGTCTCTGCTCTCCTATCCCCCCTCTGGCCTTCTGACGTCTCCTCCCCACCCACCACGGCCTCCGAACCCCCCCCCACAACCTCGCCGACTATCTGCAACCCACAACCTCCCCTCCCCGACCTGGCCCCCAACCTCCCCTTCAACGATCTGACCCCCGACCTCTCCTCCCCGACCTCGCCGACGGTCCCCAGCCTTCTGACCCCTCCCCCGATCCCTCCCTCCCTCCCTCCTCTCTGTGACCTAATGCCGCAGGCCTACCCGCCCGACAGCCATCCAGCCTCTCCATCTGGCCAGCTACGGGCGGGAAACAGAGAATCAAAATGCTAATCAGGCCCTGTCGTTAAATTCGGCAAGGCCTCAGGGAAAACCATTCTCCCGCATTCCAGCACCTCCGCCCCCCTATCCGCCTCCAAATTAAAATTCCAGCCAATGTGTAAGGTTTCCTCCTAAATTTGTTGTAACAGAGAAAATATTATCGCTCAAACTTTAAAACTGTCATGTTGTTCTGATTTTAAAAATAATATTACATGCTTGATCTGATTTGTTAAACAAAGGTTGTCCCATTCTATCAATCAATTTTAATCCAGTGCTTCTAGTACGGATACTTAGTGAAAGGAACAAAACCTCATTAATTTTTAGGAAATATATATTATTGCTGCACCTGGTTGGGTCATTCATTCAGCATTGTGCTGGCTGAAAGGCAACACTTAATTCATGAGGTAGTCATGAGTAAGATTTATCTGCCTAATCTTAGCCTGTCACAACAGGGAGGATATTCATCAACACGGACGGCCTTCCTATTGCCTTTAGAAAGAAACTCCAGGATTTGGTGATACGTAACATTTTATTTATTGAGAAGCCCAGGTGAAGGGCCAAGGCCCAACACCAGCAACGTTAAAAAAGGAACAGCGAAGATCGAATAACTGCCCTACCGCATCACTTCCTCACCATTCTCACTAATTTTCATCTTAGAATTTTAATGAGAAAAAGATAAAATAATATGAAAACCGTCGTGATGTTGTGCTTGCACCTAACACAGACTCTTTATCAGTATTTTTGAAGCAGTTTTGTTTTAAAAACTTGCATTTATATTTCATGATCTCAGGACTTTACCAAAGCACTTTACGTTCAATGAAGTACTTTTGCTGTGTAGTCACTGCTGTAATGTAGGAAACGTGGCAGCCAATTTGTACACAGCAAGGTCCGAAAAACATAAATTTGCTAATGGCCAGATTATCTGTCTTTAATGATGTTGGTTGAGGGATAAGTATTGGCCAACACCGGGGAGAACTCTCCTGCTCTTCTTCGAAATAGTGCCATGGAATCTTTTATTCGTCCACTGAGAGAGCAGACGGGCCCTCGTTATAACATCTCATCCGATAGACAAAGGAGTTTTTTCAGGGACAAACCTGCCCAATAGCACCCTGATATAGTGATACTGCCTGTTTAAAACATACAATATGGCTTTACATGCCTGATTTACGCTTCAGAAGAACTCCCAGGACAATTAATTTGATTGGTCACTGCAAAAATCAGTGCATAATGATAACATATGAGCCACCATTTAAAACTATGCAGTGCTTTTGAAATAAAAAAAAGAAAGACCTAGATTTTTGCGCTCAAGTCTCTGGAGTGGGACTTGAAACCACAACTTTTTGACTCAGAGTGCTACCAACCGAGTCACGGCTGACACTCCAGAAATGTAAAATAAGTCTGGCCTGGTGTTTCTATGAATAGTCTGCCAAGCTCGAGTATCATTATATGAAGAAATATGGAGTTGAATGTAACACATAATTCAGATACTGTACTTAGGTTTTGAAGTGGAGCAGTAAATCTAGAGGCAAAATTCTATTATCTAAATGTTACACGTACATTTTCAACAGTATCAGCAGCACTTTACGGACTTGTCCTATTTAACTGTGGCCCATTGATAAAAAAATCAAAATCTTCATTTGCAGCCTTCTACTTTTTTTTTTCTAGTGGGTCTTTTGGGTTTCATTTAAAGATTTTTTTTTAAACAAATTTATTTCTCCCAATGTACCTTCAAATGGTCAGCTTGGCTGGACTCTGAGGCTATGCATAATCAGGTACAGGAATGCACATGATAGTTAGGCTTCCATAACTGACTGTTACCACACATTGCCAGAAAAAGGCAGGAAGACAGGCAGACCTTGATTCTTTCAATTCTTCAAAAATACACTTTCCTCATGTTTCTTAAAAACTCATAGAACAGCCACTACCTCACAACTTTGATAGCTTCACTCCGAGTCCATCTTCTTCTATTTACACTCTTGACCTCACTGTCAAATGAACTCCCAAATCGCCTTCATTTATAATGCTTATTGGTTTCCTCATTAGGCTAAATGCTTTTTGTTTCCCCTCAGCAACTCGTTACACTGTATAAAGCCTAAGGCTATGCAACGCTTAATTACTGCTATCATGTCTAAGGAGGCCGTTCTAGCACTTCTTTTGCACTTCTGGATAGGATAAAACCTTATTATTTGATGTGTGAAGGAATAAGCCATATAACCTATTCAGAAAAATACACCATTTTATGAAAGAGTTCTGGCCTTATTAAAACATGACGAACTGGGTCTGGAAATCTAGAAACCTAACTATGAAAAAGCTGTGAAAGCATTCTGGCTATTGAGATAAGACAGTTGTTGACACTGAATCAATAACCTTATTGAAACAGAAGGTTAAAGGCTCCAGTAGTCTGAACCTTTCGGAATAAAACTATGGTTCACCCTGTACAAGGTGTTCTAATTTACACTTCGTAAAGAAGCACATAAAATTAAGAAACATCTGCCTTCGTCAAAATGACATCACGTAAAATGCACCTGCCGTTACATCGTTTTTTATGGTAAATTTAGAACACCTATAATTCTGTAATGCTACCAGCTGAGGTGACTGTAAGAATTGCAGGGGTCAGCAGAAAACCTTAAAGGAAATACCACTGGAAAAGGGTATAAATATTGAACTCTCAAATGGGATAGTAGACTCGCTTTAAAGGTGCAAAGTGATTCTCGGCTTCAGAGGCGGCTCTGTAAGTCTCCAACTCTTTGTACCTCGGGGATCAAAGGTATTTGATTTTGGTGGATATCCTGAAGAAAACTAAGAACTGTAAAACTGTAGTGAAGTTAAGATTTAAAAGTAAGGTTCTCTGATAATAGAATTGTAAGCTTTCTGTTTTTGGAACAGTTAATGTTGCGATTGACTCACCACCTGTAAATTACATGTCAGTTCTTTAATAAACCTATATATTTTTAGAATTGTCTCACATAAGACTTCTGTATCAAACTCGCGAACTGAATTTCTGTACACTCTTTGATGAGGAATTACAGAATTCTTGGGGAGTTTTCTGGACCCTCATAATATCCGGAATGTTACAGTCTAGCTAAACTTATTAAAAGTGCTATCTGGAGGACGGTAACATTTTCAGATTGTTCCTTTCCTTTAGGGAGAGATGGTCTGGGCCTTTAGACCCAATTAAGCGTCTTTAGGATTTGGCTATGTCAAACTTTAGTTGAAGGTGAACGTCTGAGAAATACGCCTGATCTGGGGTAGCCCTAAAGGGGCTAGGACTAGTAATTATCCCTTCAGATGGACCTCCTTCACTTCTAGCCTCCAATCTCTCTATCACAGGCTTTCTTGTTTCTTCCTGGTTTATCAATAATACTAGTTGTTTTCTCTCTGAACTTTCTTCTCTTATCCCTTAAGTGCTCCATCTTCTATCCTGCAGCCTCACAGTATTGAAATCAATGTCATCATGCAAGAGGGTAGCTAGGTAAAAGTTAAATCTGTAAAGACCCATATGGAGATAAACCAGGAGCTACAGGAAACTCTTTTAACCGGCACCTAAATATCCGGAAATCTCTCTCAACCGGCAAAATTCAGGAGTCGGTTCAGGTAAGTTTTACTATATATTAATGGCCGTGTAACCGGGGTTCCTGGGTCTGTGGCCGTGTAACCGGGGTTCCTGCACCTGTGGCCGTGCAACAGGGACTCCTGGATCTGTGGCTGTGTAACTGGGACTCCTGCACAAGTACCATGTAACCAGGGCTCCTGCACCTGTGGCTGTGTACGAGGCTCTCGTGCCTTGGTAAGTATACCTTTCTGTAATCCGGACTTTTTGATCAACCGGCACCACTTTGGACCCGTCGGTGCCGGATAAAAAAGAGTTTCCTGTAGTTGTTTTTTTTTAATTTAAGGTGTCAGTCTTGGCATCGTGAGAAGATTATGATCTGTAGCCCCACTCCAGAGACTTGAGCATGTGATCTCTGCTGTTGCCTTAGTGCAGTACTGAGAGAGTGCAACCCTGTTGGAGGTGTTGTCCTTCAGATGAGACATTAAACCAAGGCCCTGCCTGCCCTGTTAGGTAGACGTAACAGATTCCATGGCACTTTTCAAAGAAGAGCAGGGGAGTTCTCCTGGTTTCCTGACCAATATTCATTCCTCAACCAACACTATCAAAAAAAAAATTATGTGATCATTTTTCTCATTGCTGTTCTTGGGACCTTGCTGTGTGCAAGTTGGCTTTTTTTTATTCACAGGATGAGGGCTTCACTGGCAAGGCCATCCCTAATTGAACAACTGAGTGCAGCACGGTGGCATAGTGGTTAGCACTGTTGCCTCACAGCGCCAGGGACCCGGGTTCGAATCCGGCCTCGGGTGACTGTCTGTGTGGAGTTTGCACATTCTCCCCGTGTTTGCGTGGGTTTCCTCCGGGTGCTCCGGTTTCCTCCCACAGTCCAAAGATGTGCGGGTTAGGTTGATTGGCTATGATAAATTGACCCTTAGTGTTAGGGGGATTAAATACGTGGGGTTACGGGGATAGGGTGGGATATGTGTTGGTGTAGGGGTTACGGGGATCGGGTGGGATATGTGTCGGTGCAGGCTCGATGGGCCGAAATGGCCTCTATCTGCACTGTGGGGTTTCTGTGATTCTGTGAGTGGCTTGCTGGGCCATTTCAGAGGGCAGTTAAGGGTCAACCACATTGCTGTGGGTCTGGAGTCACATATAGGCAGATTTCCTTCCACTAAAGGACATTAATGAACCAGACTGGGTTTTTATAACATTCACGTAGTTCCATGGTCACCATTACTGATACCATGCCTCAGGATTAGTAGTCCAGTAACATAACCACCATGCTACCGTTCCCTGCCACGTTCGCCTACACGACAACAGTGTCTGCACTTCAAAAGTACTTCACTGCCTGGGAAGTGATTTGGGATGTCCTGAGTTGATGAAAGATATGATTCTAATGCAAGATCTTTCTTACTTTCGTATATATTTGCTCACAGGATGTGGGCAGACAGTATTTGTTGACCATCCATAGTTGCACAGCGAAAGTGGTGGTGGGCTGTCTCCGAGCACCACATTCTTTGTGGTGATGGTGTTCCCACAATGGGATTAGGTAGGGAATTCTCACATTCTGATCGAGCGACAATGAAGAAACAGAGATCTATGTCCCAAGTCATGATTTGAAGGAGTGCTTGAAGGTGATAGTGTTTACATGACATTACTGCCCATGTCCATCTCAGTGGTAGAGGTCACAGGTGAGGAAGGTGCTGTCCAAGCAAACTTGGCAAGTTACTGCATCCTGTATATCATAGTTTACTACAGCCACAGTGCACTAGGGTATATATTGGGGTAGAAATTGGGTATGGCCTTGGGTGTATCAGAACCAGGAGGCCCACGGCTCACCTGAAATTGGGCCTCAAGTCTTATTTGTTTATCTTGGGCAAGCTGCTGCACCTGTCACAACTCCACATGCAGGCTGCCCGACTGCTGTATCAAATTTTGGGCTGCCTGACCCGTCAGTAACCATCCTCGGGTGAGACCCGGGGTGGAGGGGAATGGCAACAGGAGAGTGGCAGATCGCGGGCTGGCGGCAGCCCTCAGAAGGTCTGTGGGGCCAGGAGCAGCGCTCCTGCTCCTCCTGACTCCACAGAAAGGTTTTGAAAAACAAAAGAACTTACCTTTTGGTGGCGGTCGGCGCTGAGGCAGCAGCAACTGCTGAAGATTCCAGGCCCGGCACCTGCTTAGCTCATCGCAACCCAATTTAGGGGACGGATCTAAAGCAAATGTCAGGCCCTCACTTACTTATATAAGGGGCTAATGCCTGCTTTGGACGGCTGCCAGGGGCACCTGAAAAATGGCCTGACCCAATAGCGGGCAAGTCATCTTTCAGGCGCTCTTGGAAAACAGGACATTTCTCGCTGAAAATGGTCCTCATTGTGCCCATTGTACACCCATAAAACAGGCACGAGGAGGTACAGTTTTTACCCCATTGAGTCCAGTAGCAGGGGTGCCAATCAAGTGAACTGTTATGTCATATATGGTTTTGAGCTACTTAAGTTTTGTTGCAGCTGCAACCATCCGGATGAGTGTTGAGTATTCCATCACATTCCTGGCTTAGAACTTGTAGATGATGGAGAGGCGTTAAGGTGTCAGGGGGGAACTCACGCATTGCAGAGTACCCTCCATCTGCCATGTTCTAGTGGCCTTGGGGGTTAATATGGCAGGTCATAGAAACATAGAAACAGAGAAGATAGGAGCAGGAGTAGGACATTCGGCCCCTCGAGCCTGCTCCGCCATTTAATGAGATCATGGCTGATCATCCAAATTCAGTACCCTGTCCCTGCCTTCTCCCCATATCCCTTGAACCCTTTAGCCTTAAGAAATATATCTAACTCCTTCTTGAATATATTTAATAAGTTGGCCTCAACTGCCTTCTGTGGTAGAGAATTCCACAGGTTCACCACTCTCTGGGTGAAGAAATTCCTCCTCATCTCTGCCCTAAATGGCTTACCCCTTATCCTTAGACTATGACCCCTGGTACTGGACTCCTCCGCCATCGGGAACATCCTTCCTGCATCTAGTCTCTCTAGTCCTGTTAGAATTTTATAAGTTTCAATGAGATCCATTTCAGCTTCTAAACAATGGTGACCCCAAGTTGATGGCAATGGAGGATTTGGCAATGCTGGTGCCTTTGAAGTTCAGGGGGGTGGTGGTTGAGTTTATTCTTGCTGGAGTTGTTCATTATCTGACACTTATGTGGCACGAATGTTACTGCATTGATCATTGCAAGCCTGGATGTTTTCCAAGTACTCCAGTAGGCCAGAATGACCTGCTTCATTGTCAGAGGAATTGGGAATGGAACAGAACACTGTGGAATCATCAACGGACAGCCCCACTTATGGCTATGATGGAGAGATGGTTATTGAAGAAGCAGCAGCTGAAAATGGTTAGGCTAAGGAAGCTGCCTGAGGTGCTCCTGTAGCAATGTTCTGGGGCCGTGGTGATTAGTCTCCAGCATCCATGGTCATCTTCCTCTGTATCAGAACCAAATGGCAGAGCCTAAACTAATTGTCATCAAACAGGTCATTGGCTAGTTGCTATCACTTGATGACACTATTGATGAACTCCTTCCATCACTTTGCTGATGATTAGGGGAAGCTGACATGGTGGTAATTTTCTGAATTAATTTATCCTATTTTTTGCAGTCAGGATAAATCTGGACAATATTTCATATTGCTGGGTAGTGTCATAGCTCTACCGGAACAACTTAGCTAGGGAGGGCAGCTGTCCTGGTGCACAAATCTTCAGCCCTACAACCGGGATATTGTCAGGGCCCATAGCCTTTGCTGTGTCCATTGTACTCAGCTGCTTCTTAATGCAACCTGGAATTATTGAATTGGCAGGACATTGTGATCTATGATGGTGGAGAACTTGAAAGAAGGCCTAGTATCATCAGCTGCTGGGAATTTTTGGCTGAAGACACTTTAACTGTATATCATGCACTTGTGCTGGGTTCCACCATGGTTGAGGATGTGGATGTTCATGGAGCTTTCTCATCCTGTGACCTACCTGATTGTCCAGCACATTACTGGATGCAGTAGGGATACAGAACTCATTGGTTGTGGGATCACTTAGCTTTGACTATAGCCTGCTGTTTTTTGTGTTTAGCATGTATTGTAGCTTCACTAGATGGATGGAGTGGGCCTTTGGCATAGCGGTAGCATCCCCGTCGCTGGGCCAGAAGGCGTAGGGTTTCGAACCCCGCTCCAGACAGTCCCGGCAAGTGGAGTTGGAGCTCCAGCTCTAAATTCTGGGTTGACATCCAACGGGATACTTGCGTCCGTAGGTGTGGGTGACCCCCCCCCACCTCGTATGGGTTGTGGGAGCCCGTAAAACCCTCCCGCCATAGGACTAACCACCCTAATGGTTGGTACGAAGATGGTTACAGTCACGGAAGGAGCGTTAATCGTGGCCAGAAATCCTTCCACCACTTCATACCGTTCCCAAAGGGAACAGTGTGAAGGCACGTACGACGACGGCTAGATGGATAACTAATTCTAAGGCATTCTTGGCACTGTTCCTACCACACCCTTCTACACTTCCATCGAACCAGGCTAAATTACTATTTCATACAATATACATAGCATTTCATAGGATATACAGCACAGAAACAGGCCATTCAGCCAAACCAGTCAATGCTGGTGTTTATGCTCCACTCGAGCCTCCTCCCGTCTTTCCTCATCTAACTCTATCAGCATAACCCTCTATTCCCCTCTCCCTCATATGCTTATCTAACTGGCCCTTAAATGCATCTATACTATTCACTTCAACCATTCCCTGAGTTAGCGAGTTCCACATTCACACCACTCTCTGGGTAAAGAAGTTTCTTCTGAATTCCCTATTTGATTTCTTGGTGACTATCTTATATTAATGGCCTCTAGTTTTGCTCTTCTTCACAAGTGCAAACACTTTCTCTGTGTCCACTCTATCAAAACCTTTCATGATTTTAAAAACCTCTATTAAGTCATCCCTCAGCCTTCTCTTTTCAAGAGAAAAGAGACCCAGCCTGTTCATCCTTTCCTGATAGGTATACCCTCGCATTCCTGGTATCATCCTTGTAAATCTTCTCTGTACCCTCTCCAGTGCCTCTATATCATTTTAATAATAAGGCGACCAGAATTGTACGCAATACTCCAAGTGTGATCTAACCAAGGTTCAATATAAGTTTAGCACAACTTCACCACTTTTCAATTCTATCCTACTAAAAATAAACCATAGTGCTTGGTTTGCTTTTTCTATGGCCTTGTTAACCTGTGTCGATACTTTTAGTGATTTGTGTATTAGTACTCCCAGATCCCTTTGCTCCTCTACCCCATTTAGAGTCTTATTTTCCAAGTAATATGTGACCTCCCTATTTTTCTTACCAAAATGTAATACCTCACACTTATTTGTGTTGAATTTAATTTGCCAATTATATGCCCACTCTGCAAGTTTATTAATGTCTTCCTCAGTATTGACTACTCCCCCCCCCCCCCCAATTTGGTGTCATCTGAAAATTTAGAAATTGTGTTTTTGATTCCAAAGTTTAAATCGTTAATATAAATTATGAGCAGTGGTTCCAGCACTGATCCTTGTGGAACACCACTTCCCACCTCTGCCACACTGAATAGCGAGCCTTTAGCCCTACTCTCTGCTTTCTGTCTTGAAGCCAGATAGCTATTCATTCTGCTACTTGTCACCTGACTCCGCATTCCCTGACCTTATTCATTAGTGTATTATGTGGTACCTTATTGAAGGCCTTTTGAAAATCTAGATAAATTACACCTACTGCATTACCCTTGTCTACTCTCTCTATTACCTCTTCGAAAAATTCAATTAGGTTGGTCATGCAAGGCTTTCCCTTTTGAAATCCATGCTATTTATTATTATATTTTTGGTTTAATAGATGTTCTTCGATTTTCTCCTTTAGTAGCAATTCCATTATTTTTCCTACCACCGATGTTAAGCTGACTGGTCTATAGTTCCCTGGACATGTTCTATCTCCCTTCTTAAATATAGGTATTACATTAGCAATCCACCAGTTCTCTGGCACTACACTTTTTTCTAACAAATTACCAATACCATCCAATCATCAAACATAGTCATCAAACAGAACCAAAGTGAATGTTGGAAAATAAAGCAGACTGAAGGAACTAAAAACCAATCAATTTTCTGGGGTGGAGGAATTATACTTCAACATACTTAGAAAGAGAAGAGAGCATATTTGTGAAGTACTGATGGTCTTATAGAGGGAGTTGATGAATACTGGGAAAGTTTTGAACAGACAATGTATTTCCCATATACCATTCCTGGCAACCACAGACTGATTAACCTGACCTCACCAAGCTAAACACTGGAAATCAACAATCAGAAACAAAATTGAAGCTTCTGTATGCAAATAACCAAATAAATGATAACCAATGTGGCTATAGAAGTCATACATCTTGGCATCCCAATTTGACTGGTAGTAAACCTTATGATACTTTATACCTAGATTTCCAAAAATGCCTTTGATGAAATCCTGGAGGAGAGATTCCTTTACAAACTAAAGTTAGAGGTGCCCAGTAAGACATGAACATGGATTAGTAACTTGATAAAAGAAAGCAGGGGTTAATCATGAGGGGAGCAACATCACAATGGCCTAAAAATGGATAAATCCCCAGGCCCGGATGAAATGTATCCCAGGCTGCTGTGTGAGGCAAAGGAGGAGATTGCGGGGGCTCTAACACATATATTCAGGACCTCTCTGGCCACAGGGGATGTGCCAGAGGACTGGAGAACCGCTAATGTAGTACCATTATTCAAGAAGGGTAGTAGGGAAAAACCGGGGAACTACAGGCCAGTGAGCCTAACATCAGTGGTAGGAAAATTATTGGAAAAAATCCTGAGGGACAAAATTTGTCTCCACTTGGAGAGGCAAGGATTAATCAGGGATAGTCAACATGGCTTTGTCAAGGGAAGATCATGTCTGACTAATTTGATTGAACTTTTTGAGGGGGTGACTAGGTGCGTGGATGAGGGTAACGCAGTGGATGTGGTATACATGGATTTCAGTAAGGCCTTCGATAAAGTCCCGCACAGGAGACTGGTCAAGAAGGTAAGAGCCCATGGAATCCAGGGTGCCTTGGCACATTGGATACAAAACTGGCTTAGTGGCAGAAGGCAGAGGGTGATGGTCGAAGGTTGTTTTTGTGACTGGAAGCCTGTGGCCAGTGGGGTACCACAGGGATCGGTGCTGGGTCCCTTGCTGTTTGTGGTCTACATTAATGACTTGGATATGAATGTAAAGGGTATGATCAGTAAGTTCGCGGATGATACAAAAATTGGTAGGGTGGTAAATAGCGAGGAGGGTAGCCTCAGTCTGCAGGACGATATAGATGGGTTGGTCAGATGGGCGGAACAGTGGCAAATGGAATTTAACCCGGAAAAGTGCGAGGTGATGCACTTTGGGGGGACTAACAAGGCAAAGGAATACACAATGAATGGAAAGACCCTAGGCAAGACGGAGGGTCAGAGGGATCTGGGTGTGCAAGTACACAGATCCCTGAAGGCGGCGGAACAGGTGGATAAGGTGGTAAAAAAGGCATATGGGATACTTGCCTTCATTAGCCGAGGCATTGAATATAAGAGCAAGGAGGTTATGATGGAGCTGTATAAAACACTGGTTAGGCCACAGCTGGAATACTGTGTGCAGTTCTGGTCGCCACACTACAGGAAGGATGTGATCGCGTTAGAGAGGGTGCAGAGGAGGTTCACCAGGATGTTACCAGGGCTGGAGCGCTTCAGCTATGAAGAGAGACTGGGCAGATTGGGTTTGTTTTCCTTGGAGCAGAGGAGGCTGAGGGGGGACATGATTGAGGTGTACAAAATTATGAGGGGCATAGATAGGATGGATGCTGAGGAGCTTTTTCCCTTAGTAGAGGGGTCAATAACTAGGGGGCATAGATTCAAGGTAAAGGGCGGGAGGTTTAGAGGGGATTTGAGAAAGAACTTTTTCACCCAGAGGGTGGTTGGAGTCTGGAACTCACTGCCTGAAAGGGTTGTGGAGGCAGAAACCCTCACAACATTTAAGAAGCATTTGGATGTGCACTTGAAATGCCATAGCATACAAGGCTACGGGCCAAATGCTGGAATATGGGATTAGATTAGACAGGGCTTGATGGCCGGCGCGGACACGATGGGCCGAAGGGCCTCTATCCGTGCTGTATTACTCTATGACTCTATGGCTCTATGACAATGGGGATGGGGAAGGAATTGTGTGAGGTGTTCCAGGGATCTATGATAAGACCTTTCCTGTTTCTGGTTTACATAAATGAACTACAATCAACATTTCGGTGCAAGCTAACTAAATTTGCAAACGACACCAAGCTTCTGAACTGTGGTCTCCGAGATCTCACAAAGAGTTCAATTGGGCTGATCAATGGCAAATGAAATTCAAAATAGTACTACACAATAACAGTAAGAATGGGAGCCATGTGTACTCCAGGGTGCAATTAAACTTGGTAATGTGGAAGTTGAAAGAGACATCGGGGTGTTGGTTTGTTGTTCATCATTTCTAATCAGTCGGAGGCATCAATAAATAAAGCAAATAGGATGCTGGGTTATATCGTCAAATCAGCTGAGCTCAAATCTCTAGAGTTTATATAGAAGCTAGTCAGTGTGCACTTGGCCATGAATACTGGTCGAGACAAGATAAGGTGTTATCTAAGCTCTAGATGTGAAGAGACCAATTAAATTGATCCATGACCTCAGAAGGAAGAGCTATGAGCAATGACTTGATTAACTTGGGCTCTTCAGCTTTGTAAAAAGAGGTCTCAGAGGAGCCTTTTTAGAGATACAGGAAACTCTCGATTTATCGGCACCTAAATAACCAGAAATCTCGGTTAACCGGCAAAATTCAGGAGTAGGTTCATACTTCATATTACTTGCCTTCCTCGATCTGTTGCTGTGGAAGGGTGTGGCTGCAGCTGTTGCTAAGCTAGAGACGCTTGGAACTTGTGGCCATTGTTCTGAACCTGTTGCTAAGCAACAGGGTTTGTTGCTTTATACGGAGCTCTCATCTCTCCGTATCTTTTACTATAGCGCTCGGTTATCCGGAATTTTTGATGAACCGGCACCACGTCGGTCCCGTCGGTGCCGGGTAAAAAAAAGTTTCCTGTAGAAGATACTTAAAGATTCAGAGAAACTAAATCAAAAACAAAACTTTTGGATATGCCACGATGGCAGAACAATAGAGCACAGGTTCAGGGTCATGAAGGGTAAATTAAGGACACTTGTCAGTATTTCTTTACATAGAGGGTGATCAAGAGCTGGTATTGCTGGAACAGCCGGGTTGCCAGAAAAGGTAGTTAAGGCAAGGTTGCTGGATTCATTTAAGAAACAGTTGGATGTAGTACCCTGTAATGGTAAAGTTAGTATTCTGAAAAAATGAAATCAACTAATTTTTTGAAGACCAAAAGTTTAAAAAAAACCTTACTTACCTCAATCTTCCTTGTAATCTATAGGCTTTTCAAACCCAGGCTTAATGCTACCTAACCACTTCTATCTTATTCTTTTCAACCACAGACCTTAACCCTTAACCTAGGTTTCTCACTAAAATTAAATTCAGGCAAGAAACTCAAGGAGGTAGAAATGTACAGCTACAGCTCTCAAACTGGTCCAGTTCCAAGCTGGCAGGCTTGCTGGAAGGAGGGAACGCAACACTATTGTGCCTCTCCTTTATTCACTAAATGTAGGGCAAGCAGTTGAATTTTTTTTTAAAGAGTACACTTAGTAACCCCACACTCCCAGCGAAACTGTAGCGCACATTCTCCGATGTGCACCCTCTTCAAGTGTGACTCTCCACTGGGAATGTGGGATCTTTGATTGCCTGCCTAGTTCTTAGTAGCAGAGTCACTATTGCTGTATTAAAAACTATTCTTTTCAGCAAATTAAAGAAAAAGTAATTCTAATGCAAAAATAATTGGATTCATCTAGTGTTTATTATTACAGACTTTCACGTTGATTTCTAAATGTAAAAACATTAATTCAAAAAAATTAAGCATAAGCATTCTTTGATTGCAATTTAACTTTCAAAGAGCTCAAGATCTTGATGCACTTTCTGAAAAAAATATTGCAATTAGCACAAAGCCGCATCACATCTTCTCAGAAATGAAATGGCCGCAGGAGACTAAATCTCAATAGACATTTTAAAATGGTTAAGGGCCAAAGTTGGGCATGGTATTAATGTACTGATTGATTATTTCCAGTGGTATTACTGTGCAATCTGGGAAGTTCAGTCTATTTTTTCCCCTGGCATTCCGAATACCTTTGCACAAATTCAGCTTTGGAGTTAGAGAGGGGAATGGGTATGCAGGAACTATTCATACCATCTGGACCGTGTCTATCATACTGCAGAGGTACCTGGGCTTGTCTGAGGACCTGTGCCACAGGAGACTAAGGCTGTGATTTTGCCGGCGCTCAGAGAGGCGGGTCAGAGGTTAAAGTCCTTTTGATTGACGGCGGGTCCCGATCCCGACGTGCCATCAGGCCAATCAAAGGAAAATCATGTCTGTGGAGCGGAGGCAGCTGGGGGTGGGGCTGGAACCCGGAAACCAGCTGACCCGCACCCATCCCAACACCGAACAGAAAATCGCGGCCTAAATCTCAATAGGAAAGCAGTCACTGAACTGTGTCATTTCCTGTAGCCAGTCCTGGAGACAAAGTCAACAATCAGCATTGCTTTGACTAAGGTAATTACACTAGACCTTCATGTCTCTGACTCCTTCCAGGCACCAAAAGGTGATACAACAGTGTGACCCAGTATCCCCATTACTGTATCAGCAGTGTTGCAAATGCTCCCTTCTGAAACTTCAATGCCTTTATCCAATTCAGCAAGGAGCATCAGCAGCAATAGGAGACGTATTTAATTTGACAGCTGTAATGGCATCCCCAGAGTGCACAGTGAAAGGCTACATGGCTGAGGGTTTCTGCTTCTGGGCTCAACAGCCACTGATTCTGTGCTCACTGCAATAAATAGGCAGAAAATCTTGGGATGGCAAGTGCAGAAGCGGAAAATCCCAGCCCATGTGGCCATCTGAGCAACAGAACACTATATACCACCCTACTTCAAGGGAAAGGATTCTTCTCCATGAAAGTATAGATAGGCTGCAACCACTGCAATAAATATCATGGGTACGGATGCATGCATCCCTAGTAATGCTTGCGATGTCTGCATCTTAAGGAAAAGCAGAGTGCCAGAACTCTTGAAAGGCTAGACACTATGTGGCAATGCTTATCCTCTGAAGTCCTGGTTCCTGACACTTGAACATCACTGCTAATCCCCATACATGCCAAACCAGAAGATTAGCAAAAGCTGACCAACAGCTTCAGAAGAGCTGACAAAACCCACATGGACACAGAAGATTAATGGGTCGCGTTTCCGCTTGTTTAAACTAGTAATATCAGCGCTGTAGTGTATGTAACCGTTCCACCTTTAAGAGAACTATTTTAAGGGTTGCACTACTTTATCTTGGCTGCGGTATACTGTAATACCGGTGGTGACCACACCGGTATATAAGTGCTGTGTAATGATTTATTGGGCAGTTCCGCCCTGACCTTCGACTAGTAAAGACCTGTTAAAATTTACTCTAGTGGTCTGTGTAGTAATTCTCACTATAACACACAGACTTAACAGTGGCGACGAGTACGATCTTACCCTGTGGCAGAGATATATCCAAGGCAGTTTAACGGGCGTCGAGAAGAGGCATCTGCCCTCATCATTCTGCCGAGAAAAGACTCGGGTTTGCAGAGCAAAGGAAGAATTCTGACACGAAGCCTTCCATCAGCAACAGGCAGGATCATCCCTTCTATCACGGTGGTGGGTAAGCCGATCAGCGACGAGCAGCAAGTCGGCCACGTTGACTGTGAAGTAGGGGAGGGAAAAACGGAGGATATAAGGGCGGAGAACTCGACCACGGCCGGGGAAAAGAGCCGGACAGAAGTCGGGGCCAGAGGCGCTGAGACTGGGGCAGCGTAAGACACGGGAGCCGCGGTGAATGCAAACGCAGCCGGTGCGAAAGACCGGGCTGCAAGCGGGCTGGGAGACGCAACAGCGTCGAGAGAGAGCTCGACTGTGACCGGTGAAAAAGGCCGGGCAGCTACCGAGGCCGTGAGGCGCAGCGACCGGGTCAGCGTAAGGCGCGGGAGAAAATTTAAAAAAAAAAAAAAACGCGGAGAACTCAGCCGCAGCCGGGGGGGAAAGGACCGGACTGCAAGAGGGGCTGGGAAGCACGATTGAAAACCGCTGGGGAGGGCGAACGCAGCAATACGGCAATCGCCATTACAGCCAGCGGGGGAGAAAGGCAAACGCGGGAAGCCGCCATTTTCGTAGGCGGGGAAGAAGACAAGTGCGGGAAACCGCCATTTTGAAAAAAAAAGTTAAAGAAAAATTTATTTTTGTTTCTCAAGAAGATTGCGAGGATGCCTAAGCGTGGTAACATCAACGATTTCGATCCCGATGTTGAAGATTTGGCCACGTATGTAGAACGCATAGAGATATATTGTAAGGCAAATAAAATATCAAATGAAGATAAAGCACTAACCTTAATAAACTCAATGGGTGCGAAGACATACGGGCTATTGAAGCATCTTCTATCACCAGCTAAACCGGCGGATCAGACTTTCGCTAATATTGTTGCTGTCCTGAAGAATCATTTGAGCCCCACACCGCTGATGTTAGCGGAACGATTTAAATTTTATGCGAGAACGCAACTGAAAGAGGAAAGCAACGCGGAGTATTTAATTGAACTGCGTAAGTTAGCGAAATACTGTCAGTTTGGGGAAAGACTGACAGAGGCACTGAGAGACAAATTCGTGTGTGGATTGTCGAAAGAAGGAACACAAAAGCGGTTGCTTGAAGAGAATGATCTTACACTTGATAAGGCTGTCACTATTGCAGCATCGCACGAAGCCGCAGCGAGAGGCACTGCGGAAATGCAGCTGAAGGCAGCGGTACTCAGCGTAGATCAAATGGCTTTGGGTACAACGAAATGTTATCGTTGTGGAAAGACAACACACGATCAGAACCAATGCTAGTTTAAAAACCAGGAATGTAGAAAATGTGGCAAGCTTGGTCACATAGCTAAAGTATGCCGGTCAAGAAAGAAGACCAGCAACAAAAAGTCACAGCAGGAAAAGTGCAGAAAGGTACATAAGGTGGCTGAGAAGAGTTCGGATGAACAGAATTCGGATTCAGACTCCAACAGCAAGGAACTGGGTAGTCTGAGAATTCACAATGTGAGTAAGGAAGCTGACCGACAAACTATCTGGGTCACACTGCAGATAGCAGGAGTCCAAGTGAAGATGGAATTGGACACTGGATCGGCGTTGACGGTCATGAATAAGCAAGATTACAAAAGGTTATTCACACATATTCCCCTACGGGATACAGAGATAGTATTGCAGACATACACGGGGCAAAGAGTATACCCCATCGGAAAGATAAAAGTCAAGGTGAGACACAAGGGCAAAGAACACCAAGGAATGGACTTATATGTACTACCTGAGGGAGGTCCACCACTTCTGGGACGGGAGTGGATCAGGAAAATAAATATGGACTGGCACTCCCTAAAAGCAATGACGGTAGATTCTGGAAAAAGAAAAGATGTCAAACCTGAACGATTGTCCAGAATATTGGATGAGGGCATATGCAGCAGTGACAGTGACAAAGCAGAGAGTGAGAACTCGGTGAAGACAATCAGCTCAGACTCTGGAACTGATGATGGTAAGACCAGCCCATGTGCAAAAGACAAGTCTAAAATGGACTTGCAGACTAATGATGGAAAAACGAAGGAGTGCATAAATGCTTCAGAAGAGAACAAAGTATCAGAACAGAATTCCACTGAACAACAACAACATAGTTTGACAGAGAATTCTGAGTCTGTCCAGTCTACAGACATGCACATTTCTGAGGAACACCGGGCTCGAACTCAACTCAATTTCAAACTACAACAGCAATTAGAACAAATGATTCGCCGTTTTGAGCAAGAGATGAATGCAAAGAAAAAGTTCTTTGACACAGAGTGGGAGAATCTGGAAAGACAGCAGAAGCAGCTGATTGAGAAAATGGAGCAGGAACACACAAACCGTCTGCGCGATGAGGCCAAACGAATCAAAGCTGAGCAAGAAAGGGAATATGTCAAATTCATCGATCAGTTGAAAGCTAAGAAGAAAGAGCACCCTTTTGTGAGCAGTGTCAGCAGTAATAAGCCACTCATAACACACAGACTTAACAAGCGCAATGCAGGCAAAATCGTCTGAGCCAGAGTAAGAGATCTGGGAATTTAAAACATAAGTGAGTTACGTTCAAAACCACCTATGTTCGTGATTTCCGTGATCTTATAAGCTGCTGCAAGATTCAATTGGCCTGAATCAGGCCACGCTCACAAAACTGGCCCCCTGCCCCACGTCAAAATTGCGAGATCCCATTCGGGAAGGCTCTTCAAATTGCACTCATTTTCTTAGGTGCACAGGCACAACGAGGCACGTTTTAAACATTTTTTCATGTCAAAAAATATTTGATTTACTAAGAAACTGACGAGTGCACACCAATGAAACTATTAAATGTTTCAGTAGTTTTTTTTGGTCATTTTCAGTGATTTTAAATCAGGTTACTCACAGCATTGTGGGTGTACCTACACCATATGGACTGCAGCGGTTCAAGAAGGCGGCTCACCACCATCTTCTCAAGGGCAATTAGGGATGGGCACTAAATGCAGGCCTAGCCAGCGACGCCCACATCCCATCAATGACTAAAAAAAAAGTGAAGGACTGGACACCCTTATGAAAAATGCTTCTATTTGATGGTAAACCCATTTTCAGCTATATTAATTAAACTGCACCTGCTTACCAGTCTTAAATACATCAAGGAATACTTTATGGAAAGAAAAAAAATCAATGATTGCGTTCTATCACGCTGCCTGATTCACGGAAGACATTACTTTTGTGATTATGCAAATTAATTGAATCAAAAACTTGAACTGTAACCTAACCAGCACAATTTCAAGGGCATTTTGCACGCAATTTACCGATTGCGCCCAATGTGGAAACTCTACCCCATAATCAGTTTCACCTCTTACCCTCACATGCCGAAACTGCACACTGCGAGGCAGCAGGATCTAAAATGCTAAGAACCTTGTTGGCATCTGGGAAGTGCATGTGGAAAATCGTTGAAGACAAGTTTTCAATCGGCTTTGATAAAGTTAATGGCCCAGAAATTCGAGTCCCCACGGGTGAGTACGTGCTGGGTACTCACGCGTAGGCCCAACAAAAGTGCCGGTTTCGTGCATGCACTGCGCATGCGCGGGAAACCGGAACTTCTGTTCCCTTGAAAGAAGGGGTTGACAGGTGGAACGCATGCGCCAGAGAGGCAGCACGTGCGCATCGAACTTACGTTTTTTTTTACAGGTTTTTCCGGGAGGGTAAGTCTCCAGCAGTTACACTTTTAAAAAGTAAGCGCAAGGCCTGCTTTTAACAAGGTAAGTGGTGAATTAATTAAAATTAAAACATTTTTTCCACAGGTTTATTATTTTTAAATACTTTAAAGAAAGGTAAGTTTATTTTTAGCCCCATTAGAAAATGTAATTAATTTTTTCAAAAATTTAAATTATTGTTTAAAATAGTTATTTCATGTAATTTATAATTATTTTAAAAATGTGATTTAAAAAAAAATTTATTTGAAGTTTTAGTTATGTTTTGGGGCTTATAGTATTTATAGGCTTGACAGCTCTTCCTGTCAAATTTATGAATGAAGCATTCCCTGCTACCATTGGCTCTCCATGGCCCACGTGATTGCAGGGGACGCTTCGAACTAACTGCGCCCCTGGGATACGCAAGCACTGCGCGCCGGCAGTTGGAGGAGGCCCAAGATCGGAATCCCACCCGGGCCCACAGCTCAAGGGCCGGCACGCAAAGTAAGTGCAGGTCGGGGGCTTGCACCCGCGGAAAGCCCCCAACCTGAATTTCTGGGCCAAAGAAACTATGCAGAGGTGATGCACACATTCCCAACTTGGCCCATTACTGCAGCTGCATTAGGAACCCTACTGACTTAAAAAAGTGCTCAACACATTTTTGATTTCTAAGCCCAATTGATTGTTTTCAGAATAGTTAAACACTATACAGAGTTAAATTTTTGTGACTTGTATACGTACTGTTTTAATTTTTTCTCGGGGACAGGCTTCGAAGGAAGTTTCAGAACCTTGGACAGCTGTGAATAGCTTGTGGTATAAAAGTGTCACGCCTGCTACTGACTGTGTGCAGCAATATGCTCCCCTCACTTTATCCAGGTCTTTATTCCTGCCTATATATCTCGCTTTCAAGGTGAGCTGCAAAACAAACTGTTGGAGCCCCCAAACCCATTATATAATGTGACTGGCAAATGAAGATTATAAATTCTAATCTATTGAAAAAATAAAAGCCCTAGATTTAAATTGGAGCTTTTTGTTTAGAATGAAAATCCAATTAAAGAACAGCAACAGAAACAGTAATTAAATATTTTAAAAATGAATTTCACTGTCCAATTTAATTGGATTGTAAAACCTTAACCTGTTACTGTTGGATTTTTACTTTCTAGTCAAACACACTTTAATTGACTTCTGGTCGTAAAGTCAACTCAAGACTTCCATCAAGACTTCTTCCAGTCTAGTTAGTACTGGACAACCTTTCACCTATTAAGGTATTAGGCAGTGACCCTGTGGGATATTTGCACTCTGGTGTGTATGTGTATATACATTCTCAATCTCTCTGATTGGACAACTTGACCAGTCGAAGAATAGCCTGACTACTTCCAAGATTCATATTTAACATGAAAATGTATTTAAACTAAAATAATATTTGTTCTAATAAATGTAGCAATAAAAATGTCAACCAGAAGGGGAAAAAAGTGGTGCTCTTATTGCAATGATCACATTGCGAAATGACTGCTTGATGGTTTGGAAGGTAATTTGCCCATCACCACTGTGCTCGCTGACCTGCATTGGCTCCCGGTTAAGCAGCGCCTCAATTTCAAAATTCTCATCCTTGGTTTCAAATCCCTCTATGGCCTCGCCCCTCCCTATCTCTGTAATCTTCATCAGCCCCACGACCTCCCGAGATATCTGCGCTCCTCTAATTCTGCCCTCTTGAACATCCCTAATTATAATCGCTCAACCATTGGTGGCCGTGACTTCTGTTGCCTCGGCCCTAAGCTCTGGAATTCCCTGCCTAAACCTCTCCACCTCGCTACCTCTCTTTCCTCCTTTAAGACGCTCCTTAAAACCTACCCCTTTGACAAAGCTTTTGGTCACCTGCCCTAATTTATCCTTATGTGGCTCAGTGTCAAATTTTTTGTCTTATAATACTCCTGTGAAGCGCCTTGGGACATTTTACTACGTTAAAGGTGCTATATAAATACACGTTGTTGTTGTTGTAGTAATTCTTCAAACCAAGCTGCGGCCTTACAACAGGGGTAGTTGTTCCCTGCGATGCCAACCATTTGCTTGTAATAAGTGCAAAAGACAAGGCTGAAGCGTTTGCAACCTTCTTCAGCCAGAAGTGCCGAGTGGATAATCCATATCGGTTTTCTCCTGAGGTCCCACCATCACAGAAGTCAGTCTTCAGTCAATTTGATTCACTCCATGTGATATCACGAAATGGCTGAGCGCACCGGATACAGCAAAGGCTGTGGGCCCCGACAACATCCCGGCTGTCGTGCTAAAGACTTGTGCTCCAGAACTAGCTGCGCCTCTAGCCAAGCTGTTCCAGTACAGCTACAAGGCTGGCATCTACCCGACAGTGTGGAAAACTGCCCAGGTATGTCCTGTCCACAAAAAGCAGGACAAATCCAATCCGGCAAATTACCGCCCCATCAGTCTACTCTCAATCATCAGTAAAGTGATGGAAGGTGTCGTCGACCGTGCTATCAAGCGACACTTACTCATCAATAACCTGCTCATCGATGCTCAGTTTGAGTTCCGCCAGGACCACTCGGCTCCAGGCCTCATTAAAGCTTTGGTTCAAACATGGACTAAAGAGCTGAATTCCAGAGGGGAGGTGAGAGTGACTGCCCTTGACATCAAGGCAACATTTGACTGAGTGTGGCATCAAGGAGCCCCAGTAAAATTGAAGTCAATGGGAATCAGGGGGAAAACTCTCCACTGGTTGGAGTCATACCTAGCACAAAGGAAGATGGTTGTTGTTGTTGGAGGTCAATCATCTCAGTCCCAGGACATCATTGCAGGAGTTCCTCAGGGCAGTGTCCTAGGCCCAAACCATCTACAGCTGCTTCATCAATGGCCTTCCCTCCATAATAAGGTCAGAAGTGGGGATGTTCACTGATGATTGCACAGTGTTCAGTTCCATTCGCATCTCCTCAGATAATGAAGCAGTCCATGCCCGAATGCAGCAAGACCTGGATGACATTCAGGCTTGGTCTGATAAGTGGCAAGTAACATTCGCACCACACAAGTGCCAGGCAATGACTATCACCAACAAGTGAGCGTCTAACCACTGCCCCTTGACATTCAATAGCATTATCATTGCTGAATCCCCCATCATCAACATCCTGGGGGTCACCATTGACCAGAAACTTAACTCGACCAGCCACATAAATACTGTGGCTACAAGAGCAGGTCAGAGGCTGGATATTCTGTGGTAAGTGTCTCACCTCCTGACTCCACCATCTACAAGGCACAAGTCAGGAGTGTGATGGAATACTCTCCACTTGTCTGGATGAATGCAGCTCCAACAACACTCAAGAAGCGCGACACCATCCAGGACAAAGCAGCCCGCTTGATTGGCACCCCATCCACCACCTTAAACATTCACTCCCTCCACCACCGGCGTACCGTGGCTGCAGTGTGTACCATCTACAAGATGCACTACAGCAACTCACCAAGGCTTCTTCGGCAACACCTCCCAAACCCGCGACCTCTACCACCTAGAAGGACAAGGGCAGCAGGCACATGGGAACACCATCACCTGCAAGTTCTCCTCCAAGTTACACACCATCCTGACTTGGAAATATATCGGCGTTCCTTCATCGTCATTGGTTCAAAATCTTGGAACTCCCTCCCTAACAGCATCGTGGGAGTACCTTCACCACACGGACTGCAGAGGTTCAAGAAGGTGGCTCACCACCACCTTCTCAAGGGCAATTAGGGATGGGCAATAAATGTTGGTCTTGCCAGCGATGCCCACCTCCCAGGAATGAATTTTTAAAAAGTCATTAGTGAAAACTGAAACTAAATTGGCTAAAAAGGTTAATTAAATATTGCCCTTTAAATATCAATTTGGCTAAATTTATTGAGAAGCTTCTGAATTACAACCAAACACTATATTTAGAAAGTCCTAATCTGAACGTAATTTGGAAACATGCTTGGTAAATGTGCTGCACTGAAAATCAGTTTGTATCGTGAAATCGTAGCACTGATTCCCTTTGAAGACATCTCTCTGGCAGAGCATCAAAACACTTTCCTAGCTTTTAAGAGATGCTCGTTTCCCTTCACCTAAGATCTTTTAAAATAATTTTCTGCCAATTTTTGAAGAGATATTTCAGAAGAGAATTAGACCTTTGTATAGAACCAAACAATGCTTCTTTATTCCCTTCGACTATTGATATTTTCCTTTTCAGTCCCCTCTTTTCCTCTCCAGACTGCGCTGGCCTGTGCTAGGGCATGGTCTCACAGATGCTGGCCACCCTCATTAGTCAAGTTACCATTCTTCATGTGTGAGTCCAAATAGTGAGTGTTGACAAGCATTTCATGGGGAGGTGGGGCTTGTACGGTTCTGTTCTCATCTGATATCTGCACCTATGTATTTTCTAGCAGGACCATTAGATGACAATCAGGAGTGGGAACACTGGCTCAGAGACACAAAGACCACTTGCAACATCTCTACTTCCGCCCCAGCTGAAATCAGTCGACTCATCACAGGACTGAACCTCGGAACTATGTCTCAGCAGCAAACCAAGGGTTACGTTTTCATCTGGGTGTTAAGAATCGTCTGGTCAGAGCACAGAAAGGAAAATCTGGCGACGAGGTACGGAACGTGGCAGATTTCTCTTTTATTTGAATTAATGGAAGGAAAATCGGTCAGGTTCTGAAAGGGGCAGTGACCCAGCCAGGCAATGCTTAATAATCCGGTGGTAAAGAAAGAAAAATCTACCCCCCTGTGTCTTTACCTATTAAACAACCTGAGGACCTCTGTAAAATTGTTTGAAACACTGTCCTTATTTTTATTTTGGTATCAAAACCCACAATATTTCTGAAATAGGGAAATAAATGTTATAACCAGCAAACTGTGACAGTATGATGAGAATAAAATGCTTTTAACTCCGCCGCAATCGGGATTCAGTCCATGACTATTTACTATATGTACACAGTTGGCTGAACACCACAAAGCTAACTCCACTAGTTCTTTTGGCACATAATAAGGAAGAACTCTGGTCAGCAAAACCATAATCATAAAGCTATTACACTGGAAATCAATAATGATTTATCACAGGACCATCGCCGACATTGTGCAGCATATTAGCACTTATTTGTTTTTGCTATCATGAGATTGAACTCTGACAAGCCACATGTCCCATCTCAAGATATTAACTGGAGACAGTTTAAAAAAAAATCTCTGGATCAATTGAAGTTTAAGCTTATTCTTGCGGCCAATATTCACGCTGTCATCTCTAAAGCTTTTCATGGGGCTTGACTATGATTTCCTTTCATTTAAAATTGTTTTCTAAAGGAACTGCCACACTTTAGGTGCACTTAGTTAACCAATCACTGACCCTCAATGAGTCTTTCTGATGAATGGGAATTGGGTCTTTGATACTCTTCTACATTGGATCAGGAGATGACTCAGAAATCAGTGATAAAGCCTTACTGTGATCGCTAAGGTCCCAGAGAAAACAATGGTTAAAGTAGTAACTTTAGAAACTAATAGAAAAGAAAAGGGACTTGTATTTCTGTGTAGCAGCATGTCTCTGGGTTTCCATCTAGCCCAAACTGAATGGGCAAAAGTCTCTCTTTACTTGCTGCAATGGACCAACATTTGTCTGGGGGGTCTCAATCTAATTTCTTTGAGTCTCAGGGTTCAACTCTCGGTAATCGGCACTACACTTTCTCATTTAGAGAGTTCATAACAGTGGCGGATGAGAGAACCTGAAACATTCACACATTTGCTGGGGAGAGGCGGGAAAGGTCTTCTGAGGTTGTGAATGCAAATATTCGGAAAGTGCTCCAATTCCCAACACTGGCAGCCCCTTAATTGGAAGGTCCAGAATTTGGAATAAGAAAACATCTAAGGTCCCCATCCTTTCATTTGCAAGAACCCTTCCTTCTGCCCATTCCCGTGTGTCCAAGCTCCTTCCAGGTCTGCATGTCTGGGATACCCTTCCTTGTTATGACTAGAAAGTGCTCCCCTCACCTTAACTATTTTAACAAGATTTCCCCCATCTGTTGAGATTCCTCAGCTCACCCACTCTGAGATCTGCTTGTTTATCTCTGCGTCTGGAATTCAAAGTCCTCCTGTTCCTGTCATCCTCCTTCACGTTGTTGAACTCACTTCTCCTTTTCCATAGCTAATCCTTCCTTCCCCCACGT
The DNA here is from genome assembly GCF_052327205.1 of Somniosus microcephalus. Classification (NCBI taxonomy): domain Eukaryota; kingdom Metazoa; phylum Chordata; class Chondrichthyes; order Squaliformes; family Somniosidae; genus Somniosus; species Somniosus microcephalus. Next base: position 28,190,345 of record NC_140995.1, on the reverse strand, counting down.
GTCTTCACCTGAAAGCAGGGAGTACTGTGGAGCACTATGCAGTCAATTTGTCCCAGCATGCTCAGCATCAGTGAGGATGGCCGAGTCCCTTCTGTTGACTCTTGGAATGTTACGAGAGCGGAGCCGATGCAGTGTTCCTCTTGATGTGAGAACACGGATAACAAGGAGCAGCTAGAGTCATGGAAGCAGCTGGGACTAAGGTGGTCTTTGAGGGTAGTAGGGGAAAGATGGGAGGAGAATAATTTAATATGCACACTGATCATGGTGGTGGAGATTGTGGGTGTTGATCCACACAGTAGGTGGGAGGATATGTGGTTTGACATCTTAGGGGGTGATTTTGTCAATGGGGGCGCGTTGGAGGTGGGACTGCTGCTTGTCGGGTTTCAGTCCCACCTCCATCGATTTGTGGCCAACCCACGCTATTTTCCCTTGATTGACCTTGTTAAGCCCGCCCAGCGGGCTTAGCAGACCAATCAAGGGGAAGCCGGTTACAGAGAGCATCAGCGTATGACGTTTCATCTGTCATCGTTTGACAGCTCTGTGAAGCTGTCAAACACTGACATTCTCTGTAGTTTGATGAGTCCTTGTATTCAAGACTCATCAAACCTCTTTTGTGAGCAGAAATTAGATGGTTGTTGCATCGGAGAATGCAGCAGCCATCTGTCATCTCTGCCGGTGAGATGCGAGACTCGCCGCATCCCCAACTGTTGAAGCCTGCAGGAAGAAACAAAGGTAAGTAAACATTTTCTATCACTTTTCACTCACCTCACATACTTACCTCTCCACACTTGCACCCCATCACTCACCTCCACAGCGCACTTTTGCACCCCTCCGACCCCTGCAGACCCATTGCTCGTCTCGGTGACCCTGGCGGGCTTTCCCGACGTCGGGAAGCCCGCGCCTCTGGTGGCAAAATGGGAACAATCCTCTTAACTGCCTGTTAACTACCTGTTAACAGGCAGTTAAGTGGCTGTAATCCCCTTCCCACCTCCAGGAAACGGGACCCGGCGCAGATTGGCTACCCACCTCCTGGGAAGATGGCACGGAAGCGGGTTGGGGGAGGGGGATGGGCACCCGCCCCTAAGATTCTGCCATTTTCCCGGCAATCCCGCCTCCAAACCTGCCTCATCAGGGCTGGCAAAATCCAGCCCAAAGGGTTTTATCATTAAGTATCTAAACTTTTCAGCTACACCATAGGAACAGCTGGTTAATTTCAGTGCACAATCTAAAAAATGTGGCACTGAGCTGTGATGAACTTAATATAATTAATTAAGTCCCAGACATTCTCACTTCCTCCAATCTATAACTTTAATCAAGAACCGGAATGAATGACGGAGATAATTAACTGTTTAGTTGCATTCTTTCATTGCAAGTTATTAATTGATTGCACTTACACTTAATTAAATTATATCAACTTATATCAGAACTAATGATCTTGGGTCTAAACGTCTTCCTGTTAGGTTTGGATTCACTTGCATATCTCTTCGTCTGCTGCTTTTTCAGCATTATATAAGTGATTTGTGGCTGTGTCTTCAGGCATCTAAAATTCAAGCACTGCTAATGAAACTACATGACCTCAGATAAACTTCTGCAAGTTTTCTTACATATTGGCTACAGGCTGGAAATAATCATTTTCCCCTCGATGTGAATTAGACAAACGTGATTTATCGTCGTGGTCGAAACAGTCTTATAAATTCAAGCACACTTACTGTAAAGATAAAACATGTCAGCTGGGACCTGCTTTGAGCATTATATATCCTGGGGTCTGTTTTAATGATAGAGTCCTTATTGAGTTCATACAACTGGACTCTATCAAAACTTTCTTTCGTGCTGGATCCATGAGCATCTAATGATGAACAGTATTAATCTACTGCTTGCCTACTTTTTAAGCATAAAATGCAGTCACAGAAAGAATTAAAAAGGAAACGAAAGCAAAGTGGTACAACAAAAATGAAAAGGTCCTCAAATAACTCACGCAACACAACTGAAGGTATCTCATCTCTTAAAATGACTAAATCTAATTGATCAATTAGTTAAAGGTCAAGTCATTGTAAAATATCTCAATTATTGAAATTATTGTGTAATTCCTCTGAAATATATCTATTTATTAATTCACTTCAGCTTTACTGCCTCTGGCTTAGAAAAATAGCAATTACTGGACAAAAAAAAGATCAAAATCCATCTAGTTCACCTTCTACCTTTGTGGTAGCCACATGATGCAACATGACTAATCCTGGCAATCAAGCTCTATCAATTAGTCTACAACAGGCATAGATATGAGGCAAGGTCCAAAATCATCTTTTCGTCCCAAATCTGCTGCCATATGTCATGTCTCACCTTACTCATACACTGTATCCCAAAATAGTATTTTCTGAAAGAAATCTGTCTCATTTGCATTTGGATCAATCAACCCTATTTGCTTCCACCATTTCAGGTGAGCTTGTTGTATAGATTTACCACACTCTCACATTGATGATGGATAAGGAGAGTGAAAAATTAGTGTGTAAAATTTCAGTTCAGAATAAAGATTTATTTTTCACTGTGAAGTGAATCACCACATTTAACAGTCTAAAAACCAAACTTATGAGAAACCACGCCAGTAAAATGTCTGTTTGCCTGATAATGATATGTACAACGCCCCCCCCCCCCCCAATAGAGACACACCCCACTTACCTATGTCCACAGAGCATAGATATGGCTCAGTGGAGTCAAGACTTAGGGATGCCCAAGAGTGCATAATGATACTGCTACAACTTTGCCAGGTAAAACCCTTTAAGTTTACCAGCATAGGGTATCTCTTCAGTTGCTATTAATTGAACAAGCTGATTGGTCAATCAACAGTGCTGTGGAGCACTGCAGACCTGCCTAGTTCAGCTATCAGATTGCCAGTACTGGCATAGAGCGTTCGCAGTTCTAAATTTCCAGTGCCAGGTCTGTCAGCTTGGAAACATCTGAAGCGCAGACACCCCCTGCTTATCTACCCACGTGGCAGACAGACACATTTTGGTCATTAGACAATGTGGATATCAGGTACAAGGAGCTCCTCAGGAGCAGCATGGTGAGCCACACAACTCACCATAAAGTGTGTGGGTGCACTGACCATCCATCTGACCATGGCAGGGAAACATACCATACTCTACTGAATGATGGCTCCATCAATCAGAGCTAAAAAGCTTCAGCAACAGCTGCTTGCCTCTTTGTAATCCAATCATGATAGGAAACAAGCCCTGCACTCGGTGACCTACATTGGCTCTCGGTTCGGCAACGCCTCAATTTTAAAATTCTCATCCTTGTTTTTCAAATCCCTCTGTGGCCTCACACCTCCCTATCTCTGTAACCTCCTCCAGCCCTACGACCAATGTTCCCTCTAAGCTGTGCAGCCGCGCGGCTCTCTGCCGGTCTCGTGCAGCCTGGGACCAACTTTTGCAATGTTAAATTTCGCGCATGCACCAAACTGTGAATGGGCCATGCACCCAAAAAAAATTACGCAGAAAACTGCCTACAACCCTCCGAGATCTCTGCGCTGCTCCAATTCTGGCCTCTTGCGCATCCCTGATTTTAATCGCTCCACCATTGGTGGCTGTGTCTTCAGCTGCCTAGGCCCTAAACTCTGGAATTCCTTCCCTAAATCTCTCCGTCTCTCTAGCTCTCGCTCCTCCTTTAAGGCGCTCCTTAAAATCTACCTCTTTTATGTTGTCTGGACTGGTCTGGACAATCCGACATTATCCACATTAAATGTCACTTACCATCTGAAACTGAAGCCAGACAATCCAATGAACCACCTGAGAAGTTAATAAACTTCATTTTTTATGTTAGCAGAAAGCTGACTGGCCTCTTTGTTAAGTTTAAAATTTAACCAGCGTTTGGATTTTCCTGACTAAAAGTGACATTGAGCAATCAGTATAACTCAGGTCTGCCTGGCCAGCATCACTCTAATCATGCACCTGTCTCAAACAGATAAATGCAGTGAGAACATTAGCATATCACAGAATCACAGAAACCCCACAGTGCAGATAGAGGCCATTTCGGCCCATCGAGCCTGCACCGACACATATCCCACCCGATCCCCGTAACCCCTACACCAACACATATCCCACCCTATCCCCGTAACCCCACGTATTTAATCCCCCTAACACTAAGGGTCAATTTATCATAGCCAATCAACCTAACCAGCACATCTTTGGACTGTGGGAGGAAACCGGAGCACCCGGAGGAAACCCACGCAAACACGGGGAGAATGTGCAAACTCCACACAGACAGTCACCCGAGGCCGGATTCGAACCCGGGTCCCTGGCGCTGTGAGGCAACAGTGCTAACCACTATGCAGGGTTGAAAACAAAACAGGATTTATGATATTGTAGGTGGGACAGATAGGAATTTTAAGGAGCCCTTCTGTCAATGGTTGATAATGTATCCATGAACATGCACACATGTTCCGGAATACTATGGCTTTACTCTTTTATTAAAATCAGTAAGCTTTGAAACTTAAACATGTAAACGAATCCTTGCCCTGCTGGACCACCAGAGAGCGGAGTGCAGGGAAAATCGCGGCGGGCACCCTGAAGAAAAAAGGGGAAGGGGGCAGGTGCTGGCAGTCGGCCAAAAAAAATGGCCGCCCGAGACCTGCCCTTTAATTAGTGACCACACGGCTGCAAAAATGCCACCCTGACCCTGACCCTGTCGGACATGTCGTCCGGCGATAGGTCAGGGGCCGCAACCCAAGTTTGCGGCCAGGGCGCGAGCGGGGTGCTGCGCACGGCGTTAGCGGTGCCGAGCCCGGGCGCTAGGGGCTTTGCACCTCGTTAGTGCCCCCGGAGGTACTAATGGGAGGCACAAAGCAACCCAATTTTTCCCCTGTAATCTTTTAAATTAACTAGTCAAAAAATAGTTTGCACTTATGGGCAGTGCATAGCTCCATATACTCTAATAAATAGAGAAAATATATAGTTGTGAGAGATTATAAGGCTGTATTTCCATTGAGAAGTTGATGTGATGAAGAACTGGCAAAAGCCATTGGAAATCTGAAATGCAGTTTTAGTCTCAAAATCTCTGCTGGTGTCATATTGAGCTATAGACACCAGGCAGATCATAGATTCAATTGCCGATCTTTGCTGAGTTAGGTGATTTCAGGTGGAGTAGCAGTAGGAGCACAACAATTGGCTTCAACATCCCTGAGCAAGGAAAGGTGGGTGAAGACCAGGATTTCTGCCCCTGATCGCTATCCAACAATTTTTCCTGGAAAGTGCATCTGTGCACGTTGGGTAAGGACAGAATCAGGCATAACTGTGACGGCCCCACTCTTCATGGTAAACAGTTTGCCATCATTCCATTTTTACAGGCTCATTCCTGAAGAGTGGCCGTTTGAACAAGGTAACAGAGACCAGCCAGTGCCTGTCGAAACCTATTCCAGCAGGACATCGCATCTTTAATGCCAATTCCTTGCCCTTTCTCCAGATTCTTCAATATCTAAGTATTTATCACTCCCACGTAATATGTAATTTTTGTTCATATTTATTGGAAAGTTAATTGGTGAATCGTGCTTTCTTGCCCCCTATCAACAGTAGGCCCCATTCTGCACACAGATTCCAAATTTGCTTCTTGTAGCTGGTGTGTGATTGCACCACCCAGAAGAGTTACTGATTTGGGATGCAAACAACAGTTTATTAGAGGATAATAATGGTCAGACCCAGTATTAAAATATGGTGCTACTGACAGTCATTTCTAAAAGAAAAGCCAATTACGCAAAAGAGCATACCTTGATATATAGCCTTAAATCCCAGTGATCCAATGGTTTCATCGGACTGTAAATGCAGCCACATCTGATTGCTCATGCTTACAATCAAGTCAGGGACACTCGAACCTGTAAGCCTAAAATGGGAAAAATGCAGGCAATTAGCATGGAAATGTAAGCATTTCAGTGAACCACATAAAATTATGTAGCGTTTAATTTGCTTGAAACATGTCTGCTACTTATCATTTTATAAATAACCAATTTGAAAAAGAGAATCATTACCGATAAAGAAATGAGGAAAACAGACAAATATTTAACAATTAACAGTCAGAGTACAAACATTTGTTTAAATTTACAAAAAGAAAAATCATCCCTTGGTTTATATATTGGCGTAATTGGGGTACATTTTCTTAATTGCAGGATTTACATAAATAACTCAATTGTCCAATGTATAAATCTTTTATTTTTATTTCTAATACTTTAAATATGGGGTGGAATTTTCACCCTCTTCTCTGTGCATTGCAAATGGAAGGATATCTCCCTTCATTCAATTGCAAGCTTCCATGTATAAAAAGAGAACAAACATGAATCAGTATTACACTAGCTCCGAGAATGCATTGTCTGTATGCCACAGTTGTCTTCTGTGGGGCACTTTAACTGAGAATTTAAACTTGTTATAATAAATTAATTAGATTTGGAAATTACACAATGGAGACCAGAGGGATAAAGTGGGCATCTACTGCTGGCCATTAGATGTAGTGCTTTAAGATGATAAGGTTTAATTTATTTGTTATTACGTTTTTAAATGGGGATTAGTACAATTACTAATTCAGTATAATGCTCCTCATTACAATTGATGAGTTGCTTCTGATGTCTATTTTGACAAACCCTAAGTGAAGATTATGATTGGAATTCATGGTACCACCTCAGCCTTAAATACTTACATTACAGTTTATTCAGGGGTCAGATCAAATTTTGAGCTTGGTACATTAAAACTTAAGCATGAAATGAGAAGAAGTTATTCCTCTCGTTCAATCTAATTCTTCCACAGGCCATGTTCAATTTGCTTGTCATAAAACTTGCCTCAACTTATTTAAACTCGTTGAGGCAGGTCAATATTTACAGGTAAAACTTAAAAGAGGTTAAAACGCTGAAAATTTTCCCTGACTCCCAAAGTCGTCGTCGTACGTGTCTTCATACTGTTCCCTTTGGGGAACTGTATGAAGTGGTGGAAGGATTTCTGGCCGCGATTAACGCTCCTTCCGTGACCGTAACCATCTTCATACCAGCCATTAGGGTGGTTAGTCCTATGGCGGGAGGGTTTTACGGGCTCCCACAACCCATACGAGGGTGGGGGGGCCACCCACACACACGGACGCAAGTATCCCGCTGGATGTCAACCCAGAATTTAGAGCCGGAGCTCCGACTCCATTTGCCGGGACTGTCTGGAGCGGGTTTCGAAACCCTACGCCTTCTGGCCCAGCGGCGGGGATGCTACCGCTACGCCAAAGGCCCACTCCACTCCCAAAGTAATCTAGCAAAACTCCAGAAGGTCAACCTAGCATGCAATACATAGGAACAGAGTAGGCCATTCAGCCCCTCGAGCCTGTTCTGCCATTCAATTGGATCATGGCTGATCTGAACCTCAACTCCATTTACCCGCCTTTGGTCCATATCTCTTGATGTCTTTATCTAATAAAAATCTGTCAATCTCAGCCTTGAAAATTTCAATTTACCCAGCAACCACGGTCTTTTGGGGAGAGAATTCCTCGTTTCCACTACTCTGTGTGTGGAAAAGTGCTTCCTGATTTCACTCTAATTTTATGACTGTGCCCCCTTTTTCTGGATTCCCCTACCAATGTAAACAGCTTCTCTGAATCTACTCTATTGAATCCTTAAATCATTTTAACTACCTCAATTAAATCACCGGTCGACTTCTAAACTCAAGGGAATACAATCGAAGTATATGCAACCTGCCATCATAATTTAACCTCGGTTCAACTTTAAACCAGATGCATTCCAGAGGTGATATTTCCACTGGTGGCAGTAGTTGTGGCACTGCTTATTAATGAGGATAGGGCGGGAAAGTGGCGTTGATGTCAAAGTTCAGCCATGATTTTATTGCAGGGTGGAGCAGGCTTGATGGGCTGTATGGCCTACTCCTGCTCCTATTTCTTATGTATTCCCATGATCCCAACAGAAAATAAACCCTCGTACTCAATAAACCATTTAATCATCTATTTTCCATTATCTATTAACATTTGATGGTAAGAGGTGGTCTTAAAGTGAATGGAAGATATTAAATTTATATATGTATCTATATATATAAACGAATCGATCTGTCTGTCTATCTGTCTGTCCTTCTGTCTGTCCTCAGGTGTGCGTCTGTCCGGCTATGCGCTCGAAAGTTACAGAGCGTACCTACGCGTGCGTTACGTCGAAAGAAAGCTCACTGTTGCAAAACGATGGTAAGCGTATTTACGTTTCGGCCGGACAAAAATTGCGCCCGCGGTATCCGAAAAACCTTCAACATTCCGCTCATTAGCATCTCATTATCCGCTCATTAGCGATAGAGTGACCTCGAGGTCGACCAATCGTACGCCGGGTTGCTGGCGCGTGCGGCCGGGCCCTCCTACGGTCGAGTGACGGGACGATTGACCAATCCTACGCTTTGGTGACCTGACGGTCGACCAATCGGTGCGTGTGTGGGCGGGCCTTATCGTTCTGAACTGAGGTGAGTAGCCGCCATCATGCTTCCATTCTTTTTCCTGCTTTCCATGTCTTTCTTTTCAAATATACATTTCCAGCAAAATAATTTGCTTTTATTAAATTGTTTTAAAAAGAACTTCATTCATTTGTAAATATTTTCTCTAACCAGAAGATTCTTTTTCCTACCTTTCCCCATTTTTGTTAGGCCTCAAAGCCTGGGCCTTTCTTGCCCAGCCAGGCCCGAGCTAGGTAATTGTCCCACGGCTTCTGCTAAGCTCCTCAACCCCTGCCCCCGGTGTCACGTTACCCGGGGCAACGGCGTCAGCCACGAGGGTCAGGGTGCGCACGCAGCAGGAGCAGCTGAGACGCGGCGTCTCTCTCTGTTCCCCGCTCGGCTCGGGCGGGGGGGCGAGGCTCTCGGGAGTGCGGATCTCGGGCGGGGCTTGGTGAGCGGGAAGGGTTACCCCGGCAACCGGGCCCACCGGCCGTCTCTCACAGCCGCAATCGGCGGACTTGAAGCCAGCTCGGGAGGGCGGGGGCTCCCGAGAGCGGGAGGGCGGGGCTCCGGAGAGCGGGAGGGTGGGGGGCCGGTGCTCGGGAGATCGGGCCTCCGGAGTTCGGTGCTTGGTTGGGGGGGGGGGGCGGGAGATCGGGGGGGGGGGCGGGAGATCGTGGGGGGGGCGGGAGATCGGGGGGGGGCGGGAGATCGGAGGGGGGGGGCGGGAGATCGGAGCCGGGGCGGGAGATCGGGGGGGCGGGGAGATCGGGGGGGGCGGGAGATCGGGGGGGGGCGGGAGATCGGGGGGGGGGTGCGGGAGATCGGGGGGGGTGGGGGGCGAGCCTCGGGAGATCGGGGGGGCGGGGCTCTGGAGATCCGGGGGGGCGGGGCTCGGGGGGGTGGGGCTCGGGACCCCTCTTCCCCCCTCCCCTTCCCCCCTCTTCCCCCCCTCCCCTTCCCCCCTCTTCCCCCCTCCCCTTCCCCCCTCTTCCCCCTCCCCTTCCCCCTCCCCCTTCCCCCCCTTCCCCCCTCTCCTTCCCCCCTCCCCTTCCCCCCCTCTCCCCTTCCCCCCTCTTCCCCATCCCCTTCCCCCCTCTTCCCCCCTCCCCTTCCCCCCTCTTCCCCCCTCCCCTTCCCCCCCTCTTCCCCCCCCTCTTCCCCCCTTCCCCCAGTCACTCTCTCTCTTCCCCCCAGTCACTCTCTCTCTTCCCCCCAGTCGCTCTCACTCTTCCCCCAGTCGCTCTCTCTCTTCCCCCCAGTCGCTCTCTCTCTTCCCCCCAGTCGCTCTCTCTCTTCCCCCCAGTCGCTCTCTCTCTTCCCCCCCAGTCGCTCGCTCTCTTCCCCCCCAGTCGCTCGCTCTCTTCCCCCCCAGTCGCTCGCTCTCTTCCCCCCCCAGTCGCTCTCTCTCTTCCCCCCCAGTCGCTCTCTCTCTTCCCCCCAGTCGCTCTCTCTCCCCACCCCAGTCGCTCTCTCTCTTCCCCCCACAGTTGCTCTCTCTCTTCCCCCCACAGTCGCTCTCTCTCTTCCCCCCACAGTCGCTCTCTCTCTTCCCCCCCCAGTCGCTCTCTCTCTTCCCCCCCCAGTTGCTCTCTCTCTTCCCCCCCCAGTCGCTCTCTCTCTTCCCCCCCAGTCGCGCTCTCTCTCTTCCCCCCCGCCCCAGTCACACTCTCTCTCTCTCTTCCAACAACAACATGCCCTCAAAAGACCCTCGGCACCGCCGGGCACTTCAGCTAGTATATGCATATATTAAAACCGGATTACTATAGATCTGTAACGGAGAGTTGTTTCTTTTCCCAGTCAAGCAACTTCTTGTTGGAAGCTGACCCCATTTATAATCCCAATCCAGGTTAACATCATAATGACCCGTATTTTCTGATGCCTATGGGTGTGTACGAGCTGTGTACACACTCGTAGGGACATCGGTAATGCCGGTTTCAGGCATGCGAAGTGCATGCGCTGAAAACCGGCATTTCCGATCGGTCAAGAATCCTCTTGACAGATCGGACATCTGCCCTGGAGAAGGGCCTCCACAGGGGGAGAGTTCCGCTTTCTGCAGAACCTCCGCCCGCTGAAATCACTTAAAAATCTTACACCTGGTAAAAGCAGGCATAAGAGCTTAAAAAAGTTTTTAAAAAATGTTTTACTCATTTATAATTTAAAAATACTTTTAGAAAAGGTAAGTTTATTTTTAGACCTGTAAAAAACTTTAATTATTTTTTCAAAAAATTAAATTTTTGTTTAAAATATTTAATTTAATGTAATTTTAACTCATTTTAAAAACGTGATGATTTTTTTAAATTTATTTAATATTTTAGTGTCTTTTTGGAGTGATCTCCATTCATGCTTTTGACAGATCTATCTGACCCTTCTTTCATTGGCTGGCCTGACCCATGCGATCCCAGGGACGCTTGCGAACCGCATGTGCCCTTGAGATACGTGGGCCCTGCGCATTTCGACTTTGGAGAGGCCCAGGAGCGGAAGTGTCCGGACCTCGGGAGCCCTCAGGTAAGTTCATAGATTTTTTTCCGATAGGAGGCCTCCGCACACAGGAAACCTCCGATCGGTAATTACGGGCCATTGTGAAATAGTCTTCCTTAGAAAAGTAACTCTATTGCACTATTAGTAATGTTCAAGATTGTAACACACTCTCTGGGTTCACATGATGTGTTATAAAAATGCTAGCTTCACTCCTGCTTTTTCTGAAATCACCCAACACCCTCCATTTTGCAATAGTGTCAGATACTTATTGTAGACTTGCAGCCACCATTGTGTTCTACATAAAAAATATACAATTTTCAACACACCAATGACGTCCCAGTGACTTTAAAAAGAGAACAATCAAGCACAGCCAGTGTAACAGAAGAGAAGAAGAAAGCAATATCCTATCTTGAACCCCACAGCAAGGGGTGGGGGAGATGGATGCCCGCTTGACTAGCTGGCTGCAACTAACAACTTGCTGGTACTTTCTCACAGAATGCCATCAACCATGAGTGCCTGACCAACTTACTCAATGCACACCCGAGATATCAATGTGTGACATACAACAGACTGTCTGAATCTAACTGTGTTAAAGCTCAAAATAGATATATGCATTTAAAATAAAGAGAGGAAATTATCAGATAGAAAAAGAAAATCTTCTGGATAATACATCATCTTCAAAATTACTTCAACTGAGTGGTTACATGCGCCTCTTGGAAAATGATAGTGATCAGGTAAATTCAGAACATCTAATTTTCCACGTTTAAATATAGTCATGTCTTCCCGGTGATGAATTTTGCACAATATATATATTAAACTATTTCAGCTCCCGAGGCCCAAAGCTCTGGAATTCCCTCCCTAAACCTCTCCACCTCTCTCTCCTCCTTGAAGAAGCTCCTAAAACCTATCTCGTCACCTGTCCTAATACCTGCTTATGTGACTCGGTGTCATATTTTGTTTGATAATGCTCCTGTGAAACACCTTGAGATGCTTTACTACGTTAAAGGTGCTATATAAATGCAAGTTGCTGTTGTGCACCAAAAATATAGAAATAAAATGTTTTTTTCATTGTTAAGCCAGTGCTGCGAATTATAGGCATCTTCACAAATGTGATTTTCCACTAGAAGGATCAAGACGGCGTTGCATGTGTTTCATATCACCTTTAATGAGGCATTGGTCAAAATCCACATAAGGTCATCTCCCACAACAGCTTCATGAGATATAAGGAGCCACTTTGTTTATTTGCACTCCCCAGCATATCTTCCAGCTACTGATGTATTCCACAGGGTAAATTTTGAGGGGTACAGCAGCTAACGTGGAGCTTCAGTCCCTGGGACTGTTATTGCAAAGTTGGTGTGAGGTTTGTCTGCCCTTCGTGATTTTCCGCTGATTAATTTTAGTCACTGGAAAATCATAACTGTCACCTTCTGTGCCTGAGCCTGATTCTTCAAGCTGCACTGGGAGATGGTAGAAACCTAGCAAAATAGGAGCTGGAGTAGGCCATTCGGCCCTACAAGCTTGCTCCGTCATTCAATATGATCATCGCTGATCCTCTATCTCAATACCATATTCTCGCTCTCTCCCCATATCCCTTGCTGCCTTTTGTGTCTAGAAATCTATCTCTCTCCTTCTTAAATATATTCAGTGATTTGGCCTCCACAGCCTTCTGTGGTAGAGAATTCCACAGGTTCACCACCCTCTGAGTGAAGAAATTTCTCCTCATCTCAGTCCTAAATGTCCTACCCTGTATCCTGAAACTGTGATCCCCTCGTTCTAGACCCCCCAGCCAGGGGAAACATCCTCCCTGCATCCAGTCTGTCTAGCTATGTCAGAATTTTATGCATTTCAATGAGATCCTTTCTCATTCTTCTAAACTCTAGTGAATACAGGCCTCGTCAATCCAACCTCTCCTCATACGACAGTCCTGCCATCCCAGGAATCAGTCTGGTGAACCTTTGCTGCACTCCCTCTATGGCAAGTATATCTTTTCTTAGGTAAGGAGACCAAAACTGCACACAGTACTCCAGGTGTGGTCCCACCAAGGCCCTGTACAACTGTAGTAAGACATCCTTGCTCCTGTACTCAAATCCTCTTGCAATGAAGACCAACATGCAATTTACTTTCCTAACTGCTTGCTGCACCTGCATGTTTGCTTTCAGTGACTAGTGTACAAGGACACCCAGGTCCCTTTATACATCAGCATTTCCCAATCTATCACCATTTAAATAATACTCTACATTTCTGTTTTTTCTATCGAAGTGGATAACTTCACATTTATCCACGTTATACTGCATCTGCCATGTATTTGCCCACTCACTCAACTTGCCTAAATCACGTTGAAGCCTCTTTGCATCCTCCTCACAACTCACAATCCCACTTAGTTTCGTGTCATCAGCAAACTTGGAAATATCACATTTGGTTCCCTCCTCCAAATCATTGATATATATTGTGAATAGCTGGGGCCCAAGCACTGATCCCTGCGGTACCCCACTAGTCACTGCCTGCCACTCCGAAAAAGACCCATTTATTCCTACTCTCTGTTTCCTGTCTGTTAACCAATTTTCAATCCATGCCAGTATATTATCCCCAATCCCATGTGCTTTAATTTTGCACACTAACCTCTTATGTGGGACTTTATCAAAGGCCTTCTGAAAATCCAAATACACCAAATCCACTGGTTCTCCCTTATCTATTCTACCAGTTACATCCTCAAAAAACTCCAGTAGGTTTGTCAAACACGATTTCCCTTTCATAAATCCATGTTGACTTTGTCTAATCCCGTTGATATTTTCTAAGTGTCCTGTTATCACATCCTTTATAATAGACTCTAGCATTTTCCCTACTACTGATGTTAGGCTATCCGGTCTGTAGTCCCTGTTTTCTCTCTCCCTCCTTTTTTTAAACAGTGGGGTTACATTTGCCACCCTCCAATCTGCAGGAACTGTTCCATAATCTATAGAATTTTGGAAGATGACAACCAATGCATCCACTATTTCCATGGCTACCTCTTTTAGTACTCTGGGATGCAGATTATCAGGCCCTGGGGATTTATCAGTTTTCAGTCCCATTAATTTCTCCAGCACTATTTTTTTACTAATACTAATTTCCTTTAATTCCTCCTTCTCACTAGACCCTTGGTTCCCTAGCATTTTTGGGAAGTAATTTGTGTCCTCTTCCGTGAAGACAGAACCAAAGTATTTGTTTAATTGCTCAGCCATTTCCTTGTTCCCCATTATAAATTCTGTCGTTTCTGACTGTAAGGGACCTACATTTGTCTTCATTGTAGATGGGAGGCTTGTGGTGAGTTGGGGTGTGTAAGTATTGGGAGGGGTAAGAGCACTGGAAGAGCAACACTAAGGTGAAGGGGACTAGATGCACCACAGGTGTCTAGGAACACTGAGGTGTGAACGTTGGTTCTGGAAGCATGGAGGTGGAGGCTGCAAGCATAGAGAGGGAGGTGAGGATGAAGTCCTGAGGGTTTCCTGGAGCACTGAAGGGTTGATGCATTTAAGACTAGTGAGGGGGAGATCAAGACTGGAAGCTCAGAGTGTGGGCCTAAAAGCAGTCAAGAAAACTCGTTTGGACTCTAAGGGCAGGATTTTCATTGGGCCGTGGAGTCGGGATTGGAGGCGTGCGGGGGGTTAAAATCCCAGAATCAGGGGTCCCGACCCCATTCTGCACTCAAACCCACCTCTATGCCAGTTTCAAAGGAGGCGGGTACCCGCCCCGCACTGGGACCCAGTTACCCAAGGCGGGAAGGGATTAACTGTCTGGTAACAGGTAGTTAACAGGCAGTTTTTAGCCTAATCCCTATTTTTAAGGTTGAAGTGTGGGATTCCCAACGGCTCCAACCACGCCAAGTTAGAGGAGGCGGGCCGTCGGGTTGAAGGACTTGGAGGGGTCGAGATGTCGGTGTTCAGGTGAGTGATGTGTGCATGAGTGCAAATAAGTGTGTTTGGTGTGTCTAAAGTGATTAAGTAAGTTTTACATACATTTTCTTACCTTTTCAGCCTTCCTTCCTTTAGGTCTCGGGAGACCCTCATCTCACCGGCACAGAAAGCAGAATGACTGCGACCTGTCAAAAGTGACAGCCTGCAGCTTTCTGTGCAGGAGAGATTTCTGACTGAGTCTGTGGAGAAGGACTCATGTTAGAAGTAAGACGGTCAGTGTTTGACAGCTTCAAACAGCTGTGAAATGCTGATATTTCATCTGTCAAAACCTCTTGACAGATGAAATTTCAATCTGTGACGTCACCTGTTGCTGGGTGGCCCTTAATTGGCCTGCTGAGCCCGCTGGGTGGGCTCAACAAGGTCAATCAAGTTAAAATCGCGTGGATTGGCCGCATCTCGATGGAGGCGGGACTACAACCCCAAACGTTGTAGTCCCGCCTCCAACCCGACTCCTGAATGAAAATCCTGCCCTAAGTATAGGCATAGCTCTGAATAATGACCCAAGTTCAGGAGTGGGTAAGTTTGGGATCAGAGCACAACAAGAGCACCACACAAATACCAAGCTGGATTGCGGCAGAGACAGCAGCAGCGATAAGTATCGGGCAGTGGGCAAGAAGTGTTGCAGAGAAAGCGCAGGCAGAGGGTAGCAAACACAATTAAAGTTTGGGCACTGCACCTCTTTCGACAGACCAGGTTTCAGCATACTCAATTTTATTGCAGCAAAAGCCTAAAGCTCTGGAGCAGAACATTTTGATTTTGTATTTTCAAGGCTGCCTTTCTCATAATTTGCTGTAGCAAGGTGTCATCCTTGATAGTAAATTCAGCAGTTCTCAAGCTTTTTTGGGATGGCCCCCACTTCTTCTTCTTTCGTATGGTAGTAGCAAAGCAAATCAAATGTCAATATCTAATTTCCTCTGAGGGCAATGCTCACTGATGTGCTCCAGGGTTTGATTAGAAGCTCCACAGTCACATGATGGGGATGCTTTAATCTTCAATCTATGGTGAAGGTGGCAGCATCTACCATGACCGGCTCTGAGGCAGTTGATGGTTGTCCACTGTTTGCGAGGAAGGTTTGATCCTTCAGGTTGTACTGTGGGGTCCTCTATAAGGAATCCATTCCGTATGTCGCAGCTCTTCCAAACATTTCGCCATTAGTCATCGATTCTGATCGCTGAAGGGCTTCGGCGACGGTCCAAAATGGCCTTCTAGATTTGAGACGGGTTGGTGGTATGTTGTTCAGGTCGGCCTGGATTGGCATGTCTTTGCTGGTGTAGTGGTTGTATTCTCTGGAGACTGCATACTCGCAGCGTAGGTGCGGTGGTGTGATGTTTGCAAGTATGGGCAGCCAAGGTGTTGGTGTCGATAAAAGTGTACCGGTGATAATTCTCATAGTAAAATTCAGCTGGACATCAACGGATTTGGCATGCGGACTTGATAGCCATGCCGGAGAGCAGTGCTCTGCTGTAGAGTACACCAGGGCGAGTGCTGCCGTACCCCGACTAGTGGGACCCCCACTAAAAAAACTCTAAACCTCTTATACCCTTCCACCTGTGAATAATGTTACTGTTAAGTTTGCAAAAAGTCTCCCTTTCTCTCCTCCTCCTTCACTGTAGCATTTCTTCTCCTCCGCTTCACCTGTTCTTTCTCCCTTCATTTACTTTTGTTTCTCTCTCCTTCTCCATTATGGCATCTCCTCAACTTGTGTTTCTCCTTGACTTCACTTCTGTCTTTCTCCTTTACTTCTTGGTTATCCTCCTTCATTTCTCACACTCTCTTATCTCTCATTCTGCTTCATCGCTTATTGGGCCTGAATTTGCGGTCGAAGGCTTCCCACGGGCGAATGCCTCCGAACCGCAAGTAAAGTACGAAATTACCTGATGGTCCCGGAGGGTGGGACACTTGCGATCCTGGGCTTGCAGGGGTACGGCCCGCATATCCCGGGGGCGCACGCAGTTCGCAAGTGTCCCTGGAATCACGTGGGCTGGCCCAACCAATCAGAAAGGGGGTTTCCCATTATGCTCATGGGGATTCCATTTATGTACAGAATCCCCATAAGCATGAATAGGAATCACTTAAAAACCACAATTACACACTAGTTAAATAAGAATAAATCATTACACGTTCAAAATGAATTAAAATGCAAATTAAAACAAAAATTTAATTTTTTGAAAAATAAATTTAAACGTTTTAAAAGGGCTAAAAATAACCTAAATTAATTTTAAAGGTATTTTTATGTTTAAACTCTTACATTGGTAAAAGAAGGCCTTACGCCTGCTTTTACCAGGCATAAAAGTTTCACGGGCATTCGCTGGGCAGCAGTTGGGCAAATAGCCCAACTCTCTACCCGCGGATGCCCTTTTCCCAGGGGTGTGGTGGATCTGCCAAGCTGAAACTTGACAGATCGCAAGTTCCGGGTTTTTGCGCAGCGCACGTGGAAATCTGGAACTCACAGGGCGCACGGTGTACGTGGTCATAGGTTCCAGAAAATCTGGGCCATTATTTCTCCTCCAGCTCTCATTTTATTTTTCTCTCCTCTTCCATACCTAAGCAGGCAGAGAAGCACAAGGGTGGCTGGGTGAGTCAGCAGATTAGGATACACTTGGAGCAAGTGGGCCAAGAACCATTTGGGCTGGGTAGGCAAGCAAACAGCCAGGCCAGGAAGCACGCAGAAGAGGCAGTCACTTACATTTTGGCCTACATCTCACTTTCACGTACAGAATTTCTCTATAGGAGCTAGAACTGTCTCGTACTTTCTCACTGGTGACATGGGTTGTCCTGGCTTGCTATGACACCTTCAGGTATGGAATTTTCACTCATCCTAAACGTGTACGTAGTTGTGCAGTGTAATTACTCTGAAAATACTTACAAGAAGATGATCTTTCCCAGTGCAACTTAACATAATTAGTCTCAAATGACAGGGTACAAAAGCAATTACATAACACACTCCTTGGAGCATATCATGCAGACCTTCAGCCGAAAGTGTAGATGTAATTATGTGACTTTACTTTCACAAATGTGTGGTGATTCACTTCACTTCACTCAGTCCCTAATTTCTGCAATTCTGCCTCAACAAGGGACCAGGCACTTCCTTGCATGGTTGAGGGAGGAAATATTGGATGAGAAATCTTCATGGAGCTAGGCTTATGCGCTTAACGAACAATGCCAATGGCCGGTATTGCTCACTTGACGACTAGGCAGGGACCATAAGGGGAGAAAATCAAATCAAATAATAACATACCCTCGAAAACAAAAATGAGACTCCTTTTCCCCCATGATTCTATATGTATATACACTCTCCAAATGATGGTGTTTTTTGTCAGAAACTAATTGGTGTTCAACAGCAACACTGGGACACAGTAATAGAGGTTACAAATAACTGTTGGAGATCTTAGCGGACATGTTCATATGATATTTCTGTTGCTTCCGTGTATAATAAGACACAGACTGCGGAGAACGGTACAACAGGTGTTTACTCAACGTGGCTCACACTGCAACTGGTCTGTACAGATTACTACTCAGTGCTATATACAGGTGTGGTCACTGCCGGTACTGCAACGTACATGAGCTGTAAAACATAGTTCCCCCCTTAAAGGTATATACATTACAATTCCTCCCCTTTTAGATTAACAGTACCATAACACTCATTTAACAATTAAATATCAAACTAATTACAATTAACACTTTTAACATGCAACATTAGCTGAAAATAGTCTATTTATATATTCAGTCTTTGGGGAGGCTTCCTGATCCTTTCTGGATAGCGCCTTTCCCGAGTGTCTTGCTCTTGGTGCGGAGGCGATTCTGGCCCCCTGTCGTCGGTTGGTTCATCAGCTTCCGATGCTACTGTTTCTGGGGTAGATGCGACCTGTACGTCGGGTTCATCACCAGGTATGTATGGACGTGGCATGGGGTTGACTTGTTCCTGTGACTCTAGGATCTGGTCAGCATGGCGTCTCACGATGCTCTCCCCAACGTCCACTGTGTACATTAGTGGCCCCTGCCGTGTGCATATCGTTCCTGGCGGCCATTTTTCTGTTCGGTAGTCGCGGGCCAAGACTGGTTGCCCTACATTGAAGCTCCTTGTTGGCTTCTCATGGATGTGCTGGAATTGCTTACTCTCAACATCTCTTCGTACGTTTGGTCTGAGCAAATCCAGGCGAGATCTTAACCTTCGGTTAAAGAACATCATGGCTGGGGCCTGGTTGGTGACTGCATGTGTCGCATTCCGGTAGGTGAACAGGAAATTGTCCACCTTGTGCTGCAGCGGAATGTTGTCATTGTACATAGCCTTTATTGCCTTCTTAAAGGTTTGTATGAACCTCTCAGCCAATCCATTTGTGGCTGGATGATACGGGGCGGATATGTAATGCCTTACCCCATTCTTTTTCAAGAACCTCCGGAACTCTTCGGACACAAACTGTGGTCCGTTGTCAGATCAAATCTGTTCTGGCAAGCCATTCCTGGCAAAAATGGTCCGTAGGACTGCAATAGTTTTCTCCGTGGTGGTGGAGGACATTTTGATGACCTCAGGCCATTTCGGGTGCACATCCACGGCTATTAAAAACATTGAGTCCATGAATGGACCAGCAAAATCAATATGCACCCGTTGCCATGGAGATGAGGGCCACTCCCATGGGTGTAGAGGGGCCTGTGGTGGTGCATTTTGGACTTTCTGGCATCCTGAGTAGCTCTTGGTCAGGTCCTCGATTTGTTTATCGATTCCCGGCCACCACACATAAGCCCTGGCTAGGCTTTTAATTTTTACCCCTCCCAGATGACCCTCATGAAGCTCATTGAGCACTCTATCCCTTAACTTGGGTGGAATTACCACTCGGGATCCACACATCAAGGTCCCCCGGCACACTGACAGCTGTTCTCTCCTTGTCGAGAATGCTGGCAACAGTGAGTCGCCATGTGCTGGCCATCCCTTCACCGTCAAATCATATACCCGAGACAGTGTCGGGTCATTTCGGGTTTCCTTTTCGTTACAGGCGTTAGTTACCGGTAGGTATTCAACTATAGTCGAATGGAATATTTCGACAGGATCCACTGCTGGTGCTTCCTCCGCAGTAGGCAGTGGCAGGTGTGATAGCCCATCAGCATTTCCATGCTGTTTCGTGCCCTTATATTCAATCTCATAGTGGTGCGCCCCTAGAAAAAGTGACCATCTTTGTAGTCATTGCGCAGTCATCACCGGAATGCACTTCTTCGATTAAAAATGGAGACAAGAGGCTGGTGATCAGTCAGCAAGGTGAATTTCTGCCCGTGCAGATAGTGATTGAACTTTTTCACTCCCCACACTAGGCTGAGGGCCTCCCTGTCAATCTGGGCGTAGTTACGCTCGGCTGAGGTTAGTGACCGTGACGCAAAGGCTATTGGCCTCTCTGAGCCGTCCGAGAATTTGTGCGACAGCACCGCTCCAATGCCGTAGGGTGACGCATCACATGCCAACCAAATTGGTAATGCCGGGTTGTAATGGGCCAATACCTCTTTCGACGTGATTAGTGTTTTGCTCTTCTAGAAAGTTCGTCTACATTCGTCACTCCACTTCCATGGCACCCCAGTTTGCAGTAGGGTGTTCAGTGGGTGTAGTATTGTAGACAAATTTGGCAAGAACTTATGGTAGTAGTTTACCAGCCCGAGGAACGACCTCAGTTGTGACACATTTTCTGGTGCTGGAGCCTTGACTGCTGCCTCAATCTTCTCTGGGGACTTATGTAACCCCTCTTTATCGATAACGTGGCCACAATACGAGATCTGTTTTCTAAAAAACTCGCATTTGGGGTGGTTAGCTCGGAGCCCATATTCCTGCAATCTAGTGAGCACCTGCTCCAGGTTGGCAAGGTGATCACTGTCATTTTCGCCCGTGACCAGGATGTCGTCCAAATAACACTGGGTCCCTGGGATCCCTTGCAGGACTTGTTCCATTGCCCTCTGCCAAATAGCCGGAGCTGATGCTACCCCGAATACCAGCCGGTTGTATTGGTAGAGACCTTTATGGGTGTTGATTGTGAGGTATTTTTTTGATGCTTCTTCCACCTCCATTTGTAGATACGCCTGGGCCAGATCAATCTTAGTGAAGCGTTTCCCTCCAGATAGCGAGGCGAAAATATCTTCAATCCGCGGAAGTGGATATTGTACGGTGTGAAGGATCGGGTTCACTGTTACCTTAAAGTCCCCACAGATGCGAACCTTCCTTGGTTCCCCAGGCGTGCTGCTCAACGACTTTTTCATCACAGGGACAATGGGTGTAGCCCACACACTCCAGTCTACCTTGGACAGTACACCTGAACGTTCCAGACTCTCCAGCTCTGCTTCGACGGCTGGGCGGATCGCATAAGGTTAAAGTCTGGCATTAAAAAATTTTGGGCTTGCGTTTTCTTCAATTTTAATCATCGCTGTCATGCCTTTTAGTGTTCCGAGTCCTTGCTGGAACACTTCTTTCGCGTCAGTTAGGATCTTTGACAGTCGCCCAGGTGTGACGTCATCATCCTTTTTGTCAGCCACAGTCAGTGCCTGTATGGAATGCCAATCCAGTTGTATTTTCCAGATCCATTCACATCCCAGTAATGGTGGTCCTCCATCTTGCAATACATACAGGTCTAGTTTTGGTGTTTCCTTACCGTTATATTTCTTACCCTTATTTTTCCTTTGGGGTAGACTTTTTGCCCCGTGTACGTCTTCAAAATAATTTTTGGGTCTCTCAAGGGTATGTGTGAGAATAGCCGCTCATAGTCCCGTCGGATTATGACTGTTAGGGCTGATCCTGTTTCCAATTCCATCTTTACCTGGACTCCTGCTAACTTGAGAGTGACCCAAATGGTTCGGTGATCCTCCGATGTGATCACATTATGTAGTTTCAGACAACTCAGTTCCCTGCTTTCGGAGTCGTTATCACTCTTTTGTTCGTCTGAACTATTCTCCGTCATCTTATGTACTTTCTTTTACTTTCCTTTTGTAGGTTTCTCATTGCTGGTTTTCTTTCCCGACCTGCAGACTCGTGCTATGTGTCCTACTTTTCCACAACGTCTGCACACTTTGTCTTTGAACCAGCAATCATTCTGGTCGTGTGCTGTTCTGCCGCAGCGATAGCACTTCTCTGTTCCATATTACATTTTGTTTGTGCCATATTCTTGCGGTCTCTGTTGTATCTCTGCAGTGCCCCGTGCTGCTGCTTCATATGATACCGCAATGCTGAAAGCCTTTTCCAGCGTAAGGTCCTTTTCAGATGAAAGCCATTTCTGGGTTCCTTCACTTTGAAGCCCACACACAAACTTGTCCCTTAAGGTATCTGCCAGTCCCGCTCCAAACTGGCAGTGTTTCAATAGTTTGCGCAGTTCTGTTAAATAATCAGCATTGCTTTCATCCTTATGCTGGTTCTGTTTGTGAAACTTGAATCTTTCTGTTATCAGCAGCGGTGTGGGGTTTAAATGTTCCTTTAGTATCGTTACTATGTCTTCAAAACTCTTTTCCATTGGCTTCGTTGGGGATACTAGATTTCGTAATAAACCATACGTCTTTGCACCCATTAAATTTAACAATATCGACGCTTTCTTGTCATCTGACACCTCATTTGCCTTGCAGTACACCTCTATTCATTCGACATATGTAGTCCAATCTTCGACTTCATTGTCAAATGCAGTGATACTGCCACTCTTTGGCATTTTGGGTGTGGTTTAAAATGGCGTCTCCCAATGGCTTAAAATGGCGTCTCCCGCGCTTTCCTTCCTCCCCCGCTGCTGCCAACGCCGCTCCTGGCGGTTCTCGTGGCAATGGCGGCGCCCTGTAGGTTTCGCGTGTTTCTCCTGCGCTGCTGCCAACGCCGCTCTCGGCGGTCCTCGTGGCAATGGCGGCACCTCGCGGGTTTCTGCGCGTCTCTCTCTCCCTCTCTCCGACGCTGCTCGGCCCCTGAACACCGGCTGCGCCCTGTGCGCTCTGCCCTCTCTCTCTCTCCCCCGTCGACGCTGCTCGGCCCTTTGCTGTGCCGCTCTGTCGGGCTCTAGCCCGCCGCTGTCTGGGAACGGTCTGCGCACTACCTGTTGCCAGCCCGTTTCGCTGGACCACCTCGACTGGAAAGCCAAGCCTGGCTCTCGACAGCCTCCCCCGCAATTCTCGAGTCTCTGCTGGATGACTGGGCGGTTGCCCGTGGTCGACGCCCAAGTCTCTGGCCTTGACCTCCAATCCACTGATCTCCAGGAACGAATCCCCGGGAGGTGATGCAGAGTTGCGGGTAGGTTCGAACCTGCCTCGTCGCCAATGTTGCGTCCGTGTATAATAAGACACAGACTGCGGAGAATGGTACAACAGGTGTTTACTCAACGTGGCTCACACTGCAACTGATCTGTGCAGATTACTACTCAGTGCTATATACAGGTGTGGTCACTGCTGGTACTGCAGTATACATGAGCTGTAAAACATAGTTCCCCCCTTAATAAAGGTATATACATTACAATTTCTCTGTCTGTTATTAACTGAGCCAATGATGTTTATTTTGAAGTGTAGCTACCGTTGTAATTTAGGGAAATACAGCAGCCAATTTGCACATAGCAAACTCGCACAAACAGCAATGGGATAATTGACAAAATAATCTATTTTAATAACTTTTGGTTTGTGCCTTTTCCTTTTATTTTCTCTCCCACATGGCAGCTGTCTTTCAGTCTGCCAGCGCATTTCACACTTCATCTAGAGCCATCCTTTGTCTCTTTACTCGACATTTACCATCTCGTCTCACCTTGAATATCTCTTAATGTCTCCTCACCCCTCCCAGACCTTCCCTTTTGTTCTTTCATCCCCTCCCCCATTTCCCAGCCCCCTAACTTGTTTCTTAATCTGTTTCATTTCCTGCTTTTTTTTCTCAGTCCTGACGAAGGGTCTTTGACCTGAAACGTTGACTCTGTTTCTCTCTCCACGGATGTTGCCTGGCCTGCTGAGTTTTTTCAGCGTTTTCTGTTGTTATTTCGGATTTCCAGCATCTGCAGTATTTTGCTATCCTATTTTAATAATGTTGCTTAAGGGATAAATATTGACCAGGAATACCAGGAGAACTCTGCTGCTCTTATTCAAATCGTTCCATGGCTTCTTTTACATCCACCTGAAGGGTAGACAAGGTTTAATGTTTTATCTGAAAAAACAGCATCTCTGAGAGTGCAGCACTCCCTCAGTACTGCACTGAAATGTCAGTTTAGATTATGTACTCAAATGCTGGAGTGGGGGATGAACCCATGTGGGAGTGAACAATAAATGAGCAATGGGAAGCCGTCAAAGAGAAGCTAGTTCAGGTATAGACTAGACACATTCCCACAAGGTAGAAAGGAAGGATATCCAAAGCTAGAGCTCCCTGGATGACTAAAGTTATATGGCCGTATTTTGCGGTCAGTGGCAAATGAACAGCACCAGTCATTCATTACACTTGCACTTGCCCAGACTTTCTAGGTAATTTTTCACTGGAACTTACTGTAAGTTAGAGAGCCAAAACAGTGTGGCGCCCTCTATAGGGGATCTGGTACCTGTGTGAATAGGGCAAGTAACTGTGTATCTCCTTAACCAATCAGATTGAAGAATCATTAATGAGCAGCGCAGAGTCTGAACCAGGAAATGTGAGTTAGAATATTTAATTTAATGTCAAGTCAGGTACAGAAAGCAAAATAAAGAGGGAAAGAAAGATGGGATTAAGAGAGAGAGATAAAAGTGATAGAAAGAAAAAGATTTAAAAGATTTTGTTTTACATTTCCAACAATAATTGAAATCTGAAGGAATGAGTCGCCACACTTGTAAAAGTTAATTTTCAGGGCCAGAGAGGTTGTTTGGCAGTAATTAAGACTTAGCATGGCGTTAAAATTTACTTACACTGGAACGGACAAGCCCTAACTTTTTCTGGTGAGTTTAGTGTGTAAATATCAGGTAAGTACAGCAACTTCACACCCTTCTATGTATTTGAATGCTGAGTCTCTCGGCGACATACGCAGTTTCTGGAAGAGCAGGGCAACTCGGACAGCAACTTCCTGATTGCCACTTTTAACTGTGCATGTGCGGTCACCAGAAGTTGCTGTCCGATTTACTCTTTAATAACATGAGCACTGATAGTCTCACTGGTTTTTCCTGCAGCAAAATCCGGTCCAATGAGATTAAATGAAACAGAAAATGGAGGCTTATGATAAATGTTAGGTTCACAAATCAGTAGAGAACCAAGCTAAATACAGAAAATACAGATGAGAACTGAAAAAGGAAATAAGAGGGTCAAAGAGAGTGCATGAGAATAGATTAGCCGGTAACATAAAAGGGAACCCAAACATCTTTAATAAACATAGAAGTGGTAAAAGGGCAGTCAAAGGAAGGGTAGGACCATAAGAGATTAGCGTGCAAAATTAAGGCACATGGGATTGGGGGCAAGGTATTGACTTGGATAGAGAACTGGTTGTCAGACAGAAAGCAAAGAGTTGGAATAAACGGGTCGTTTTCCAAGTGGCAGACAGTGACTAGTGGGGTACCGCAAGGATCGGTCCTAGGACCCCAGCTGTTCACAATATATATTAATGAGCTGGACGAGGGAATTGGATGTAATATCTCCAAATTTGCAGATGACACAAAGCTGGGCGGGAGGGTAAGCTGCGA
Organism: Somniosus microcephalus; assembly: GCF_052327205.1. Lineage (NCBI taxonomy): Eukaryota > Metazoa > Chordata > Chondrichthyes > Squaliformes > Somniosidae > Somniosus > Somniosus microcephalus. The sequence goes on along the minus strand of NC_140995.1, from coordinate 28,164,868 downwards.
GGAGGATGTCGGGAAACTCCAGTACGATTTGGACAGGTTGGGTGATTGGGCAGAAACATGGCAAATGCACTATAATGTGGATAAATGTGAGGTTATCCACTTTGGTGGCAAAAACAGGAAGGAAGATTATTATTTGAATGGCAATAGATTGGGAGAAGGGGAAGTGCAAAGAGACCTGGGTGTCCTTGTGCACCAGTCGCTGAAGGTAAGCATGCAGGTGCAGCAGGCGGTTAAGAAGGCAAATGGTATGTTGGCCTTCGTAGCAAGAGGGTTCGAGTACAGGAACAAGGATGTCTTGCTACAGTTGTACAGGGCCTTGGTGAGACCGCACCATGAGTATTGTGTGCAGTTTTGGTCACCATACCTGAGGAAGGACGTTCTTGCCATGGAGGGAGTGCAGCGAAGATTCACCAGGCTGATACCTGGGATGGCAGGAATGACGTATGAGGAGAGATTGTGTCGATTGGGCTTATACTCACTGGAGTTTAGAAGATTGAGAGGGGATCTCATCAAAACCTATAAAATTCTGTCAGGTCTGGACAGACTAGATGCAGGAAGGATGTTTCTGATGGCCGGGGAGTCCAGAACCAGGGGTCATAGTCTAAGGATAAGGGGTAAGCCATTTAGGACTGAAATGAGGAGGAATTTCTTCACCCAGAGAGTGGTGAACCTGTGGAATTCTCTGCCACAGAGGGCGGTGGAGGCCAGTTCATTAAATATATTCAAGAGTTGGATATGTTTCTTGAGGCTGAAGGGATCAAGGGATATGGGGAAAAGGCAGGGACAGGGTACTGAATTTGGATGATCAGCCATGATCACATTGAATGGTGGAGCAGGCTCGAAGGGCCGAATGGCCTACTCCTGCTCCTATCTTCTATGTTTCTATGTTTCTATGACCAATTATGGATCTACCTTGAGAGATCACAAGTTCTGAGTTTTAACGCACGTGCTTCACATGCCTGAACCCGGAACTTGCACGGCCCCTACAGGCATGTGCGCACCTTGTACGTACCCATAGGAGTCGCAAAATACGGCTCATAGAGTACAAAAGCAAAGAAGCTCTGCTAAATCTTTATAAAACACTGGTTAGGCCCCAGCTGGAGTATTGCGTCCAATTCGGGGCACTACACTTTAGGAAGGATGTCAAGGCTTTAGAGAGGGTGCAGAGGAGATTTACCAGAATGGTACCAGGGATGAAGGACTTCAGTTATGAGAAGAGACTAGAGGAACTGGGGTTGTTCGCCTTAGAGCAGAGAAGGTTAAGGGAGATTTGATAGAAGGGTTTTGATAGAGTAAATAAGGAGAAACTGTTTCCAGTGGCAGAAGGGTCGATAACCAGAAGACACAGATTTAAAGTGATTGGCAAAAGAACCAGTGGTGACCTGAGAAAAAACATTTTTACGCAGTGAGCTGTTGTGATCTGGAATGCACTGCCTGAAAGGGTGGTGGAAGCAGATTCAATAATAACTTTCAAAAGAGAATTGGATAAATACCTGATGGGGAAAAAGTTACAGGGCTATGGGGAAAGAGCAGGGGAGTGGGACTAATTGGATGGCTCTTTCAAAAAGCCAGCGCAGGTACCATGGACAAATGGCCTCCTTCTCTGCTGTATCATGCTATGATTCTCTGACATCTATTGTGCTATTCTGACACCTGTTCTATTATTTAGATACCATCACAACCGTGTAACTGGCATTGCCGTGTTTATTCCTTTGAAATGTTAAATTCATTTTCAGGTTGGTGAACAGGATTCGGTTGGAGGCATGCATACCCTCTTATTTTAGGGCAATTGTGGTTTTTATCCATCTATTGTGCCTGAAAACAAGTCAGATCAAGGGGTTGTTAAGTAATTTTTTGGGTTGTTACAGTAAGTGTATCAGATGCCTTGGAGCCCTGCAGGGTAATCAGAAACGAACAGGCTGAATTTTGGACTTCTGAGGAATGCATAGACCAAGGTTGTTGCCTTATACAAAATGTATGACGCATTGTAAGGCTCAGGAGAAATCCAATCACATTGCTTTGATCAATTTTCATAAGATTTTCAACCTAGTGCTTCACGTGACCCTGATACGCAAGCTGGATGCAATCTGAATACATATCTTATATTTACTGGGGGATTGTCCAGCTCTAAGATTCATATAGGGGTAAATGCTGACTCACCACTGGGGGTGAAACTGGCTGTAGCACAAAATGGGCAACAGCAAATTGGCAGCCCATTTTACACCCCGCCCAATTAGTTATTGCCTGTTCTGTGCCACCCCATAAGACCAATTTCGTCCCTAAAGAATCTATATTTCTCAAAAAGAAGTGAGGGAAGGTTGTCCACTATCACCCCTGTTTGATATCTTCATCAATAATATGTCAAATGGCATTGGCTAGGAAGTGTCTGTTCTTGCTATTTCTATATTGTTGCTGCACTCGCTTGACGATCAAGTGTACTGATCAGTGGAAAATGGTGGTGGATGTCATCTAGTCCAGTATTATGGCTTTGTAAAGCTCAAGAGGGGATCTCAAAGGTATTTATTGGAAGATACAAGAAGCATCCGCTCCAATAGGTGATTTATACGAATAGCTGAAGATCCTAGTGGATGCCAACTTCAGTCTGGGCACAGACTGCACTGAAAATGGATCGAAGGTATTTTGGTGTTTTTTGGTCTTTCTTCAATGACAACAAAGACCCTATGCAGATTACGTTTATAGCATATAAAATGTGTCCAAATAGTTCAGAATGCAGATCATGCAATGGAAGGGTTTCCTTCAGCCCACGTACGAAATCCACGACCTGTGAGATGGAGTTGTGGCAAAAAGGGGAAACGATTGTAGGAAGAGAAGGTGCCAGCTTACACCAGCCTGCCAGCCTACCAGGAGAGGGAGTCAGCTTCATAGTGGGCACAGATCTTTGCCTGAGCTCTTCAACTGAGATTAAAGAATTGGTGATGCGCTATCAATTCTAATAAAAGGCTGGGCAGAGTTCAGAACGACAGGCTTTTATTAACTACTGAATTGCACTTCAGACAGATCAGGACTATGCCTCTAGTGGACGACCGAATGCCAGGAGCTGCCATGCGGCCGCTCTTATACTCGGTAGCCCAGGGGCGGAGTCAGCTGAGGCATAGTCAGGCACAACAGTGAAACAAGAGTGAACGACAACAACAACAACAACAACAGTGAACACAGTGAACTACAGTGGTTTACCACATTCACCCCTCATTTAAAATTAAGTCCGGCGGGGTGAAGTGTATCAAAAGTTCGAGTAGGCGAGTCTGTCGGGCGGCCTCGTTTGCCGTCGAGATCTTCGTGGCGACGGTTGCGATGGTACAGCTTCCCACGACGCGTCTTGAGCGGGGTCCAGCACCGGCATATCGTCCCCTTTGATGTTGGGTGGGCGAGTGGACTCCGGCTGGTCCTGGGGGCGTGGCATGCCGTCTACTGGGGTGGAATGGACAGGGGTGAGAATTGGGTCTACTGAATTTTGGGCCGTGTCGGAGGGGGTCGTGGTGGGGGGCAATGGTGGCGGGTCAGTGGACCCCGAGGGTGCCAGATCTCTAATGGAGACTGTATCCTCCCGCCCGTCCGGGTATGCCACGTAGGCGTACTGGGGGTTGGCATGGAGGAGGTGAACCTTCTCTACCAGGGGAGCCGTTTTGTGGGACCTTACATGCTTCCTCAGCAGGACGGGCCCTGGGGACGTCAGCCAGTGTGGTAGTGAGTTACCGGATGTGGACCTGAGGCCCGCCACGAGGGCGTCCCGGATGAGCTCCTCCGTATGTTCCGTGGCTGTTACTTGCTTGCATTCGCAGGCTCGGCCGAGTTCCTTCAGCGCCCGTATGTATGCTTCTGTGGGTTCCCCGGGCTGTTGTTTGCGAGACCCCAGGAGATGTCTTGCGTAAACATAGTTGACCGGGCGTGCGTATTGCTCCTTCAAGATGTCGATAGCCCCCTGGTAGCTCGTAGCGTCCCGGATAAGGGCAAAAGCTCGGTGGTTTACTTTAGAGTTCAGCACCCTGAGCTTGTTGGCATCGGCGGCGAAGGTCTCGCCGGATGCAGTCAGAAAGGACTCAAAACAGTGCAGCCAGTGCGAGAACTTAGCAGTCGAGTCCGGTTCTTGCGGGTCGAGTTCCAGGCACTTGATCTTAAGAATCTGCAGCATCGTTTTTTTTTTTTTTCAGTAGTTAATAAAATTGATGCGCTATCAATTCTAATAAAAGGCTGGGCAGAGTTCAGAACGACAGGCTTTTATTAACTACTGAATTGCACTTCAGACAGATCAGGACTATGCCTCTAGTGGACGACCGAATGCCAGGAGCTGCCATGCGGCCGCTCTTATACTCGGTAGCCCAGGGGCGGAGTCAGCTGAGGCATAGTCAGGCACAACAGTGAAACAAGAGTGAACGACAACAACAACAACAACAACAGTGAACACAGTGAACTACAGTGGTTTACCACAATTGGTAATGGGTGAGCATCACGATAGGTGGCTTGTCATTTAGCCTGCATAGGTCCTTTCAACTGTACTGAAGGCAGATGTCCAACTTTAAGCTGATGAGGAAACTGTGAACATTGAGGTGACAACTACTTGAAACCTGGTTGTGAAAACATGTGCTCACCTATCCAAAGTTTGACGCCTACAGTGAATGGGTTTCAGAAAGGTAAACCGATGCTGCTGAAGCTCTGAACCTCCAACTGGTAGAGTTACTGTTCGATCAGATACGCTACATATCCCTTGCTATAGTTAGGAGGCTCATAGCTATAGAATCACATATTTTCTGGTGAGTTGTGCTGCTTGTGAGGAGATCCTGTTATCTGCTGTCATCCTAGCAAAGGCTCAAACCTGTGCTTGTCAACACTGTAGCTAAAAGAGCAGGGCAGAGGCTGGGTATTCTGCAATGATTGGCTCATCTTGTGATCCCTGAAAGCCTCTCCACCATGTACAAGTGTGATGGAATACTCACCACTTGCCTAACGGGCGCAGCTGCAACAACACATTGGACTCAAATACCTACCCCCTCCACCACCAGTGCAATATGTACAATCTTCAAGCACTGTAGATACTCATCAAGGTAACTTTGACAACAGTTCCTTTCCCTGCAAACTCTACCATCGAGAAGCACAAGAGCATTAATGTTGTGGGAAGATGTCACCTCCAAGCTTTCCTCTAATTGAATCGCCATTCTTTCATCATTGCTGGGTCATAATCCTGGAATTCCGTACCTAACACCATTGTTGGAGTACCATCTCCACATGGACTGCAGTGGTTTAAGGAGAAGGCCCACCACCATCTTCTCAGGGCAACTCGGGATGGGCAATAAATGCAGCCTTGCCAACATCACCCACATCCAAAGAACAAGTATTAAAAGGAGTTTATAGGCAGTACTCACGCATACAAGACTGTCCTGGTATCTCCTACTTTTCCTCCGTCTCCTACAGTCAAGGTATCATAACCTCTTTCCAGGTCAAATTCTTCAAACTTAAGCTTAATGATCTGTAGATAAACAAAACAAAACTGAGTTCTCCCCAGGTAAAATATCAATCGATTGTTTTTCCACACTGCATAAGCATTTTTCATTAAAAAAAATTTTTTTTACAGATATTTTCTGCAATTAATAGTTTATTAAACATTGCACAGATGTAAAGGGATCTTAAAGTCTACCCTTACTATTGCATAGATTGTAACTTTCTGTTACATCTTTGCTATGTTGTGTAATGAATGTACACTATGTAAAGTAAAAACTTACATTTATATAGCGCCATTCACGACCAACGAACGTCTCAAAGCACTTTACAGTCAATGAAGTACTTATGATGTAGCATACAAAGACGTGCTGAATTTTTTATATTTTTGCAAAACCTTAAATCATAGTTAGCCACAGAATCAGAAAGAACAAGAGAGTCACAGGCTTCACTCACACTGCAGCTACCAGTGTGAGACTGCTATCTGCCATGTGCAATTAGTAGACATGATACACTATGGACAGGTCCCATTCTGACCAGCACTGAGGTACAGCAACTGAGGTATTTGCAGCTATGTTACAGGGCAGGCACAGAGCTCTATCCTGCCAAAGGATATTTTTTCATTTTATGAGAAAGCAACGGCAGTGTCTCCCTTACCCCAATATTAAAAAGGTTCCATACAAAGTTTTAAATGTATCTTGGCAGTCCACGAGACCACCCACGGACGTTTTAATGCAACTTGCACTGGGTTGGTGTTATTCTACATTTGGCGCAAACTTGAAGCCATGCACGGGTAGCTGTGGTTAGAATGGGGTCTGTCTATAACGTGCCATGTCTACCAATGCAGCTGGCAGCTAGCTGGCTCAGGCCAGCAGCTCCTTTGGGGAGAGAGTCACACCGCTTGGCTTTAGTGTGCTTAGACATCAGATTGGGATCTGATCTGACACCTAAATTATACTGCTACTTTTTGAATTGATACACACCCAAAACTGGTTCATATCAACATAAGTGTGATAGTATAACTGCACCCATAATATCAGAGTGCAAAGCCATTCTTTATAGTCCAATAGGTGTGTCTTTGACAAGTACCATTAGCAAATACTTAAAAAGAGCAATAGTTGATTAGAAAACACACTGCTTTGTATTTACAGTAATGGGATAGCTTTATATTAATCAAACCGCTACTGCAGACTCAAGCAATTAGCAGATGAATGTTTGGTAGTCATGAGTTTTGAAATTTGATTAAATTTGCATAGACCATAATAGAGCTTCAGATCTTCATGATTGATTTGCCTCCTTGAAGGTAAACATCTGGTCAATTGGTTGGTTTGACTGCCTGAAGCTGAAGTTTGGACGATTAGTAATAATGGGAAATTTGGTCTCCCTCCATAGTGAAAGACCAAAACCTTCACCCCAGTAAAATTTTGCATTTAACACTAAATTCAATTGTAATAGCATTCCAACTACTCTTACATTTTGTATCATGTGACATTCAGGTCTTCAGTCGGTACAATGTACAATTCTCCTTTTGGTTAAAACAAATATTGCCAAGTAAAGAGAAAATACATTAAAGTTTTGTTCCTTAATCCGTACCTTTGAAACACTGTAACATTATAATGCTTTGTTTATAGTCCAATAGGTGTGTCTTTGACAAGTACCAAACATCGAGAGAGACCAAGATGGAAACATCGACCAAGATGGAAACATCGAGAAAGACTGAGGGGACACTTTATTTATTAATTTTATTAATTAATTAAATTTATTTAATTATAAGTTGTGAGTTCCTCACGATGCTCTCCCAGTGCGGCCACCCTGTAACCAGAGATTATTCTAGAAGCCTGGGTAGAAATATCAATGTAATTACTGTAGAAATTACTTTTTTTACATTATTTGCTTGTTCATTTTATGTGCTTTTTTTTATGTCTTTTATTTATTTTATGTCTGCTTTATTTATATTGAAAGTATGTATGTGTGTATATGTCGGTATGTGTTTTTTTGTGATGGCGCCGATGAAGATGGCTGCCGTCCTTGCGAGCTCCGTGCGTACCAGGCAGCTAAGTGTTCTTGCTGCTTGGTGCTCTCAGCTCATCAAGAAAAAAGCATTTCACTGACTAGATTACACTTCTTGTATTTAGTTATGTGACCAATAAAATTGAAATTGAAATTGAATGTCCGGTTTACTTTGTTTTAAATGTCCAGCCAGCCCAGACTGCTGCTGCCCATGCTGAGGTGCTGCAGTCTACAGCCGGGCCTTCCAGGCCCAGAGCTGGTCGAGCGCGTCCTGCAAGGCCATCTGAAGTCTCCCGCATGGACACTCAGCAGCCTTCCACCAGCCCTACTGCAGCCATTGGGCCAACACTTCGTAGGAGCACTAGAGTAGGCAAAGAAGGGATTGCACAAGGGTGAATAGTAAATATTGTTCTTGTGAAGATGTGTTCACTGATTATTGATAAATTTATTAATTCACTTTGGATAATTTTGTACTGTCTCTCATTTCAGCTTTGCGCTGTGATATGGCCTGCGGCAGGGATAGAATGATGGGGATGTGGTGAGCAACGGGGATCTGGGGTTGAATTTACTGGAACCGCAGTCTGATGGCCGATTGAGTGGCTGACTCTTCCCTCGCTTCTGTTCCTCTTCCTCCTCATCTTCCTCGTCCTCCTCATCATCCTCCTCCTCCTCCTCCTCTCCAACTTCCTCCTCCTGAGGTGGTCCCGCAATCCCTGCTGGCAAGGGCTGGGCCCTCATGATGGCCAGATTGTGGAGCATGCAGCAAACCACGACGAAATGGGACACCCGCTCCGGCGAGTACTAAAAGGCTCCTCCAGCGAGGTCAAGGCAGCGGAACTGTTGCTTGAGCAACCCGATGGTCTGCTCAGTGTTGTTCCTGGTGGCAGCATGGCTCTCATTATATAAGTGCTGTGCAGGGGTGTTGGGGTTGCGAAAATATGGATTGCTTTACCACAAGTGGCTATTGAGACAGAAACTATAGCATCATTTAAAAATGAACTGAATAAGTATTGGAAAAGAGAATATAAAAGGATACAGGGAAAGTGGAGGGAGTGGGACTAGCTGAAGTGCTCTTGCAGAGAGCCGGCATCATGAGCCAGGTGGAGAGCGGATACCTCTTGTATCCAACCAGCCAGCTGTGAGCTTGACGTGGTGGCTGGAAGAGTGCAGGAACATCGGCCTGGCGCAGGATGAAGGCATCGTGGCTGCTGCCAGGATAGCGGGCATTCACATTGAGGATTCGCTGTCTGTGGTCGCACACCAACTGCACATTAAGTGCGGTTACGGAAAGTCTCAGGATTCTTATGTGGTGCCCGCAAAGCCACGTGGGTGCAATCAATGGCGCCCTGCACCATGGGGAATCCTGCTATCCTGGCAAAGCCACATACACACTCGTCCTGCTTCTCTCTGGTGATGGGGAAGGAAATGTAGCCCCTTCTCCTACTGTAGAGAGCCTCTGTGACCTCCCGGATGCAGCGATGGATGGCGAACTGCGAGATGTTAGCTATATCTCCTGTTGCACACTAGAAGGATCCACTGGCGAAGAAATTGAGGGTGATGGTGACCTTGACTGCCGCTGAGAGAGCCATGGTCACCCTGATCTGAGGCTCGAGGTCTGATTGCAGGAGGTGGCAGAGTTCTGTGACCACCTCCTTGCTGAAGCATAGCCTTCTAAGACACTGCTCTTGGCTTAATTGGAGGTAGGAGAATTGCTGTCGGAAGACCCTCAGAGGGTACGGCCTCCTGTTGAGAGCCTTGATGGCCCTTCACCTCCCTCTGGCCACATGTTCCAATCTTTCTCGCTGTCTGTTCTCTCTCTGCAGTAGATCCTGGAGAGCCAGGTCGACTGCCAATACAGCCCCATTAATGTAACAAAGTGTAGCACTTTGATATTTTGTGAGAATAAATGTAACTAATTTTTAGTAGCCACAACACTCCAGAGACTAAACAACCTTTAAATGACTGATTTAAACTGTTGCACAATGTCAACCTGACGAGGAAGCAGTGAAACAGCACCAACCTGACAGCTGTGACTCATTAGTCATGATCCCTTTAAGTAGTGCCCCTGGAGCCGGCTACCGACTGCTTCATGCCTCCTCTCCCTGTCGCTGTCGGGGCGAGGCGCTAAGGCAGGGGGCGATACTCAATTTGGCAGATCGGGCATCCAGTGAGCGTTGCACACTCACTGATGTCACGGTCTGCCTGGCGCTGAAGTCCCCGGCACTAACCCATAGGGCGGCGCTACGGGGGTCCGAATTTGGTGTGCGGCACTGGATTCGCCTCACCGCGGCACTACTGCCTCAGTGCCCCGTTAGCACCCTCGCCAGATGCTAACTGGAGGCGAATTTCTCCCCTTAGTCTTTTGAATGAGTTTAGTGACTCAATATTAAGTCAATTCAACAGTTTTAAATAAATGTAATTAATTTTGTAACCATTTTTGTGCAATAACAGTCAGCCATCTTATTCTATCTAGAAAAATAAAACAATTGATGTTGACTTGCTGCTGCCGCTGGTGACCTATATATCTGCATTTGCAGCCAATTTTCAAAATGCAGAGAACTGGCTAAAATGGTGGACAGGTAGCCAATTGAGTGGCAAGTTCCAGCAACAAGCACACCCCATATAGCCCATTGCTTCTGTCTTGGACAGAATGGGATGGTTGCCAAACTTGGCAGCCAACAGTTTATTCCTGCTTTGCAACCAGTTAAACCGGCAGATACAAATTTCCTGCACTCAAGAGAGTCAGCCCATCAGCAAGTTCCAGTAACAAGCCTGCTCTGCATTAGGCAAAGGCAAATATTTCAGATCGAATGGGAAGGGGAACATTGCACCCGAATAGCAGCACTGGGGATGTAGTTGCTCCCTCTAATTCAGTGTCTATGGATGAAAGGAAAATCTTCATATTTGAGGAGCTCTCAACATCCGGTCGATATTTTCTATTTTTAACCTTGATGGATTAAGTCAACGAGTCATAATAGTGATGGGTGTCTTCTGCTACATAGGTCAACTGAGTTAGGAAGAGGAAAAAGAAGCATTCTGGTTTCTATTCCTGATGCACTGTCCAGGGGTCCTTGCTGGAAGTGTATGGGATGGGTCTCAGCTCTGTTGTAACTTACAATCAAAAAGGTGGCAAGGTTCACACAAAAATAATAATCACTTGGCTGAGTTGGAAGAAAGTGCCCAGCAAGGAGTCAACACCTTCAGAAGAGGAGGGGAGAAGAGATAATTGGACAGAGAAAAAAAGACGATGGTTGCTCAATTATAAATTGTAACCAACTGCAGCATCTTTCCCACAGCATTATTAACAATCAAAAATGCACAAACTTTGCACATTTTATAAGTATAAAGTCAAATAAATATATACCATCTTTCAGAAGAATTTTAAAAATGTGTCAAGAATATAACAGCAGGTGCAATCACCCCTATATCTCTGTTATTAGATATTCAATAATAAAACTCATAATGGAATTGAAGAAATATGCAAATTTGGTATCCCAATATGTCACGGCTTGAATTCAATTCTAAAAGTGATCTATTGTAAGCTATGCAACACATTCATATTCTATTTCTATAAATTCTGCAGTGCTGATGAGTAAATTGTGTTTCAGCACACTACTTGATTGTTTCAATAAGAAATAATATTACAGGCTGTATTATAAGAAGCTGAATACCACATTTGTGCATCTCCTACTAAGCCTTTTTTTGCCCTCGCTCAAAAAGCATCTTTAGATGACTAACCAATTGCTAATATGCAAATATATTCAACATATATTCAACTGTTACTATGCAAATATAGTGTCTCCATGTAATACATGAGATGGTATTTATTATAGTAATACATTGAGAGAAATTAAAGATCGCAGCTGTCAAGGTCACTGATGTGGAGTTTCTTATCAGCAAATCTGCTTAGGAGTATTGTCATGGCGGTGGTGTTCTTTAATCAGATTTTCTGCTACATGATCATAATCAGGAAACCGGCAACAGCTCAAACCAATACTTACTTCATTTTTTTCTTTCAGTTATACTCTGGTAATACTGTACAAAGCTTGATGGTAATTTGAAAATGAACCAAAATTAAAGACAACCATCTTTTTTGTTGTGACCCACTGTATCCATCTTTCCAACAAATTCCAGAAACTAATTTCACAACATTGCACTCTTTTCTGATACATAGGATTATACATAGCACAGAAACAGGCCATTTGGCCCAACCAGTCCAGCCTCCTCCCGTCTTTCCTCATCTAAATCTATCAGCATAACCCTCTATTCCCTTTTCCCTCATATGCTTGCCTAGGCTCCCCTTAAATGCATCTTTACTATTCGTTTCGACCACTCCCTGTGGTAGCGAGTTCCACATTCTCACCACTCTCTGGGTAAAGAAGTTTCTTCTGAATTCCCTATTGGATTTCTTATATTGATGGCCTCTAGTTATGCTCTTCCCCACAAGTGGAAACATTCTCTCTCTATCTGCTCTGTCAAAATTTGTCATGATTTTAAAGACCTCGATTAGGTCACCTCTCAGCCTTCTTCTTTCAAGAGAAAAGAGACCCAGCCTGTTCATCCTTTCCCGATATGTATACCCTCGCATTTCTGGTATCGTCCTTGTAAATCTTCTCTGCACCCTCTCCAGTGCCTCTATATCCAGTTGAACACTGAAAGACGTTGTATTTATATAGCATCTTACCACATTCCTCAATATGTTCCAAAGTGCGTAACATCCAATTAATTACTTCTGATGTGACAGTGTGTTCCAAGTTTAATCATGGTTTGTTCTAAATGAGCTGATCTCAGTCAAAGTGGTGGTCAGTGTGTGACAGCAATTTTGTAGGAGGGAGTGGAGAATGAGCTACCACGCCGGTAAAGCTGGCCCATTGAGATAATTATCACATAAAATGAGATAGAATAGCCACCAAGAATCAGTGCTTACATTTCTCTCATTTAGAACAATGTAAAAATGAATCAAAAATACCATTCTCAGATGACTCAATGAGAAATGTATGGCTTCCTTTCATATTCAGCAAACCAGTTAACAATCATACAAGATGAAATAGTGTTGGACCATGCAAGACTCCTGTGTGAAAATATCATTCAGCTGCTATCATACAAGAACGTGAGTCCAAATCCCAATATGGCAGTTTGAGAATTTGAATTCAGTTTTAAAAAGCTGGAAATGAAAAAAAAGCTGGTATCAGTAAAAGTGACCATGAAGCTGTTGGACTGCTGTAAATACCCAACTGGTTCACTAATGTCCTTCAGAGAAAGACACCTGTTATCTTTACCGTGCCTGGCCTATATGTGACTCCAGCTCCACACCAATATGGTTGACTCCAAACTGCCCTCTGAAGTGGCTTAGCAAGCTACTCAGTGTCAAACTGCGAAGATTACAACAGCTCAAGAAGAAGGCCCACCACCACCATCTCAGAGCAAATAGGGATGGGCAATAAGTAAAAAGAAAGAAAGACTTGCATTTATATAGTGCCTTTCACGGCCACCGGACATCCCAAAGTGCTTTACAGCCAATTAAATACTTTTGGAATGTAGTCACTGTTGTAATGTGGGAAACGCAACAGCCAATTTGCGCACAGCAAGCTCCCATAAACAGCAATATGATAATGACCAGATAATCTGTTTTTGGTGATGTTGGTTGAGGGATAAATATATGGCCAGGACACCGGGGATAACTCCCCTGCTCTTCTTCAAAATAGTGCCATGGGATCTTTTACGTCCACCTGAGAGAGCAGACGGGGCCTTGGTTTAACGTCTCATCTGAAAGACAGCACCTCTGACAGTGCAGCACTCCCTCAGCACTGCACTGGAGTGTCAGCTTAGCTTTATGTGCTCAATTCCCTGGAGTGCCACTTGAACCCACAACCTTCTGACTCAGAGGCGAGTGTGCTACCAACTGAGGCACGGCTGACAATTGTCAAGAGCAGCCACATTTCGAGAATGAATATAAAAAGACAAGACGATATAGCGATGCAACAATTTGGTCAAGATCAGTTGGAAGTACAATGAAATATGTGCATGGCAACTTCCTCTGGGACTGACCTGTTGACCTTAGTTAGCGTGTGGGACTGACTCTGGATGAGCAGAATTTATGCCTAATTTCAGCCTTGTTGCATTAGGGAATTGCATTTTTTCCAATTATGAAATAGTACCACAAAATAATTTGATTTATTGGTGGTGCAGTTAAGAAGTAAAACATTTTATATATCAGCTTTACTGATATCACCCCATCTCTTCCATAATAGAATATTGTAAAACTCCAGACCTTCCAATTATATGAGATTAAAACAGTTTTGTGGTGAAAACAGTAAAAACAAAACATTCTGGAAGCATTCAACAGGTCAGGCAGCATTTGTGGAGAGAACATTGGGTATGCACCTGTTACTTTTACAGTTTTATCCCCCTTTTTGTTTAGTATTGGGGTGAGATTGTGCTGTGCAATATTAGTGTACAAATGCGTAAAACATTTCTATGAAGTTTCTCTGACCGCTGTCTGGAATGTTGACGAAGCCATTATCTCATTAAAAGAGCAGACACAAGAATTTCATACAATTGTTTTGAGCATCCCATTTGTGTATTAATAGAGCTCGATTGCAGGTCTTAACACTAAAACTATTCAAAATTAGGACTCTCAGAACAGCATGGGGGAATTTTACCCTAAAAAATGGGTGGGTTTGGAGTGGGAGGGTAGTTAAATTGTCAAAAATGGGAATCCCGACCTGAAACCGCCTCCAACCCACCCACTTCCAGTTTTGATGGGGGGAGGGGCGGGGCGGGCTGCCAACCTGCCGCCAGGAGGCGGGACATCAATTTAAATATTTTAATTAGGCTGGAAGCCTCTTCTTCAACCTCCATTTTGTTTTTAACTGTATCTGCTCGGGTTTCACACACTTCGTAAAACCTGGCATTTTACAGCAAGGTGAGGACCGCAGCATCCAGGAGGTAAGTGCCTTTATACCTACCTCCTGAATCCACGGTCCCTGCCTAGCCCATCCCCCATGATTGGAGACCCCCCCACGAGGCCTCCGATCACCCGCCCCCTAGGCTTCCGATCACTCCACGAGGCCTTCCCCCACCCCTCCCACCCCTCCCACCCCCCGGCTCCTCCGGCTTTCCCGGGCTTCTCCTGGCCCCGATCTTCTGCATACCCCACCCCCCCGCCCTTGATCCTCCGGCCGCCCTGCGGCCCATCGACTCGCGATCCTCAGTAGACCCCCTCCCCTTGCTCCTCTGGCCGCCACCCGGCCCCCGAAGATCCTCACACCAAGCCCCGATGTTGCTGCCACACAGCCCCCGATGTTCCTCGCACCCCCCCCCCAGGTCCTTAGCAACCCTCTCCCCGTGTTCCTCCAGCCGACCCCAGTCCCCCCCGTGATCCCTCCCTCCCTCCCTCCTCTGTGCAGCCTAGTGCCACAGGCCTACCCACCCGGAGCCAGCCAGCCTCTCAATCTGTCTGGCTGCAGGTGGGAAACCAAGGCCTCGCATGCAAATCAGGCCCTGCCATTAAAGTCGGCAGGGCCTGCAGGAAACCCGACCTCCTGGGTTTCCCAACCGCATCGGAGCCCCCCCATCCCCCCCGCCCCACCCCAACCCACCTTCACCATGGAGTCCTAAATACCTCTTTACTGAAGACCTTTAACAAAATGACGTGGTACATTTAAAATAACCACAGCCTCTTAGGCCGCAATTTTGCCAACGCTCGGAGGGCGGGTTTGGAAAGCAAGTCAAAGGGTAAAATCGTTTTGATTGACGACAGGTTGCGATCCCACCGTCAACCCGCTTCCAAACAACTTTCCCAAGTGTCGGGTCCCCGATTTGCGAATGGACCTAGCACCTAGCGGCGGGAAGAGGATTAAAGGCAATTACCTGCCAATTAACAGGTAGTTGTCAGCAGCTGACAGCCTATTTTTGAATTTTGCCACTTCTGGTTCAGGTTTCCCGATGTCTGGACACCACGCCAGGTAAGTGCTGTGTGGTGTGAGTCTGCTGTAATGTTTCTGGATTGATGACAGTTGCAGAAGGGATGTAAAAGATCCAATGTTGCACTGGTGAGTCTCAGAGGAAAGAAAATGTTGGGAACTGCATTTTTAATACATTTACACTTTTCTTTAGGTTACAAGTTTTGAAATCCATGTCCAGTGCCACCTCATTGGAAGAACCTCTCTCACCAGTGTCACCTCACCTGCAGCTGCCAACTATTCCAACCTATGGAGGGAGTCATTGGAGAGTCTGGGTGCAAGAGATCACCTTTGTGCAGTGATTGTCAGTGTTTTCAGCACCTCAATGCTGTCAAACACTGAAAAATCAACTGTCAAAAAAAATTGTGCATGGTCCCTTTAAGGAAACCGACAGATGACGCGTCATCAAATGACGTCATCTAACCTGCTTCCTCTTAATTGGCCGGCAAGCCCGCAGGGCGGGCTTAACAAGGTCAATCAAGGCAAAAATCACGTCTGTAGACTGGATGCAGCTGGGGGCGGGACTGGAAGCCGGAAATCACCTGACCCACACCCAACCCGCCTCCAATAATAAAATCGCGGCCTTACTTTTATTATCAGTAGGATTAGAAATTCTCCTAAAAATACAGGGTTTGCAACACAGCATGTTCAAAAAGAAGATTCGCCTCAAATATTTGATGCCCACAATAGAAAGTATAAATAAATACTTGAAAAATAAGATGAGAATTTTTGCCTTTAGGACACTACTTCACTGATACTAGTTTAATCCACATCAGTAAGTTTCATTTTCCACCACTGCAAATGGATAAAATTCATGATGGCAATTCTTGCATAATGCTGAATTTATGGTTAATGAAAATAATAATATGATGGCAAAGGCTTTGTCAGTGCACAGTGATGTGGCTCAAGACAACTTAACAGAAATTGTTGGGTTAGATGAAGTAGGGTAGGGGTAGGAGGAGGCTTGAGTGGAACATAAAAACCCGACATGGACCTTTTGGGCCGAATGGCCTGTTTCTGTGCTATAAATACTATGTAATACTTTGCAAAAAATTGTGTGGCTATAAATAAAAATAACCTTTTCCTGTAGCAAAATTGATAAACATCTGAAGCAGAGCTCGATGCAGGAACACAACTATAATAGTTTCTTCGACCCTCTAAGGATCTACAAGTTTTCCGATTCTATTGGCTCAACAGGAAATATTTTCAGAAAATGTAAGGGGGGATTTTAACTCCCTCTGCTCAGCGGAAACCAGGCACTATGTGAATTAAGATCAAAGAGGCCCTATAACTCACTTTTTGCGCCCTATGGTTATCTTAAAAACAGGTGGCTGAAACACCAGTTTGCCTTCTGAATTTATGCTAATACATAGAAAGGATCCCAAACCCATTTTTGTGGTCTACTGGACGGAGATTCTGCCACGGATGCTCCACTCAGTAGAAGTTGTGAGACCAGAAACAAAGGCCCTCCAACGTAACGAAAAAAAACTTATTTTTGTGGGGCCAGGAGTAGCAGGAGTACACCTCGGACCCTACAAAAATAGTTTGCGCTGCTGCCATCCTGAAACACCGCCCCCTCACCGCCCCCCCCCCCCACCCACCTTCCATGCTCCCGGAAATCTCCCGAATTCCTCCCCGATGACTTACCTTGCCATCGGCCGGGAGGCCCAGAGGCCACCCGATGCTGCGACTGCCCAAACCCGGCATGTTGCCTCTGGATGCCCACCTGGGGCAGGCAGCTCACTGACTTCACTTAAATGAGGCCCGGACATTAAAATGGATAAGGTCTGACACTGCACGTTCCGGACAGTGTGCCCGCGCTTTTCACCGACTGACTGCCCAGCAACTAAAATTCCCCCTTGTATTTTTACAATTCAACTTAGAAATTTGGGGGCTCTAGCAAGCCTATTTGTTGTCAAGAATTGATGTACAAATGGGAATGCTGGAGTTTTCTCTCAATACACACAAAGTGTCATGAAGAGTTTTGAGCCAAGCACAGCAGGACAGCAATTATCACAGTTTAACAGGCAGAGAATGACTCTCTCGACTCTTAAAAGCTACATTGTTCTCACTAATCTAAATGTGTTGAGTAGAAATTTTAGAACCAGGATGGGCAGACTGACCCGAAAGGCACATTATATCAATGCAATGGTGAATTTGATTGCGCAAGAGAGATAATGGCTTGGAGGAGAGCAGTTACAAAATAATAGCAAACAAGAATTTATATCACGCCTTTCACAACTTCAAGATTTCCAAAAGTGCTTCAAGTGCCAACAAAATAGTTTTGAAGCGTAGTCACGGTTTTAATGTGGGGAAATGCGGCAGCCAATTTGTGCACAGCAAGGTCCCAAAAACAACAATAAAATGCATGACCAGATAATCTGTGTTAGTAATGTTGATTGAGGGATAAATAGTGGCCAGTACATTGGGAGAACTCTCCTGCTCTTCCTCCAATGGTGACATAGGGTCTTTTTTGTCCACCTGAGAGAGCAGACGGGGCCTCAGTTTAGTGTCTCATCCTAAAGACAGCACCTCCGACAGTGTAGCACCTCCTCAGTACTGCACTGAAGTGTCAGCTTGGATTGTGTGCTCAAGTCACTGGATTGGGACTTAAACCTATGACCTCTGATGCAGAGATGAGACTGCTACCACTGAGATACAGCCGACACCCAATACCATTACCCCCTCCACCCATAGCACTGGCAGGAAGTCAGGAAATGATTCTACTAGGTGCAGAAGAAAACCAATCAACATAGCAGTTTCCAAAGTTGTTGGAGTCCCTCCAAAAACTCAGTCAGGTGGCTATCATTCACTTATGAGACTGGACAATAAGCAGTGAGCAACTGCCAGAGCTACCACAGTTGAGGCCAATCCTGTCCTCACTCCAGTTTCCTTAGAACTCCTATAACGTGTGTGGAGAACCTGTCCCATTGCTTCTCATGGCATTTCGCATTTAACTGAGTTTCATGCTTCAAATGTTTCTCAGTAATTCCCTTAAAAATTGCAATTGACCTGCTTCAACTATTCCATATGGCAAAGCATTTTATACTTCAACAACTCCCAGTGTGAATAATGTTGCCTAATCTCTCTTAGCAACAGTTTAAAATTGTTGCTCCCTTGTCACTGACTTCCCATCCAATTGAAATATTATTTCCCTATTCATCCAAAATCCTTCATAATTTTAAAAACCTCAATTAAATTTCCTCCTAGCCTTTCCTCGCTGCTCTAGTGGAAATAGTCACAGTATCTCGGGTCTCTCCAACTTTCTCGAGTTTTCTCACCACTGCTGATGAATCTACACTGTATTCTCTTTATGGCTTAAGTGTCCCTTCTATAGAGGGGAGCCCAAAACTGAGGAGTTGAATTGTGATCTAACCACCGCCTCTCTGTTCCTCCACACTCTTCAGTGGCCTACAAATTCGGGAGTGCCTATTCCCCCCACTCCGTCTCCCCACACGGGGTACTTACCCTGCGCACGAATGGTAGTGTCTGAGGAGCCCTGGATATTGGGCCTCGAAACTCATTCCCATATGGTGTGGAGATGCCGGAGTTGGACTGGGGTGGACAAATGTAAGAAGTCACATGACACCAGGTTATAGTCCAACAGCTTTATTTGAAATCACAAGCTTTCGGAGCGCTGCTCCTTCTTCAGGTGAAGTGGAGAAATGCATAAAGACACAGCTTATATAGTCAGAGAATCATGTCAGATGTTTACAGGTAACCTTTCCAACTGCCATTTATCACATCTCGGCAGAGAGATAATCACAGCAGTCAAAGGTGTGAATGGTGTGAATGGTTTGGACACCATTCACACCTTTGACTGCTGTGATTATCTCTCTGCCGAGGTGTGATAAATGGCAGTTGGAAAGGTTACCTGTAAACATCTGACATGATTCTCTGACTATATAAGCTGTGTCTTTATGCATTTCTCCACTTCACCTGAAGAAGGAGCAGCGCTCCGAAAGCTTGTGGTTTCAAATAAAGCTGTTGGACTATAACCTGGTGTCGTGTGACTTCTTACATTCCCATATGAACAGCGCTGTGTAAAGAAGCCACAAAGAGGCCGCAGGTGAGTCAGCCGGCAGTGACCCGTGGAATTGGGGCCTGGATCGGGGATCTGGGGGGGGGGGTGGCGGAGGGCTATATCGGAGATCGTGGAGCCTGGAGATTGGACCCGGCAAAAGCTGCGATTGGGAGGGGGTTTTAATGTGGGGTTGGGAGCAGCACTCCTGCAGCATTAGTGACAATTGAGATCAAAAGTAACCGAGTCTGGAATGTCAGGTGCAACAAGGGAGCTGGGCATTTATTCTGGGAGCTCTAGAGATAATCTAAATTTATGCCAACTCTGTATCTCATCAGTAACGTGAAAGCACACAAGCTCCACAGAATCTCTCAATCAACAAAGGGACAAGTATGGGTAATTCTTACTAGACAGCCAATAAAATGTTACAAGGAAATAGCATGTCATAAAGATGATATCTTCTAATCTCCCTGTCCCTGATTACTTTACAATTCCTTGGTCAAAAGCCTGTAGTTTGCTGCTACTAAATGATAAATAAAACAAATGCTTATTTGTCTGTAATGACACATGCAATCAGTCAGTCTAAGCAGTCAGTTACTTCTCTCCATACCAACATACTCAACTAGCAGGTGACATTCCAGGCAGAGCTATCAAAAAAGACTCTTAAGCATTACTGCAGGGTATGAGTATTGGGTAGCCCTGGAATCTGAACTTTTGATCGGTCTCCTGAAATGTGCTCTGATGTTTCATCATCTCCATTGTGGCCGGGATTAGTGGTGTCACTCTATGCAGCCATGAACATGGAACACTATTCGGTATTGATACTTGAGGTAGATGTTGTATTTTTCACCCATCTATCTGCAAAATCATTTATATTGTAAGGGAATAAAATCATACATTTTTTGCTTTCTTATGTTTTACAATCAAGCTTTTACCAGTATAAGATTTTTAAAAAGTTAAAAAAAATGTTTCACTCATTTATAAGTTAAAAAATACTTTTAGAAAAGGTAAGTTTATTTTTAGCCCCGTAAAAAACTTGAATTATTTTTTTCAAAAAAATTAATTTTCATTTAAAATATTTAATTTATTGTAATTTCAACTAATTTAAAAAATGTGATTTTTAAATTTATTTATTTAATATTTTAAAGTGTTTTTGGGGTGATCTCCATTCATATATTTGACAGGTCTATCTGTCAAGTGTATGAAGGGAGATTCCCTTCTTTGATTGGCTCCCCATGGCCCACGTGATCCCAGGGACGCTGCCAACCGCCTGCGCCTCTGGGATACGTGGGCCCTGCGCACTTGGAGTTGGAGAGGCCCAGCATCGGAACCATAAGCACCTCGGGAGCCCTCAGGTAAGTGCGTAGATTTTTTTCCAGATCGGAGGCCTCCGCGCGCGGGAAGCCTCCGATCGTAAAATACGGCCCCATATGAATTGGACAGCTTTGTTAAATAAAAATAAATTGTGCAGGGAGTATAGTTGGGTTCATATCACCTGGAAGCCTAGGCTCTGAATCTGGGAAAGTCAATGTCATTAATACTTCCCAGCAGGGTCCAGTCACGTTGAGAAGTCAAAAGCCTCAATTTGGAAATCAGATATCTGCCCACAGAAACAAGAATATTCATTCATGAGGCAGCACTCAGCATTGTTGATGGGAGCTATTCAGTGGTCCTAGAATTACTGCTGCATGGAGATGTAACTGTTTCCTATATTACAATAGGGACTACACTTCAAAAGTATTTAACAGGCTGTAAAGCGCTTTGAGATGTTCTAAGGTCGTGAAAGGTGCTATATAAATACAAGTTCCTTCCAACATGAACAGCTTACATAAGGAGACACTAGTAAAGGTATTGGAGGGAGGGAAATAATGAATAAATTGAGATTGTGGTTGAGGTATATTTTATGGGGTGCTGCTTTCAATATTTTTATTGACTTTTCAATATCTCATCCAGATTATCAACTATATTCCTCTATAAACTCTTGAACACCTAAAAGTATCACTGGTTGCCACTTTACACCTAGATTCCACTCCTGAGACATGAGCACACAGTCTAGGCTGACACTTCAGTCCAGTGCTGAGGGAGCCTCCGCTCCATTCTCGGATGTGCTGTCTTTCGGGTGAGGCATTAAGCTGAGGCCCCATTTGCCCTCTCAGGTGGACGTAAAAGATCCCCTGGCACTTTTCGAAGAAGAGCAGGGGTGTTCTTCCCAGTGTCCTGGCCAATATTCCTCCCTCAAACAACATTACTAAAACAAATTATCTGGTCATTATCACAATGCTGTTTGTGCAACCTTAGCTGAGCGCAAATTGGCAGCCATGGTTCCTACATTACAACAGCTACTATACTTGATCTGAAATCATGAAAAGCACTATATTAATGCCAGTTCTTTCTTTTTAATCCCAAATTGTATAAACCTCTAAGACAGGAGCAGCTGTGGCTTTACCACTTTTCTCTGCATGCACTATCTCTATATTGGATTGGTTGCACCATATAAGTATGTTCTACAACTGCCCTGGAACGTACTACTGTAGGGGAGCACGGTGGCATAGTGGTTAGCACTGTTGCCTCACAGCGCCAGGGACCCGGGTTCGAATCCGGCCTCGGGTGACTGTCTGTGTGGAGTTTGCACATTCTCCCCGTGTTTGTGTGGGTTTCCTCCGGGTGCTCCGGTTTCCTCCCACAGTCCAAAGATGTGCGGGTTAGGTTGATTGGCTATGATAAATTGACCCTTAGTGTTAGGGGGATTAAATATGCGGGGTTACGGGGATAGGGTGGGATATGTGTTGGTGTTGGTGTAGGGGTTACGGGGATCGGGTGGGATATGTGTCGGTGCAGGCTCGATGGGCCGAAATGGCCTCTATCTGCACTGTGGGGTTTCTGTGATTCTGTGATCAGGGATGCAAGGGGATGCTTAAGACACAACTAAAAATTATAATTGTTGAAAAGGAGAATAGGTACGGCACAAGAAATGCAGAAAACGGAGACTAAATTTAAGGAAAATTCCCAGGAGGAAGGCAAATTGAGATAACATTTTAAAATTACTGAACACTAACAGAAAATTAAGTGGACAAAAAAATAGGAAAAAAAATAGATGAAGCCAAAAAGAAAAGTAAAGAAAAAGAGATACTAACAACCGGAGGATTAGTGAGGGCAGAGAGAGCTATGGACTTGGAGAGGGTAGAAAGGGCAGGTCAGTGAGACAA
Source organism: Somniosus microcephalus (assembly GCF_052327205.1). NCBI lineage: Eukaryota > Metazoa > Chordata > Chondrichthyes > Squaliformes > Somniosidae > Somniosus > Somniosus microcephalus. The sequence continues at coordinate 28,142,216 of NC_140995.1, read as the reverse complement.
TTTTTGACATGCTGATACTACTTCAAAATGCTGGCTATAGATCTGCAAGGGCGTATTAGCAGAAAAAAAAGCCAGTTACAGGTACTTTGAAGCAATATCGAATGATTTCTGTCATTTTATATTGATGGTTAGCTTTACAGATAAGGAATGGAGTCAGATAGATTTTCTATTTAAGACACTGAAGTACAGGTTTGGCAATCAATCGCAGGTTTGCAAAGTTACTGGAACACTGTGGGAGTACCTTCACCACACGGACTGCAGCAGTTCAAGAAGGTGGCTCACCACCACTTTCTCAAGGGCAATTAGGGATGGGCAATAAATGCTGGCCTTGCCAGCGATGCCCAGTTCCCATAAACGAATAAAAAAACGTTTAATCTAACTGGGATCAGCTGTTCCATTCTACATATTGAATGACAATTTTTTTTTTAAAAAGCAGAATTCAGAAATCTAATAACATCTCCCTTCGCGTTTGAAAATTCTTTCACTTTTCTTTGGTACCAAAGGACTAAATAAATAGGCTCAAAAGTGTCAACTGTGGCTCAGTTGGTAGCACACTCGCCTCTGAATCAGAAGGTTGTGGGTTCAAGTCCCACTCCAGGGACTTGCACACATAAAGCTAGGCTGACACTCCAGTGCACTGCTGAAGGACTGCTGCACTGTTGGAGGTGCCGTCTTTCAGATGAGATGCTAAACTGAGGCCCCGTCTGCTCTCTCAGGTGGATGTAAAAGATCCTGTGGCACTATTTTGAAGAGCAGGGGAGTTATCCCTGGTGGCCAATATTTCTCTCTCAACCAACATAACAAAAACAGATTATCTGGTCATTTTCACATTGCTGTTTGTGGGAGTTTGCTGTGTGCAAATTGGCTGCTGCGTTTCCCACATTACAATAGTGACTCTACTTCATTGGCTATAAAGCGCTTTGAGACGTCCGGTGGTCATGAAAGGCAAGTCTTTTTTCAAGAAGGCAATCGGAGCAAGTCGGAAATGCTGCGCCACTAATTTTACCCAATTAAATTAAGTGAAGAAGCTCATACGAGCCTTCACTACCTAGTCTATTAGCATCTTCTGACTAACATACAAGTCTATTGGTTCACGGCTGTTTGAAAGAGAATTAATCAACACCCCACTAAATGTCAATAGAGTAAATCTACAATGCTTATACATCAGGGCAATTATATATTTTGAAGATAACTTGCAATTAGCCTTACTTGAAGATGAATAATAATTTCATTTTTGATTAGTGGTTGTTATAAAGGTCTAGTAATTTTCAAAACTATATGAAGAGTGTTGTCACAGAGCCATTTATCAAGCTCAAAAGATTTGCACAGCAAGGTAGAAATAAGGTCAGTTGTCAAAATGGCTGAAGTCACAGACTTTCTGTGGATAAGGTACCAAATTCAGCTGATGTTTCAAAACCATCCTCTGATCATTCAGACTGCTGCAGAACAGGGATGAACAATTGTTTTAAAGTGGCATTTAAAAGAATTAATGTTGGCTGGATCAGGATGTTACTTAATAATCTTGGGCCAAAAGTGAAGATGGTGTATAAAATCAGAGCTGGAACAATATCAATAGTTGACTGGAGATCATCGTTAGACTTTCTCTTGTTGAAAATGGTCATTGCCTGGCACTTCTGTGGCACAAATGTTACTTGCCACTTATCAGCCCAAGTCTGAATGTTGTCCAGGTCTTGCTGCATGCGGACACGGACTGCTTCATTATCTGGGGAGTTGTGAATGGAACTGAATACTGTGCAATCATCAGCGAACATCTCCACTTCTGACCTTATGATGGAGGGAAGGTCATTGATGAAGCAGCTGAAGATGGTTGGGTCTAGGACACTGCTCTGAGGAACTCCTGCAGTGATGTCCTGGAGCTGAGATGATTGGCCTCCAACCATCACAACCATCATCCTTTGTGCTAGATATGACTCTAGCCAGAGGAGAGTTTTCCCCCTGATTACCATTGACTTCAATTTGACTCGGGCTCCTTGATGCCACACTCGGTCAAATGCTGCCGTGATGTCAAGGGCAGTCACTCTCATCTCACCTCTGGAATTCAGCTCTTTAGTCCATGTTTGGATCAAGGCTGTAATGAGGTCTGGAGCCGAGTGCTCCTGGCGGAACCCAAACTGAGCATCGTGAGCAGGTTATTGGTGAGTAAGTGCCGCTTGATAACACTGTCGACGATACCTTCCATCACTTTGCTGATGATTGAGAGTAAACTGATGGGGCGGTAATTGGCCGGATTGGATTTGTCCTGCTTTTTGTGGACAGGACATACCTAAGCAATTTTCCACTTTGTTGGGTAGATGACAGTGTTGTAGCTCTACTGGAACAGCTTGGATATAGGCACAGCTAGTTCTGGAGCACAAGTCTTCAGCACTACAGCCAGGATGTGCCGGGGCCCATAGGCTTTGTTGCATCCAGTGCACTTAGCCGTTTCTTGATATCATGTGGAGTGAATCGAATTGGCTGAAGACTGGCTTCTGTGATCATCAAATCCCCCACCATCAACATTCTCGGGGGTGGTCACTATTGACCAGAAACTTAACTGGACCAACCACATAAATACTATCGCTACAAGAGCAGGTCAGTGGCTGGGTATTCTTGGAAGAGTGACTCACCTCTTGACTTCCCAAAGCCTTTCCACCATCTACAGGCACAAGTCAGGAGTGTGATGGAATACTCTCCACTTGCCTGAATGAGTGCAGCTCCAACAACACTCAAGAAGCTCAACACCATCCAGGACAAAGCAACCCGCTTGATTGGTGCCTCATCCACCACCTTAAACATTCATTCCCTCCACCACCGGGGCACCATGGCTGCAGTGTGCACCATCTACAAGATGCACTGCAGCAACTCGCCAAGGCATCTTCAACAGCACCTCCCAAACCCGTGACTTCTACCACCTAGAAGGACAAGGGCAGCAGGCGCATGGGAACACCACCACCTCCAAGTTCACCTCTAAGTTACATACCATCCTGACTTGGAAGCATATCACCGTTCCTTCATCGTCGCTGGGTCAAAATCCTGGAACTCCCTCCCTAACAGCACTGTGGGAGTACCTTCACCACATGGACTGCAGCGGTTCAAGAAGGCGGCTCACCACCACCTTCTCAAGGGCAATTAGGGATGGGCGATCAATTCTGGCCTTGCCAGCGACACCCACATCCCGTGAATGAGAAGAAAAATGATTATATGGAAAAAGCAATAAACATATTAACGTTTGTGTGTAAAAAACTAACATGCACAACTTTGTCAAAATAAAAATCACTGTCTATTCAACATGCAGGAATCTTTGACTGGCACAATAATAGAGGTGTTTTTTTTAATTAATTCTCAGGATGTGTGCATCGCTGACAATTATTGCCCATCCCTAGTTGGCCTTGAGAAGGTGGTGGTGAGCCACCTTCTTGAACCGCTGCGGTCTGGGTGGTAACGGTACTCCTAAAATGCTGTTAAATGGGGAGTTCCAGGATTTTGAGGGTAGGAAAAATACCCAGAACTACTGCGGATCTTTTTTGTTATCATGATCTCCCATACAAATGTGATGATGTGTTCACGAAGGAACAGAGAAAACTGGAGGTCCAGATACATAAAAGAGGACCGTGCAAAATGATGAGACTGGTTAGGCCACAATTGGGATGCTGTGCACAGTTTTGGGCATGCCATTATGTAAAGAATATTGGAGCCATAGAAAAAGTGCAACTGTAGATTCACCAGAATGATACCAATGATGAGCAAACATAGCCATGATGAGAGTCTTGAAAAATAGAAATATATTCACTGGAGCAGAAAAAATGTCATGGAAATTGAACAGAAGAGTTTAAAATTATTGAAATTTGAGAGGGTAAATGGTGAAAGATTATTTCCACTGGTTGTTGGATTAGTAATAAGGGATCAACAATTTAGAATTAATACTAAAAGCATATAGGACAAGTAGAAAGTTTTATCATTCAAAAGGTTATTAGAATATGGATGCATTATCATGTTGAAGTAAAGTGAATCATGGGCCCAGATATTCTGATCCCTATGGGTGGGTACGCGCTGTGTACTCACCCGTAGGGACATTGGAAATGCTGGTTTCAGGCATGCACAGCGCATGTGCTGAAAACAGGCATTTCCGATCTGTCAAGAATGGCCTTGACAGATCCTCCGGCTGCCCTGGAGAAGGGCCTCTGCGGGCGGATAGTTCCGCTTTTTCGAGACCCTCCGCCCGCAGAAAACCCTTACAATTCTTACGCCTGGTAAAAGCAAGTGTAAGGCCTGCTTTTACCAGGATAAGAGTTGAAAAAAAGTTTTTTAAAATTTGTTTTCACTGATTTATCATTTAAAAATACTTTAAAAAAGATAAGTTTATTTTTAGCCTCGTAAAAAACTTTAATTTTTTTTCAAAAAATAAAATTTTTGTTTAAAATACTTAATTTATTGTAATTTCAAGTCATTTTAAAAATGTGAATTTTTAAAAATTTACTTAAAGTTTTACTATGTTTTTGGGGTGATCTCCATTCATATATTTGACAGGTCTTCCTGTCAAATGTATGAAGGGAGATTCCCTTCTGTGATTGGCTCCCCATGGCCCACGTGATCCCAGGGACGCTGCAAACTACCTGTGCCTCTGGGATATGTGGGCTCTGCACACTTGGAATTTGGAGAGGCCCAGGAGCGGAAGTGTGTGCGGCCCGGGAGTCCTCAGGTAAGGGCGTAGATTTTCCCAGATCGCAGGCCTCCGCCCGCGGGAAGCCTCCGATCGGAAAATATGGGCCATAATATTTAAGGGAGAATTAAATCAACACTTGAAGAAAAAAATAATCAAGCGTAAGGTTAAGAGAACTGGGATTACTTTAAATAGCTGCAAACAGTGCAAATGTATGCACATATACAAACAAACCATGCATAATTCCTTTAGGAAGAAGTTAGATGCCTATGGTTGCATTCACATGAAACTAGACTGTGCCCATTATTTGACACCAGCATTTTTATTCAGACAATTCAGATTTTGAGAAAACTGCTTTTTGTATTATACATCACAGGAATAAGAACATAAGAAATAGGAGCAGGATAAGGCCATTTGGCCCCTCGAGCCTGCTCCGCCATTTAATGAGATCATGGCTGATCTGATCTTGGGCTCAGCTCCATTTCCCTGCCCGCTCCCCATAACCCTTGACTTCCTTATTGTTCAAAAATCTGTCTATCTCCACCTTAAATATATTCAATGACCCAGCCTCCACAGCTCTCTGGGGCAGAGAGTTCCACAGATTTACGACCCTCTGAAAGAAGAAATTCCTCCTCATCTCAGTTTTAAATTGGCGACCCCTTATTCTGAAACTATGCCCCCTAGTTCTATATTTCCCCATGAGGGGAAACATCATCTCTGCATCTACCTTGTCGAGCCCCCTCAGTATCTTATATGTTTCAATAAGATCACCTCTCATTCTTCTAAACTCCAATGAGTATAGGCCCAGCCTGCTCAACCTTTCTTCATAAGTCAACCCAATTCATCTCAGGAATCAACCTTGTGAACCTTCTCTGAACTGCCTCCAATGCAAGTATATCCCTCCTTAAATAAGGAGACCAAAACTGTACGCAGTACTCAAGGTGTGGTCTCACCAATACCCTGTACAGTTATAGGAGGACTTTCCTGCTTTTATACTCCAACCCCCTTGAAATAAAGGCCAGCATTCCATTTGCTTTCCTGATTACTCACTGTACCTGCATGTTAACTTTTTGTGTTTCATGCACAAGGACCCCCAGGTCCCTCTGAACTGTAGCATTTTGTAATCTCTCTCCATTTAAATAATAATTTGCTTTTTTATTTTTCTTACCAAAGTGGATAACCTCGCACTTTCCCACATTATACTCCATCTGCCAAATGTTTGCCCACTCACTTAGCCTGTCTAAAACCCTTTGCAGATTCTTTGTGTCCTCTTCACAGTGTGCTGAGTGTGATTGCCTGGAGCACCATCTCTGTTGGCAAGGCATTGCAGTAAGCTAGAAGTTAAACTACACTAGGTATATGAAAAGTATTCATTCAAAATTATAATATAATAACTCAGAGACAAATGCTATTGTGGCTTTAACTGATAATGTCACTGTGTTGATGTGAAAATTAATCTCAGTGGATTGGCACCAAGATCTTATGAATTTGCACAGCTTCATGCACCAGGGGCGGGTGTTGGGAATTTGTGTGCAGAGGTAAGTGTAACCCATAGGATTTTCTGTCCACTAAAATTATCAGACAGAAATTCCGATGAGGCACCGACATCTGCAAATAAGCTCCAGATAAATGCTCCTGATGCGCAAAGTCTGAGTCAGGAGCACAAATTCAAAAAAATCTACCTTTTAATGTCTGCTTCTGGCTCGACAATGAGTCTCAGTCCCAAGCTCAGAAGAGCAACCTCTACTGTACCTGCATGAATTTTTCCTTTCACCTTGCAGCCTCTGCCGGTTTAATGGCAATCTGGGCAAAGTTTTATGCTGCAACTCACAGAAACTAGAAATTGGTTTGACATTAAAACTCATTCTGTTGTGTATGTAACCGTTTACCTTTAAGGGAACTATAGAATGTAACCGTTCGCCTTTAAGAGCACTACTTTCGGTGTGGCACTATTTGTTGGCTCATGTATACTGTAATACCGATAGTGACCACACCAGTATATAAGGGTTGTGATACGTTAACTAGGGCAGAATCGCCCGAGCCTCTGAATAGTAAAGACGTGTTTTATTTTGTTAACAGTGGAGTCTGTGATTATTTATAATACAACCCACAGACTTAACATTGGCGACGAGTCAGGATTCGAACCCTGCGGCAGTTGTTCCACGGCGGCTTCGTCCGAAGACAGGACGTTGAAGAGAGGTTTCAATCCTCACCAGTCTGGAACCGACAGGCTGGAAGCGACAGGCATTAGGACCCTGAAGCCTCCATAACCTCGTGGGTAAGCCGCAGCGTTGGCTGCAAAGACAGGGCCACTGATCGGGAGAGCTGATAAGGGCCGCACTCAGGCTGAAAGACAGCGTCGGGGGACGGGTGAAGACCGTCAAGCGCGGGAAAACCGCCATTGAAGTGGGCGGGGAGAGCGAGAAGCGCGGGAAAGCCGCCATTTTTCACGGGAAAACCGCTGGGGAAGAAGGCAGAAGCGGGAAACCGCCATCTTAGAAAATTAATTAGAATTTTCAGAAACAAGAAATAAGTAAAGCAATACTTGTGGTGTTCTCAAGAAGAGAAGAAAATTAATAATAAGTAAAGAAATACTTGTGCTGTTCTCGGAAAGAGAAGAAGATGCCTAAGCGAGGAAATATTAATGATTTTAATGCTGAAATAGAAGACAGGGCCACGTATGGGGAACGCATAGGAATATATTGCGTAGCCATATACGACAAGGCAATAACTTTGTTAAATTCGATGGGAGCAAAAACATACGGGCTCTTGAAACATCTAATAGCACCAGTTAAACCAGTGGACCAGACCTTCGAAGAGATCGTAGCAGTGCTGAAGGATCAAATTACTGCAAGCACTTCCAAATGCTACCGTTGTGGAAAGACAACGCACGACCAGAATCAGTGCTGGTTTAAGAACCAAGAATGTAGGAAATGTGGCAGGATCGGGCACATAGCAAAAGTATGCCGGTCAAGAATGACGGACAAGAGGGAGTCCGCAAAAAAAGGGTACAAGGAGAGTCCAAGGGAACAAAAGTCCGACTCACACTTCAAATACAAGGGACTGGACAGTCTAAAAATTCACAACGTGAACAACGAAGCTGACAGACAAACCATTTGGATGACGCTGCGGATTGAAAAGGCCAAAGTCAAAATGGAAGTAGACACGGGATCGGCATTGACGGTCATGAATAAGCATGACTATAAAAAGTTTTTCAAACATATTCCACTACGGAATACAGAATTAGTACTACAGACATACACGGGACACAAAGTATTCCCTATTGGGAAGGCAGGAGTTAATGTGCGATACAAAGACAAAAATTACCGCCGTCTGGATCTGTATGTACTGCCTGAGGGAGGTCCACCACTTCTAGGACGGGAGTGGATCCGAAAAATAAAGATGGATTGGCATGAGCTAAACGCCATGTCGGTGGAGCACGAGAAAGAGGACGTCAAATCTGAACGGTTGTCCCGAATATTAGATGAAGCGAAAGTAGTATTCCAACAAGGGCTGGGTAAGCTGCAAGGTATTAAAGCAAGGGTTAAGATTGCAGAACATGCAAGCCCAAAGTTTTGTAAGGCCAGGTCGGTACCGTATGCAATACGACCAGCAGTGGAGGCAGAACTAGAAGAACTTGAACGATCAGGGGTTCTGTCAAAAGTAGACTACAGTGAGTGGGCCACGCCCATTGTACCCGTCATGAAATCCTCACCAAGTAGTAAGCCGGGGGACCGGGGAAGGTCCGTATCTGCGGGGATTTCAAGATCACAGTGAACCCAGTGCTTCATTCGGTACAATACCCGCTGCCAAGGATTGAAGATATTTTCGCTTCGTTGGCTGGAGGAAAACACTTCACGAAGATAGACCTAGCTCAGGCATATTTGCAGATGGAGGTTGAGGAAGAGTCACGCCAATACCTAACTATCAATACCCACAGAGGTTTGTACCGTTATAACAGACTGGTCTTTGGAGTGGCTTCGGCACCAGCAATTTGGCAGAGGGCCATGGAACAGGTGTTACAAGGAATTCCAAGCACACAGTGCTATTTGGATGATATCCTAATCACGGGAATGGATGAAGAGGAACACCTCACGAATTTGAAACTGGTACTCACCAGGTTAAAGGAGTATGGCCTTAGGGTTAACCGCAATAAGTGTGAGTTTTTCCAAAAACGAATCTCATACTGCGGTCATATCATTGACCGCGAGGGACTACATAAATCACCGGAGAAGATAGAAGCGGTCGTGAAGGCTCCCGCTCCAGGGAACGTGTCACAGTTAAGATCATTCTTGGGGTTGATCAATTACTACCACAAGTTCCTACCAAATTTGTCCACGGTGCTGCATCCACTGAATGAGCTGTTGCGAAAGGAGACACCATGGAAGTGGAGTGAGGAGTGCAAAAAGGCTTTTCGCAGAAGCAAGGAGTTGATTACCTCCGAGGAAGTGTTGGCTCATTTCAACCCAGCATTACCCCTTCGGCTGGCGTGTGATGCTTCACCGTACGGAATTGGAGCAGTACTTTCGCACAGGCTTCCAAATGGCTCGGAAAGGCCAGTGGCTTTCGCGTCCCGATCTTTGACAACCGCGGAGCGAAATTACGCCCAGATAGACAGGGAGGCCCTCAGTCTTGTGTGGGGTGTGAAGAAATTCAACCATTACTTGCAATGTAAGAGGTTCACATTGCTGACAGACCACCAGCCGTTGGTGTCCATATTTAACCCGAACAAGGCCGTGTCCAACATGACAGCACAAAGGCTACAAAGATGGTCAGTCTTACTTGGGGCACACCAGTATGACATTGAGTACAAAAGGTCAACAAAACACGGAAATGCCGATGGGTTATCACGCTTACCATTGCCGACAGTAGAAGAAGCGAGTACAGGGGACCCAGTGGAGTTGTTCCACTCGTCCATTGTGGAATGTCTGCCGATAACAAACTCAATGATTGAGAAGGAGACAAGGAATGACCCGACTCTTTCACGAGTCTATGACTTAACGGTGAAGGGATGGCCAGCACAGAGCGAACCAACACTGCAGGCATTCTCACAGAGGAAAGAACAACTGTCGGTGTGCCGAGGAACCCTAATGTGTGGGTCGAGAGTGGTGATTCCGCCCAAACTCCAAAAGAAAGTACTCAAGGAGCTGCACGAAGGACATCTGGGTGGAGTAAAGATGAAGAATTTAGCGAGAGCATTTGTGTGGTGGCCAGGCATCGACGGGAACATAGAGGAGATCACCAAGAATTGCCTAGGATGTCAGAGGGTTCAGAACGCACCACCACCGGCTCCTCTGCACCCATGGGAGTGGCCCTCATCTCCTTGGCAAAGAGTACACATCGACTTTGCTGGTCCATTTATGGACTCGATGTTCCTGATAGCGGTAGATGCCCACTCCAAGTGGCCGGAAGTAATTAAAATGACCACCACCACGACGGAGAAAACCATCACGGTGTTAAGAACCATGTTTGCTCGGAATGGCCTGCCGGAACAGATCTGTTCCGATAACGGACCACAATTTGTGTCCGAGGAATTCAAGAAATTCCTAAAGAGCAATGGGGTTAAACATTACACATCAGCCCCATACCATCCCGCCTCCAATGGGTTGGCTGAAAGGTTCGTCCAGACCTTCAAGAAGGCCGTAAAGGCCATGAGTAATGAAGACATAAGTCTACAACATAAGGTAGACAGTTTTTTGTTGGCATACCGAAATGCAACACATGCGGTCACAAATCAAACTCCCGCAATGATGTTTTTTAACAGACGCTTAAGATGCCGGCTGGATCTACTTAAACCCAATGTCAGAAGGGACGTGGAGAACCGGCAATTCCAGAACATCAATGACAGGGCAACTAGGTCTTTCAAGATGGGGCAACAAGTTTTGGCCCGGGACTATCGTACAGAAAAATGGCAGCCTGGAACTATTAAAAAAAGGCTAGGCCCGTTGATGTACACGGTGAACATTGGGGACAATGTAATAAGGCGCCATGTTGACCAGCTCATAGAGTCCGCCACAAATGAGCACTCGACTTCACCACCTGACCCGAGTAATGTTGAAACTGAAATACCTAGAACACCTACTGCTGATCTAGTAACATTGGATTCAGATGAACCTGACACTGTTGTTCCAGCTGAATCGATTTTGCCAGGCACCCCTACTGGGCCGCTAGGAATGACGACACCACTTCGGCGTTATCCAGAGAGGATCCGGAAACCTCCACAGAGACTAAACATGTAAACTGTTATATGACGTTGACTCCATCGAGAGTATATCTGTAAACTGTTATATGAAGTTGAAGATTGTATGTTTAAAGGGGATTCTGTAAGTAATAAGCTAAAAAGGGAGGAGTGTTGTGTATGTAACCGTTTACCTTTAAGGGAACTATAGAATGTAACCGTTCGCCTTTAAGAGCACTACTTTCGGTGTGGCACTATTTGTTGGCTCATGTATACTGTAATACCGATAGTGACCACACCAGTATATAAGGGTTGTGATACGTTAACTAGGGCAGAATCGCCCGAGCCTCTGAATAGTAAAGACGTGTTTTATTTTGTTAACAGTGGAGTCTGTGATTATTTATAATACAACCCACAGACTTAACACATTCCATGTCAGAAAGTGAAGATTTTCATCCCATTAGCGTGGACTGGAATGAAATCAAGGTCCTAGAGTTGGACTCACAAATTGTGGGTGAATTTTAGTGATTTTGACAAGTAAAATATAATCACTTTATATCAATTTTTTACCATTGATATCACAAAGCTATGGGAGCAAAAATCATTAAATGGTAATGATTTTTAAAAATCAATGCAAATTCCACCACCCGCACCCACCCCAAGAAATTGGTATATGCTCCATCCACTGTGGAACTGAGCCATACAGACCAAGGTCTGTCATGAGTTCACTTACTTTGGAAGAGGTGGCAATAGGCCAGCCACAACTGTCGCCAGTACTTGGCGATGGAGGGCAGAATATCAGGCAGAGCGCCTGTTAATGATTGCTACGGAGGGTCCCTGCTGGACAGCTTGAATATCATCAAAATAGCCTGTCAGCACTTACTATAGAGTCTCACATGTGAAGAGTTGCTGTTTGGATGGGAACCTGGCAGACAGCTGGTGCCTGCAGAACCATACCACAGCAGAAGTCAGTACCTTCAGAAAAGGTAGGGGTGGGATGGGGGAGGGGAAGTATCAACTCTGGTTGTTTTCGTGTGATAAGGAGGGAATCTTTATTGCTTGAGGATAGAGAACAGCGAAACAGTCATCCAGCATTCTGGTCACGAGGACATGCCTCTGATGCAAACTATGCCATTGCGTCCAAGCATTTGACAAACCTTTTTTGTTTGTTTGCCAAACACTTTCTGATACTCTGATCCTTTTAAACAGTGCTACAGCGCCTCCATAATTAACGTCTAACACAGAGCAGTCCCTTCAAACACCTCATCACGGACATTGATTTTAGTGCTGATGTGTCACAATATGAAAAAAATAAAATGAGTGCCAAACCTGAATATTTTACAAAGCTGCCAGTTAGTGGCAGCACTCCTGAACATTGAGCAACATCCACTTTTACAGCAAATTCTTGGCATGATTCAATTGACATGTTACTTCAACCTTAAAGAAAACTTCTTGCAGCAGTGTGCCACAAATCTAGGATGAGGTTTCGGCTCTATGACTCCATGTGAAGAGAATGTAAAATAGTTTGGCAAAATATATCGGATTTAAGCCTCTGTATGAAATTGAATCAGCAACCATGTATTTTAATTCCATGCAAAACTGTGGCTTAATTTTTTTTTGGAAAACTATTTTATATCTTCTCTTGGTGTAGTTATTCAATTTCCATGACTCATTGCTATAACATGCTCTGTTTGGCCGTGAATTTTGCTCTTCACCCTCACCACAGGGATTTTCAAGATAGTGGTCGTTTATGTGCAGAAAGAGGTGCGAGCCAGCTCACAGGTGTAACAGCATAGATAGCCTAGAAAAGTTGAAAATATAAGTGCAAGATTTTACAATGCTATGTGAAGCAAATCTTCCATTTGTAAGGACAGATTTTCAAAGTAGTTGACAGGTAGTTCAAACTTACCCCAGTTACCTGCGTAACAATGCCCGGGTATTAAGTATTGAAGAGGCTGCTAAGCAAGCAAAGCCTATGTCATAGAATCATAGAATGGTTACAGCACAGAAGGAGGCCATTCGGCCTGTCGAGCCCAAGCCGGCTCCTTGCAAGAGCCTCTCAGCTAGTCCCACTCCCCTGCCCTTTCCCCGTAGCCTTGCAAATATTTTTCTTTCAGGTACTTATCCCACTCCCTTCTGAAAGCTGTGATTGAGTCTGCCTCCATCACCCTTTCAGGCAGTGCATTCCAGATCCTAACCACTCGCTGCATAAAAGAGTTTTTTCTTATGTCACCTTTGGTTCTTTTGCCAATCACCTTAAATCTGTGTCCTCTGCTTCTCGACCCTTCTGCCAATGGGAACAGTTTCTGTCTATCGACTCTGTCCAGACTCCTCATGCTTTTGAACACCTCTATTAAATTTCCTCACAATCTTCTCTGCTCTAAGGAGAACAACCCCAGCTTCTCCAGTCTATCCACGTAACTGAAGACCCTCATCCCTGGAGTCATTCTCGTAAACCTTTTCTGCACCCTCTCTAAAGACTTCACATCCTTCCTAAAATGCGGTGCCCAGAATTCAATTGAGGCCGAAACAGTGTTTTATACAGGTTCATCATAATTTCCACACTTTTGTACTCTATGGGCTGGATTTTGATTGAGGAGATGTGTAGGAGGCGGGACTACAACTTTCGGGGTTGTAGTCCCGCCTCCATCGAGTTGTGGCCAACCCACGTGATTTTCACTTGATTGACCTTGTTGAGTCCGCCCAGCGGGCTCAGCAGGCCAATTAAGGGCCACCCGGCAACAGGTGATGTCACCTGTCAAAAGCTTTTGACAGATGAAATATCAGCGTTTGACAGCTCTTTGAAGCTGTCAAATGCTGACAATCTGTACACTAAGTTAATTCCTTCCTCTCAGGCTGATTTAGAGATCTCTCCGGAACAGAAAGCTGAATGCTGCAACTTTTGACAGCTCGCAGCCATTCTGCTTTCTGTGTGGTGAGATGAGGGACTCCCGAGACCTGAAGGAAGGAAGGCTGTAAAGATAAGTAAAGGTAAGTAAAACCTCTTTAAACACTTTACACACACCAAATACACTTACCTTTGCACTCATGCACCCATCACTCACCTGAACACCGGACATCTCGAAACCTCCAAGCCCTTCAACCCGACGGGCCACCTCGCTAACTTGGCGTGGTTTGGAGCCGTCGGGAATCCCACACTTCAGGGATAAAAATAGGGATTCGGCTAAAAACTGCCTGTTAACTACCTGTTAACAGGCAGTTAATTGACACTAATCCCCTTCCCGCCTCGGGGAGGCGGGTCCCAGCACAGGTCGGGTATCCGCCTTCTTTGAAACTGGCATGGAGGCAGGTTGGGGGCGGGATGGGTTCGTGCCCCCCGATTTCGCGATTTTAACCCCCCACACGCCTCCAATCCCGCCTCCACGGCCCAATGAAAATCCTGCCTTATACCTCTATTCATGAAGCCGAGGATCCCATAAGCTTTTTTAACTGCTTTCTCAACCTGCCCTGCCACCTTCAATGATTTATGCATATATACCCCTAGGTCTCTCTGTTCATGCACCCCCTTTTGGATTGTACCCTTTAGTTTATATTTCCTCTCCTCATTCTTTTTACTAAAATGTATTATTTTGCACTTTTCTGTGTAAAATTTCATCTGCCATGTGTCCGCCCATTTCACCAGCCTGTCTATGTCCTCTGGAAGTCCATCACTGTTGTAAGGGGACAAAAATGACTTCTTAGAATTAAAAGTTAGAAGAAACTTTAACTTCTTAGAATTAAAAGTTAGAAGTAACTATAACTTCCTAGAATTACAATTAGTGGAAAATAAGTTTGTCTTCTATCCTTGTTTAGGAATCTAGGACCCTGATAAGACAGGAACTGTAAAGCTAATAAGCTGGTCTTTTGTCCTTGCTTAAGATAAGGCAGGACATACAGATAGGATGAGGTAAGCACTCCTGTCCAGAGCAGGAACAGATAAATTAGCCCGCGAATGCTGTAAAGATGGGTTTCTGTGAACTATTCAGCAACCTCCCTGATAAGGGGCATCGAATGGACACAGCCCTTCGCCTATTCTGTAGACCAATCAATGATTGTAGAAGGAGGATACACGAGGGGTGCACGCTTCAAGTTAGGGTATAATTGCTGTACGTATTTGATACTCGGTGGAAGAATCCTCTCTCTGGGATGAGACTGAGATTTTCCCCTTGCATATGCACGAATAAAGATCGTGAAACTTATCCAAGGTGTCCGTCTGGTGAATTCGTGGTTGCTATAGGGCAAGTGTCAACCCCTTATCTCAGGGGGTCCGCTTGAGAGGAGGGAAGACTTCTCTTTTACCCCAACACTATCCTCCTCACTGTTCACTATACTTCCAAGTTTTGTGTTACCTGCAAATTTTGAAATTGTGCTCTGTACACCCACATCCAAATTATTAATATATATCAAGAAAAGCAGTGTTACTAGAACCGACCCTTGGGGAACACCACTGTGTACCTTCCTCCAGTCCGAAAAACAACCGTTCACCACTACTCTCTGTTTCCTGTCACTTAGCCAATTTTGTATCCATGCTGCCACTGTCCCTTTTATTCCATGGGCTTCAACTTTGCTGGCAAGCCTATTATGTGGCACTTTGTCGAATGCCTTTTGGAAATCCATGTACACCACATCAACTGCATTACCCTCATCAACCCTCTCTGATACCTCATCAAAAAACTCGATCAAGTTGGTTAAATACGATTTGCCTTTAACAAATCCATGCTGGCTTTCCTTAATTAATCCACACTTGTCCAAGTGACTGTTAATTTTGTCCCTGATTATCGTTTCGAAAAGCTTCCCTACTACCAGGGTTAAACTGACTGGCCTGTAGTTGCTGGGTTTATCCTTACACCCTTTTTTGAACAAGGATGTAACATTTGCAATTCTCCAGTCCTCTGGCACCACCCTGTTTCTAAGGAGGATTGGAAGATTATGGCCAGTACTCCGTGATTTCTTCCTTCACTTTCCTCAGCGTCCTAGGATACATCCCATCCGGTCCTGGTGACTTAACTACTTTAAGTACAGCCAGCCTTTCTAGTACCTCATCTTTATCAAATCTTATCCCATTCAGTATCTCCTCTACCTCCTCCTTCACTATGTCTATGGCAGTATCCTCTTCCTTGGTGAAGACAGATGCAAAGTACTCATTTAGTCCCTCAGCCATACCCTCTGCCTCCATGCGTAGGTCTACTTTTTGGTCCCTAATCGGCCCCACCCCTCCTCTTACTACCCGTTTACTAGTTATATGCCGATAGAAGATTTTTGGATTACCTTTTATGTTAGCTGCCATTCTATTCTCATATCCTCTCTTTGCCCCTTTTTGTTTTTCACTTCTTCTCTGAACTTTCTACATTTAGCCTGATTCTCAGATGTATTCTCGACCTGACATCTGTCATACGCGCTCTTTTTCTGCTTCATCTTACTCTCTATCTCTTTTGACATCCAGAGTGCCCTGACTTTAGTTGCCCTACCTTTCCCCCTAGTGGAAATGTATCTCAACTGTACCCGAACTATTTCCTCTTTAAAGCCAGCCCATTGTTCCACTACAGTTTTGCCTGCCAATCTTTGATTCCAATTTACCCGGGCCAGATCTGTTCTCATCCCACTGAAATTTGTCTTCCTCCAATTAAGTATTTTTACTCTAGATTGCTCCCGTTCCTTTTCCATAGCTAATCTAAACCTTATGATACTATGATCACTGTTCCCTAAATGTTCACCTACTGACACTTGCTCCACTTGACTTACCTCATTCCCCAGAACCAGATCCAGCAATGCCTCCTCCCTCGTTGGGCCGGAAACATACTGATCAAGAAAGTTCTCCTGAACACACTTCAGGAATTCTTCCCCCTCTCTGCCTTTTATGCTATTACTATCCCAGTCTATATTAGGGTGGTTGCAGTTCCCCATTATCACTACTCTATAGTTTTTGAATCTCTCAGTAATTTATCTGCAAATTTGCTCCTCCATATTTTTCCCACAGTTGGTGGTCTATAGAATACACCCAGTAGTGTAATGGCACCTCTATTATTTCTTAACTCTAACCAAATAGATTCTGTCCTTGACCCCTACAGAACATCCTCTCTCTCCAGCACTATAACATTCTCCTTAACCAATACTGCCACACCACCTCCTATCTTTCCTTCCCTATCTTTACTAAGCACCCTATATCCAGGAATATTTAATACCCAATCCTCCCCTTTTTTGAGCCAGATCTCTGTTATTGCCACAACATCATATTCCCATGTGGCTATTTGCGCCTGCAACTCACCAACCTTGTTTACTATGCTTCGTGTGTTCACATACATACACTGTAAACCTATCTTACATGATCCTATGTTCTCTCTTCATCTGACCCTACCTAATACCTTACTATTTCTTGCTTTAGTGCTATCCGTCTCTCCCAATCTTTTGTGCCGTTTGGTCGCGATTTTCTCTGCGGTGTCGGGATGGGTGCGGGTCAGCTGGTTTCCGGGTTCCAGTCCCTCCCCCAGCTGCCTCCGCTCTGCAGACATGATTTTCGCTTGATTGGCCTTATTAAGCCTGCCCTACTGGCCAATTAACAGGAAGCGGGCCTGATGACGTAATTTGATGACGTGTCATCTGCCGGTTTCCTTAAAGGGACCATGCACAAATTTATTTTGACAGTTGATTTTTCAGTGTTTGACAGCATTGAGGTGCTGATAACACTGACAATCACAGCAAAAAGGTAAACTCTTGCACCCAGGCTCTCCAATGACTCCCTTCATATGCCTATGGAGGGAGTTACAGTATGCAGGGAGGTTCTCTTCCCTTCCAAGGGTGGAAGAGACCTCCCCAGGACACCAACTTACCTTGCACCTCCACCCAACCCTCTCTATCTACTTTATCACTTCCCCACCTCACTAGCCACCGCTCACACTCACCCTCATTCTACTGCAAGCATGCCAACTAACAACAGACAAGAGTAGGCACTTGAGAGGTTTAGCCAATGTCCATGTGAAGTTTCTGGTAATGTGTTGTCATACAGTGAAATCTCTTTTTCTTAAAGTGCCCCTTTTTGGACAGATTTGAGTGCACATTGAGAAGTGTCTTACAGAGTTCCAGTGATTGTTCAGTCATAACTCCCACCCTGCCCCGCTACAGTGATGAATGTGCATGGAATGGCTTGGACATTAAAGGGATGCTTCACAGTGCTGGTGTGGGATGGTGTCAACCTGGCACATCATGTGGCAGCCAGGGTTTACAGCATCAAGTGAAGAAAGTCTGGCTATGGTGATGCCATCACTGGCCTCCCGGCCAGCAATTTTATCAGGGGTTGATGCCCTGTGTCCAGTGCAGCATCTCCCCCAGAACCGGTCCCAATGTCACAGGAATCTAAAGTCCTCCCTCCTGCACCATCTCTCCAGCCATGCATTCATCTGCTCTATCCTTCTATTTCTATACTCACTCACATGTGGCACCAGGAGTAATCTGGAGATTACTACCTTTGACGTCCTGCTTTTTAATCTCTTTCCTAGCTCCCCAAAATCTGCCTGCAGGACCTCATCCCTCTTTCTACCTATGTTGTTGGTACCGATAATGACCACAACCTCTGGCTGTTCACCCTCTCCCCTCAGAATGTTCTGCAGCTGCTCAGTGACATCCTTGACCATGGCACCAGGGAGGCAACATACCATCCTGGAGTCACATCTGCGGCTGCAGAAGCGCTTGTCTGCTCCCCTAACAATCAAATCCCCTACCACTGTTGCTTTCCCTATCTTCCCCTTCCACCCCCGCCCCGGACAGCTGAGCCACCCGCGGTGCCATGGACTTGGCTCTGGCTGTACTCCCCAGAGGAACCATCGCCCTCACCAGTACTCAGAACAGAATATTGTTTGGAGAGCAAGATACACTCAGGGGACTCCTGCACTACCTGCCTGGTCCTCCTCTTCTGTCTGGCAGTCACCCATTTCCTCTCTGCCTGCGCACTCCTTAGCTGCGGGGTGACCACATCCTGAAACGTTCTATCCACGTAGCTCTCAGCCTCGTGGATGCACCGCAGTGACATCAGCTGCTGCTCCAGCTCTGAAACCCGGAGCTCGAGCTCATTCAGCTGATGACATCAAAATTGCAGAGACATTATCGGCTGCATATCCGGACATTACCAGCAGCTCAGGATGCATTGGATCCTGGGAGAAGTAGGCTAAGGTGAGGTGCAAATGCAGCTTCAACACTAATATTCCCTCATTCCTCATGTCTGATTTCTCACTTTGTGACCTTAGTTTCTCTGCCTCTAGGAACACAGGAATTTACAAACAGGAAAAGGCCACTTGGTCCAGTAAGCGCGCCTCTTGTTAAATGATCTCAACCCATTTTCTCACCTTTCATTTTCTCTCAATTCCCCCCACATTTTATCAGTCTCTTGAACTATTTGCACGACCTCCATATGTCTATGTGTATGAAAATAATTTGCTATAGAATGGGTTTTGTACTATTAGCAGATGTAATAATGTGATATTCAAGTCTCAAGGAGATATTAAGAAATACAGAATTGGTTTGATTCATTAGCTTAAAATGTTGCTGTACATTAAACTTCAATAGAATCATAGAACTTTCAGTACAGAAGGAGATCATTTGGCCCACCATGCCTGCACTAGTGCTGGTTTCCCAGTGGAGCGATCTATACTAATTTAACTTCCCTGCTCTTTCCCTGTACCCTTATGTAGGAATTGCTAGATTCCTAACCAAAGGACTGAGATCGAGTCAGTCTGCCAACCAAACGAAGTTTAATACTGTTTTGCAGAAGTAACAATCAAAACGCAGGAGAACTAACTAACAGGTCTATGCTCAATGCTGGCTCCATGAGGACTGAGAGAGGAGGCTCCTCAGTCTGACGTCATCACGTCATCACATTTCCCGCCGTTGGGAACGTCACGTGACCCACGTGGTGACGTCATCGCGTTTGGTCTTAATCCTACAGAGACCGTGCTATTTACATGCAGTAAAACGAATACAGGTACAGATTCATTCTGTTACAGATAATTATGTACATCGATATCAGAGTCCCTTGTTGGCTCTGCCACATGCGCCCCCCCAGAATTGTCTTTAACAGTGAAAGTCAATCGAAGAGGAGGTCGGACAAGCCTGTTCGAACGACTCCTATATTCCCGGAGAGGAATTTGCTGAGCAGTGGATGGGCTGACAGGTGGAACGATCCGGTCGGACGTAGTAGCAGCGGGCAGTCGACCACGACGTGGTGGCTGTGCAGTTTCGACCGGCCGGTCGAGGTCCAGGTGCGCGGGCTTGAGGCGGTCAATTGAAATGTAGTCGGGTTTGCCACCGATGTCAACCAAAAAACTCTTGTCGCCTGCCTCCAGTACTTGGGAGGGGCCCGTATAAGAAGGCTTGAGTGGACCGCGATAGGCATCATGGCGAACGAAGACAAACTCAGCCTGCATTAACTCTGTTGGTATGTGAGAGGAAGGAAGGCCATGGTGTGACGTTGGAATTGGCTTAAAGGAGTCAGCTGTTTCCCGGTGGGTGCTGAGTTGGTTGGCTGTGGACCACGGCTTAGTCGGCGATGGCAGGAAATCGCCTGGCACCCGGAGTGGCTGGCTGTACACCAGTTCTGCAGAAGATGACCGCAGGTCTTCTTTGGGTGCCGTGCGCAAACCAAGTATAACCCACGGGAGCCGATCCACCCATGCGGTGCCCTGAAGGCTGGCACTTAGCGATGCCTTTAACGACCGATGGAAACGTTCGCACAACCCGTTTGCCTGCGGGTGGTAGGCCATGGTGCGATGGAGCTTGATGCCCAAACCCAAACCGCGGTCGGACGAAATATCTGCTGGGACACCAAAACGTGCGACCCACAAGGAGATAAAAGCACTGACGACATCAGCGGAGGTAGTAGACGCCAAAGGAACCGCCTCTGGCCATCTTGTAGTGTGGTCGGCCATGGTCAGGAGGTGTGTGAACCCTTGTGGTGGCGGAAGCGGCCCAACGAGGTCTACGTGGGCATGGTCGAAATGGCGTTCTGGCACTTCGAAAGTGGCCAAGGGGGCTTTTACATGCTGTTGTACTTTAGATTTTTGACAAACGACGCAGGTGTTAGCCCAGTCGCGGACATCTTTACGCATCCCTCTCCAGACAAATTTAGATGCCAGTAATCCTTGAGACGCCTTCACGCCAGGATGCGAAAATCCGTGTATGGCATAAAAGACTTTGCGACGCCAGGAAGTCGGAACGATCGGGTGGGGATCTCCCAAGGAGACGTCGCAGAGTGGAATTGCACATCTGCTGGCTGGAGGCAGGAGGAGTCGGAGCGGAATGCCTGTGTTTCCGGATCGGTTGCTTGGTCAGCAGCCATGTGGGAATAGTCTATTCTCAGCTGAACGGCTTGGACGGTCGCATGCGAAAGACAATCAGCCACCACGTTGTCCTTACCGGCCACGTGCTGAATGTCGGTCGCAAACTCCGAAATAAAGGTAAGTTGTCGCTGCTGTCAAGCCGACCACGGTTCGGCGGTCTTGGCCATAGCAAACGTCAGTGGTTTGTGATCCACGAACGCGGTGAAGTGGCGTCCCTCCAATAACAATCGAAAATGGCAGATAGCCAGAAACAGCGCCAACAACTCCCTGTCGAACGTGCTGTATTTGCGCTCATTATGTCGTAGTTGGCGACTAAAAAACGCCAGTGGCTGCCACGCGCTGCTGATCCACTGTTCTTGCACGGCGCCTATGGCGTAGTCAGAAGCGTCGGTCATAAGAGCGATGGTGGCACCAGGCAGCGGGTGTGCCAAAATAGTTGCATTTGCTAGAGCGGTCTTTGTGTCGCTGAAGGCGCAGTCCATCTCGGGCGTCCAAACCACGGACCCTTTTCCCGGCTTTCCTCTGAGAGCCTCGTAGAGTGGTTGCATAAGTTGAGCAGCCCTAGGTACGAAACAATGGTAAAAATTTACCATACCCAGGAACTCCTGGAGGGCCTTGATGGACTGCGGCCGTGGGAAAGCTGTAATCGCCTCTACCTATGACTGAAGCGGCATCGCACCCTCCGAAGTGATGCGGTGGTCCAAGAAGTCGATTTGTGGTCGGCCGAACTGACATTTGGCCGGGTTGATTATCAAGCCATGTTGATGGAGGCGGCAAAAGAGGGTGGTAGAGCTGGCGATCAGGATATCGTCAAGGTAGACAAATAAAAAGGTACGGTCCCGCAGCACCGAATCCATCAGGAGAATATTGACTTTCCCGCCAAATGCATGGAGAAATCCTGGATGTGCGGTATTGGGTACCGATCGGGAGTTGTGACGTCATTAAGATATAAGAGTCCCTTGGTGGCTCTGCCACACTTAAACATTTTACTTCAAGTGCTAACCTAATTTCTGATGAAGTATTTGATTCAGTTTTATTTGATGCCTATGTCGCTCTGCTGTGTGCAGAGTGCAGTCAACACTGATCTGCTCCTATATCTTACTCAACCCTATCGAATGCTCCATCTACACCTGGAAAGAGAACGGTGTTGGCTGCTCCCAGAGTTTATGGGGCTATGAAACAAGGAAATTGTACTCTGCACAATCTCTTCAAACACATTAAAGCATTGGCCCAGATTTTGCTGTAGCAGGGCATCTAATGGCATCTGCCGTTAGTTAGACTTGCCCTTGCACATTTAGGTCTTTAAATTTTCCGCGTAGCAAGTTGCTAGAAGTGCGAGCTGATAGCGAGGGGAACAAGGCATCTGGGACCTGAGTGAACAGGGCAACTGTGTATCTCTTTAACCAGAAATAACAACAGAAAACGCTGGAAAAACTCAGCAGGCCAGGCAGCATCCATGGAGAGAGAAACAGAGTTAACGTTTCAGGTCTGGGACCTTTCGTCAGAACTGGAAAAAAAGCAGGAAATGGAACGGATTTTAAAGCAAGTTTAGGGGCTGGGAAATGGGGGAGGGGATGAAAGAACAAAAGGGAAGGTCTGTGGTAGGATGGAAGGCAGGAGAAGTAAAGAGGCATTCAGAGATATTCAAGGCAAGAGGAGATGGTAATAGGACAGGTTAAGAAACAAAGGATGGCTCTAGATGAAGTGTGAATTGCGCTGGCAGAATGAAAGACAGCTGCCATGTGGGAGGGAAGAAAAAAAGGGCCAAACAAAAAGTGGATAAAAAATAAATATATGATAGGGGCCGAGGTTATGATTTGAAATTGTTGAACTCTATGTTGAGTCCAGAGGGCTGTAAAGTGCCTAATAGAAAGATGAGGTGTTGTTTCTCGAGCTTACGCTGAGCTTCTGTGGAACAATGCAAGAGGCCGAGGACGGTGAGGTCCGAGTGGGACTGGGGCGGTGAATTAAAGTGACAGGCGACCGGAAGCTTGGGGTCCCCCTTATGGACTGAACGGAGGTGTTCCACAAAGCGGTCACCCAATCTGCGTTTGGTCTCCCCAGTGTAGAGGAGACCACATCGTGATCAGCGAGTACAGTATACTAAATTGCAAGAAGTACAAGTAAATCGCTGTTTCACCTGGAAGGGGTGTTTGGGACCCTGGACAGTGGGAAGTGGGGAGGTATAAGGGCATGTGTTGCATCTCCTGCACTTGCACGGGAAGGTGCCGGGCAAAGGGGAAGGGGAGTTGGGGGTGATAGAGGAGTGGACTAGGGTGTCGCGGAGGGAGCAGTCCCTATGGAATGCTGAAAGGGGAGGTGAGGGGAAGATGCGTTTGGTGGTGGGATCACGCTGGACGTGGCGCAAATGGTAGAGGATGATCCGTTGAATGTGGAGGCTGGTGGGGTGAAAGGTAAGGGCAAGGGGAACTCTATCGTGGTTCCGGGAGGGAGGGGCAGGGGTGAGGGCAGAAGTGCGGGAGATAGAACGGACACGGTCGAGGGCCATGTCAACCACAGTAGAGGAAAAAGGAAGACATGTCGGAAGCACTGGTATGGAAGTTGGCATCATCAGAGCAGATGCGGTGGAGATGGAGAAACTGGGAGAATGGAATAGAGTCCTTACAGGAGGCGGCGTGGGAGGAAGTGTAGTCCAGGTAGCTGTGGGAGTCAGTGGGCTTGTAGTGAATGTTTGTCAATTATCTATCCCCAGAGATGGAGATGGAGAAGTCGAGGAAGGGAAGGGAAGAGTTGGAGATGGACCATGTGAAGGGGAGGGAAGGGTGGAAATTGGATGCAAAGTGAATGAAATTGTCTAGTTCAGGGTGAGAGCAGGAAACGGCACCGATACAGTCATCAATGTACCAGAAAAAGAGGTGAGGGAGGGGACCTGAGTAGGACTGGAACAAAGAGTGTTCCACATATCCCATGAACAGGCAGGCATAGCTAGGGCCCATGTGGGTACCCATAGCAACACCTTTGATTTGGAGGAAATGAGTGGAGTCAAAGGTGAAGTTGTTCAACGTGAGAACAAGTTCAGCCAGGCGGAGGAGGGCGGTGGTGGATGGGGACTGGTTGGGCCTCTGTTCAAGGAAGAAGCGGAGCGCCCTCAGGCCATCCTGGTGGGGGATGGAGGTGTAGAGGGATTGTACGTCCAAGGTGAAAAGGAGAGTCGGTTGGGGCCAGGAAACTGGAAACTGTTAAAGTGGCGGAGGGTGTCGGAAGAGTCGCGGATGTAGGTGGGAAGAGACTGGACAAGGGGAGAAAAAATAGAGTTGAGATAGGAAGAGATAAGTTCCGTGGGGCAAGAACAAGCTGAAACGATGGGTCTACCAGGGCAGTCCTGTTTGTGGATCTTGGGAAGGAGGTAGAAGTGGGCTGTGCGGGGTTGGGGAACTATGAGGTTGGCGGCCGTGGGGGGAAGATCTCCAGAGGAGATGATGTCAGTGACAGTCTTGGAAACGGTGGCTTGATGTTCGGTAGTGGGGTCATGGTCCAGGTGGAGGTAGGAGGAGGTGTCGGAGAGTTGGCGTTCAGCTTCCGCTAGGTAGAAGTCGGTTCGCCAAACAACAACAGCACCACCTTGTCAGCGGGTTTAATGACAATGTCGGGGTTGGATCTGAGAGAATGGAGTGCTGCAAGTTCAGAGGGAGGTAGGTTGGAGTGAGTGAGGGGAGCAGAGAAATGGAGACGGCCGATGTCACGGCGGCAGATTGCAATGAAAAGATCTAGAGAGGGTAAGAGGCCAGAGGGAGGGGTCCAGGTAGAACGAGAATTCTGAAAGCGGGAGAAAAGGTCAGCCATGCGGGGGGAAGACTCCTGGCCAAAGAAGTGGGCACGGAGACGAAGGCGGCAGAAAAAGAGCTCAGCATCATGCCGAGCTCGAAATTAATTGAGGTGGGGACGAATTTTGCTATTGTATCTCTTTAACCACTTAGATTGCAGGATTGAGAAATAAACAGCAGAAGGACTGAGAAGGAAGGTGAGTTAGAGTGGGTGAATTCAATTTCAAATCAGGAACAGAAAGAGAAATAAAGAGAGGGAAAGTAAGATTGGATTAAGAGAGAGAAAAAAAAAGAGACAGAAAGGA
Organism: Somniosus microcephalus; assembly: GCF_052327205.1. NCBI lineage: Eukaryota > Metazoa > Chordata > Chondrichthyes > Squaliformes > Somniosidae > Somniosus > Somniosus microcephalus. The sequence goes on along the minus strand of NC_140995.1, from coordinate 28,116,963 downwards.
AAAGTAATTTTTAAATAAATTTTACCTCTTTAAAATCTCCAACAACAATTGAAACCTGAAGGAATAAGACTCCACACTTGTAATAGTTATCAGTGCCAAAGAGATTGACTGGCAGTAATTCACACTTGCATGTTGTTAAAATGATACTTGTGCTTGTAATAACTAAACTTAACTTAGTGTCGTGAGTTTAGTTCATATCTACCATGCAAATACAACAACTTCACAACATTCAATTCATGTCAATGGTGAGGCGGACAGCAAAATGCCATTTTCGCAAAGCTAACAGTGAACATAAGAACATAAGAAACAGGAGCAGGAGTAGGCCAGTCGGCCCCTCGAGCCTGTTCTGCCATTCAATAAGATCATGGATGATCCAATCTTGGCCTCAACTCCACTTTCCCGCTCTCTCCCCATGCCCCTTGACTCCCTTGTAGTCCAAATGTCTGTCAATCTCTGCTTTGAATATATTCAGTGACTCCGCCTCCACAGCTCTCTGGGGTAGAGAATTCCACAGATTCACGACCCTCTGAGAGAAGAAATTCCTCCTCATCTCCGTCTTAAATGGGCGACCCCTTATTCGGAAACTATGCCCCCTATTTCTAGATATTCCCACTAGGGGAAACATCCTCTCAGCATCCTCCCTGTCAATCCCCCTCAGAATCTTATGTTTCAATAAGATCACCTCTCATTCTTCTAAACTCCAATGAGTATAGGCCCAACCTGCTCAACCTTTCGTCAAACGTCAACCCCTTCATCCCAGGAATCAACCTAGTGAACCATCTCTGCACTGCCTTAAATGCAAGTATATCCTTCCTTAAATATGGAGACCAAAACTGTACGCAGTACTCCAGGTGCGGTCTCACCAGTGCCCTGTAAAGTTGCATCAAAACTTCCCTACTTTTATACTCCATCCCCCTTGCAATAAAGGTCAACATTCCATTTCCCTTCCTAATTGCTTGCTGTACCTGCATACTAACTTTTTGTGTTTCATGTACTAGGACCCCCAGATCCCTTTGTACCGCAGCATTTTGTAGTCTCACTCCATTTACATAATAATTTGCTTTTTCATTCTTCCTTCCAAAGTGGATAACCTCACATTTTCCCACATTATACTCCATCTGCCAAATGTTTACCCACTCACCGAGCCTGTCTATATCCCTTTGCAGACTCTTTGGGGGGGAAATTCGGTTGGTTTGCACCTCCCGTTAGCGCCTTAATGCAGCGCAAAACAACTAGCGCCCGGGCGCGGTGATGTTTGCGCCGTTCACGAAATTAAGTAGACATTTTGCAGTGGCGCTAAACACTACCGCCACGATCTCCTGGGCCTGCAGATCATGATGTCAGTCGAGTGTGCAACGCCCCAGTAGCGCCCCGGACTGGATATTGAGTGGCGCCCCCTGTCTTACCGCCTGCTGCTAGCAACGACAGGTTGAGGGAAGTGTTTTGCAGTCGGGAAGGGACTGGGGGAGCGCTATTTAAAGGCGACCGCTTCCTGCCTTTTTTTGTCGGCAAAATATTTGCACCACGCATTCTGAGTGAGAAAGAGATTGCAGGAGATATTCAAAGCTGTGTTGAGGAGTTTTGCTTACTGAGCAGCATTTTGCAGGTTCTTTCTGATTTGATCTTCATTGCATCGATTTAAAAGAGAATATGGGGGCTGCACTCTGAGCTCTTTCCCTGGGTCTCTCCTTTGTTCTTTCCAACAGATTTGATGTACAGGTCTCTCCAGGCCAAGATTCAAGGCAGCAATGAGCAGGGTGTGGATGGAGAGCAAGATCGACCCGTCCCTTTAAGAATTGGCTGGCACCAGTGTGTCTGTGTTCCATTGCTGAGTGACATCACATGAGCTTCGCCAGCGCTCTGAGGTAGCGCCTCGCTCCTCGGCCTTTGCGCCTTAAGACAGGTGTGTAGCACCTGATTTAGCGCTCCAATCACCTCCAGAAGGGATAGAAGCCAAGTTTGCAGTTGGAGGTGATAATTAGTGCCAGGTGCTAATCTTTGCGCCCGGCCGATAATTGTGCCCCAAATGGGGCGATATTGATTTTATCACCCATGTGTCCTCCTCACAACTTGCTAACCCACCTATCTTTATATCATCAGCAAATTTGGCTATAGTACACTCGGTCCCTTCATTGAAGTCATTAATATAGATTGTAAGTAGTTGAGGCCCCAGGACTGATCCCTGTGGCACCCCACTATTTACTGATTGCCAACTGGAAAATTACCCATTTATCCCGACTCTCTGTTTTCTGTTACTTAGCCAATTCCCTATCCATGTCAATATATTACCCCCAACCCTGTGCGCTCTTATCTTGTGCAGTAACCTTTTATGTGGCACCTTATCAAATGCCTTCTGGAAATCCAAATACACCACATCTACTGGTTCCCCTTTATCCACCCTGTTTGTTACATCTTCCAAGAACTCTAGCAAATTTGTCAAAGACGATTTCCCTTTCATAAAACCATGTTGACTCTGCTTGATTATCTTATGATTTTCTAAATGTCCTGCTATTACCTCCTTAATAATTGATTCCAGCATTTTCCCAATTACAGATGTTAGACTAACTAGCCTATAGTTTCCTGCTTTCTGTCTCCCTCCTTTCTTGAATAGTGACATTACATTTGCGGTTTTCCAATCCGCTGGGACCTCTCCAGAATCATGGGAATTTTGGTAGATTACAACCAATGCATCCACTATCTCTGCAGCCCCTTCTTTTAAGATCCTAGGATGCAGGCCATCAGGTCCAGGGGACTTGTCGGCCTTTGGCCCCATTAGTTTGACTAGTACTTTTTCTCTAGTGATAGGGATTGTTTTAAGTTCCTCCCTCCCTATAGCCCCTTGATTATCTATTATTTTAGGGATGTTTTTAGTGTCTTCTACCGTGAAGACCGATCAAAATAATAATTATTTAGAGTCTCTGCCATTTCTTTATTTCCCATTATTAATTCCCCAGACTCATCCTCTAAGGGACCAACGTTTACTTTAGCTACTCTCTTCCTTTTCATATACCTGTAGAAGCTCTTACTGTCTGTTTTTATATTATTTGCTGGTTTACTCTCATGCTCTATCTTCTCCCTCTTTATAATTTTTTTAGTCATCCTTTGCTGGTTTCTAAAAATTTCCCAATCCTCTGGCCTACCACTAATCTTTGTAACATTGTATGCCTTTTCTTTCAATTTGATACCATCCTTAACTTCCTTAGTTAGCCATAGATGGTGCATCCTTCTTGTAGAGCCTTTCTTTCTCACTGGAATATACCTTTGCTGAGATTTATGAAATATCTCCATAAATGTTCGCCACTGCTGATCTACCGTCTTGCCATTTAATATATTTTCCCAGTCCATTTGGCCAACTATGTCCTCATACCCTTCTAATTGCCTTTATTTAATTTTAGGGCACTAGTTTCAGACCCAAGTTTCTCACCCTCAAACTGAATTTGAAATTCTACCATGCTATGATCACTCTTTCCTTGGGGATCCTTTACTATGAGATCATTAATTAATCCTGTCTCATTACACATTACCAGATCTAAAATAGCCTGCTCCCTGGTTGGTTCCTCAATGTATTGCTCTAAGAAACTATCATGAATACACTCTATGAATGCGTCCTCAAGGCTACCCTTGTCAATTTGATTTGTCCAATCTATATGATGATTAAAATCGCCCATGATTATTGCACAACTCGGACAGCAACTTTTTTCTAATTGCATTTATCCGTGCATCTGCGCTTCACCTGAAGTTTCTGTACCATTTATGCATAAATAACGACGAGCGCCATTAGTCTCACTGTTATTTTGTCAGCAAATTCTGGGCCATTCTCTACAATCCTAATTGCCTTTACTAAAGGGAAATAAAAATTTATATCTTTAAATTAATTTTAAAATGTATAAACAGAATATTGCTGACACTGAAACAATGGCGCTCATCCAATAATATAATAGCTGGACGTTATCACTGTCAACTGAAAATTCATTTTCTACAAGAAATGCAAAATCACTGTTGAGTTTGTGTCAGGGATTAAATAAGAGATTATTTTGTGTATGGGGAGTGGGGGGTGCAGTGTAGTGGGGCACCTTTCATTCCCATTAGAAAGTCTGAAAACTGGGTGGGTTTCACCACTGTTCTTTTATTTCTTTGGATGTAAACTACAAATCCTACCCAGACTAATGGATGAAACTTCCTCTGCCGAATGGATGTAAGGGTTCTACATGAAATAGGTGCATTAGGACAGTCTTAACTCAGCTCATAGTGAGTGTGGGTTCAAAGTACAAATTGACAATCTTACCCAGGGTTGCCAGCAGGATGGAAAATGAATAAAACCAAACTGGCCTCGTAGCGGGATGTTATTCTGAGGGTGGTGCGGTCCGGACAGTGGAAGCAGCTTTGCTCACTATCTGGCACATGCTGTACATGACCTGAGAGTTCACGATATTTACAGAAAGTGGAAAAAATGTTCCCATTCCCCGCCATCGTTTTTTTTTTCTTTTTTAAATGCTCTTAAAAATAACCCAGATCAACCTGAAAGAGTTTTCAGATAAAGCTGGAGAATGCAAAACCTGTTCGGCAGTCAATTATACAGGATTAGATTACAAATCCTTATCCTCACACCACGTATAAAGGGCACCTGCTGAGAAAGCTTGCCAGTGGCTTTAATGCCAGAAGTGCAATGAAAAACATTTTGTTGCATCACAGGAAAGAAAAATTGGGCCCATTCAACAACAAAAATGCAATCTAACATTTCAATCATTCCTGCATAAAATACTCCATATTAAGCCCTTAAGGGGCTATATTTTTCACTGTAAACTAATTTAGCAAAGAATACACATGCATATAAGAAGGTTTAATTCTGGCAGAAAGTGTTAATGGATTAACTCCCCATGATTAGTGCTGTTTTAAGGAGACTTGTCGTTCCAAAAATTAATTAGTGAGCATTAGTGAAGAGTGCGACAAGAAGCTGGTTTTTACCCAGTAGGGCCAATTAAGAACATTTTAATGAATTTGTGCACATAAATATCTTACTTCATATCAGGCCAGACTTTAGCGAGCTTAACAAATGGGAATATTTTGAACCATCACCACGTCAGTGACTGAAGTGAATGGTACACCAGCTTTTTGTGAGAACATAGGTTCAGAACAGGATGTTCCAAAGCACTACACAGTAAATTAAGTACTTTTGAAGTGTAGCCACTGTTGTAGTGTTGGAAACGCAGCGGCCAATTTGCGCACAGCAAGGTCCTATAAACAGCAATGAAATAAAAGACGAGATCACCTGTTTGAGGTGTTGGTTGAGGGATAAATTTTGAACAAGACACACGGAGAAATCCCCTGCTTTTCTTCGAAATAGCACCGTCAGATCTTATACGTCCACCTGAGACAACAGACAAGGGCCGTGATTTTGCCGGTGCTCAGAGGGCGGGTTTGGAGGCGGGTCAAAGGGTAAAATCGTTTTGATTGGCGGCGGGTTGCGATCCCGCCGTCAACCCGCCTCCAAACAATTTTCCCAAGTGTCGGGTCCTCGATTTGCACCTGGACCCGACACCTAGCGGCGGGAAGAGGATTAAAGCCAATTACCTGCCTATTAACAGGTAGTTGACAGTCTATTTTTGAATTTTGCCACTTCTGCTTGGGCTGCCCGATGTCCGGACACCACGCCAGGTAAGTGTGGCGTGTTGTGAGTCTGCTGTAATATTTCTGGATTGATGACGGTTGCAGAAGTGGTGTGAAGGATCCAATGTTGCACTGGTGGGTCTCAGAGGTAAGGAAATGATGGAAAATGCATTTTTAATACATTTACACATTTCTTTAGGTTACATGTTTTCAAAGTCCAGTGCCAGCTCATTGGGAGAATCTCTCTCACCAGTGACAGATCGCTTCTGTCACCTCACCTGCAGCTGCCATCTATTCCAGCCTATGGAGGGAGTCATTGGTGAGCCTGGGTGCAACAGGTGACCTTTGTGCAGTGATTGTCAGTGTTTGCAGCACCTCAATGCTGTCAAACACTGAGAAACCAACTGTCAAAATAAAATTGTGTGTGGTACCTTTAAGAAAACCGGCAGATGACGCGTCATCAAATGACATCATCTGACACCGGCTTCCTCTTAATTGGTCGGCAAGCCTGCAGGGCGGGCTTAACAAGATCAATCAATGTAAAATCACGTCTGTGGGCCGGATGCAGCTAGGGGCAGGATGGAAAGCCAGAAACCACCTGACTCGCACCCAACCCACCTCCATTGATAAAATTGCGGCTGAGGCCTCAGAAAGACGGCACCTCAGACAGTGCAGCACTCCTCCAGTACTGTACAGAAGTGACAGCCTAGGTTGTGTGCTCACATCTCTGGACTGGGCCTTAAATGTTGCTTTGAAAAATGCTCCTTCGACATAATAACATGTGTGATGAGGATTGCAAGCAACAGTGTAAAACCATCACAATATAAGAGTAAAAACTCGGCGTGCTAACCAGTTTTGAAATTTAGTCAGAACTAAAAAAAAGTACACATTTTCAAAATGTTCAAACAGACACGCTTCTAAGATGCTATCAGCAGGAAACTAACTGACATTTAGCATTTACCGTGACGGAAGCGGACACAGAACTGTATCTCATCTGTGGATCACAGATCAACAATGATAGATTATACAACTATACTTCAGGAAAGCGGCCTCCTCAGAATATAGAACTTTGCTGAAATATATAACAAGGCCTGTCCATTCTACACAAACGGTCAATGTAGTGACAACACCAAAGGACACAAAATAAGGTAAAACAAGCAACATATTTCCTGAGATGAATTTTAAATCTCTTCCTCACATCAATTACACATCTAACCTTCATACTAGAAATAATTCAATTCTTGAGAAGAACGCTTCCAATTGACTATCCATAAACCCCAATGCATCATATGGTGGACATTAGAGATAGGTTTGTGTTCAATCTTACAGAAAACATCATTATAAGTCAAATGTTAGACATTGTATGGATGTTTCTTCCATTCTCTCCAAGCTCCCTGAACAAGGATTACTGAGCATATCCACACTGACAGAAAATCAAAGGGTCAAGAACAATTAGGACTTGAGGATCACCATCAAGATCACATGAAAATGCGACTGCAAGTGCTGCATCATATACTGTGCACGTAATCACACACTACAAACTGGTAGCTTAAGATATTGCAAATATTGGGCCATAATTTGTGACCCCCACGGGTGCGTATGAGGTGCGCACACGACCATAGGGGCCGCGCAAGTTCCGGGTTTAGGCATGCTAAGCGTATGCGCGAAAACCCTGAACTTGTGATCTGTCAAGAATCCAATTGACAGATCCTCCGCATCCCCGGGAGAAGGGCCTCCGCGGGCGGAGAGCTGCACTTTTGTCCCAACCTCCGCCCACTGAATGCCCGTGCAATTCTCACGCCTAGTAAAAGCGTAAGGCCTGCTTTTACCAGCATACGAGTTTTAAAAAATAGAAAAATAAAATGTTATCACTCATTTATACTTTAAAAACCCTGTCCAATAAGGTAAGTTTATTGTTAGCTCCGTTAAACATATTGGGGGAAAAATTAAGTCGCGCCCCCTTTGGGGTGCTAACTGGAAGCGCCCCACCTCCCTCTTGGGGCGCTGTGGCACATCGTGCCACAGTATTGCAGGCCTTCCTCCCCTTCTTAAAGGGGAGGGGCCTTGCGCAGTGCGACCCGGGGCCCAGCTCGGCCACCAGGGATTGGAGTGCTGGCAAAAGAGCCCGGCACTCAAGGGACGTGCCGGGCTCATGGAGCGCAGCCGACACTCCATGGGGGGGCTGCAGAGGAGGCCGGGGATGGCAACGGGGGCAGGTGCTGGCAGGCAGCCAGCAACAAAAATGGCCGCCCGGCACCTCGCCTTTAATTAGCGCCACCCCGGCCACAGGTAGGCTCCCCTGACCCCGTCGGACATAGCGTCCGGTGGTAAGTCAGGGGTGCTACCAAAGATCGTGGCCAGGGCGCAAGCGGGGTGCTGTGCACGGCGATGACGTCATCGCCGGCGGCACAACGCCGTGGGGCGCTAACAGTTACCGTCGCCGCTAACCTCCCACTGCATTTCGCGGGAGGCGTTGGCGGCGCCGTGCCTGGGCACTAGTTGCTTTGCACCCCATTAGGAAGGGCGCTAACGGGAGGCGCAAAGCAACCGAATTCTTCCCACATAATTTTTTTTCCCAAAAATTACATTTTGGTTTAAAATATTTAATTAAATAACCTTTTAATTCATTTTAAATATGTAATTTTTTTCATGTATTTCCTGTGTTTGTGTATTTTTTAAGTGATCCCCATTCATACTTATGGTGATGCCGTACGTACGGAACACCCATAAGAATGAATGGGGATTCCCTTCTTTTATTGGTTGGGCCAGCCCACGTGATCCCAGGGGTGCTTGGGAACCACGTGTGCCCCTGGGATACGTGGGCCTCTGCCCATGGATACCCGGGGAGGCCCAGGATTGCAAATTCTCCGTACCTCCCAGACTACCAGGTAAATTCGCAGATCTTTTACAGGTCGGAGGCATCTGTTCGCGGGAAGCCTCTGACCGCAAATTTTGGGCCAAGGTTTTCAAAAGCCAGAAGGTAGTCCTGGAGTAACACCAATAAATAGTGTAAAAATGTTATAATGAAGGAAGCATTTTTTTTTAAATGATGCCTCATAAGATTCACCTTGCCCATGTTGTGGCAGTACAGGAAAGGTAATGCAGAATCAAATCAATATTGGTGAAAGTACCCACCCAATAACGTGTACTCAAGGCACTCTCACAAAAAAAAGTAGCTGACAACACTGTGGCACAAGTGGCAGCAGCCTCACAAAAACACCTGTTGACAAAAATAACCTGCAAAGGGACATAGATAGGCGAAGTAAGTGGGCAGAGATTTGGCAGATGGAATATAATACTGGAAAGTGTGAGGTTATGCACTTTGGCAGGGAAAATCATAGAGCAAGTTATTATCTTAATGGCAAGAAACTGGAAAGTACTGCAGTACAAAGGGATCTGGGGGTCCTGGTGCACGAAACACAAAAAGTTAGTATGCAGATGCAGCAGGTGATCAAGAAGACCAATGGAATGTTGGCTTTTATTGCTAGGGGGATGGAATATAAAAACAGGGAGGTATTGCTGCAGTTGTACAAGGTATTGGTGAGTCCACCTGGAATACTGCATACAGTTTTGGTGTCCATACTTAAGAAAAGACATACTTGCTCTCGAGGCAGTACAAAGAAGGTTCACTCGGTTAATCCCGGGGATGAGGGGGTTGACATATGAGGAGAGGTTGAGTAGATTGGGACTCTACTCATTGGAGTTCAGAAGAATTAGAGGCGATCTTATTGAAACATATAAGATTGTGAAGGGGCTTGATCGGGTGGATGCAGTGAGGATGTTCCCAATGATGGGTGAAACTAGAACTAGGGGGCATAATCTTAGAATAAGGGGCTGCTCTTTCAAAACTGAGATGAGGAGAAACTTTGTCACTCAGAGGGTGGTAGGTCTGTGGAATTTGCTGCCCCAGAGAGCTGTGGAAGCTACATCATTAAATAAATTTAAAACAGAAATAGACAGTTTCCTAGAAGTAAGGGGAATTAGGGGTTACGGGGAGCGGGCAGGAAATCGGACATGAGGCTAGGTTCGGATCGGTTATGGCCCTGTGGGTGGTGGAGCGGGCCCAGGGGCCGTGTAGCCTGGTCCTGCTCCTACTTCTTGTGTTCTAATTCTGTGTTAGATTTCAGGAGATGGTTCTATTCACAGGGATTAGTGGAGACCTCAGGAACAGGCTGCCAGCTAGGAGTCCTTCAAGAGTAAATTGGGCCTGTTTCTGGCTGAGGTGGAGATCACCTCTTACAGAAGGTAAGTACTGTAGGAAATACAGGGACAGAGTGATCTCCTGGATGAGTTTTGATCGCCTAGATGGGTCGGAGAGGAATTTCCCAGATTTTTTCTCCCAAATTGGCACATTGGGTTTTTTATCTGGTTTTTCACCTCTCCCGGGAGATCACATGGGTTCGGGTGGGATGGAGAGTGAAAGTAGATTTGAGGTTAGGATCAGATCAGCCATGACCTTATTGAATGGCGGAGCAGGCTCGAGGGGCCGATTGGCCTACTCCTGCTCCTATTTCTTATGTTCTTATGACAACTTTGAAACAAAGGATGCTGGTCTTCATCAATATGAGGGAGCTGAGGGCTTTTTTATTGAGAAAGGTAGGAAGCAGATGTGCACCCAATAGTATAGTGGTTACGTTACTGAACTAGTAACCAAGAGGCCTGGACTAATAATTCAGATGCCACCGTGGCAATTTGAGAATTTGAATTCAGTTTTTAAGAAAATCTGGAAAAATAAAGCTGGTATTCACTGTAATGTGACCATGAAGCTGTCAGATTGTCATAAAAAGCCAATTGGTTCGGTAATGTCCTTTTAGGAAAGGAAATCTGAAGTCCTCACCTGGTCTGGCCTATGTGTGACTCCAGGCACACACCCATGTAGTTGACTCTTAACTGCCCTCTGAAATGGCCTAGCAAGCTACTCAATTATATTAAAGTGCTAAAGCAGTTCAAGAAGAAGGCCCACCACCACCTTTTCAGGACAACTAAGGAAAAATGCAATAAATGTCAGCCTTGTCAGCAATGGCAACATCCTAAGAATTAATTTTTAAAACAGCTAGTACGTTTCAAATTACTGCTACCTTCCATTGAGTTGTAGAGCAACTAACATGAACTACTCATTCAATGTTCCCCATTGTTACTTTAAAAGACAATGGTGAACTGGCAAAGAGAACGTAATACACGTATAAATCGGCCTTCGATTGTCTTTACAGATGATGGTTCAGGAACCAGCGGGATGCAGCCAGAACCAAAGTATCACCACACACCAGGGCTCCCAGCGTCACCATCTACACTCAACACCAGACCATGTAAGAGCATCTTGAGGTTTACGGGGCTAGAGGGGCTGGAAGAAGCACTGCATATTGCACAGCATAGTGGTGAGGAAAGGGTAAAAGAGATTGGGCCGAGTCACGAGACAGCAAGTGCCAAACAGAGAGCCATCACGCTGCTTGTCTTTCGGCTGACATGCTTAATCTTCCTCCATTCCAAAAGAGACCAAATGAATCATGGACAGTTAGGAGAAATCCATGAGGAAAGTGCATTCCATGGATTTCATTGCATTATTGATTGTGTTTGTCACAACTTACTCTTTCATTTTAGTTCAGCTTTCAATGAAAATAAAGTGGTGATACAATAACTAAGCTCTTCTGAGCAGGCTTTTTCAGTCTGTCAAAAACTTCCAGTTAAGGCAGTGAGCCAGTGAAACAAAGTATTTCTCAGGGTTTACACAAATCTATGGATTGATCTGCGAGGATTAGATGTTTGTCTGGCATTAACTCAGATAATGTGTAACACTTACCGCTGCTCCTGGTGTATATTCAATTAGTAGGATCTCACAAACACAGTATTTGATGTCATTAATGTTAATCCATTTGTAACTGTTCCTAAACAAACTGACATTTTCTTTGAAGAACAGCTCTCATATTTAGTTCCCCCTTTGTTTTCTATACTCCCCATTGCCTCGTCCATCAGTTGAAAAAGAAAACGTAAATGTGTGTCTTGAATCATGAAGCTCAAGATCAATGCCTCCTTCGATCAACTGACATGAACTGGCAGTGCGATGGGCTGCGTCTCATTTTTGTTCTTCATGTGAGATCTTCTGATTCAACCCAAGAAGACAGCTGACAAGTGGCTGGTAGGTTCATGTCCCAGATTTACGCACGCTGAAGCCGTTGTACATCATCCCAGTGGGTGGGAATGAGATGGTAGCATGATGAAAATGGCAGGGCAGTACTTACCGCCCCAGTCCTGCCACCATCCGTGTCTCTGCCATTTTGGTGGAGGCCTTGAAATGGGTGGCCCAGGCACCCGCTGGAAACAAGCTGTGTGCCACACAACTCAGGGTCCTATGATGCCAATAGGACCCTGATGAAATTTTGAAGCCCCGAGGCGGATTGTACACGGAGCATGCTGCGTCCATTGGTACTTGGTGTTAAGCGGGCAAACCAGCAGTCCTTAAAGGGACTACTGCCGGCTGCTTAAAAAAGTAAAAGAAAAGGTCTTAAAGTGATTTTTATGCGGACAGGAGGAGCAATGTAAAATAAAACTGAATCAAATACTTGGCCCTCTGCAGCCCAATTCCCAATATCACGTCCCCCTCCCATCTTAACTCACCTGCACTGGCTGGCTCCACTGTGGAGCTGTCAGATTGCCCATTTCCCTTTCTGATTGGCGAACAGCTCCAAAATATTTTGGGCCTAAGGCCACTTCTAAGGGGTGGGCAGGTGACTGCTCCAACCAGCTCCCAGCTGATGGATCCTGTCACTTGAATATGAACCTCATGGAGTGTCCTAAATCCAGTGGTAGAGTTGCATTAAATTGTGTCAAGAGACAAAAATGCGTTTTTTTCATAAATATTTCCCATTTTAACAAGCATGATCTTTCTTTGTCGGCAAATAATCTTGAGGAAAAATTCTTCATTACATAAATGGGCTGAGTCAGTCATCTTTATTTTGCAAAGCACACGACCCCACTGTTCCCACTGACCCCCTGAGCACACGTTGGCTTTACATATTATACAGCCACATAAATCTAAAGAGCGTGAATCTGCTCATGTTTTTGAGTTTGGGTTCTTTGCATGAAGTTGGCAAGTGCTGGGCGGAACTTCCAACTAGGCATTGGTGTTCATAGAAACATAGAAACATAGAAGATAGGAGCAGGAGTAGGCCATTTGGCCCTTCGAGCCTGCTCTACCATTCAACGAGATCATGGCTGATCATCCAAACCCTAGCACCCGGCCCCTACACCGACAGCCATCCCACACAACTTACTTTTTTTTCCAGGTTTCTCCGGGAGGGTAAGTCTCCAGCAGTTACACTTTTAAAAAGAAGGTGCAAGGCCTGCTTTTAACAAGGTAAGTGGTGAATTAATTAAAATTAAAACATTTTTTCCACAGGTTTATTATTTTTGAATACTTTAAAGAAAGGTAAGTTTATTTTTAGCCCCGTTAGAAAATGTTATAAATTTTTTCAAAAATTTAAATTATTGTTTAAAATAGTTATTTCATGTAATTTATAGTTTATTTTAAAAATACGATTAAAAAAAAATTATTTGAGGTTTTAGTGATTTTTGGGGCTTATAGTATTTATAGGTTTGACAGCTCTTCCTGTCAAACTTATAAATGAAGCATTCCCTGCTACCATTGGCTCTCCATGGCCCATGTGATCCCAGGGGATGCATCAAACTAACTGCGCCCCTGGGATACGCAAGCACTGCGCGCCGGCAGTTGGAGGAGGCACAGGGTCGGAATCCCACGCGGGCCCACAGTTCAACGGCCGGTGCGCTAGGTAAGTGCAGGTCGGGGGCTTGCACCCACGGGAAGCGCCCGACCTGAATTTCTGGGCCTGTATATATTTTATACCAAGCTGTAGCTTGGTTAGGCAATGCTCGGTCTGACATCAGAAGCGGACGCCATGTTTACAGCCGGGGATATGATTGATTGCAGGGGACCTTGTGTGGGTGACTGACAACATGACCATGTGTAAGAGCAAGGGTCTTGTTGCTTGTGACAGCAGGATCATCACCAGCATCCTACGGATGGCAAGCACATTTCTTCAGACAGTGGGGGGAATTTTTCGGGGGTTCCGCGGGCGTAATCGGTGGTGGGTCGGGTGGGAAAATGTTTTATTTTTGACAGCAGGTCGGGATCCCACTGTCAACCCGCCCACACGCGCCTTTCCCAAATGTCGGGTCTGTCAGCGCTGAGCAGACCCGACATGCAGAGGCAGGGGAGGCAATTCAGATCATTATGACCGTGTTAACAGCCCATTAAGAACTATTTTGAGCTCACTTTCAGAGTTTACCAGGTACCCATGGGGTCCACGCTGCTCAGGGATCACATCAGGTATGCAGGTTGGGAGTTCAATGGCCATGGAATCATCTCATTACTTGACAGCTACAAATGTGCTATAAAAGCTCCCATCTCACATCTGTTCACTTTCCAAGCTCAGAGGCTGTTGCTTACTGTATTTGTAAGACAGATTGAACTTTATGCAGGTTGTAAGTGTTTGGAGTAAACTCACTATCCAGTGTCACCTCATTGGAACAACCTCTCTCACCACTGACAGATCGCTTCTGTCATCTCAGGTTCACCTACCAACTATTACATCAGCATTGGGGCTCTTGAAACTATCTCACGTTGGTCCTCAGAATTCCACCACGATCAGCCCCAACATTAACATCACCAGCCAGTGACATTTAATGATCTACTGAGATCATTGAAAGGTTTGCGCCACTGTAGTCTGGTCCTCCTGACAACATCCCTGCTTGTGTCCTCCTGTGCAATGTGCAACCAGGCTGTGTTGGTCTCCTGGGGAGGTCTCTTCTGCCCATTGGAAAGGAAGATAATCTTCCTATGTAGTGTGACACCCTCCATAAGCATATGGAGACAGTCATGGGAGAGCCTGGGTGCAGCCATACATCTCTGTGCAGTGCTTCTCAGTGTTGCAGCTCCTCAATGCTGTAGAACGCTGACAGCTCAACTGTCAAAATAAATCTGCGCATGGTCCCTTTAAGGAAACCGGCTGATGAAGCGTCATCAAATGATATCATCAGACCTGCTTCCTTTAATTGGCCGTCAAATGCGCTGGGCGGGCTTAACAAGCCCAATCAGGGGAAATGCATTTTGGACAGCGGGTTGGTGCCAGCAGCGAGGCCGGGACCCGCCACTGACGTCGCCGGCCACAGACCCGCCGGGGTTGGTAAAATCCAGCCCAGCATGTTCCAATAAGCCTTGGATGGCGCCACTGATGTGTGAAAACTAACAGTAGGTCTGGCTAGTTAAAATATTACCATAATCAAATTGTGTCTATCACCGGAAAGCTCCAACTGCTCCATCAGAGAGAAAAAAAACCTAACTAAGCACATTCCAATAATTACCATTAACAAGTGCTTAATGAGCAATTTTTCACTCTGCTTTGTTATTTCTCATCTTTTATATAGGTATAAGGTGAGAATAACAGAGTTTGCTGACAATTTATGAGAACTATCAGGTTTCCTCAACAGTTTAAACATTGGACCTTTATGATAACAGTTTACATTCTAAGAAAAATATTCTCCTATATGTGTTCTAAAAAGATTTATTGCACACCAGTTTTGATTCAGATTGTTGCATGCAGACAAAATACAATCCCCTATCAGCATTTCTGATGTATAGACCAATGGCATTTCTATATTCTAATGAAAACAGATTTAATTCAATATTTTAGTCTCAAATCAGGTTCAGTTGGTTTAACATTACCACCATCAAGTACAAATTATTATATTTATTAAGTTCCTAATTTAAAAAATAACTTATTTGTGTGCTTAAACAAATTGAAAGAAAAATAGGTCATATATGATTCCGGAGATCCAGCATGACATTCCAACTGTTGGTGACCTGAGAGGAACAGCAGTTGATTTTACCTGTGGCACCATGCACCAATTATTAATCTTTACTCAGTCATTAGGAATATGTGGGTAACCCATGGAACATTATTTAAATCTGAAATGAAGTGATTTGGAAATTAAAGCGAATGCATTGGGGAATTTTGCCAGCCCTGGGGAGGTGGGTTTGGAGGCGGGATTGCCGGGTAAATGGCAGAAACTGGGAGCGGGTACCGAACCTGCCCCGACCCGGTGCCATCTTCCCAGGAGGCGGGTCCCTGACTCACGCTGGGACCCATCTCCTCGAGGCGGGAAGGGGATTACAGCCACTTAATTGCCTGTTAACAGGTAGTTAACAGGCAGTTAAGAGGCTTATCCCCATTTCACCAACACAAGTGCGGGCTTCCTGACGTCGGGAAACCCCACCAGGGTCAGCGAGGTGAGCAGTGGGTCTGCGGGGATGAGGGGTCGAAGAGTGCGCTGTAGAGGTGAGTGATGGGTGCAAGTGTGGAGAGGTAAGTGTGCGAGGTGAGTGTAAAGTGATAGAAAATGTTTCCTTACCTTTGTTTCTTCCTGCAGGCTTCAACAGTTGGGGATCCGGAGGTGCCTCATCTCCACGGCAGAAATGACAGAATAGCTGCTGCATTCTCCAATGCAACAGCCATCTGATTTCTGCTCAGGAAAGAGGTTTGGTGAGACTTGAGTAAAAGGGCTCACCAAAGTACAGAGATTGTCAGTGTTTGACAGCTTCACAGAGCTGTCAAACAATGACAATTCATCTGTCAAAAATTTTTGACAGATGAAACATCATACGCTGACGTTCTCTGTCACCGGCTTTCCCTTAATTGGCCTGCTAAGCCCGCTGGGCGGGCTTAACAAGGTCAATCAAGGGAAAATAGCATGGGTTGGTCGGACGTCGTTGGGGGAGGGACTGAAACCCGACAAGCAGCAGTCCCGCCCCCAACGCGCCCCCATTGATAAAAATCCCCCCTAGTGTTTTTTTATTGGAATGTATATGGTCAAGAAAAGTAACTACAGGAAACTCTTTTTTATCCGGCAGCGACAGGACTGGCGTGATGCCGGTTTATCAAAAAGTCCAGATTACAGAGAGGTATAGTGAAAGGTACGAGAGTCCCGTACACGGCCACAGATCCAGGCATCCCTGTTGCATGGCAACAGGTGCAGGAACCCCGGCCACAGATCCAGGCATCCCTGTTGCATAGCAACAGGTGCAGGATACCCCAGTTACACGGCCACAGATCCAGGAACGGCCACTAATATGAAGTAAAACTTACCTGAACCTATTCCTGAATTTTGCCGGTTAACAGAGATTTCCGGTTATGTAGGTGCCGGTAAATCGAGAGTTTCCTGTACTCATTTTTTTTCTCCTTACGGTAAAATAACAAATTAAACAAAACATATCTCTTTGCCTGGTGACCAGAGTTAACACTTGAGAAGTACAGACATTGTCCAGCCTATGATTTATGACTTAACACATCAGCAAGGGTCTCCATTGTAACCTTCAGGACACTAGAGTAACTCTTTCAAAATAAGGTTACGCCAACAGAGATTAAACAGATCTCCAAGACCACAGCTAGAGAAAAACATGAGTTTTTTTTTTAATCCACACTTTCGTCCGGCCTTTTTTCTTCCCTCCCACAAGGCAGCTGTCCATCATTCTGCCAGCGCCATTCACGCTTCATCTTCAGCCATCCTTTGTTCCTTTACCTGTCCCATCACCACCTCCTCTGGCCTTCAATCTCTCTTAATGTCTCTTAATCTCTCCTGCTTTCTATCCCATCACTGACCTTCCCTTTTGTTCTTTCATCCCCTCCCCCTTTTCCCAGCCCCCAACTTGCTTTAAAATCTATTCCCTTTTCTACTTTTTTCTAGTTCTGACGAAGGGTCTTCGACCTGAAACGTTAACTCTGTTTCTCTCTCCACGGATGCTGCCCTGGCCTGCTGAGTTTTTCCAGCGTTTTCCGTTGTCATTATATATTTATAAACAGTGTTTTTGAAGCTTAAAGTTTGTGATCTTTAACTGAAAGAAGCCATGTGCATTAATTTGGAATTATTGTTGGCAGAATCATTATTATTGGCATTCCAGTCAGAACTTGGGAATTCAAAATATATATCTTTTAAGGATATACAATTTTTATAAAAATTAGCTTTAATTGAAGTAGTACTCCCACTAGTACGATATCCCACTCAATATCGAGTTCAACAATTTCAGATCATAACCTCGGCCCCTATTTCATTTTTTCTTGTAATTTTTCCACTCCTTTCCCCCCCCTTTCCTTTTGTTTCTCTCTCACACCTGGCAGCTATCTCTTGCCCTGCCAGTACACTTTACACCTAATCTCAGCCTATTACCATCTCATCTAGCTTCTAATACCTTTTATTGTCTCTTTTACTTCTTTTGTTTCTTTTATTCTTTTGTCCGATCGCAGCCCTGCCTCCGATCTATCTTCTTTTCTTTCCAGTTTTGAAGAAGGGTTCAACCCGAAACGTCAACTCAAATTTCTCTCCACGGATGTTGCCTGACCTGCTGAGTTTTTCCAGCATTTTCTGTTGTTATTTTAGTACTCCCATTATCCTACTTAGGTTTTTAAATGTGATTGATCACAGCACAGTGTAGCTTCATATTCCTGTCCATCTGGAGTCTTACTCTGTCTCTGACAAGACTGAAAAAAAGACATATTTGCATTTGTATAGTGCCTTATTTCTCAGAAACATTTCAATGCACCTCACATGCAATTAATTATATTTCTTGAGGTGCAGTAAATGTGTAGACAAACTTTGCAGCCAATTTGCACAAAGCAAGATCCCCCAAAAAAGCAGAGTCAAATGATGAGTTAGCTTGCTTCTGGTAATGTTGGTTGACGGATGAATTTTTGTCAGGACACTGGAGGAATTTGCTTTCCTTCCTCAAATAGGACTTTGATCTTTAACATGCACTTGAACAGTCAGATGAGTTTAAAATTTCATCTAAAGGATAATAACTTAGTTGGTGCAACAGTTACCATTCAAGTTGTGGAATGGAGCTTCACCCCACAACAGTCTGAGTCAAAAGTGAGTCTGCAACTAAATGAGCCAAGCTACACAAGTCATAGGTTCAATTATCGTATTTGTCAGTCTGATTCAGAATGAGTTGGTAATGGTAGTTAGGGTTCTTTTTACAAAACTTATTTGTAAACAAATTAAAAGTGTAGTTTGGAGCTAAGGGTACATGCTACTACCATTTAAAAAAAATGAAATGTTAGACTGGAAACACAGAATTTTGAAAAACTAGCACTGCAGGAACACAGATTGTTTTTTTCTTTCTTTCAAAGATTGCATCAAAATCAGAAAATGTTGAAAGCAGTTGGAATATTCTTTGTCATACTGAATGAACTAAGCCAATAATATATCATAAAGCCAGTTTGCAAAACAGTGCAGAACTTTTCTCCCAAGCACACTGATGTTTTAAGTATTTGTTCTTGGGAAGTGGGCAATGCTAGCAAGGCCACATTTATTTTCCATCCCGAGCTACCCTGAGAATGTATCCTATTTCTTGACACGATCCATTTTTGTTACAAATGAGTAAGACACTTCAAAGGGCATTAAGAGTCAACCATGTAGGGCCGAATTTTGCAGCCGCTGAGTGTGGGTTTGGAGGCGGGTCTGCTGTCAAAATCAAAATGATTGACAGCCGGTTGGGAATCCGCTCCGAACCCGCCTCCGCGTAAGTTTCTAAAGTGTCGGGTCTGCGATTTCAGAACAGACCCGACACCAAGCGGCAGGGGAGGCATTTAAGATACTTAACTGTTTGTTAACTACTATTTTGCCAGCCTTTTCCTATTTTACCACATTTTTAACGGGATTCACGTCGTTCAGAGATCACGTCAGGTAAGTAGGTCGGGTTCTCTATGTCTCCCCATTGCTGTGAATAGCTGACAGCTGCAAAACTGGTATGAAAGCTACCATTTCACAGCTGGTCACTTTCCAATGTCAGAGGCTTGAGCCTTCAGGAGTTGGAAGATGCTTTTGAGCTTTATGCAGTTTGGAAGTGTTTGGAGTAAACTCTCTATCCACTGTCACCTCCTTGGAGCAAGCTCTCTCACCATTGACAGATTGCTTGTCATCTCAACTTCAGCTGCCATCTATTCCAGCAACATCGGTGCCCTTGAAAAAATCTCACCTTGGTCCTGAATCCCTCCACGATTAGCCCCAACACCAACATCACCAGGCACACCAGCAGCACCAACAACAACACCAACCTTCTCCGCAATCACCTGATGCTGCACAGGACACAGGGCATCAGCACCTAACCACAGTGCTGCCCGGGAGGCCAGCGATGGCATCACCATGGCCAGATTTACTTCACTTGACACTTTACACCCTGGCTGCCACATGATGTGCCAGGTTAACACCACCCCACAACAATTACAATGCCCAAGCCATTCCATTCACACTCATCACCATTGCGGGGGATACCGTTATGTCTCACCATTCACTGCAACTCACTAAGACACTGCCAAAGGTGAGCACAGATCTGTACAATAAGGTAAAGTGTTGAAAATAAAGATTTCAATGTTTGACAACTCATTAAAAGAAAATTTACATGAACATTGCTTAAAACACCCAAGTGGCCTTCTTGTGTGTTGTTAGTTGGTATGATTGCACTCGGATGAGGGTGAGTGTGAGGGGTGGCTAGTGAGATGGGGAAGTGATAATGTAGATAGAGAGGGATGGGTGGCGGTGCAAGGTAAGTTGATGTGAATAAGGATGTGGAGGAGTAGGGTAGGGAAGGCAGAGTTATGGGGATGTGATGAGTGGCACAGCAGGATGAGGTTGAGTGTGGCTTTGCAGTAACGTTTCGTGATCTACTGAGATCATTGGAAGGTTTGTGCCATTGCAGCCTGGTCCTCCAGATGACATCCCTGCTTGTGCCCTCCTGTGCAATGTACAACCAGGCTGTGTTGGTGTCCTGGGGAGGTCTCTTCCACCCTTGGAAGGGAAGAGAACCCCCCTGCATGCTGTGACTCCCTCCATAAGCATATGGAGGGAGTCATGCAAGAGCCTGGGTGCAGCCGTGCACCTTTGTGCAGTGCTTGTCAGTGTTTGTAGCACCTCAATGCTGTAGAACACTGACAGCACAAATGACAAAATGAATGTGGCTGTGGTCCCTTTAAGGAAACCGGCTGATGACGCGTCATCAAATTTTGTCATCAAACCCGCTTCCTTTTAATTGGCCGGGAACCCCGCAGGGTGGGCTTAACAAGCCCTATTATGGAAAATCCTTTTCACAGAACGGCTGCAGCCAGGAACGGGACTGGTAGCCGCCAACCACCTCTCCCGTCACAATCCTGCCTCCGCTGGTGAAATCGCGGCCTTAGTGTGGGACTGGAGTCATGTGCAGGCTAGTCAAGGTAGGAGTAGCAGGTTACCTTCTGCGAAGAGCATTACTGAACCAGTTGGGTTTTTACGACAATTGGCTACATCCATTCTCAGTTTTTTTTCTGGTATCAGCCCACGAATGAACAGATTCATTGAATTAGATTTCACAATTTGTTGTGGTGGCATTTGACCTCATGACCTCTGGGTTCCTAGGACAGTAATGTTTTGCTCATTGTAACAGTTCACTGCGGTTTGCCGTATTTGCGTATTTACAGTTACTGAGGAATAGGAAGTAGGCCATTCAGCCCCTCGAGCCTGTTCTTCCATTCAGTTAGACCATGGCTGATCTGCATCTTAACTCCATCCGCCCGCCTTGGTTCCATAATCCTTCATACCCTTGCCTAACAAAAGTCTATCAGTCTCAGTTTTGAAATTTTCAGTTGTCCCCCAGCCTCAACAGCTTTCTGGGGGAGAGAGTTCCAGATTTCCACTACCCCTCTGTGTGAAGAGGTGCTTTCTGACATCACTCCTGAACGGCCTGGCTCTAATTTTAAGGTTATGCCCCCTTGTCCTGGACTCTGGGTTCCTAGGACAGTAATGTTTTGCTCATTGTAACAGTTCACTGCGGTTTGCCGTATTTGCGTATTTACAGTTACTGAGGAATAGGAAGTAGGCCATTCAGCCCCTCGAGCCTGTTCTTCCATTCAGTTAGACCATGGCTGATCTGCATCTTAACTCCATCCGCCCGCCTTGGTTCCATAATCCTTCATACCCTTGCCTAACAAAAGTCTATCAGTCTCAGTTTTGAAATTTTCAGTTGTCCCCCAGCCTCAACAGCTTTCTGGGGGAGAGAGTTCCAGATTTCCACTACCCCTCTGTGTGAAGAGGTGCTTTCTGACATCACTCCTGAACGGCCTGGCTCTAATTTTAAGGTTATGCCCCCTTGTCCTGGACTCCCCCCACCAGAGGAAATAGTTCCTCTCTATCTACCCTATCAATTCCTCTGATCATCTTAAACACCTCAATTAGATCACCCCTTAATCTTTTATATTCAAGGAAATACAAATCTAGGCTATGCAACCTGTCCTCATAATTGAACTCTTTTAGCCTCGGTATCATTCTGGTGAATCTGTCCTTGCAAGGCCAACATATCCTTCCTGAGGTGTAGTTTCAGAACTGAACACAGTACTCTAAATGGAGTCTAACCAGACCTTTATATAACTGTAACATAACTTCCAC
This sequence comes from Somniosus microcephalus, assembly GCF_052327205.1. Classification (NCBI taxonomy): domain Eukaryota; kingdom Metazoa; phylum Chordata; class Chondrichthyes; order Squaliformes; family Somniosidae; genus Somniosus; species Somniosus microcephalus. The sequence goes on along the minus strand of NC_140995.1, from coordinate 28,094,877 downwards.
TCCTTTGTAATCCAGCCCTCTGGAGATAAAGGCCAACATTCCATTAGCTTTTTAAATTAATTTTTGTACCTGTCCACTAGCTTTTAGTGATCGCTGTACTTGAACCCCTAAATCTCTCTGCACAGACACAGTTCCGAGCTTCTTGCCATTTAGAAAACAGATCTATCTTTGTGGATGACCTCACACTTTCCCAGAGCGAACTCCATTTGCCACAGTTTTGCCCACTCACTTAATCTATCAATTTCCTTTTGCAACTTTTTGCTCCCGTCTACACTATTTACTGTGCCACCTAACTTAGTGTCGTCAGCAAACGTAGATATATGCCTCTCTATTCCTTCATCCAAGTAATTTATAAATATAGCAAAAAGCTGATGCCCCAGTACAGATCCCCGGGGGACACCACTAGTCACATCCTGCCAATTTGAGTGCATACCCATTATCCCTCCTCTCTATCTCCTACCTCTGAACCAATTCCTTATCCAAGCCAGTGGGTTATCTTCAATTCCATGCACTCTCATTTTTGTTAACAGTCTCTTATGTAGAACCTTGTCGAATGCCTTCGGGAAGTCCATATAAATAACATCTACAGACACTCCTGTATCTACCACGTTTGTTACCTCCTCAAAATTTCAACTAGATTCATTAGACTTGATTTACCTAAACAAATCCATGCTGGCTCTCTCTGATCAGCTCATATTTGTCCAAATGTTTTGTCCCTAATAACAGACTCTAGTAACTTCCCCACAACAGATGTTAGACCAATCAGCCTATAATTCCCTAGTTTAGCTCTCCTACCCTTCCTAAATAATGGAGCGACACTGGCAATTTTCCAATCCAAGGGGACAATCCCTGAATTGAGAGAGTAGTTATGGAATTCTAGGACATTACAGCAGAGAAACAGGCCATTCGATCCATCAAGTCGGTGCAGGTGTTTGTCTCCACAAGATCCGTCAAGTCAATTTCCACTTCCTGCTTACTCCTCATATGTATCAAAAGATGTTTTTCCAGAGGGGTCAAGAACAACATTGGATTTATATCTTGAAGTGATTTCTGGATAGGCAGTGGGCAGATGGTGAACTTCTCCAACTCAATCTGGAAATTTATTGAGTTTTATTATATCATTGTGTGATAGAGGTGAACAACAGCCTAAGTTTGGACCATAAGAGAGAAGGCACAGTGTTCCTTAAGAATCTTTCAGTAACTAGTGATCTATACCATCATATTCTGCAGCACTCTACTGATTAAATATATAGCTGTCTCAATCCAGTTTCTCGTGGACATGAGCCTCAATGCAAAAAAGACCCAAATTTTGCACAAATTTGTAAATGTTCTCTTGTTGTCTCCCTCCAGGAAAACACCTATCCTTGAGATAAGATCTTGGGAAGGATTGGCAGCATGTAGATCTATGCCCATAGTTCCCTAACCAATGAGTTGTGAACCTTGGCCATATGAAATGCCAACTTTGGCTCAGTTGCTAGTTCTCTTACTGCTGAGTCATAAGGTCATGGGTTCAAGAACTACTCCAGGACCTGAGCACATAATCTAGGCTGACAGTTTAATACTGAGGGAGTACTGCATTGTTGAAAGTGTCATCTTTTGGATGAGATTTTGAATGGAGGCCCTGCCTGCTTGCTCGGGTGGATGCAAACAACCCCATAGCACGATTCAAAGTAGAGCAGGGGCATTCTCCTGGTGTCCTGGCTAACATTTATCCTTAAACCAACAAAACCAAAAACTGATGATTCATCTCCCTGCTGTGCGGTAATTGGCTGCCATGTTTGTCTGCAAAACAACGGTGACCACAGTGCCAAAAAAAAGTAATTAATTGGCTGTAAAGCACTATGGAACATCATATGGATGTGAATGGCACTCTATAAATCCAAGTCCTTTCTTTAAGATTGTGGTTAGAGAAATGGAAAATTGTTACAATGTTGCAAAATAGGATGGGGGTTATTGTTGAGATGCGGTAGGATGAACATCTAATCTATCTTCTACCTGATTTGGGAATGTTTGATTTTGACACTGATACCTGAGTGGAAGTCCTATTTTCTGGTACTGAGTTGCCTCACCTTGATGAAAGCAAAATTTATCATAAAGTATATAAAGATTTTCTGCTCGTCGTTGTCACTGTTTTAAGGTTAGAACTAATTTGGAAGAACCACAGTCTAGTTGAGGTGCACATAATGGCCCTGAAATTGAGGTGACTGCGATGGCGTACTCTGACTACACCGTCGTATTCCCTTTGAACGTCCCCGCAAGTTCCGGATTTCCGCGTGTGCTTGTACACCTACACACTGCCGTTTATGTACACATGAGGCATATGAGTTTTGGAGGAAATCAGATTGCAAATGAATGTAGCCAGCAATATACCCTGCCCCTGGAAAGAAGTATTATAATACTTTCTTTTTGACGGACTGCTTATGGTAAAAGTGGTTAGAGCAATTATACATAAGATCAAGCTAAAAATTACAGGAGCTTCAATCTCTACAATTACTAATTGTAAAATAAAGTAGGCCTCAACAACAAACTATAAACAGGACTAAACATTTTTTTGGCTGCTGATGACGACTATTCAGAGAATGCACTTGGCACCAAGCTGTTGAGCCTTGCTATCTTTTCAGTACGTAGCAGCTGTATGATGTCTTGCACACTAAGATTGCGGCATATATACCATTTAAACAGTTGGCATAATTATCTACTCTCCTGTCACATGTAATTATAAAATGCAAGTGGATCTGAAATCTGTACACTTGTGATGTGACGACATGCCCATTCCTTGCCCCTTTTACTTTGAACAGTTAGGAATAATTTGAGAATGAATGTCTGTGAACAATTCATTTTACTCAAGCCAAATGCTAATTGACATATATTTTATTTGCCTAAGCATTTCTAATGTCCTAAAAAAGAGTCATATCTGCACTATCCCGTGAAGTCCCAAAAATAAAGCAACAAGATGCAAAGCATGGGTTCACGGCTTGGCCTGATAAAATGAAGCGCTCCTCTGTCTGATGGTTGTAAGCTGAACGTGGGGGCTCCGAAATTCTCTGGCAATTCTCCACTCTAACAAGAAACCGACGGAGTTCCCGAGGAAATGGCGTAAATAGCAGTTTGCACATTTTCTCTGGGGGTGGGGGGCGTTTTGCTGATCTCTCACTGAAATTATGAAGCAAGGTCAGGAGAACCCCTGTTGAATTTTCGTTCCAGTAGACATTGGCCCACAATGTGAAATCACATGTACTTTGGCAACAATTGATGCTACAGTGGCAATTTCATTCAGAAGGCTGAGAGGCACTGAACAAATATTAGCCTGTGCCAAATATGGTACAAATATGTGAAAAGTGTAGTCATGTGATGTGAGGCTGCAATCCAATCATTTCCCCCTCCTAGCCTTCAACTAATAGAACCTGATAGCAATCATTCCATCAATGTTACTTAATGCTCTTGAAAGTCCCACTAATTGCTATCATTTCTTCCAGGTTTTGTCCATTGAGTTGATCTATACATCCTTTCAACCTTTTCCTGCTGAGTCTTTTACACTTAAATCAAATCTTGAAATGACAGTATTTTTGAATTTTTGTCACCAGCGTTTATTAATTTTGAAGCTGGGATTTACATCAGTCTGGAAAGACTGTGCAATTGGCCGGATAATATCTTCCAACACTACTGCGGAACATGAGCACTCGGCATTAGCTTCAGTGCTTCGGGTGGGGCTGCAAATCAACAAAGCAAGGGTACAACTGAGTCAACTGAAATCTTTCCGACTCTTCAACAATGAGTTCTACCGTCACACACTGCAGGGTTACAGAGATGACAACATGCAGCCTCAGTACATCTAAACAAATGATGCTACATAAAGCAATTAAAAACAGCCAACGAATAAAAGTGGGTTTATTCGATCAGTTCTCTTATTCACTGAGTTTTATGGAGTTTCAGTGGAAAAAAATAGTGGGAGCTCTGCACGTCATTTCCAAACAGTGACTTTCAAAGCAACGTGCTTACGCTAATCAATGCACTCGAGAAACTCTTGCAGTCAGTCTGCATTTGAATGGTTCACTGTCAACACTGGTTTTACTGCATCGAAGCATGCAAAACTATTGAACAGTTGTGTGTCTGTCTCGGGAGCAGTGGTGGTGGGGTGGAGGAAGGTGCAGCAGTTGCGTTTATTTTATAGCTCAGCTATTGAACATTACTTTTGGGAGATATTATTCCCTTTAGAGGGCTCTGTGGGGTTGCACCTTTGGAATCTTTTTACCAAAATAACAAAATGTCTATTTTGGTCTGGATATTTTCTGGGAGAACTATTTTTTATTTAATGCAAGGAAGTATGGAGCAAGAAAATGACATTCAGCCACCGAGTCTGCAACCTCCACAGACCATGTGCAATCTACCCAACCTAACATCCTTACAGAAATTTCTGCAAAAACTTTCTTCAGACTCCCACAGGTAATCAAGCAAAACTTAATCCAATGCCACATTCTCGCTACTCAATCCTGGCTGCTTGCTTTCCACAGAAGATGCTTCTTTGATCACAGCAGTAAAGGGCTGTGTTCCACAGCGTGTTTGAATATCTCTGTCCATCCTATTCCACATAACCCTCAATCTCATTCTTAACCAGGCATTCATCCAGTTATTTTTTTGAAGAAGTTAATCAGCATCAATTGCTTTCACTGATCATTTTATCCACCACTCCGTGAAATAAAGTTTCCATTTTATAATTAATCCTGCCTGAGGCTGTCGAATTCTTTATTCATGCCTTCCAGCTCTCTGCTCACATTCCAAGTTTAGTAATGTGCTGATAACCATTCCTCTCACCGTTTTAAAAACTATGAACCACGTGGGCTCCTCAGTTTTCTCTCCAATTAATATAAATTGTCCTGTATATCTCTCTTCATACTCCTGAAATCATTTTTATTGCCCTTCTCTTAACCTTCACCAATGCATCATATTATTCTGAAGGCAAGATCTTCAAAGCTGCAAATTGCAATGTGGCATCGCCAACAATCTATCAAGGTTATAATAGCTTGTATTGACGTTTAATCAAACACTCTTGAGATGCCTCATGGTATTGGATTAGTTGTGAATGATGGTTTGCACTAGAAACTTTTAGCAAATGATTAGTAATCACAACCAACGCATTTTCCTTTTCCAACTTTGCTAATGGCACTGATTCATCATGTACACATTTCAAGTGTATTTTTTATTATATTGTAACAATTTTTGTGTTTTTGTTATAGGTATTCACATGGGTTCAGCATCATTAGTCATCTCCAGAAGTGGACCTTGTGTCTGTTAAGTCTGTGTGTTCTAGTTGTATTTAAGATTAATTACTGACACAGACTACAAGAATAACGTTTCAACAGGTCTTTACTAGTTGGAGGTCAGGGCTATACTAACAACAATATCACTACACAGTACTTATATACCGGTGGTCACCACCGGTATTACGTATACAGCAGCCAGAGAAAGTAGGAAGAGGAAGATAGTGAGAAAGGGAGAGAAGGAGATAGACAAAGGGGGAGGGGGAGAAAAAGTTAAATTTAGAGAGAGAGGATAGAGAGAGACAGCCTTATGTTTGTGAGATTATCGATTCAGCCCACCAAGTCATCAGTTAAAGACACCACACTGAATGGAGCTTGGAAGTAATTACTTCAGGAATATATTTACTATCGGGACTGAAGCCTCAACTGTCTTCCATTATTTCTTTGTGGCATTTCTCCACTAACACTCTCAATTATCTTGGTAAAGAACTTCCCTTCATTGCATTATTCTGTTATTATTGCTGTGACCAATATCAAGCGGGGAGAGATTTTATCTGTGCTCTGGGTTCAGCAAAATCATAAACCTGTTCTTAATAAAAAAAAGGTTTATGATTTCAGTATAACTATCACACAAAGGAAATCTCCCCAAATCTGTTGGATTCTCAGCTGTCTGAACGCCACTAAAACCTCTAGTCATGATGATGCCCCATCTCCACTGTTCAACCTTTGCCTGCTGCCCTACCGCCCAACCTCAATATTTCCCTGTTGCCCCTCACCCTCTATCAGTTTACACCTATTCCTGTAATCTCCAATCCCATTCTCAATGAGATATTTATCCTGCTCCTATTTGAAGGAGTTCATGAGCTCAGCATCTACTGGAATATATTCCACATATCTGCTGCTCAGTAAGAAACATATTGATACTAATTTCTGGTCTTGCTTGAGGCCTAGCATTAAAACTGTTTTCTCTGGTACTCTGCACACAAACTCCATGCTTACATCAAAATTGACTCTCAGCATTCTAAAGACCTGTATCATGTCCCTCTGTAATCTTTTCTCAAATGAAAACAAGTTCAGCTTCCGTGAGTACTTTCTGATAACCTACAGCCCAGATTCCAATAGCATCTGTTTTATTCTTCTCAGAAACCTCTCAATACATCAATTTCACTTTGGAAGTTGTAATGTATGTACCTTTAATGGAGAGAACTACTTTTTACAGCTCCTGTATACTGTAGTACCGGCAGTGACCACACCTGTATATAAACCCTGAGTAGTGATCTGTACACTTAGTTCTAGAGTAACCCTCATTCAGTAAACACCTGTTGTACCGTTTCTCCTGCAGTCTGTGTCTTATTATACACAGACACAACATTGGCGACGAGCAGATTCGAACCTACCTGCAACTCTGCATCACCTCCCAGGGATTCGCTCCTGGAGAACAGTGGAAGGAGGTCTGTAGTGTATGTACCTTTAAGGGGAGAACTACTTTTTACAGCTCCTGTATACTGTAGTACCGGCAGTGACCACACCTGTATATAAACCCTGAGTAGGGATTTGTACTGTTAGTTTTAGAGTAACCCTCATCCAGTAAACACCTGTTGATTGTTCCTCTGCAGTCTCTGTCAATTTATTGAAGGACACCATACATCAAGATTCACGGATTTAACAGTGGCGACGAGTGGAGTCAAACCTACCTGCAACTCTGCATCACCTCCCAGAGATTCGCTCCTGGAGAGCAGTGAAAGGGGAAGGCCAAGTCCAGAAGTGCGGGCGTCGACCATCCAGAGAGGACTTGAACATCGCAGAGGAGGCTGTGGAGAGCTGGGCTTGGTTCTCCAGTCGCGAGGATCTAGCGCAGCGGGCTGGCAGCAGGTACAGCGCAGACCCTTCCCGGACTGTGGCGGCAGGAGCCGACCAACGGCACAGAAAAAGGCCGAACAGCGTCGACGAGAGAGGGTAAAGCACACAGGACGCAGCCGGGGTTCAGGACCGAGCGGCGTCAATGAGAGAGGCGCGCAGGAAAATGCGCAGAGCGCAGCCAGTGCTCAAGGGCTGAGCAGCGTCTGCGGAGAAGAAGGGAGACGCCATTTTTTTTTGTAGCCACAGCGGAGAAGGGAGAGCGCGGGAAGAAAGGAAAGCGCGGGAGACACCATTTTGAGCCAGCGGAGAAGAAGGGAGAGCGCAGGAGACGCCATTTTGAGCCGGTCTAACCACACTGAAATTTTTTTTTAAATGCCGAAGAGTGGCAGTATCACAGCGTTCGACAATGAAGTCGAAGATTGGACGACATATGTCGAACGCATTGAAGTGTACTGCAAGGTGAATGAAGTGCCAGATGACAAGAAAGCGCTGGTATTGTTGAATTCAATGGGTGCAAAAACGTATGGCTTACTGCGAAACCTAGTAACCCCAGAGAAACCAGCGGAAAAGAATTTTGAAAACATAGTGTCAATCCTACGGGACCACTTAAACCCCACACCACTGCTGATAGCAGAAAGATTTAAGTTTCACAAAAGGAACCAGCATAAAGATGAAAGTAATGCTGAGTATTTAACGGAACTGCACAAGCTATCGAAACACTGCCAGTTTGGAACGGGACTAGCAGATACTTTAAGGGACAAGTTCGTGTGTGGGCTTCAAAGTGAAGGAACCCAGAAACGGCTTCTATCAGAAAAGGATCTTACGCTGGACAAGGCTTTCAGCATGGCAGTATCACACGAAGCAGCAGCACGGGGCGCGGCTGAGATACAAAGGAGACCGCAAGAATATGGCACAAATGAAATGGCATACGGAACACTGCGGTGCTATCGCTGCGGCAGAACAACACACGACCATAAGGATTGCTGGTTCAAGGACCAAGTGTGCAGACAGTGTGGAAAAGTAGGACACATAGCAAGAGTCTGCAGGTCGGAAAAGAAAACCAGCAGCAAGAAATCTCCACAGGAGAAGTACAAGAAGGTACATAAGGTGACGGAGAGTAGTTCAGACGAACAGAAAAGGGATACAGACTCCGGAAGCAAGGAGCTGGGTTGTCTGAAACTACATAATGTGATCAAAACGGAGGATCACCAAACTCTCTGGGTCACGCTCAAGATAGCCGTAGTCCAAGTGAAAATGAAATTGGACACAGGATCAGCCCTAACAGTCATAAACCGAAGGGACTACAAGCGGCTATTCTCACATATACCCTTGAGAGATACAGAGATCGTCTTGAAGACGTACACGGGGCAAAAAGTCTACCCCAAAGGAAAAATAAGGGTGAACGTTATATATAACGGCAAGGAAACACCAAAAATGGACTGATATGTATTGCCAGAGGGGGGACCACCACTACTCGGACGTGAATGGATCCGGAAGATACAGCTAGATTGGCATTCCATACAAGCACTGACTGTAGATGCCAAAAAGGATGACGACGTCACACCTGGACGACTGTCAAAAATGCTAACTGACGCACAAAAAGTGTTCCAGGAGGAACTTGGAACACTAAAAGGCATAACAGCGACGATCAAAATAGAGGAAAATGCAAGCCCAAAGTTTTTTAAGGCCAGACCGGTGCCTTATGCGATCCGCCCAGCCGTCGAAGCAGAGCTGGAAGGTTTGGAATGTTCAGGAGTACTGTCCAAAGTGGACTGGAGCGAGTGGGCTACACCCATCATTCCTGCAATGAAGAGGTCATTGAGTAATACGCCTGGGGAACCAAAGAAGGTTCGCATCTGTGGGGACTTTAAGGTGACAGTGAACCCAGTCCTTCACACTGTACAATATCCGCTTCCGCGGATTGAGGATATTTTCGCCTCGCTATCTGGAGGGAAATGCTTCACTAAGCTTGATCTGGCCCAGGCATACCTGCAAATGGAGGTAGAAGAAGCCTCGAAACAGTACCTCACGATCAACACTCATAAAGGTCTCTACCAATACAACCAGCTGGTGTTCGGGGTAGCATCAGCTCCGGCTATTTGGCAAAGGGCAATGGATCAAGTCCTGCAAGGGATTCCAGGGACCCAGTGTTATTTGGATGACATCCTGGTCACGGGCGAAAATGACAGTGATCACCTCGCCAACCCGGAGCAAGTGCTCACTAGATTGAAGGAATATGGGCTCCGAGCTAATCACCACAAATGTGAGTTTTTCCAGAAGCAGATCTCGTATTGTGGCCACGTTATTGATGAAGAGGGGTTACATAAGTCCCCTGAAAAGATTGAGGCATTAGTCAAGGCTCCAGCACCGGAAAATGTGTCACAACTGAGGTCGTTCCTCGGGCTGGTGAACTACTACCATAAGTTCTTGCCAAATTTGTCTACCGTACTACACCCACTGAACACCCTACTGCAAACGTGGTTACCATGAAAGTGGAATGACGAATGTAAACGAGCTTTCCAGAAGAGCAAAGAATTGATCACATCAAAAGAGGTGTTGGCTCATTTCAACCCAGCACTACCAATTAGGTTGGTGTGTGATGCATCACCCTATGGCATTGGAGCGGTGCTGTCGCACAAATTCTCGGACGGCTCAGAGAGGCCAATAGCCTTTGCGTCACGATCACTAACCTCAGCCAAGCGTAACTACGCCCAGATTGACAGGGAGGCCCTCAGCCGAGTGTGGGGAGTGAAAAAGTTCAACCACTATCTGCACGGGCAGAAGTTCACCTTGCTGACTGACCACTTGTCTCCATCTTTAATCCAAAGAAGGGCGTTCTGGTGATGACTGCGCAACGGCTTCAAAGATGGTCCCTTTTTCTAGGGGCGAACCAATATGAAATCGAGTATAAGGGCACGAAACAGCATGGAAACGCTGATGGGCTATCACGCCTGCCACTGCCTACTGCGGAGGAAGCACCAGCAGTGGACCCTGTCGAAATATTTCATTCAACTATAATTGAACGCTTGCCAGTAACTAACGTGGATATAGAGAAGGAGACCCGAAATGACCCGACACTGTCTCGGGTATATGACTTGACGGTGAAGGGATGGCCAACACATGGCGACTCACTGTTGCCAGCATTCTCATCCAGAAGAGAACAGCTGTCAGTATGCCAGGGGACCTTGATGTGTGGATCCCGAGTGGTAATTCCACCCAAGTTAAGGGAGAGAGTGCTCAATGAGCTTCACGAAGGCCATCTGGGAGGGGTGAAAATAAAAAGCCTTGCTAGGGCTTATGTGTGGTGGCCGGGGATCGATCAGCAAATCGAGGACCTGACAAAGAGCTGCTCAGGATGCCAGAAGGTCCAAAATGCACCACCACATGCCCCTCTACACCCATGGGAGTGGCCCTCATCTCCATGGCAACGGGTGCATATTGATTTTGCTGGTCCATTCATGGACTCAATGTTTTTAATAGCCGTGGATGCGCACTCGAAATGGCCTGAGGTGATCAAAATGTCCTCCACCACCACAGAGAAAACTATTGCAGTCCGACGGACCATATTTGCCAGGAACGGCTTGCCAGAGCAGATTTGCTCTGATAACGGACCACAGTTTGTGTCGAGGAGTTTCGAAGATTTATGAAGAGGAATGGGGTAAAGCATTACACATCCGCCCCGTATCATCCAGCCACAAATGGATTGGCTGAGAGGTTCGTACAAACCTTTAAGAAAGCAGTAAGGGCCATGTGCGATGACGACATTCCACTGCAGCACAAGGTGGACAATTTCCTGTTAGCCTACAGAAATGCGACACATGCATTCACCAACCAGACCCCAGCCATGATGTTCTTTAACCGAAGGTTGAGATCTCGTATGGATTTGCTCAGACCAAATGTACAAAGAGATGTTGAGAATAAGCAATTCCAGCACATCAATGAGAAGCCGACAAGGAGCTTCAATATAGGGCAACAAGTCTTGGCCCACGACTACCGAACAGAGAAATGGCAACCAGGGACGATATGCACATGGCAGGGACCACTAATGTACACAGTGGATGTTGGGGAGAACATTGTGAGACGCCATGTTGACCAGATCCTAGAGTCACAGGAACGACTCAACCCCATGTCTCGCCCATACGTACCTGGTGATGAACCCGACATACCGGTAGCATGTATCCCAGAAACAGTAGCATCGGAAGCTGATGAACCAACCGACGACAGGGGGCCAGAATCGCCTCCGCACCAAGAGCAAGACACTCAGGAAAGGCGCTATCCAGAAAGGATCAAGAAGCCGCGCCAAAGGCTGAATTTATAAATGGACTATTTTCAGTTAATGTTGCATGTTAAAAGTGTTAATTGTTAAATGAATGTTATGGTACTGTTAATCTAAAAGGGGAGGAATTGTAGTGTACGTACCTTTAAGAGGAGAACTACTTTTTACAGCTCCTGTATACTGTAGTACCGGCAGTGACCACACCTGTGCATAAACCCTGAGTAGGGATTTGTACTGATAGTTTTAGAGTAACCCTCATCCAGTAAACACCTGTTGATTGTTCCTCTGCAGTCTCTGTCGATTTATTGAAGGACACCATACATCAAGATTCACGGATTTAACAAGGTCGAGTCCAGAAGCACGGGCGTCGACCACGGGCAACCGCCCAGTCATCCAGCGGAGATTTGAGCATCACAGGGGAGGCTGTCGAGAGCCAGGCTTGGCTTTCCAGTCACGGTGGTCCAGCGAAATGGGCTGGCAACAGGTACTGCGCAGACCCTTCCCAGACAGCGGCGGCTAGAGCCGACTGAGCGGCACAGAAAAAGGCCGAGCAGCGTCGATGGGGGAGAGAGAGAGGGCAGAGCGCACAGGGCGCAGACGGTGTTCAGGACCGAGTGGCGTCAACGGGGAGAGAGACGAGAGAGAGCAGAGCGCAGCCGGTGTACAAGGGCCGAGCAGCGTCAACGGGGGAGAGAGGCGCGCAGGAAAACGCGAGGCGCTGCCATTGCCACGAGGACCGCAGAGAGCAGCATTGGCAGCAGCGCAGGAGCAGTGCACGAAACCCACAGGGCATCGCCATTTGCCACGAGGACCGTCGAGAGCGGCGTTGGCAGCAGCGCGGGAGATGCCATTTTAAGTCGCAGCGGGGAAGAAAGGAAAGCGCGGGAGACGCCATTTTAAGCCGCAGCGGGGAAGAAAGGAAAGCGCGGGAGATGCCATTTTAAGCCACTCTAACCACACCCAAAAATGCCGAAGAGTGGCAGTATCACAGCGTTCGACAATGAAGTCGAAGATTGGACGACATATGTCGAACGCATTGAAGTATACTGCAAGGCGAATGAAGTGCCAGATGACAAGAAAGCGCTGGTATTGTTGAATACAATGGGTGCAAAAACGTATGGCTTACTACGAAACCTAGTAACCCCAGAGAAGCCAGTAAAAAAGGATTTTGAAAACATAGTGTCAATCCTACGGGACCACTTAAACCCCACACCGCTGCTGATAGCAGAAAGATTTAAGTTTCACAAAAGGAACCAGCATAAAGATGAAAGTAATGCTGAGTATTTAACGGAACTGCGCAAGCTATCGAAACACTGCCAGTTTGGAACGGGACTAGCAGATACTTTAAGGGACAAGTTCATGTGTGGGCTTCAAAGTGAAGGAACCCAGAAACGGCTTCTATCAGAAAAGGATCTTACGCTGGACAAAGCTTTCAGCATTGCAGTATCACACAAAGCAGCAGCATGGGGCGCTGCAGAGATACAACGGAGACCGCAAGAATATGGCACAAATGAAATGTCATACGGAACAGTGAAGTGCTATCGCTGCAGCAGAACAACACACGACCATAATGATTGCTGGTTCAAGGACAAAGTGTGCAGACAGTGTGGAAAAATAGGACACATAGCAAGAGTCTGCAGGTCGGGAAAGAAAACCAGCAGCAAGAAATCTCCACAGGAGAAGTACAAGAAGGTACATAAGGTGACGGAGAGTAGTTCAGACGAACAGAAAAGTGATACAGACTCCGGAAGCAAGGAGCTGGGTTGTCTGAAACCACATAATGTGATCAAAACGGAGGATCACCAAACTATCTGGGTCACGCTCAAGATAGCAGGAGTCCAAGTGAAAATGGAATCGGACACAGGGTCAGCCCTAACAGTCATAAACCGAAGGGACTACAAGTGGCTATTCTCACATATACCCTTGAGAGATACAAAGATTGTCTTGAAGACGTACACGGGGCAAAAAGTCTACCCCAAAGGAAAAATAACGGTGAACGTTATATCTAACGGCCCGGTAACACCAAAAATGGACTTACATGTATTGCCAGATGGAGGACCACCACTACTAGGACGTGAATGGATCCGGAAGATACAGCTAGATAGGCATTCCATACAAGCACTGACTGTAGATGCCAAAAAGGATGATGACGTCACACCTGGACGACTGTCAAAAATGCTAACTTACGCACAAGATATGTTCCAGCAGGGACTCGGAACACTAAAAAGAATAACAGTGACGATCAAAATAGAGGAAAATGCAAGCCCAAAGTTTCTGAAGGCCAGACCGGTGCCTTATGCGATCCGCCCAGCCGTCGAAGCAGAGTTGGAAGGTTTGGAACGTTCAGTGGTACTGTCCAAAGTGGACTGGAGCGAGTGGGCTACACCCATCGTTCCTGTAATGAAGAGGTCGTTGAGTAATACGCCTGGGGAACCAAAGAAGGTTCGCATCTGTGGGGACTTTAAGGTGACAGTGAACCCAGTCCTTCACACTGTACAATATCCGCTTCCGCGGATTGAAGATATTTTCGCCTCGCTATCTGGAGGGAAACGCTTCACTAAGATTGATCTGGCCCAGGCGTACCTGCAAATGGAGGTAGAAGAAGCCTCGAAACAGTACCTCATGATCAACACTCATAAAGGTCTCTACCAATACAACCAGCTGGTGTTCGGGGTAGCATCAGCTCCGGCTATTTGGCAAAGGGCAATGGATCAAGTCCTGCAAGGGATTCCAAGGATCCAGTGTTATTTGGACGACATCCTGGTCACGGGCGAAAATGACAGTGATCACCTTGCCAACCTGGAGCAGGTGCTCACTAGATTGAAGAAACATGGGCTCCGAGCTAATCGCCACAAATGCAAGTTTTTCCAGAAGCAGATCTCGTATTGTGGCCACGTTATTGATAAAGAGAGTTTACATAAGTCCCCTGAAAAGATTGAGGCACTAGTCAAGGCTCCAGCACCGGAAAATGTGTCACAACTGAGGTCGTTCCTCGGGCTGGTGAACTATTACCATAAGTTCTTGCCGAATTTGTCTACAGTACTACACCCACTGAACACCCTACTGCAAACGGGGGTACCATGGAAGTGGAGTGACGAATGTAAATGAACTTTCCAGAAGAGCAAAGCATTGATCACATCAAAAGAGGTGTTGGCTCATTTCAACCCAGCACTACCAATTCGGTTGGCATGTGATGCATCACCCTATGGCATTGGAGCGGTGCTGTTGCACAAATTCCCGGACGGCTCGGAGAGGCCAGTAGCCTTTGCGTCTCAGTCACTAACCTCAGCCGAGCGTAACTACGCCCAGAATGACAGGGAGGCCCTCAGCCTAGTGTGGGGAGTGAAAAAGTTCAATCACTATCTGCACGGGCAGAAGTTCACCTTGCTGACTGACCACCAACCACTTGTCTCCATCTTTAATCCAAAGAAGGGCGTGCCGGTGATGACTGCGCAACGGCTACAAAGATGGTCCCTTTTTCTAGGGGCGCACCAATATGAAATCGAGTATAAGGGCACGAAACAGCATGGAAACGCTGATGGGCTATCACGCCTGCCACTGCCTACTGCGGAGGAAGCACCAGCAGTGGATCCTGTTGAAATATTTCATTCGACTATAATTGAATGCTTGCCAGTAACTAACGCTGGTACAGAGAAGGAGACCCGAAATGACCCGACACTGTCTCGGGTATATGATTTGACGGTGAAGGGATGGCCAGCACATGGCGACTCACTGTTGCCAGCATTCTCATCCAGAAGAGAACAGCTGTCAGTATGCCAGGGGACCTTGATGTGTGGATCCCGAGTGGTAATTCCACCCAAGTTAAGGGAGAGAGTGCTCAATGAGCTTCACGAAGGTCATCTGGGAGGGGTGAAAATGAAAAGCCTTGCTAGGGCTTATGTGTGGTGGCCGGGGATCGATCAGTAAATCGAGGACCTGACAAAGAGCTGCTCAGGATGCCAGAAGGTCCAAAATGCACCACCACATGCCCCTCTACACCCATGGGAGTGGCCCTCATCTCCATGGCAACGGGTGCATATTGATTTTGCTGGTCCATTCATGGACTCAATGTTTTTAATAGCTGTGGATGCGCACTCGAAATGGCCGGAGGTGATCAAAATGTCCTCCACCACCACGGAGAAAACTATTGCAGTCCTACGAACCATTTTTGCCAGGAACGGCTTGCCAGAGCAGATTTGCTCTGATAACGGACCACAGTTTGTGTCCGAAGAGTTTCGAAGATTTATGAAAAGGAATGGGGTAAGGCATTATACATCCGCCCCGTATCATCCAGCCACAAATGGATTGGCTGAGAGGTTCGTACAAACCTTTAAAAAAGCAGTAAAGGCCATGTGCGATGACGACATTCCACTGCAGCATAAGGTGGACAATTTCCTGTTAGCCTACAGAAATGCGACACATGCAGTCACCAACCAGGCCCCGGCCATGATGTTCTTTAACCGAAGGTTGAGATCTCGTCTGGATTTGCTCAGACCAAATGTACGAAGAGATGTTGAGAGTAAGCAATTCCAGCACATCAATGAGAAGCCGACAAGGAGCTTCAATGTATGGCAACCATTCTTGGCCCACGACTACCGAACAGAGAAATGGCTACCAGGAACGATATGCACACGGCAGGGGCCACTAATGTACACAGTGGATGTTGGGGAGAACATTGTGAGGCGCCATGCTGACCAGATCCTAGAGTCACAGGAACGAGTCAACCCCATGTCTCGGCCATACGTACCTGGTGAGGAACCCGACGTACAGGTCGCATCTACCTCAGAAACAATAGCTTTGGAAGCTGATGAATCAACTGACGACAGGGTGCTAGAATCGCCTCCACACCAAGAGCGAGACACTCGGGAAAGGCGTTATCCAGAAAGAATCAGGACGCCTCCCCAAAGACTGAATTTATTAATAGACTATTATCAGCTAATATTGCATGTTAAAAGTGTTAATTGTAATTAGTTTGATATTTAATTGTTAAATGAGTGTTTTGGTACTGTTAATCTAAAAGGGGAGGAATTGTAATGTATGTACCTTTAAGGGAGAGAACTACTTTTTACAGCTCCTGTATACTGTAGTACCGGCAGTGACCACACCTGTATATAAACCCTGAGTAGTGATCTGTCAAGTTAGTTCGCGAGGAACCCTCATTCAGTAAACACCTGTTGTACCGTTTCTCCTGCAGTCTGTGTCTTATTATACACAGACACAACAGAAGTAAGGTGCACAACACTGCATATCATTCAATATGTGGCCACGCCAATGATCTTTGCAAGCTTAGAAGAACTTCTTTTGACTTATTGGCCCAGATTTTTCTGAAGCGGTGCATCTTGCAGCGTGCCCTGTCAGTTAGACTTGTTCGTGCACATTTAGGTTTTAAAACATTTTGCCCACAAAGTTGCTGGAAGTGCTGCTGATAACGACACAGCAAGGGCAATGGGGCACCTGGGGCCTAGGTGACCAACAGGACAAACACTGTATCTCCTCAACCAATGAGTTTAAAGGATTGGGAAATAACTAGAGGAAGAAGGGTGAATTAGAGTGGGTGAATTCAATGTCAAATCAGGTACAGAAAGACAGGCAAATAAATATTGGATTAAGAGAGACAGAAAGGTGCTCAGAGTGTGGGTTTGGAGGCAAGTCCACTGTCAAAATCACAAAGATTGACAGCAGGGCGGTATCCCGCTGTAAAACGGCCTCCTTGCCAGTTTCCCAAGTGCTGGGTCTGTCACCCCTGAACAGACCCGACACCAAGCAGCGGGACAGCCAATTTAGATTGTTAGAAGCTTATTAAAAGGTAGTTAAAAACCATTTTCCCATGTACTTACCATTTTACCAGCTTTTCATCGAGGTTCCCGGAGAGCGGCTGTCACGTCAGGTAAATATGTTGGGTTCTCAATGACTGGATTGTTGTGAATAGGTGAAAGCTGCAAAAGTGGTCTAAAACCTACCATTTCACAGCTGTTCACGTCCCAGTCTTAGAAGCTGGAGCATTAATGATTTGGAAACCACTTTAGAGCTTTATGCACTTTTGAAGTGTTTGGAGTAATCTCTCTATCCACTGTCACTTCCTTGAAACAACGTATCTCGACACTGACAGGTTCTCGACCTCAGCTGCCATCTATTCCATCAGCATTGGTGCCCTTGAAAAAATCTCACCTTAGGCCTCAGAATCCCAACACGATCAGTCCCAACACCAGCAGCACCAGGCACACCAGCAGCACCAACATCCACACTAACCTTCTCCGCAATCAACTGATGCTGCACTGGACACAGGGCATCATCACCCGTGCACATTGCCGACCGGGATGCCAGTGATGGCCTCACCATGGCCAGATTTGCTTCACTTAACACTATACACCCTGGCTGCCACATGATGCACCAGGTTGGCACTGCCCCACACACCAGCACCATAAAACATCCCTACAATGCCCAGGCTATTCCTTTCACACTCATCACCATTGTGGGGGTGGTGGGGATGTTATGTCTCACCATTCACTGCAACTCACTAAGACACATTCAAAGGTGCACACAAATCTGTCCAAGAAGGCAAAGTGGTGACAATTGAATTTCAATGCTTGTTAACACATTAACAGAAACGTTACATGAACATTGGCTATAGACCCAAGTGCCTACCCTTGTGTGTTGTTAGTTGGTATGATTGGGCTAGGATGAGGGTGAGGGGTGGCTAGTGAGATGGGGATGTGATAATATAGCTAGAGAGGGATGGGTGGAGGTGCAAGGTAAGTTGGTGTGAGTAAGGATGTGCAGGAATAGGGTAGGGAAGGCAGAGTGATGGGGATGTGATGAGTGGCACAGCAGGATGAGGCTGAGTGTGGCTTGGCAGTAACGTTTCGTGATCTACTGAGATCATTGAAAGGTTTGCGTCACTGCAGCCTGGTCCTCCTGACGACATCCCTGCTTGTGTCCTCCTGTGCAATGTGCAACCAGGCTGTGTTGGTGTCCTGGGGAGGTCTCTTCTGCCCATTGGAAGGGAAGAGAACCACCCTGCATGCTGTGACTCCCTCCATAAGCATATGGAGGGAGTCATGGGAGAGCCTGGGTGCAGCCGTGCACCTTTGTGCAGTGCTTGTCAGTGTTTGCAGCACCTCAATGCTGTAGAATACTGACAGCACCAGTCAAAATGAATATGGACATTGGTCCCTTTAAGGAAACCGGCTGCTGACGCGTCATCAGATAATGTCATCAGACCCGCTTCCTTTTAATTGGCCAGGAACCTTGCAGGGTGGGCTTAACAAGCCCAATCAGGGCAAAATCACTTGGAGGAGGCGGGATGAAGACGGGTGCGGAGTTTGAAACCGCTGTCTACTCCGGCCGCACCGGACTTGCCACGGCTGGTGAAATCGCGGCCAGAGAGTCAGAAAAGAAAAGTAAGAATTTTTGTTTTAATTTTCTATTTGACATTTTTAAAATCTCCAACAATTCACAACCTGAAGGAATGAGATTCCACGTTTTGAATTGTTTGCTTTCTGGGCAAGAGAGGATGTTTGGCAGTCATTAACAATTATCAGGTTGTTAAAAGGGAACTTAAGCTGTTAATTACTAGACTTAAAATTCTGTGGTGAGTTTAACGGGCAAATGCAAATGCAGCAACTTCATGAAAATCACGGGGAGGTTAAGGGCGAGATGCTGTTTTCACGAAGCGAACGGCAGAGCGGCGCAAATCATCCGGCTACATGTGGTGATTTGCAATTCACAGGGTATCTCTTCCTGGCGACAAGTTGCTGGTCGATTTGCACGTTAATAACGGTGTGCGTCGTTCAGACGCCGCTATTTCTTCAGCAGATTCTGAGCCATTGTCAAATGCTTTAAAGGTGTATCCTTGTACATGCTAAGCCTCACCAGTAACAGTTTCACACTGTCTGGAAATGTTTAATGACTAATGATCAAACCAAAATCATCTTTCTTTTTCACCATTGCCAATTGTTACCCCTTTATGGTGTGCACATTTGCTGATTTGGATCCAACTTGCATTACCTTATAATTATCTATATGATGTATGAGGAGAGATTGGGTCGATTAGGCTTATATTCGCTGGAGTTTAGAAGAATGAGAGGGGATCTCATTGAAACTTATAAAATTCTAACAGGACTAGACAGACTAGATGCAGGAAGGATGTTCCTGATGGCGGGGGAGTCCAGAACCAGGGGTCACAGTCTAAGGATAAGGGGTAAGCCATTTAGGACTGAGATGAGGAGGAATTTCTTCACCCAGAGAGTGGTGAACCTGTGGAATTCTCTACCACAGAAGACAGTTGAGGCCAATTCATTAAATATATTCAAGAAGGAGTTAGATATATTTCTTAAGGCTAAGGGGATCAAGGGATATGGGGAGAAAGCAGGGACAGGGTACTGAATTTGGATGATCAGCCATGATCTCATTGAATGGCAGAGCAGGCTTGAGGGGCCGAATGACCTACTCCTGCTCCTATCTTCTATGTTTCTATGTTTCTACTAAAACTGCAAAGGGGAAACACTAAGGAGGGGGTGGGGGGCACCAACAGGCATAAACAATGCAACAAAGACCAATAGCCAAGATAAAGGTATGGAATCAGCGTGATATAAAAGAAACACCGGACTTTACGGGGTCGATTTTAACTCAGGTGTGGGGAATTATCAGGTTCCCAGAATTTGGTGTTTCCCACACGAATCTAAATGGGTGTGTGAGATTGATGCAATTTTAACTCAATTGGCCAATTGATTTCTGTAGTGTATGTACCTTTAAGGGGAGAACTACTTTTTACAGCTCCTGTATACTGTAGTACTGGCAGTGACCACACCTGTATATAAACCCTGAGTAGGGATCTGTACATTTAGTTTTAGAGTAACCCTCATCCAGTAAATACCTGTTGATTGTTCCCTGCAGTCTCGTGTCTAGTTATTGAAGGACACACAACATCAAAATAGACGGATCTAACAATTTCCAACATGTGGGAACCCTTGGCAAATGAGTATTTCCAGTCAGAAAGTCACATAATATGACGTCATTATTGCTGCTGCATTTAGGGTCTGAAACAAACCTTTCTTCTTCTGCAGGCTGCCAACCTTTTGGCATTTGCTGATACACTGAGCTGGAAGCAAAATGGCAAGAGAGGCCGTGGTCTGCACCCCGTTTTGACAACGTTGCCCTGCAGGCTTTAGTGGAGGGAGCAAGAGCTCACAAGGAGGTGCTCTTCCCTTCACCAGGGAGGAAGAAGCCTCCCCAGCAGACAAAGGCTGCATGGCTGCAAGTGGCAGAGGAGGTCAACTCCTTATCGGCTACCCGCAGAACCTGAATACAGTGCAGGAAGAGATTTCATGACCTTCAGCACACTGGAAAAGTGAGTATGAAGTTCCCATCACTCTCAATCTGATCTACATTGCCTCTCCTCACCAGCACTCAGCTATAGCCATATCTTCCTCCACATCCCACTTGACAATGACATCCATGCACCCATACCCATTCCCTCTCTCTCTATGCTCAAATTCACCTAACTATTCGACTATGCAGCCCTCACACTCCCTATCACTCTGATGCTATGAAAACAACTGACAACACACAGGGAGGGCCCTTGGTCTTGCCACCTCATTCCATCTTTGTCTCCTTCTAAGCATCTATGCTATGGATTCTCTACACTCACTCCTTCATTCTCACTCAAACTCCACTTGTCTCCCTCATTGCAGGAAAAGAGCGCTCACAATAAAAGAGAACGAGCGAGGACAGGAGGAGGGCCACCATCAGTAGCCCACCTCACCCCCTGGGAGGAGGCGGTCCTGGAGATTGTAGGACTGGAGGATGAGGCGCAAGTGGGAGACAGACAGACGGGTGCATCACAGCAGCTGGTGACAGAATAGTTTTCCATCTCTCTCATTGACATTGCATGAGTCGCTGATAATGATTCTGAAGCTATAACATATGGACCTATGATCAGCTGCAATATGCAATGTGCATGTAACCTTGACCTCACATCTCTAACTCTTTCCTTTACTCCCCCACAGGACCATCGAAAGCCCCCGTCCCCACTGTCCAGGAGGAAGAGCCTGAGATTCCAGGCTCCTCAGAGGAATCTGCAACCTCTGAGGGCGCAGCGTCAGCAGAATTCAGCGCACCCAGCACCAGCGCAGACACTCACACCTCGGTGGGACCTTCGGGACATAGAGTAGTGTTGTCACCTGGTGTATCACAGCTCACAAGTGAGCATCAGCAGATTGTGGAGACAGGGACAGCAGTGGAGAGTGCTAGTCGGAGGGCGCAGGAATCTGCCAGCTCGGCTCAGCTGCATGTCGACCCTCTGCCTCTGGTTCCATCCATAAGATCAGTGGGGCTGGAACTCCAGGAACAGATGCAGGAGTCTCTGGCAGGTTTTGTCTCCAGGGTCGATGTGAGTGTGGAGCGAATGTAGGAGTCCATAGCGAACATGAACAGAGCCTTTGTGGAGTCATTGGCGCATGAATGCATCACCATGGAAAGGATGGCAACCTCCATGGAGGAGATAAGTCGCCAGGGTATGGAACACATGGTGAGTGTTCATAATAGAATGACATCTCTTGAGGAGCAATGGGCATCTATTGAACAGAGAAACCAGACCTTCATGGAAGTCCTTCTGAGTAGGACTGCCAGTGCAGATACGGGTCCCCATGGCCCCCTGATGTGCAGCAAGGTGCTCTCAAGCCACTTTCAAGCGCTGGCCTTCTGGCCTGTGCAGCTTCAGGTGGGTGAGCAGCAGCCTGGCGCTCCTGTTGCTGCTGCTGTTGTTCCTGGTTCTGCTGGTGCCACGGCTGGTGGTCGAGCTCATCTAATGCCCAGAAGGGAAGGAAATAAATGGCTCCCATGCTTCTGGTATATGCCTCCGTTGAGGAAGCGCTGAGTGAAGGTGGCGAGCGGGGTTGCCCAGGAGGTCACACTGGAAATGTGTGTGTGAGGCTCCAACCTTCCACAGGTGTGTTTAAGCCTGGAAAAAGTTGCTCCAGGCCTGAAACAACAAAGTCCTGCCACCTGCAAATGATGACTGATCAAATCTCCTCTTTAATGGTTAACCAGCAGCTGATAGTCAGCAAGCCAATAGTGCTCATGCCAGGTTTCACAGGCGTGATCCCCACCAGGCGTGTTTTACGTGGGAAAAGGGTTAAAAATGCAAGGGCCTGTTAAAATGGCATTATAAAGGCCAATTATTGCTGATTAAGGGCCTTAAAGACCAGTCCCGCCTGTTGGAGGCGGGACTGATTCGAGACCATCAGACACGCCTGGATTAAAATAACCTCCAGTTTTTGCGATTTTAACCCCCCACATGCCTCAAAGCCCGCCTCACGGCTGAGTTAAAATAGACCCCTACCAGTCTGCAGCCCCATTTTCCACAAAGCTTTTCTTTTGTGCTTTGTCGACATGGTAATCTAATTAGGGATATATCTGGCAGTAGTGCCAGTAATTGCTTGTTTGCTTTTATCGATTCTTTATTTCAGTGGTAATGCAAATTCCCAAAGCTTTAATGCTGCGGAGGCGGAGATTAGTGCTAATGTAAATTAAACCCAAGCAATCTCATCGGCAGATGCTACTGATCTTTTTCAAAATTCCAAGGTGCATGACAGAGTTCAAAGGAAAATTATGATAATTAGCCTTCATTATGAAAAATAATTTTAATTGATGGTAGATCTGCTCAACTTTTATTTAGAATTACAAACAAATTCTGCTCCCTATTTCATTTTTAAATTATTTTTGCTCAAGGTATTAGTGTTGAACTTATTATATCATTAACATAATACGGAAATGAAATTCCCTGCAAATCATGCATGGTCTGATGATATTCACAATCTCTTTTAAATGAAGTTCTCAAATTCAAATGATCAATTGCTCCTTTACAAATATGGAAAAATTGTAAATTTTATACCATTGAATAAAATATCATCCCATTTTCACCCTCGACTTTGTTGTAAGCACTATTTAAAGCCGTCGGCCCAACTCTGATAGAATGCATCAGGCTTTACTTAACTGACAACTCCGAACTTGGAAGTTGGAGCACATTGGAGTGGGGGGAACACACCAGTCAAAAAGGAATACAGGAAACTCTTTTTTATCCGGCACCGACGGGACCGGTGTGGTGCCAGTTTATCAAAAAGTCCGGATTACAGAGAGGTATAGTAAAAGGTATGAGAGCCCCGTACACAGCAACAAATCCAGGCTTCCCTGTTGTTTAGCAACAGGTGCAGGAACCCCGGCCGCAGATCCAGGTGTCCCTGTTGCAGGGTGCAGGAACCCCAGTTACACGGCCACAGATCCAGGAACGGCCACTAATATGAAGTAAAACTTACCTGAACTTATTCCTGAATTTTGCCGGTTAACAGAGATTTCTGGTTATTTAGGTGCCGGTAAATCGAGAGTTTCCTGTAATATGCATTGGGAATGAGTGCCCTTGTAAAGTGGTAACCTGTTTACCATACACTTTGGAGTAAAGTTTAAGAGACATAAAATTGCACAGGCAGCAAATCGGGCACTGACCTCTTAGCCCAAATTCCTGATATGCGCTCCCATTGCACAAAGCTCTGTGCTCGTAAAATTTGCCCCATAGCTATATGTTGTTAATACTTCTAAAAAATAAATTTCATTAAATTAAATTTTTGATTTTTTTTTCCATTTGTGCCCTCTCCCAATAAAATGTAATAGAAGCCCAATATATTAATCCATGAGTCCACTCCTTCCTGATATAAGATACTGAATGTCCACAATGTTTGCGCAGAGAAGTGAAATTCCAATCTACATCAATTTATGACCACCATGCATGACCTCTGCCCCTTGCTGCTGTACCTGTGACCAATTAGAAAGTCTTGGGTTTTACACTCGGGTGTAATGAGATAATCACTGCACCCAATGTTGCATTTGAATTCCTTGAATCCAAAGTGGGAAAAATGATGAAATGTTCTACAAACTGTAAATAAAGCAATGAGTTTGCTGACAATTTGAAATACAAATTCCCAATTCAACACAAATTCTTTCATCGCAGTCATAACATTGCGGATAGACTGAGCTTTGGATGAATAGACACACCATAGTCATCTCTTTTCACCACACGGAACACTTTTGCTTAGCAATGGAAATCATACATTTATTTATTGACTCTACACAATGTTTACAAAAGTTACAAAGGGATCTAAATCAAACCTCAGTGAACATGCATTTATGTAAAGAAGCTTTTTGGCTGGGGCATTATTTGCAATGAATATGCAATGAGTGAGTTCAGGAAAGAACAGTGAAATGAAAGAACAACTTGTTTTTGATGTACAATGGCTAAGGGATAGCTCACTCAAGAAGACAAAATAAACTATTTTTTTTAAAAGGAGTCATGTTTGTTAAAGCTAACTGAAGAAAAATAATTAATTTATGCAAACACTTATGAGGCTTTCTAAAAACAGGTGTTCTTGTAAACCTTTTGAAAATTAAGGTTGAATAAGTTCAGACTGCATTTATTTATTGATTTTTTCCCAAAATTTTGGATGACAGTTTGAATAGAAGCAGCTAGATCGGTTGAAATGCCAAAGTCTTTTGAAATTACACTTCAATCTGAATCTCTAGAAACAGCCCATTAGTCTTCAGATTGATAGAGTCTCATTCTACTCTTTAAACTGTGATACTTTCAGTTTTCAATTTTTTGCAATGGACTGCACAGAAGGTGCCCACTTATCTATCTGCAATTTAAGAGAGTAATGCTACCAATTAACATATTGCTCTTTTTATCCATGTGAGGAACATACCCACTCTAACCTCTGAGATGGAAGGTTGTGGGTTCAAGCCACACTCCAGGACTTGAGTTAGACTGACATGTCAGTGCAGTACTGAGGGAGTGCTACATTGTTAGAGGGGCTGTATTTCTGATTGCCTACCTGTTCAGGTGGACGTAACAGATTCCATGGCCCTTTTTCAAAGCAGAACAGAGAGTCCTCTTGTCCTGGTTAACATTCACCCCTCAACTAACGCTACTAAAACAGAATAACTATATCACCCTGACAGCTGCTTGTGGGACCATGCTGTGCACAAATTGGCTGCCTAGTTTGCCTACAAAACAACAGTGACTACCCTACAAAAGTAACATTGGTTTCGAAGTGCTTTGGGGCACCCTGATGTCGTGAAGGCGCTATATAAATTTAAGTTCTTTACACTTTAGATAATAGGAATTTGGGGTTCCTGGTAGCTCAGTGGCCAAATGAACAGTCCAGCATGGTCTTCAGCAATACAGGCCAAGAAGGTGTCAAGCTCAGTTCCTGCTCTGTGCCAATTTACCAGATCTCAACTGGGACAGCAACAGGTGTTGTTACAATTTGCCTTAGCATCTCTAAACTAGGAAGTTCCCACTCCTTATTGATATCCAGTGAGCCCTGTCTGAAATAATGCACATTAGGTGAGGATAGGATCAGACCTGGATGTGTGTTCCTCCACCCCAATGATTGAATACCATGACCACAAGTTCAGTTATACAGGGTACGAGAGTGACTATGGGGTCATAGTTAATAGAATCATAGAAAGTTAGAGTACAGAAGGAGGCCATTCAGCCCATCTTGTCTATGCCGGCTGACAAGGAGCTATCCAGCCTAATCCCACTTTCCAGCACTTGGTCCGTATCCTTGTGGGTTACGGCACTTCAAGTGCACATCCATGTAAACACCAGGTGACAACACTACTCTATGTCCCGAAGGTCCCCCCGAGGTGTGAGCGTCTGCACATGTGCTGGGTGCGCTTACTTCTGCTGACGCTGTGCCCTCAGAGGTTGGAGCTTCCTCTGAGGAGTCTGGCTGCACAGCCTCTTCCTCCTCCACAGTGAGGACGGGGGCTCTGGATGGTACTGTAGGGGAGTTAAGGAAGGAGTTAGAGATGTAATGCCAAGGTTTTTCTGGTGACTCCCAGCGAGTTGGCATCTGCTGACACCTGCATCCATGCAGCCTTGGTCTCAGTGGGAGGCCTCTTCCTCCCTGACCTAGGGAAGAGGACCTCCCCGTGGGCCCTAACCCCATCCAATAATGCCTGCAGTGAAGCCTCGTCGAATTTGAAGGCAGCTCGGGGTCTGGCACTGGCCACAGCTGCTGCAGGCTCCTCTGCCATCCTGTATGGTTCGTTTGGATGCCTTCAGAGGATGCAGTGCTTGCTGTGGACCTTGAAAGCACCACGAATGATGACATCATACTGTGGGGATTTCTGACTCAAATTGGACAATTAGCAAGGCTTCCCACATGCTGGGAATTAATTGGCCAATTGAGGGAAAATTGCGTGGAGCTGGCTGACACTTTTTTATGTGTGTCAGAAACCCCACATTCGGGGAAATCTGACCATTCCCCACACAAGCCGAAAATCGGGGCCAATATATTGGCCAGGAATATCCTCAGAGCCATTCTTGAGCCAGATTTTGAGGTGGATGACCAGGCCAGTTGTGCACTACATGCCTCTGGTCCTCAGATTTGAAGATTTGAATTTAAGTGTACCTGAGGGATAAGTGGGTTTGGGAGACTGCCAACAATCTAGTAGGGAAGACAGCAGAAACAAGAGAGTTGTTAAATAGGTCATTGGAGATGGCAATGCCAGGGTAGGTGGAGGGCCAGAGGAGAGTATGGAGAAATAGAATGCAGTGACGGTGGGGGGTGGGGGGGGATGTTAATTATCCCCAGGGCAGAAGGGGATGCAGGCAGGAAGATGTGGATCTTAAGAGAAACGCAGAAGTGGTCAGAGATAGCTTTGTCAGTGATCCCATTGGTGGCAAGGCCACCTTAAGGTGTAGTTTAAATCACCAAGGATAAGGAATCATACATGCAATGACTGAGTAAGTGAATAAGTAAATGGGATAAAGATAGTGGCCATGGAGATGTCTGCAGCCCAGACTATCCTGCCCCCTGGATGAGGAAAGATACAAGGGGAAAGTGGTGTGATATGAGATAGAATACTGGAGAGGTAGGGGGAGATATCCAATTGGGAAAACACAAATGAAACTAAAATGTTGTGGCCATTGATAGGTCACTCACAAACTTCCAACTCACAAACTTTGTTAAGCATTTAATTGGTAATTTCACAATTCCAGCGGTGAGCCACACTTGCAGGGCATGCAGATTGCAGAGTTAAAGTTAGAATATTATATCCCTGGGGCCTAAATCCAGCATCATTGCCCCCATATTATGGCCAGGCCACTGCTAAATTCAGCAGAGCTTTTTTTTTAGTCGACCATGGTGGCCACCTGAAACGAGGCACCTGCGCCCTTTTCTGGACCTGTTAATGAAATTGGGTAAAAGTAGTTGGAGCTAGTGGCCTAGCTAGTGGTCCTTAAAGGAGGCAGCGGAAGAAGGGTATTTTTTTTTTATAAACTTACCTTAATGTGGAGCCAGGAGGAGCAGAAATGCTCCACCTGCCTCCACATTAAGGCTACGGCTGCTACTGACTCACTCAAGGCCCCTTCCTTATCACCTCTACCCCCAAACACTGGCCGAACCTTTTCAGGTCCCGACTGGCAATAATGAGGCCCGAGGACCAATTCAGGATTGCGTTTGCATTCTGGCGCACCTTGGCTGCATGCCGCATGGATTTCGCCTGAATTTAAGCCCCCCTCCCCCCTCATCTCCACCTCCCGCTTCTTCCAAGCACAGCTTCCCGACTGGGATCAGTAAATTCATCCTTTAATACCCTAACTTCTTCTCTGTTATAGCTTTACCTCACTCTCATGTTGGGAGGGGAAGGTCACAAAATGGCCTGTTAGACCATAGAATCATGGAATGATACAGCACAGAAGGAGGCCATCATGCTTGTGCCAGCTCTTTGAAAGAGCTATGCAATTGGTCCCGTTCCCCCACCCTTTCCCCATAGCTCTGCAAAATGTTCCTATGCAAGTATTTATCCAATTCTCTTTTGAAATTATAAGTTCCAATGAGAGGGGATCTCATTGAAACTTATAAAATTCTAACAGGACTAGACAGACTAGATGCAGGAAGGATGTTCCCGATGGCGGGGGAGTCCAGAACCAGGGGTCACAGGTTAAGGATAAGGGGTAAGCCATTTAGGACAGAGATGAGGAGGAATTTCTTCACCCAGAGAGTGGTGAACCTGTGGAATTCTCTACCCAGAAGGCAGTAGAGGCCAATTCATTAAATATATTCAAGAAGGAGTTAGATATATTTCTTAAGGCTAAAGGGATCAAGGGATATGGGGAGAAGGCAGGGACAGGGTACTGAATTTGGATGATCAGCCATGATCTCATTAAATGGCGGAGCAGGCTCGAGGGGCCGAATGGCCTACTCCTGCTCCTATCTTCTATGTTTCTATGAAAGTTATTACTGAATTTGCTTCCACCACCCTGTCAGACAGTGCATTCCAGATCATAACTACTTGCTGCGTAAAATAAATTCCTCATCCTGCTTCTTATTCTTTTGCCAATTAACTTAATTCGGTGTCCTTTTGTTACCGACCCTTCTGCCACTCTCATCAAAACCCTTCATGATTTTGAACTCCTCCATGAAATCTCCACATAAGTTTCTCTGCTCTAAGGAAAGTAACCCCAGTCTCTTCGCATAACTGAAGTCCCTCATCCCTACCACCATTCTAGTAAATCTGCTCTTCACTCTCTTTAAGGCCTTGACATCCTTCCCAGAATTGGACACAATACTCCAGCTGGGACCTAACCAGTGATTTATATAGGTTTAGCAGAACTCCCTCGCTTTTGCTCTCTGTGCCTGTTTATAAAACCAAGGATCCCATCTGCTTTTTTTTTACCAGACTTTTCAACTTGTCCTCCCACTTTCAAAGATTTGTGTATGTATACCCCCAGGTCTCTCTGTTCCTGCACCCCCTTTAAAATTGTACCATTTAGTTTATATTGCCTCTCATTCTTTCTGCCAAAATGCATCACTTCATCCATCTCGGTGTTAAATTGTATCTGCCATGTGCCTTCCCTTTTTACTAGCCTGTCTATGTCCTCCGGAGGTCTGTTACTGTCCTCCTCACTGTTTAGTGCATTTTTAAGTTTCGTGCCAGCTGCAAACTTTGAAATTATGCCCTGTATAGCTGAATCCAGGTCATTAATATATATCAAAAAGAGCAGTGGTCATTATACTGACCACTGCTCAGTTCCCTCCAGTCTGAAAAACAGCCATTCTCTACTACTCTCTGCTTTCTGTCTCTTAGCCAATTTCATATCCATGCTGCCACTGCCCCTTTCATCCCATGAGGTTCAATTTTGCTAACAAGTCTATTATGTGGTACTTTATCAAATGCCTTTTGAAAGTCCATATACACAACAGCAATCACATATCTTCATCAACCTTCTCCATTACTTCTTCAAAGATCTTAATCAAGTTAGTCAAACATGATTTGCCTTTAACAACTCCGTGCTGGCTTTCATTTATTAATCCATATTTTTCCAGGTGACAATTAATTTGTGTCCGGTTATTGTCTTTAAAAGATCCTCCACCATCAACATTGGGCTAATTGGCCTATAGTTGCTGGGTTTAATCCCTCTCCCTTTTTTTGAACAGTGGTGTAACATCTGCAATCCTCTCCTCCTCTGGCACTGCTTCCATATCTAGAGGATTGGAAGATTGTGGCCAGAGCCTCCACTATTTCCACCCTTACTTCCCTCAGCAACCTAGGATGCATCCCACATGGATGCAAAATTGGTTAAGGGACAGAAAGCAGAGAGTAGTGGTGAACAGCTGTTTTTCACAGTGGTGTCAGTATTAGGACCACTGCTCTTTTTGATATATATTAATGACCTGGACTTCGGTATACAGGACATAATTTCAAAGTTTGCAGATGACACAAAACTCAGAAAATGTGACTTTTCTACTTTGAGATGTCAACAATAGAAGTTAAGTCTTAAACTGGACAAGAATAAAATAACTGATTTGTTTCTTCAATTATTCAGCAAAGAAAACTACGATAGATAAGCACAAGTTCAACCAGTTTGTTAACCACTAACATTAATCATTGCTTTTGAACAATTATGTGGTGTTAGCTAGTTGCTAATACGTTTGACGTTATTAGACCCATTTTATTTGGTAAGTTTGATAATAGCGCTCTAAATAACACAGAGCTTTGTTGATGCATTTATCACATTCATTGACCATATCATCCACTCCAAAGTCCCTGAATAATGAAAATATCTTTGCAAGGCTTTGAGACCGGGTCTAATTATGATTTATCGACAATCAATGTGAATTAGACGTACGTGAAATGCTATACTAGAGTTGGGCTCCATCCTATCAGTGATTCTCTTTAGCATAATTTTGACTAACAGTCGATACAATTAGAAATTTAATATATTGATGCATTAGAAGTGAAAGTTTAACTCCTTTGCAAGACATTGGGGAACATTGAGCAGCAGCATGATTGCTGTAAATTCTGTTTCCAGCTCTCTAGAGCTCATCTGGAGATTCTCTACGCTTTGTATTCTTCAACAAAACAAGAACTTTTTTTAACCCATGAGCCAAAGTTGCTTTAATTTTCTCCAAATGACTTCATTTTGTTAATGTTGTGCAAGAATATACAGAGAGATTTTCATTTTCAGTGTGCATTGGGCGGGTGGGGGGCTGAGTGGTCAGAACGCCCGCCTGATGTCGCCAGGAGAGGCCTGAACCATTTTGATAGAACTGGTGAACTGCCCACACCTTTCCAGTGCCGATCGGAGCGTGGGGGAAAGGAATGCAGCAGTTCATCTATTGAGTAGAGCTGGCAGAGGACCACAAAAGTAAGGACCAGGTCAATGGAGAATGGGGGTGGGGTACAGGGTAGTAAAAAGCAAGGCAGTGGCGGCGTGAATTCTTTTGGAGGCAGAGGAAGACCAATCATGCTCATTCTGCCCCCAAAACTCTCCCGGAAACCTGAATTTTAGTCTTTATTGAGTGTCCACCAGCAATCCCATTAAAGGACCTTGGTTTGGCTGCTTATCACTTGGTGTCATTGTAGCTGGGCTTGTGCAGCACAGGTGCCATGCATTATGACTTGTAAATGGGATCAAGGTCCTACCTACATCACAGGACCCCGATTTGTGTACAGTAATGAGGCTCCCGCGTGTTGACCTGCGCACCTATTTCGAGGCCGGGACTGAAATGGCAGATGGCAGAAAGAGAGCAGTAAGTTTTTTTTAAGCAATTCTGGTCTCACTACTGCCTCATTCCTGCTGAAAAATGGGGAAGTAGAAAAACCAAATGGCCCCCTACATGCTTTCCCAGGCCGTGGTAAATGCAGAACAACAGAACACATGGTGCTTTGTAAGTGGCATACATTATAATAACTTATCTGCATGGTGAAATAAAAACACTGGGGCAACATCATATGCTTTAGTGTACAATCTGACCCCAGTAATGTGGTTTCCCATGAAGAGTCCAATCAATACCTTTTATTAAAAGGGAAATTAGAGAAACGTGCAATAAGGGCACAGCAGTCATCATGGGTGACTTTAATCTACATATCACAGAATCACAGAAACCCCACAGTGCAGATAGAGGCCATTTCGGCCCATCGAGCCTGCACCGACACATATCCCACCCGATCCCTGTCACCCCTACGCCAACACATATCCCACCCTATCCCTGTAACCCCATGTATTTAATCCCCCTAACACTAAGGGTCAATTTATCATAGCCAATCAACCTAACCCGCACATCTTTGGACTGTGGGAGGAAACCGGAGCACCCGGAGAAAACCCACGCAAACACGGGGAGAATGTGCAAACTCCACACAGACAGTCGCCCGAGGCCGGATTCGAACCCGGGTCTCTGGCGCTGTGAGGCAACAGTGCTAACCACTATGCCACCGTGCTGCAGTAAGCTGCAGAAGGGGAATATAGATTGTTCTAACCAAAATAGTAACAATACTGTGGAGGAGGAATTCCTGGAGTGTTTATGGGATGGTTTCCTGGTCCAATATGTCGAGGAACCAAACAGAGGTCAGGCCATCGTAGACTGGGCATTATGTAATGAGAAAGGATTAATTAGCAATCTTGTTGTACAAGGCCCCTTGGGTCGGGGCGATCATAATATCATAGAATTCTTCATTAAGATGGAGAATGAAGTAGTTGACTCAGAGACTAGGGTGCTGAATTTAAATAAAGGAAACTACGATGGTATGAGGCGCGATTTGGGTAGGATTGATTGGGGAATGTCACTCAAAGGGTTGACGGTGGATAGGCAATGGCAAACATTCAAAGACTGCATGGATGAACTACAGAATTTGTTCATCCCAGTTTGGCATAAAAATAAAACAAAAAAGTTTACTCAACCGTGACTAACAAGGGAAATTAGAGATAGCATAAGATCCAAGGAGAGGACATATAAATTGGCCAGAAAAAGCAGTAAACCTGAGGATTGGGAGCAGTTTAGGATTCAACAAAGGAGGACAATGGGATTAATTAAGAAGGGGAAAATAGAATATGAGAGTAAGCTTTCAGGGAACATAAAAACTGACTGTAAAAGCTTTTATAGATATGTGAAGAGAAAAAGATTGGTGAAGTCAAGCGTGGGTCCCTTGCAGTCAGAATCAGGGGAATTTATAATGGAGAACAAAGAAATGGCAGACCAATTAAATACATATTTTGGTTCTGTCTTCAAAAAGGAGGACACAAATAACCTCCCAGAGATGTCGGGGAACATAGGGTCTGATGAAAGGGAGGAACTGAAAGAAATCAGTATTTGTAGGGAAATGGTGTTAGGGAAATTGATGGGATTGAAGGCCGATAAATCCCCAGGGCCTGATAATCTACATCCTAGGGTACTTAAGGAAGTAGCCCTAGAAATAGTAGATGCATTGCTGATCATCTACCAACATTCGATGGAATCTGGAACAGTACCCATGGATTGGAGGGTAGCTAATGTTACCCCACTATTCAAAAAAGGTGGTAGAGAGAAAACGGGGAATTACAGATCGGTAAGCCTGACATTGGTAGTGGGGAAAATGCTAGAGTCCATTATAAAAGATGTAATAGCAGAACACTTGGAAAACAGTGACAGGATCAGACAAAGTCAACATGGATTTACAAAAGGTAAATCGTGCTTGACTAATCTATTGGAATTTTTTGAGGATGTAACTGGTAAAATAGATAAGGGAGAACCAGTGGATGTGGTGTATTTGGACTTCCAAAAGGCTTTCGATAAGGTCCTGCATAAGAGATTAGCGTGTAAAGTTCAGGCACATGGGATTAGGGGCAAGGTACTGACTTGGATAGAGAACTGGTTGGCAGACAGAAAGCAAAGAGCTGGAATAAATGGGTCTTTTTCCAAGTGGCAGGCAGTGACTAGTGGGGTACCGCAGGGATCGGTGCTAGGACCCCAGCTATTCACAATATATATTAAAGATCTAGACAAGGGAACTAGATGTAATATCTCCAAGTTTGCAGATGACACAAAGCTGGGTGCACGTGTGTGCTGTGAGGAGGATGCCGAGAAACTC
The DNA here is from genome assembly GCF_052327205.1 of Somniosus microcephalus. Lineage (NCBI taxonomy): Eukaryota > Metazoa > Chordata > Chondrichthyes > Squaliformes > Somniosidae > Somniosus > Somniosus microcephalus. The sequence continues at coordinate 28,061,073 of NC_140995.1, read as the reverse complement.
CAGGATGATTTGGACAAGTTGGATAATTGGGCAGAAGCATGGCAGATGCAATATAACGTGGATAAATGCGAGGTTATGCACTTTGGTGTCAAAAACAGGAAGGCAGATTATTATCTGAATGGCAATAGATTGGGAGAAGGGGAAGTGCAACGAGACCTGGGTGTCCTTGTGCACCAGTCGCTGAAGGTAAGCATGCAGGTGCAGCAGGCGGTTAAGAAGGCACATGGTATGTTGGCCTTCGTAGCGAGAGGGATTGAGTACAGGAACAAGGATGTCTTGCTGCAGTTGTACAGGGCCTTGGTGAGACCACATCTTGAGTATTGTGTGCAGTTTTGGTCGCCTTATCTGAGGAAGGATGTTCTTGCCATGGAAGGGGTTCAGTGAAGATTCTCCAGGCTGATACCTGGGATGGCAGGAATGACGTATGAGGAGAGAGCGGGTCGATTGGGCTTATACTCGCTGGAGTTTAGAAGAATGAGTGGGCATCTCATTGAAACTTATAAAATTCTGACAGGACTGGACAGACTAGATGCAGGAAGGATGTTCCCGATGGTCGGGGGTCCAGAACCAGGGGTCACAGTCTAAGGATAAGGGGTAAGCCATTTAGGAGAGAAAGGAGGAGGAATTTCTTCACCCAGAGAGTGGTGAACCTGTGGAATTCTCCACCACAGAAGGCAGTAGAGGCCAATTCATTAAATATATTCAAGAAGGAGTTGGATATATTTCTTAAGGCTAAAGGGATCAAGGGGTATGGGGAGAAAGCAGGGACAGGGTACTGAATTTTGGATGATCAGCCATGATCGCATTGAATGGTGGAGCAGGCTCGAAGGGCCGAATGGCCTACTTCTGCTCCTATCTTCTATGTTTCTATTTAAAATAGGTTGGCTTGGTTCGGTGATGCAACAAGGGTCAAAGGAGGAAGCTGATAAAATCGCCAGAAAAAGCGGTCAGCCCGAGGATTGGGATCTTTTAGAAATCAGCAAAGGGGGACCAAGAAATTGATAAAGAAATGGAAAATGGAATATGGGCACAAACTAGCAAAAAATATAAAAATGGATTGTAAAAGCTTCTATTGGTATGTGAAAAGGAAAACACTGGTGAAGGTAAATGTAGGTCCTTTACAGTCAGAGACGGGAGAATTTATAATGGGGAATGAGGGAATGGCTGAGAAATTAAATAAATACTTTGTTTCTGTCTTCACGGAGGAAGACACAAAAAACCTCCCAGAAATAGGAGAAAACCAAGGGTGTGACGAGAATGAGGAACTTAAAGAAATTATTATTAGTAAAAAAACAGTACTAGCAAAATTAACGGGACTAAAAGTCGATAAATCCCAAGGACCGGATGACGTACATCCTAGGGTTTTGAAAGAGGTGGCCATTGGAATAGTGGATGCATTGGTTGTCATCTTCCAAAATTCTATACATTCTGGAACGGTTCCTGCAGATTGGAGGATAGCAAATGTAACCCCGCTATTTAAGAAAGGAGGGAGAGAGAAAACGGGAAACTACAGGCCTGTTAGCCTCACATCAGTAGTTGGGAAAATGCTGGAATTAATTATAAAGGATGCAATAACTGGGCACTTAGAAACTAATATTAAGATTGGGCGGAGTCAACATGGATTTATGAAAGGGAAATCCTCTTTGACAAACCTATTGGAGTTCTTTGAGGATGTAACTAGTGGAGTAGACAAAGGGGAGCCGGTAGGTGTGGTGTATTTGGATTTTCAAAAGGCCTTCAATAAGGTCCCACACAAGAGGTTGGTGAACAAAATTAGGGCACATGGAATTGGGGGTAATAGACTAGCATGGATTGAGAATTGGTTAACAGACAGAAAACAAAGAGTAGGGATAAATGGGTCTTTTTCAGGATGGCAGGCTGTGACTAGTGGGGTACCGCAAGGATCGGTGCTTGGGCCCCAGCTATTCACAATCTATATCAATGATTTGGATGAGCGGACTAAATGTAACATTTCCAAATTTGCTGATGATACAAAGCTAGGTGGCAGTGTCAGTTGTGAAGAGGATGTGAAGAGGCTTCAAGGGGATCTCGACAGGCTCAGTGAGTGGGCGAGAACATGGCAGATGGAATATAATGCAGATAATGAGGAACATAGGGTCTAATGAGAGGGAGGAACTGAATGAAATCAGTATTTGTAGGGAAATGGTGTTAGGGAAATTGACGGGATTGAAGGCCGATAAATCCCCAGGGCCTGATAATCTACATCCTAGGGTACTTAAGGAAGTGGCCCTAGAAATAGTAGATGTATTGCTGGTTATCTTCCAAAATTCTATAGACTCTGGAACAGTTCCCATGGATTGGAGGGTAGCTAATGTAACCCCACTATTCAAAAAAGGTGGTAGAGAGAAAACGGGGAATTGTAGACCGGTAAGCCTGACATCGGTAGTGGGGAAAATGCTAGAGTCCATTATAAAAGATGTAATAGCAGAGCACTTGGAAAACAGTGACAGGATCGGACAAAGTCAACATGAATTTACAAAAGGTAAATCGTGCTTGATTAATCTACTGGAATTTTTTGAGGATGTAACTAGTAGAATAGATAAGGGAGAACCAGTGGATGTGGTGTATTTGGACTTTCAGAAGGCTTTTGATAAGATCCCGCATAAGAGATTAGCGTGTAAAGTTAAAGCACATGGGATTGGGGGTAAGGTACTGATTGGGACAGAGAACTGGTTGGCAGACAGGAAGCAAAGAGTTGGAATAAACGGCTCTTTTTCCAAGTGGTAGACAGTGACTAGTGGGGTACCGCAGGGATCAGTGCTAGGACCCCAGCTATTCACTATATATATTGGCCCAGAAATTCGGGTCCCAACGCGTGAGTACGGACGAAGTACTCACGCGTGGACCCAATGGAAGTGCCAGAATCTTGCATGCACTACGCATGCGCGGGAAACCGGCATTTCCGATCCTCTGAAGCAAGGGGTTCAGAGGTCGAACGCGTGCGCGCAGGAGTCTACGTGCGCGTTGAACTTCCTTTTTTTCACCAGGTTTGCCCGTGCGTGAATGCCTCCACTTTTTACACTTGAAAAAGCAGACGTAAGGACTTAATTTTAAAAGGTAAGTGGTCTAATAATTAAAATTAGAATTTTTTTTCCACAGGTTTATTATTTTTAAAGACTTTACAGTAAGGTAAGTGTATTTTTAGCCCTGATTTTTTATAAAATTATTTTTTTCAAAAATTTAATTTATTGCTTAAAACAGTTATTTAAAATTATTTATAGTTCATTTAAATAGTGTGATGTTTTTTTAAAATTTATTTCAAGTTTAAGTACTGTTTTGGGCACCCGGAGTTTTCATGAGTTTGACAGTTCTTACTGTCAAACTCATGAATGAACTTTTGCATCCTCTGATTGGTTGCCCAGTGCTCACGTGATCCCAGCCGACACATCGCACTAAGTACGCCACTGGGTCACACAAGCACAGTGCGCCGGCAGCTGAACCGGGCCACAAACAGGAAATCCATGCAGGCCCAGGCTTCAACTGTCGGCGCGCTAGGTAAGTGTAGGTCGGGGGCTTGCACCCGCGGGAAGCCCCCGACACGAATTTCTGGGCCATTAATGATCTAGACGAGGGAACTAGATGTAATATCTCCAAGTTTGCAGATGACACAAAGCTGGGTGGGCGTGTGTGCTGTGAGGAGGATGCTGAGAAACTCCAGTATGATTTGGACAGGTTGGGTGATTGGGCAGAAGCATGGCAGATGCAGTATAATGTGGATAAATGCGAGTTTATCCACTTTGATGTCAAAAACAGAAAGGCAGATTATTATCTGAATGGCAATAGATTGGGAGAAGGGTAAGTGCAACGAGACCTGGGTGTCCTTGTGCACCAGTCACTGAAGGTAAGCATGCAGGTGCAGCAGGCGGTTAAGAAGGCAAATGGTATGTTGCCCTTCATAGCGAGAGGATTTGAGTACAGGAGCAAGGATGTCTTGCTGCAGTTGCACAGGGCCTTGGTGAGACCACACCTTGAGTATTGTGTGCAGTTTTGGTTGCCTTATCTGAGGAAGGATGTTCTTGCCATGGAGGGAGTGCAGCGAAGATTCACCAGACTGATACCTGGGATGACAGGAATGACGTATGAGGAGAGATTGGGTCAATTGGGCTTATATTTGCTGGAGTTTAGAAGAATGAGAGGGGATCTCATTGAAACTTATAAAATTCTAACAGGACTAGACAGACTAGATGCAGGAAGGCTGTTCCTGATGGCCGGGGAGTCCAGAACCAGGGGTCACAGTCTAAGGATAAGGGGTAAGCCATTTAGGACAGAGATGAGGAGGAATTTCTTCACCCAGAGAGTGGTGAACCTGTGGAATTCTCCACCACAAAAGGCAGTTGAGGCCAATTCATTAAATATATTCAAGAAGGAGTTCGATATATTTCTTAAGGCTAAAGGGATCAAGGGATATGGGGAGAAAACAGGGACAGGGTACTGAATTTAGATGATCAGCCATGATTTCATTGAATGGCGGAGCAGGCTCGAGGGGCCGAATGGCCTACTCCTGCTCCTACCTTCTATGTTTCTATGTTTCTCTGCTCTCCTGCTCCTTGCTAGCAGGGAAGTGCAGCTGGCCTATGAGAGGGATGATGGCGAGAGGGGACATGGAAGTGGGGGCTCCTCTCAAAGCACTTACACTTCTCCCCCATTGCCACCCCCTCAGTCACATCACCCTAGAGGCCTCCTTGGACAGTGATGGCTGAGTCTGCCCCTGCACAGTCACAGGAGGATCAGACTTTGGCGGGGCCATTAGAGGCTCCAAAACCCAGAGGACATCCGCCATGAATGTCTAAGCAGTTGCAGCAGGGAAGTGCGCAGGCTGCCTCTACCTCTGCTGAAGCCACAGGGGTAGCACCTTGTAGAAGCACACGTCAGAGAAAGATGACACACAAGTAGATTCACAAGGGTAGCCACTTGGGTGTTTTATTCAATGTTAATATCAAGTTTACGTTAATGTCATCTCAACCATAAAAAAATCTTTATTTTCACCACTTCGAGAAATTTGTGTGCACCTTTGGAAATGGCGTAATGAGTTGCAGTGAATGGTGAGACGTAATGGTATCTCCACCAATGGTGAATGGCTTGGTCATTGTGGGGATGCTTTATGGTGTTGCTGTGGGGTGGTGCCAACCTGGTGCAACATGTGGCAGCCATATGGGTGTACAGCATAAAGTTAGGTAAATCTGGCCGTGATGAGGCCATCCTGGTCTTCCGGGCAACAATGTGCTCGGGTGCTGATGCCCTCTGTCCTGTGCAGCACCAGGTGGTTGCGGAGAAGATTGGTGGTGGTGTTGGGGCTTATCATGGTCAGATTCTGAGGACCAAGGTGAGACAGTATAAACGGCACCCATGTTGATGAAATAGATGGCAGGTCAAGTAGAGTTGACAGAAGCAATCTGTCGATGGTGAGAGAGGTTCTTCCAATGAGGTGACACTGGATGGAGACTTTGCTGGAAACACTTGCAGTCTGCAGAAAGCTAAATCTGTGCTGGCAATGTAGTCAGCAACAGCTTCTGCCTGAAGACAGTGATCAGCTATGAGTTGGGAGCTTTTATAATACATTTGATGCTGTCCAGTAATCAGCTGGAGCAATCGCCACTCAACTCCCACCTCAGGTTGACATACGTGGTTCCCAAGCTGGGTGATTCCCATGGCCATGCAGGAAAATTTGAAAGGAAGGGAGAAAAAGTATCTTAAGATTCTGACAACAAGCTTATAATGATTTTAATTAGGTCGCCCGCATCTGCCGGTCGGGTCGCTGCCACACCGGCAAGCACGCCCGAGGGAAAGGCACGGGGGACGGGATGACGGTGGATTCCCGACCCACTCCACCTTTTTTCAAATTTCCTGACCCACCTCCGATCGTGCCCGCATGGACCCCAGAATCATGTCTACACATGAATGCCATACATTCATCTCTCTTAGAAAACTGTTTGAAATGCCATGTCAGGAATTTCTTCAGGAGCTCTCCCGATTAGCTGCTGTAACTTCGATGTAAACCTCGGATTGCCAACTCTGGTTGGTGTATCCCTGGAGGTTTGATCACGTGCTGTCCACACATATTACTGCATTTACCTTTATGAAGGTTTGGTACCCTGTAGCTAAGTAGCTTTGCTCGTGGATTCGCGCCATCTGCTGTTGTACAGGAAGTTCTGAGAATCAGAGGTTCCCTTTAATAATTGCTTTAAATATTTTTATTCAGGTTCTTTTTCTCAATATAGTGTCAGCTGTGGCTCAGTTGGTAGCACACTCGCCTTTGAGTCAGAAGGTTGTGGGTTCAAGTCCCACTCCAGGGACTTGAGCACATAAAGCTAGGCTGACACGCCAGTGCAGTGCTGAGGGAGTGCTGCACTGTTGGAGGTGCTGTCTTTCGGATGAGATGTTAAACCGAGGCCCCGTCTGCTCTCTCAGGTGGACGTAAAGGATCCCACGGCACTATTTCGAAGAAGAGCAGGGGAGCTATCCCCGGTGTCCTGGCCAATATTTATCCCTCAACCAACATAACAAAAACAGATTATCGGGTCATCATCACATTGCTGTTTGTGAGACCTTGCTGTGCGCAAATTGGCTGCCATGTTTCCCACATTACAACAGTGACTTCACTTCAAAAGTACTTCATTGGCTATAAAGCACTTTGAGACATCCGGTGGTCATGAAAGGCGCTATATAAATGCAAATCTTTCTTTCTTTATAGTAGAATGAAACTGAATCTGTACAGGCCACATTCTGTTCAGCTGGAATTCAAAATGGGTAAGGATTTGAACTGCAATAATTATTGCAAAATATTTTTTTACCAGCCTGGAGTAACAAATTTCATTCTAATCGCTATAAGGATGCTTATTTCTTTATATCTCTCTGTGGTACTTTGCTGAGGTGGAAATACATCTATACTAAGAATTCCCAGGAATGTACACACAGCCGGAATTCATCCAGTTTCCATGGCAACTTCCTTTCAAGAAATGGACTACTTAGACAGTATTATCTGCTGCAGCTGTTTTCGCGGAATGTCTTATCAGATTTTTTTAATATTTTGTTGGGGAGGGTAAAGAAATCAAAGGATGATAACATTTAGACTGTTATCGTAAATGTCTGCTTTGAGGCTGCATCTCTCAATTCCTTCAGAACAGATCAAAGCCTCTCAGAGTGAGGGTGTCTCAAGTCCATACTCCGAACTGAAGTGTAATGTTACAGAGTTCCACAACAACAATTTATAAACCAGTGCAATACCACCTATTGGCCAGAGGGATCATTGAGAACACTGTTTACTCATCTACACATGAATGCCATACATTAGAGCACAGGGGAGTTTTTTCTACAGAAACCGATCAATCACTAATATAATGGGCCAGATATTCCGATCCCTACGGGTGGGTACGCGCTGTGTACTCACCCGTAGGGACATCGGGAATGCTGGTTTCAGGCATGCACAGCGCATGTGCTGAAAACCGCCATTTCCGAACTGTCAAGAATGGCCTTGACAGATCCTCCGGCTGCCCTGGAGAAGGGCCTCTGCGGGTGGGTAGTTCCGCTTTTTGGAGACCCTCCGCCCACAGAAAACCCTTACAATTCTTACGCCTGGTCAAAGCAGGCGTGAGGCCTGCTTTTATCAGGATAAGAGTAGAAAAAAAGTAAAAAAAAACAAATTTCACTGGTTTATCATTTAAAAATACTTTAAAAAAAAGGTAAGTTTAATTTTAGCCCAGTAAATTACTTTAATTATATGTTTCAAAACATTAAATTTTTGTTTAAAATACTTAATTTATTGTAATTTCAAGTCATTTTAAAAATGTGATTTAAAAAAAAAATTATTTAAAGTTTTACTATGTGTTTTCATTGATCTCCATTCATATATTTGACAGGTCTTCCTGTCAAGTGTATGAAGGGAGATTCCCTGCTCTGATTGGCTCCCCATGGCCCACGTGATCCCAGGGACGCTGCGAACTACCTGCGCCCCTGGGATACGTGGGCCCTGCGCACTTCAAGTTTGGAGAGGCCCAGGAGCGGAAGTGTGCGTCCTGGGAGCCCTCGGGTAAGGGCGCAGATTTTTCCAGATCGCAGGCCTCCGCCCGCGGGAGGCCTGCGATCGGAAAATACGGGCCATTGATACAAGTGGTGACAGAGTACAATTAGTTTTCTGAAAGTGGATATCAAGGCCAGCTTGATGTTTTTGTAGATACGTGCAGCGTTCTGAGTGGTACTAGGCTGTTTTGACCAGGAACATCCCAGATTCAGTCCAAGACTGTTCTCAGTTAGTTGATCTCAGATGAGGAAGTGGTAGGAACAGTACACTTGCCCTCAGTGCCTCTGCGCTAGAGAGTGAGGAGAAAAAAATCCGCCAAGGTTTCTGTTCCCAAAGACTGTTCATTGACCCATGCTGGAAAACATGAGGACATGAGGTGAAGCTAGAATCAGGCTTGGCTTCATGCTCCCCCACGTACAGTGAAATAGCTTGTGGAAACTCGGGAATACTGTCAACTTGCCGCCCGGGCCTAAAACTGCTGTTAACTGATCAGCCACCCATTATATAAAATGCCCAATCTTCATTTCCATTGAAATGAATGGTAAGTAAAATCAGGCGATTTCTATAACGGGCAGCCGATCCACACCAGTTTTACGCCCGGCCGGCAAGTTGAGAATCTACCCCTCAATGTCTAGATTCACACATGAAAACTGGCCGTTTGGTCAAGGATTTAGACTGCCAACATCAATGGCTACGTACCCTAACAGAACTCTAATAGATTGAGCAAGGAGGAAAGAAAAACTGTGGCCAAGGGAGCGGGCAGGGCGGGGAGGGTGTGGGGTGGGTGGAGAGGGGAGAGTAAAGAAAATATATGTTAAATTTAGGAATTAATTGCCTCCCATGTATCAAGGCAGGTCGGAAACTTTAAGGCCGCGATTTTCTCGATCGATGTGGCTTGGGAGCGGGTCAGGTGGCTTCCGGGTTCCAGTCCCGCCCCCAACTACATCTGGCCCACAGCTGTGACTTTACGTCAATTGGCCTTGTTAAGCCTGTCCGGCGGGCTTGCCGGCCAATTAAGATGAAGCCGGTCAAATGACGCCATTTGATGATGCGTCATCTGCCGGTTTTCTTAAAGGGACCAGGCACAATTTTTTTTTGACAGCTGATTTCTCAGTGTTTGACAGCATTGAGGTGCTGCAAACACTGACAATCACTGAACAAAGGTGAACTCTTGCACCCAGGCTCTCCAATGACTCCCTCCTTAGGCTAGAACAGATGGCAGCTGCAGGTGAGGTTACAGAAGCAATCTGTCACTGGTGAGAGAGATTCTCCCAATGAGGTGGGACTAGACATACAATTCATAACTTGTTACCATCAGAAAAGTCTAAATGCATTAAAAATGAATTTCCCAACATTTTCTTACCTCTGAAATTTATCAGCGCACCATTGGCTCCTTCACACCACTTCTGCAGCTGTCATCAATGCAAAACATTACAGCAGACTCACAACACGCCACACCTATCTGGCGTGGTGTCTGGATGTCGGGAAGCCCGAAGTAGAAGTGTCAAAATTGAAAAAGAGCCTGTTAACTGCCTGTTAACAATCTTTAACAGGCAGTTAAGTGGCTATAATCCTCTTCCCGCAGCTAGGTGTCGGGTCCATGTGTAAATCGGGGACCCGACACTTGGGAAGATTGATTGGAGGCGGGTTGACAGCGGGTTTCCTGCCCGCTATCAATCTTTGCGATTTTGCCGGAGGTCCCGCTCCAAACCCGCCCCCTGAGCGCCAGCAAAATTCCGGCCTAAGTTTCCAATTCAGAGTTTAAAAAGTGCTTAGCAACATTGGTTTGCAATCAATTGATCTTGTCTGGCCTGGTTTGATTGGTACATCTAATTTGCATTCACCCTATTTGAGTCTTATGGTTAACAAACTGAACAAACACATAGAGTTATGGGATGGCGTGAATGTGATGAAGGCATTAACCAGGGAATTATGTTTCAATCCCTTACCATCTGTGTACTGCAGTGGAAGGGTGACAGTAATGCTGTGCAGTTCGTTCATTACAAACTGACAGACTTATATAAACAATGAAGATTAATTTGTTCACATCACAGAACATATTTTTAAATTATTTGTACATAGATATTTGAACAGCCTGTCTTCCTTTTTTTTAATTGTCACTTACAGCGGCCTCAGGAGAAATTAAAATATATTTTTTGCTAATCTTTTTAAGCAATGTGTAAACTTCAGTACCAATAACTCATCGTTCTCCTGAGTACGTTCCTGCTTTGTGATTTGTACATCCACTGCAACATCTTCAGACTTTAGCTGCCTCCCGCCCTCGGTTTTCCGGCTGGATTTTCCCAGTCGGTACCATTTACAGTCGGTTCTTTTCTCCTCCATTTTGGAGCTATGTCTGATTCACCCCAGTACCTTTCTATCCTTGCTTTTCAAAATCCTCTGTCTGAGTTGATCTTCGTGTAGCGGATAATACTGTACATCTCTATCCAAAATTTGGAATCTGTTAATGGCATATTAGATTCACGAGCTGCCTCTTTGTTTGCCTACATAACAATATGCATTGCACTTCAAAAAAGAACTATATAACATGCTTTGAGACACTTTAAGATGCTTAAAAATGCTATTTATCACTGTTTGTGAAGCATTTAAAAGATTTGAAACTCTATTATTCTCCCCTCCCTTTCATATTTTTGCAGCCATTTTCTGACTTATCCTTGTCATTCATGTAAAGGGTCTTCTTCCATCTGACAGTACTAATGAAGGTTCCCACCCAAAATATCAACCTATCTATCTCTTTCAGATGCTAATTGAGCTGCTGTGCATTTCCAGCATTTTGCAGTGACAGTTTGTAGGACAGCGCAGCACTAAATCAACTAAATTTACAGGTCCTTCCAATTACTCATTAACAGGTGCTGTGACATGTAGATGGGAGCCGATCATACCTAGCTCTGTTCCATGGTGAAGTTATAACAGGAAGGAAAAGGAGATGGGAACGCACTGCTACAGTGGTCCTTTCAGGCATGGCCTGGAGGGGAAAGAGTACTTATTTCTATAATTAAAACAAAATATATGTGTAAATTACTCTTCTTACTGGGGCAGCAGTTAGAAAGGTTAGGGACTGGATTTTGCCAATGGGGAGCTTTTGGAGGCGGGACTCCCACTTGTCGGGTTTCAGTCCCGCCTCCATCAACTTCTGGCCAACCCACGCTATTTTCCCTTGATTGACCTTGTTGCGGGCTTAGCAGGCCAATTAAGGGAAAGCCGGTCACAGAGAACGTCAGCGTATGACGTTTCATCTGTCAAGACGAATTGTCATCGTTTGACAGCTCTGTGAAGCTGTCAAACACTGACATTCCCTGTTGTTTGATGAGTTCTTGAATTCAAGACCTCATCAAACCTCTTTCTTTTGCAGAAATTAGATGGTTGCTGCATTGGAGAATACAACGGCCATCTGTCATCTCTGCCGCGGAGGTGCGAGATTCTCTGCATACCCAACTCTTGAAGCTTGCAGGAAGAAACAAAGGTAAGTAAACTTTTACTAACACTTTCCACTTACCTCAGATACTCACCTCTCCACACTTGCACCCATCACTTACCTTCACAGTGCACTTTTGCAGCCCGCAGACCCCCGCAGACCCATTACTCGCCTCGGTGACCCTGGCGGGGTTCGGAGCTTTCGGGAAGCCCACACTTGTGTGGGCAAAATGGGGACAATCCTCTTATCTGCCTGTTAACTACCTGTTAACAGGCAGATAAGTGGCATTAATTCCCTTCCCGCCTCCAAGGAGACGGGACCCGGTGCGGGTCGGCTACCCGCCTCCTGGCAAGATGGCTCGGAGGTGGGTTGGGGGCGGGTTGCGCACCCGCCCCCAAATTCTGGCATTTTCCCGGCAGTCCCGCCTCCATACCCGCCTCCCCAGGGCTAGCAAGATCACGCCCTAGCAATTGGAAGGCACACTTCCAATTAGGGAAATAAAATGGTGGCACATGATTCAAAAGTGCTTATGAGCATTTATTTGAAAAAGGTCTTATTAGGGTTGCATTAAATGGGCATGCATGTTAGTTGAGGTGGAGTCTATAATGGTGGGCAGGGACGGTGCTCAAACATCGATTGTTGTGTGTACCATCGTCCTGGACAGTTGCTGCACAATCCTGGTGGAGAATACCATTGGCCTTCTCAAACAGAGATTCCATTGTTTGCCCAGGTCCAGGGGAGCATCCCGCTCTACCGTCCTCCCAACACTTCCAAACAGCTGGCCATGTGCTGCATCTTGCACAACATTGCCAATCAGCACGGAGATCTGCAGCCTGGAAGACTCAGGCCTAGAAATTCACTTTGGGGCGGCCAGCTCGCTCGCGCCCAAAAGTTAGCGCTGGGCGGGGAGCCATTAGCGATCGTCAGATATTCAGTGTTTGCGCCCCAATTCGGAACCGGGCGCTATACCAGGGTGTGCCCGCCTCCACTTGGGGCGCTGACACTGAATTTCAGCGCTCTTGGCGCCGCTGCGCCAGCCGCTGCGGAGCGGCAGGCCTCCTCCTTCTCTTAAGGGGGAGCTGCCTGCAACGGGGAGATCGCCGCTGGAGAGTGCCGGCAAATGAGCCTGGCACCACGGAGAAGTGCCGGGTTCGCGGAAAGCAGCCGGCAATGCTGCGGGGGGGGTGGTGGAGGAGGCCGGGGAAGGAGGTGCGGGCAGGCGGCCGCCGAAAATGCGGCCGGCCACACCTTCCCCTTTAAAGCGCCCCACTAAGGCTACAGCACGGCCCCATTTTCTGGTCGCTGTTTGCGGCCGCTTCGGAGGAGGCGGCCGCTACTAAATATGGGGATCGGGCCGGTTTCGGGGCGGAACCGGGGCACTGTGCACACCGATGAGGTGTGCGCAGCGCTAACGGCTACCGCCGCCAATACCGCTGCGCTGAATATCAGCGCAAACTCATTTTTGCCGCAGAAGCCCTCTTTAGGCGGTAACTGGCTGCAAAGCTGGCAGCGCCTTAATGAATTTCTAGGCCTCATACTCAGTTACTAATTAAAAGGAAATAAAAACAGGGAATATTGGAAGCACTCAGCAGGCCAGGCAGTATCTGTGGAAGAAAGAACAAAAGTTAATTTCTGACCTGAAACCAACTTTTGGTCTTTCTTCCACAGATGCTGCCTGACCTCCCGAGTGTTTTCAGAACTTTTGGTGTTTTTGTTTCTGATTTCCAGCAGCTGCAGTATTGGGATTTTTGTTTTAGTAATTAAAAGGACCTGATTAACGAAGCTGTTCCTTGCTCTGTGAAAAGCCTCCAAAAAGTACACAAGTGTTTGCACAGGAGATCAGGAGTGTCACGAAGGAGGCACGCTGGCCTCTGCACCAGATCCTCTGATCTGCATCACAAAATCAACACTTCATTTATCATTACTGCGCTCATCAAAGTGAGGGTGGCGAAGGAGTAATGATCACTTTTGGCACCAATATCAGGTCACCAATATTTGGCATCAACCAATATCAGGTCCGTTACAGGATGGCTCCAAAGGCAGTGTAAAACGATTCCAATCTGCCATAATCGGACCCTCAGAAAACCACACCCTAAAAAAAAAGACTTGCATTTATATAGCGCCTTTCATGACCACCGGACGTCTCAAAGCGCTTTACAGTCAATGAAGTACTCTGTTTGAAGTGGAGTCACTGTTGTAATGTGGGAAACGCACAGTTGCCAATTTGCGCACAGCAAGGTCCCACAAACAGCAATGTGATAATGACCAACGAATCTGTTTTTGTTATGTTGGTTGAAGGATAAGTAATGGCCAGGACACCGGGGATAACTCCCCTGCTCTTCTTCAAAAATAGTGCCATTGAATCTTTTACGTTGACCTGAGACAGCAGTCAGGGCCTCGGTTTAACGTCTCATCAGAAAGAAATAAGAACATAAGAAATAGGAGCAGGAGTAGGCCATTCGGCCCCTCGAGCCTGGTCCGCCATTCAATAAGATCATGGCTGATCTGATCTTGGCCTCGACTCCACTTTCCTGCCCGCTCCCCATAACCCTTGATTCCCCTGTTTTTCAAAAATCTGTCTATCTCCGCCTTGAATATATTCAATGACTCCGCCTCCACAGCTCTCTGGGGTACAGAATTCTACAGATTTACGACCCTCTGAGAGAAGGAATTCCTCCTCATCTCCATTTTAAATGGGCGACCCCTTATTCTGAAACTATGCCCCCGAGTTCTAGATTCCCCCATGCGGGGAAACATCCTCCCTGCATCTACCCTGTCAAGCGCCCTCAGAATCTTATATGTTTCAATAAGATCACCTCTCATTCTTCTAAACTCCAATGAGTATAGGCCCAACCTGCTCAACCTTTCCTTATAAGACAACCCCTTCAACTCAGGAATCAACCTAGTGAACCTTCTCTGAACTGCCTCCAATGCAAATATATCCTTCCTTAAATAAGGAGACCAAAACTGTATGCAGTACTCCAGGTGTGGTCTCACCAGTGCACTGTACAGTTGTAGCAAGACTTCCCTACTTTTATACTCCATCCCCCTGGCAATAAAGGCCAATATTCCATTTGCTTTCCTAATTACTTGCTGTACCTGCATGCTAACTTTTTGTGTTTCATGTACAAGGACAGATCCCTCTGTACGCAACATTCTGTAGTCTCTCTCCATTTAAATAATATTTTGCTTTTTTATTTTTCCTACCAAAGTGGATAACCTCACATTTTCCCACATTATACTCCATCAGCCAAATTTTTGCCCACTCACTATATCCCTTTGCAGACTCTTTAGGCTGGATTTTCAGTGCACCGTGAGGCGGGCTTTTAGGCGTGCGGGGGGCAAAAATCCCGAATTCTGGGGTCCCGACACCATCCCGCCCAAAACCCGCCTCCACCTAAGTTTCAAAGGAGGCGGGTACCCGCCCCGCACTGGGACCCGCCGACCAGAGGCGGGAAGGGATTAGTGCCAATTAACTGCCTGTTAACAGGTAGTTAACAGGCAGTTTTTAGCCTAATCCCTATTTTGAAGGTTGTCATGTGGGATTCCCGACGGCTCCAAACCACGCCAGGTTAGAGCAGTCGGGCCGTCGGGTTGAAGGACTTGGAGGGGTCGAGGTGTCAGTGTTCAGGTGAGTGATGGGTGCATGAGTGCAAAGGTAAGTGTGTTTGGTGTGTCTAAAGTGTGTAAAGAAGTTTAAATTACCTGTACTTACCTCTACAGCCTTCCTTTCTCTAGGCTTTGGGAGTCCATCATTCAGCCGGCACTGAAAGCAGAATGGCTGCGATCTGTCAAAAGTGACAGCCTTCAGCTTTCAGTGCCGGCGTGATTTCTAACTGAGTCTGCGTAGAAGGACTCAGGTTAGAAGTAAGACTGTCAGTGTTTGACAGCTTCAAACAGCTGTGAAACACTGATATTTCATCTGTCAACACATCTTGACAGATGAAATTTCAGTCTGTGACGTCACCTGTTGCCGGGTGGCCCTTAATTGGCCTGCTGAGCCCGCTGGGCGGGCTCAACAAGGTCAATCAAGGGAAAATCGCGTGGATTGGTCGCATCTCGATGGAGGCGGGACTAAAACCTGAAAGTTGTAGTCCCGCCTCCTTCCCGACTGCTAAATGAAAATCCAGCCCTTTGTGTACTCCTCACAACTTGCTTTCCCACCTATCTTTGTATCATCAGCAAATTTGGCTACTGTACACTCGGTCCCTTCATCCAAGTCATTAATATAGATTGCAAATAGTTCAGGCCCCAGCACTAATCCCTGTGGCACCTCACTAGTTACAGTTTGCCAACCTGAAAATGACCCATTTCTTCCAACTCTCTGTTTTCTGTCAGTTAGTCAATCCTCTATCCAGTCTAATATATTACCCCTAACATCGTGAGCTCTTATCTTGTGCAGTAACCTTTTATGTGGCACCTTATCGAATGCCTTCTAGAAATCCAAATACACTACATCTACTGGTTCCCCTTTATCCACCCTGCTTGTTAGATCCTCAAAGATCTCTAGTAAATTTGTCAAACACGATTTCCCTTTCATAAAACCATGTTGACTCTGCTTGATTGTATTATGATTTTCTAAATGTCCTGCTATTACTTCCTTAATAATGGATTCCAGCGTTTTCCCAATGACAGATGTTAGGCTAACTGGCCTATAGGGGGCGATTTTCTCAGCCTCAAGGAGGCAAGTATAGAGGCGGGACTGCCGGGAAAATGGCAGAATTTGGGGGTGGGTGGCAAACCCGCCCCAACCCGCCTCCATGCCATCTTCCCAGGAGGCGGGTAGCCGTCCTGCGCCGGGTCCTGTCTCCTTGGAGGCGGGAAGGGATTAAAACATATTAACTGCCCGTTAACAGGTAGTTAACAGGCAAAAAATAGGATTATCCCGTTTTTGCCCTCACAAGTGCGGGCTTCCCAACAGCACTAAAACCCGCCAGGGTCACTGAGGCGAGTACTGGGTCTGCGGGAGTCGGGGGGGTGGGGTGCAAAAGTGTGGTGTGAATGTAAGTGATGGGTGCAAGAGTGTAGAGGTGAGTATCTGAGGTAAGTCCTAAATGTTTTAAAAAGTGTACTTACCTTTGTTTCTCCCTGCAGGCTTCAGTCGGTTTCTATACAGAGAGTCTCGCACTCTCCGTGTTGCAGATGAGAGATGTTCGTAGCATTCTCAGATGCAACAAACATCTCATTTCTGTAAAAGAATGAAGGCTAATGAGGTCTTGTATGCAAAACCTCATCAAACCGCAGAGAATGTCACTGCAACCGGCTTTCCCTTAATTGGCCTGCTAAACCCGCTGGGCAGGCTTAACAAGGTCAATCAAGGGAAAATAGCGTGGGTTGGCCACAAATCGATGGAGGCGGTCCCGCCTCCAACTCGCCTCCATTCACAAAATCACCCCCATAGTTTCCTGTTTTCTGTCTCCCTCCTTTCTTGAATAGGGGAGTTACATTTGCAGTTTTCCAATCCACTGGGACCTCTCCAGAATCCATGGAATTTTGGTAGATTACAACCAATGCATCCACTATCTCTGCAGCCACTTCTTTTAAAACCCTAGGATGCAGGCCATCAGGTCCAGGGGACTTGTTCACCTTTAGTCCCATTAGTTTGCCTAGTACTTTTTCTCTAGTGATAATGATTGTTTTAAGTTACTCCCTACCTATAGCCCCTTGATTATCAATTATTATTGGAATGCTTTTAGTGTCTTCAACCGTGAAGACAAAATATTTGTTCAAAGTCTCTGCCAATTCCCTGTTTCCCATTATTAATTCCCCAGTCTCATCCTCTAAGGGACCAATGTTTTCTTAAGCTACTCTCTTCCTTTTTATATACCTGTAGAAGCTCCTACTGTCTGTTTTTATGTTTTTAGCTAGTTTACTCTCATAATCTATCTTCTCCCTCTATTTTTTTTTAGTCATCCTTTGCTGGTTTCTAAAAATGTCCCAATATTCTGGCCTACCAGTAATCTTTGCAACATTGTATGCCTTTTCCTTCAATTTGATACCATCCTTAATTTCCTTAGTTAGCCATGGATGGTTCAACCTTCTCATACATTCTTTCTTTCTCACTGGAGTAAACCTTTGCTGAGAGTTATGAAATATCTCCTTAAATGTCTGCCACTGCTTATCTACCATCTTACCATTTAATCTATTTTCCCAATCCACTTTAGCCAACTCTGTCTTCGTACCCTTGCAATTGCCTTTATTTAAGTTTACGACAATAGTTTCAGACACAAGTTTCTCACCCTCAAACTGAATTTGAATTTCAATCATGCTATGATCACTCTTCCCTAGAGGATCCTTTACAATGAGATCATTAATTAATCCTGTCTCATTACACATTACCAGATCTAAAATAGCCTGCTCCCTGGTTGGTTCCACAACGTATTGTTCTAAGAAACCATCCCGAATACATTCTATGAACTTGTCCTCAAGGCTACCCTTGCCAATTTGATTTGTCCAATCTATATGAAGATTAAAATCACCCATGATTATTGCAGTACCTTTCTTACAAGCCCCCATTATTTCTTGAATTATACTCTGTCCTACAGTGTAGCTACTGTTGGGGGGTCTAAAGACTACTCCCACCAGTGACTTCTTTCCCATACTATTTCTTATCTCCATCCAAACTGATTCTACATCTTGATCTTCTGAGCCAATATCATTTCTCACCTCTACACTGATCTTATCCTTTATTAAAAGAGCTACACCACCTCCTTTTACTTTCTGTCTATCCTTCCAAAATGTCAAATACCCCTGAATATTCAGTTCCCAGCCTTGGTCACCTTGCAACCACGTCTCTGTAATGGCAATCTGATCATACCCATTTATTTCTATTTATGCCGTCAACTCATTTATCTTGTTACGAATGCTGTGTGCATTCAGATTAAGACGGCACCTCCCTCAGCACTACACTGGAGTGTCAGCCTAGTGTGCTCAAGTCCCTGGAGTAGCACGTGAACCCACAACCTTCTGACTCAGAGGCGAGTGTGCTAACTACTGAGCCACAGCTGACAAGCCTACACCAGAGGACACGGATTTGGGATAATTGGCAAAAGAACCAGAGGCAACATGAGGGGGGGGGAAAAAAAAAATATATAGATATAGTGAGTTGTGATCTGGACTGCACTGCCTTCGAGAGTGATGGAAGCAGATTCAATAGTAACTTACAAAAGCTAATTTGATAAATACTTGAAGTGGAGACATTTGCAGGGCTATAGGGAAAGAGCAGGGGAGTGGGACTAAATGGATAGCTCTTTCAAAGCAGGTATGGTGGGCCGAATGGCCTCCTTTTGTGCTGTATCTTTCTCTATGATTCTACAATCCTTAGGCCGGAATTTGCTGTGGATAATAATGGCGATCTAACAGTGTTCGTTGACCTCGAAGGCCTGCAAACGAGCGCAATTAGCAGAAACTCGCAATAGTGATTAATTTGATCTGGGGGTGTGGCCAGATTTGTGGGTGGGTCAGCATCGAGTACGATGTTTTTTAAACTAGCACAAAAGATCCCGGAAACTTGATTGGCGCTGAACACAATTTGCGCTTAAATTTCCGCAATCCTTTGCCGATTTCAGGCGAATTGCGCCGAAAAAACCAGCACAACCTAACAGAAACTCCAGGCCTCCGTCTTCAATGCTTTTAATATTACACGGTTACATCTTTAGGGCTAGAAATTGGCCTCCTTTGCGCCTCCAGTTATCGCCTCCGGGGTGATAACGGGGCACTAACGACTTACCGACTGATGCGGCGAAAGAAACAACACCCGCAAAATTCAGTGGGGGTGGGGGGGGGTAGCGCCAGTGGTAAAACTTACTGCCTCAATCTCCTGCGCCCTGGAGATCATGACATCATCCGGTGCGCATCGCCCCGCTTCCACCCCGGATCCCAAATTCGCTTCCGCCCCCTACAACTTCGTCAGGCGTCAGCTACGGCAACTGCAGGATGCGTTGTGACCTCGGCCGACCGCTTGGGGAACAGTGATTAAAGGGATTGGTGGTCAGGTAAACCAAAAAAAAATTCTCACCCCTTTGTGCTGTTTTTTTTTTATTTTTCATTGCCGCGATTGATTGGCCCTGCACTCTCTGAGTGCTTGAGGCTGCTCCTCGCGGATCGCTGGTGCCACCGCTGACCCATCCCCAGCCTTCCCTTTTAACTGCTGTGAGCACTGGCCCTTCCCTTTAAGGGAGGGAAGGAGCCTGCGAATCCGGCAGCGCTGCACGGAACATTGATCAGCGCTCTGCCGATATCGCCCCGCTCACCCCCTTCAGCACTCGAAGGGAAATGGTAGCGCTTGACTTAGCGCTCCACTTCCCTCTTGGAGCGCTACAACTGAATATCGCGAGAGCCGCTCATCATTAGCGCCAGCGATAATTCTTCCGCTTCCGAAGTTTTAGTGCCCCAAACAGGGCTATAATGAATTTGTCCCCCTTAGGCTCTTCCATTAGCAGGCACAACACTGCTTAATGAGTTATTTGTGAGGTAACCTATAGGATTTTCAGCACTCTGAGATAGTCTATAAAATTGTATGTAGCAGCATTCAACAAGCAAAGTGATATGAATCAACTGAGCGGCCTGCGGGTGGCGCTGTCCAGAGAGGGTATAAATACACGGGCACGGGCCCAGCTTGCGCAGGACATTCTTCACAGGAACTAGTGAAGGACACAACTAGAACTCCATGTTGTAAAACAGTTGATTAAAGCTTTGTTTAATGCTTAGACCAAGTGCCTAGTCGTT
This sequence comes from Somniosus microcephalus, assembly GCF_052327205.1. Classification (NCBI taxonomy): domain Eukaryota; kingdom Metazoa; phylum Chordata; class Chondrichthyes; order Squaliformes; family Somniosidae; genus Somniosus; species Somniosus microcephalus. Next base: position 28,040,872 of record NC_140995.1, on the reverse strand, counting down.
TTCTTACGTCACAAAGCAAGACTAAAATGAAACAGCTTACAATTGCTGGGTTATTTAATACAATCTTATTAATGATTTATCCTAATGAGTGTTGCATAGTACAATATGTTGTGTATTGAATTAGCGAAACCCTTTGGCTTATTGATATCCCTGCACGTTACATGAATTGCACGGGAGATCATTTGTAATTTCAGTTAACCTACTTTATAACATCATCTGTTTTCTTATAGTAGACACATTTTATATTATGGTGCAGAAAACATGATTACATTGCTAGGAAAATGATGTAATCCATCTCTCCCAAATCATGGACACCAAATCTCATTAGAATCGTAAAATTATGATTACTTGTACAACTACAAATCAAAGTCACAAAAACATTTGGAAGTTTACCATCGTCTTGATATGATTCTCCGATTGCTGGTTTACAATAATGCCCAGTAAATCTGCTTTAATCGAGAAACAATTGATTAAAATGTTTTGCTTTGGGCTACCATTTCCTTGCCTGTAAACGTTCGGCAAACTTCATCCTTATGACCTCTGTGAACAAGATTTCTAAATTTATTCTAGCTAGCACCAAATTTGAAGATAATTTTATATCTTCTTCTGTGTTCAATGAGCAACCCTGTCACACACCATGTCTTTACTTCCTGCCAAAATGAGCAGTCTGCTCATGCATGGACTTGACTTTTCTGTTAGGACTACGAGTAGAGAAAGCTGTGAATTCTAAATAAATCTAATCTTGAACTTGGTGACTTTCAGAAAACCTTGACCACCGCATAGTCACAGTGTGGGGCATTTTGAGACTGCATTGTGGTGTGGAGAAGAATAGAGGGTTATCAGCAGTTTCAGGGACCCACAATTGATAGTGAGGATAAAGGCATATTGTAGCTTGGAAACACAGTCGCCAAAGGACCTGGATTTCGCTGACAATACTGTATCATTTGACACCACAAGGCAGACAGGGGAACTGAATATAAGGCAGAGCAAGGCATTGAAAATCAGTTATGAAGAAAACAGAAACAGCGGTTTCCATATTAATGGCAAGGAAAATCAGGCAGGTTGTAAAATGTGCGGTCGATCTGCCATCGCCCGTTTCCCACCAATGCCGAGGGTTAAAATCTGTCCTTTTGTGTTAGTTCAGTTTAGATAAAACTGATCCTGTCTGTAGAACTTCCACCTTTCCCAAGACTCATCCCCTACAAATCCGAAACTCTCCCTCCTACACCATCTGAGCAAAGACATGAGGAAAGAGTTGCTTGCCTCAGCCACAGGTTTTTATTTGTATCAGCAATGCAGATGGTATCTGAATTTTTGCAACTCAAATCCAAGGGGCGCAAACTGCTTTAGCCACAATCGCCAGGTCTGACTAGACCACATCACGCACTATTGGTCGTTGCTTTCCTCTGCCAAAAATCCTCACTACCCCAGGATCATCCTGTAAAGAAAAGATAACCCCGGCCTCTTTTCTCCACTACCAGCAGTCTCCTTAAGCCCCTCTCCCCTGCCCCCTCCACCTTCACCTCCAACGACAATTATGAAGAACTCATGGATTTCTTTCTCATTAAGATTGAGACCATCTGTTCAGCTGCCTCTGCCGAATTCCCTTTTCTCTTTGCCCACCAACCCAAACTACTCCCAAGGTTCATCCCTGCCCTAGCGCTCAACCCATGTCTTTCTCTAGTTTCTCTCCTATCTCCACTCATGCCCCCTCTGAGCTCATCTTGTTCATGAGACCCACCTTCTGCTCCCTTGACCACTTTCCTACTAAACTGCTGACCACCCAACTTCCTTTCCTGTCCCCCTTCCTTTCAAAGCTGCCGTCATCAACCCCTCTCAGAAAAACGACCCTAATCAAATTTACAAATTAGATCCTCTGTGACTGTGACCAAGGTGCACTACTTCTTGACAAAGGGTTTTCACCCAAAACGTTGACTCTATTTTCTCTCCACGGATGTTGCCTGGCCTGTTGAGATTTTCCAGCATTTTCTGTTGTTATTTCGGATTTCCAGCATCTGCAGTATTTTGCTATCGCACTATCTCTCCTTGTGCTTCTATACCTCTCTGCAGCCCTTGACATGGTCAACCACTCCATCCTGCTGCAACGCCTCTCTGTTCTCTAGCTGAGTGAGACTGGCCACCCTTTTGTCACTCTTACCTATCCAATCCTAGCCAGAGCCTCCCCAGCAGTGACTTCTCTTCCTGCCCTGCACAGTTGCCTCTGGAGTTCCCCAAGGATCTGTTGTTTGCCCCCTCCTACTCCTCATCTATGCTGATAACACCCAGCTCTACCTCTCCACTGTTTCTGTGTTGTCAGCCTGCTTGTCAGACATCCAGTGCTGGATGAGCCACACCTTCTTCCAGTTAAATACTGGGAAGACCAAGACCATAGTCTACAGGGTATGCCACAAACTCCATACCATCACATCCGAATCTATCTCCCTCCCCAGCCACTGTTTCAAGTTGAAGCCAAGTGTTCGCAACCTCGGCGTCCTATATGACCAAAAGCTGAGTTTCCAACCCGATAGCCCAGCTATGATCTAGGCCACCTACACCCAGCTCTGTAACATCATCCACCTTGGCCCTGCCTCAGCCCATCTGCTGTCGAAACTCTCATCCAGCCTTTGTCAGCTCCAGACTTGACTCAACTATTTAAATACTCGTCTGGCTGGCCTCCTATTCATATTCTATAAATTTCAGCTTGTCCAAAACTTTACTGCCCGTAACCTAACCCACGCCAAGTCCCGCTCATCCATCACCCTTGTATTCGCTACATGGGGTACCCTAACACTTCCAGTTTAAAATTCTCATCCTTGTGTTCAAACCCCTTCATGGCTTCACACCTCCCTATGTCTGTAACCTCCTCCAACCGTACAACCCTTCGAGAACTCTGCATTCTTCCAACTCAGGCCTTTTGTACATTCCCCCACTCCCTTCGCCCCACTTTTGGTTGCTCTGCCTCCAGCCACCTTGGCCATAAGCTCTAAAATTCCTTTCCTAAACCTCTCTGCCTCTCCACCTCCTCTCCTTTAAAAGCCTCCTTAAAACTGACCTCTTTGGTAAAGCTTTTAGTCACTAATATCTCTTTATTATGAGGGAGGGATGAAGAATGCTATTGTGGCAGCCTTTCCAACTTGGTTAATGTTTAATGTTCACTTGGGGTGCTGAGGACCAACGTGCTCGAATAGTTCCAGTGAATCTCCGCTTTTATTTAGCTTGTCAATTTCATTTGCTAATCTACTCTTACATTTTTGGCAGTGCTCGTGTGAGTTTTTTGATGGCATTGGGGCCTATAACAATTTTGGAGCGCTTTGAAATGTCAGCAACTTGAAACTGCTACAGAAGTGTCCTCCAATAAGACTGCAATTACAGTACATTGCATTACTAGCAGCAGCTCTGACAGCAGCAGCAGTGCTGCATTGTAGGTGATAACCGGCTGTAGTTTCTGGTGCCAGACTTTTTTTTAAATTAGTTTTTATGGGATGTGGGCACCGCTGGCATTTATTGCCCATCCCTAATTGCCCTTGAGAAGGTGGTGGTGAGCCGCCTTCTTGAACTGCTGCAGTCCTTGTGGTGAAGGTACTCCCACAGTGCTGTTAGGGAGGGATGTAGTGTATGTACTTTGCAGAAGGAACTATATTCTGCAGCCCCTGTATACTGCAGTACCAGTAGTGACCACCCCTGTATATAAGCCTGTGTAGTAACATTTGCATAGTAGTTCCAGGTTGCCTCCATTCAGTAAAGACCTGTGAAAACCAACTCCTGCAGTCCGTGTCTCAATTATACACGGACATAATACTGGCGACGAGCAGATATGAACTTACCTACAGTCTGCCCCACCTCATGGGGATCCATCCCTGAAGCGAAGTTATCAGAGGTCGAGGCCAGAAGGAAGAAAAAAACAGAAGAAACGGGCGTCGACCGTGGGCATCCGCCTCTGAGTCAGCGGAGTTGAAGAATTGCAGGAGAGGCTGTCGAGAGCGGGGCTTGGTTATCCTGTCGATGGTGCTTCAGCTAATCGGGCTGGTGGCAGGTAGTACACTGATCCTTCCTGGGCTGCGGCGGTCTAGAGCTCGAGCGGGTGGCTTTGCAACGGGGCCGAGCAGCGTTGTCGGGAAGAGGAGAGAGAGAGAGAGGGTGGAGCACACAGGGCGCGGCCGGTGCTACGAAGCCGGGCAGCGCACAGACCCGAGAAGAGGGAGGCAAGAGTCCGCAGGGTTGTTCCGACGACGGGGAAATAATAAATATTAAACGCGCAGAAAGCCGCGAGGCGCTGCATTTTGCCACGGGAACCGCGGAGAGCGGCGTTAGCAGCAGCGCGGGGGGAAGTGCGCGAAGACCATAGGGCGTCAGCAACAGCGCCATCTTAATCCAGCGGGGAAGAAGGCAAAGCGCGGGAGGCGCCATTTTGTTAAATTGGGGAAGAAGGCAAAGCACGGGAGGCGCCATCTTAGATTTCCAAGATGCCGAAGACTGGCAATATCACTGCCTTCGATAATGCAATAGAAGACTGGACCACGTATGTGGAAAGAGTCGAGGTATATTGCGAGGCAAACGAAGTAGCCGATGAGAAAAAGGCATCGGTACTGCTAAACTTAATGGGCGCAAGAACGTACGGCCTATTGCGGGACCTGATTACTCCAGCCAAACCGAAGGCGAAGAGTTTTAACAAAATTGTTGCTATCCTACAGGAACACCTAAATCCTACACCGCTGCTGATAGCAGAAAGATTTAAAATCCACAGGAGAAATCAGCATAAAGATGAGAGCAATGCTGATTACCTTACGGAACTACGCAAGCTATCAAAGCACTGCCAGTTCGGAGCAGGACTGGCAGATACCTTACGGGACAAATTTGTCTGTGGACTCCTGAGTGAAAGAACCCAGAAGAGGTTACTCTCAGAGAAAGAGCTGACTCTAGATAAGGCTTTCAGCGTGGCAGTATCGTACGAAGTAGCAGCAAGGGGAGCTGCGGAAATACAGCAAAAGCCACAGGAATACGGCACCCACGAAATGACACGGGAATTTGCAAAATGTTATTGCTGCGGCAGAACAAACCATGACCAGAAGGACTGCTGGTCCAAGGACAAAATATGCAGGCAATGCGGAAAGATGGGACACATTGCACGAGTTTGCAGGTCTGGGAAGAAGACCAACGACAACAAAAAGGCCACTGAGGAACCGTACAGGAAAGTACAAAAGATGACGGACAGTAGTTCCGAAGACCAGATGAGCAATAGTGAATCCGGGAACAAGAGACTAAGCTGTCTCAAACTTCACAACGTAATCGCAAAAGAGGATTATCGAACCATTTGGGTCACCCTCACGATAGCAGGGTCCCAAGTCAAAATGGAATTGGATACAGGATCAGCTCTAACCATCATGAATCGATGAGACTACGAGCGGCTATTCTCACACATACCCTTGAAAGAGACATCCATTGTCTTGAAGACGTATACGGGGCAAAAAGTATACCCCAGAGGAAAAATAAGGGTGCCTGTCGAATACAACGGTAAGGAAAGACAGAGATTGTATCTGTACATACTGCAAGATGGTGGACCACCATTATTGGGACGTGAATGGATCAGAAAGATAAGTTTAGACTGGCACTCCATTCAGGCACTGACGGTGGCTGGTAAAAAGGATGACGACGTCACTCCTGGACGATTGTCAACAATCTTAGCTAACGCCAAAGAGGTATTTCAACAAGAACTGGGAACTCTTAAAGGCGTAACCGCCTCGATAAAAATAGAAGAGAATGCAATTCCCAAGTTTTTCAAAGCAAGACCGGTACCATATGCAATTCGCCCAGCCGTCGAGGCAGAGCTGGAGAATCTGGAGAATGCAGGCGTGTTATCTAAGGTAGACTGGAGCGAGTGGGTGACACCCATCATTCCTGTCATGAAGAAAACATTAAACAATAAGTCTGAGGAGCCAAGGAAGGTTCGCATCTGTGGGGACTTCAAGGTGACGGTGAACCCAGTCCTTCACACAGTACAATATCCTCTTCCAAGGATAGAAGATATCTTCGCCTCACTATCTGGAGGGAAGCGTTTTACAAAAATTGACCTAGCACAAGCATATTTGCAGATGGAGGTTTAAGAATCCTCGAGGAAGTATCTCACGATAAACACTCACAAAGGTCTTTACCAGTATAATCGACTGGTATTCGGAGTAGCATCAGCTCCGGCGATATGGCAAAGAGCGATGGAACAAGTCCTTCAAGGAATTCCGGGGACTCAGTGTTACTTGGACGACATCCTAGTGACAGGTGAAGATGACAGTGAACACCTTGCCAACCTAGAGCAGGTGCTCACTAGATTCCGTGAACATGGGCTACGGGCCAATCGCCCCAAGTGCGTTTTTTAAGAAACAGATATCGTATTGTGGCCACATGATTGATGAAGAGGGGTTACATAAGTCCCCTGACAAAATTGAAGCGGTAGTTAAGGCTCCAGCGCCTGAAAATGTGTCGCAACTGAGGTCATACCTCGGATTGGTGAATTACTACCATAAGTTTTTGCCGAATTTGTCCACAATTCTGCACCCACTGAGCGCCCTATTACAAACGGGAGTAGCATGGAAATGGAGCGATGAATGTAAGCGGGCCTTTCAGAAGAGTAAGGACCTAATCACTTCAAGAGAAGTATTGGCTCACTACAACCCATCACTACCGATAAGACTGGCATGTGATGCGTCTCCCTACGGCATTGGGGCGGTACTGTCACATAAATTCCTTGATGGTTCAGAGAGGCCGATAGCTTTTGCGTCACGCTCGTTAACTTCAGCCGAGCGTAACTACGCCCAGATTGACAGAGAGGCCCTCAGCCTGGTGTGGGGGGTGAAGAAGTTCTATCACTACCTGCACGGTCAGAAATTTACTCTACTTACTGATCATCAACCTCTTGTCTCCATTTTCAACCCTCAGAAGGGCGTACCGATAATGACAGCACAACGGCTACAGAGGTGGTCCCTTTTCCTAGGGGCACACCAATATGACATTGAGTACAAAGGAACTAAACAGCATGGGAATGCTGATGGATTGTCGCGCCTACCGTTGCCGATGGTTGAAGAAGAACTTGCAGTGGATCCAGTGGAGATATTCCACTCGACCATAGTCGAATGTCTCCCTGTGACGAATGCAAACATAGAAAAGGAAACACGAAATGACCCGATACTCTCCTGGGTCTATGATTTAACGGTGAAGGGATGGCCAGCACATGGTGAACTACTGCTGCCAGCATTCTCGCCGAGAAGAGAACAGCTGTCAGTGTGCAGAGGAACCTTGATGTGTCGATCCAGAGTAGTAATTCCACCCAAATTGAAGGATAGAGTGCTCAATGAGCTTCATGAGGGTCATCTGGGAGGGGTAAAAATGAACAACTTAGCCAGAGCGTTTGTGTGGTGGCCGGGAATCGATAGAGAAATCGAAGAGATGACCAAGAGCTGTACAGGATGCCAGAAGGTCCAAAACACCCCACCACAAGCCCCTCTACATCCATGGGAGTGGCCCTCATCTCCATGGCAAAGGGTGCACATTGATTTTGCTGGTCCATTTATGGACTTGATGTTTTTACTTGCGGTGGATGCACATTCAAAGTGGCCAGAGGTAATAAAAATGTCCTCAACCACCACAGAAAAAACTATCACAGTCTTACGAACCATATTCGCCAGGAATGGGCTGCCTGAACAGATTTGCTCCGACAATGGACCACAGTTTGTGTCCGGAGGTTCTTAAAGAACAATGGTGTTAAGCATTACACATCCGCCCCATATCATCCGGCCACTAATGGATTGGCCGAGAGGTTCGTTCAAACATTCAAGAAGGCTAACCAACTCCTGCAGTCCGTGTCTCAATTATACACGGACACAATAAGGGAGTTCCAGGATTTTGACCCAGCGACGATGAAGGGACGGCAATATACTTCTAAGTCAGGATAGTGTGTGATTGGAGAGGAACTTGGAGCTGGTGGTGATGTTCCCATGTGTCTGCTGCCCTTGTCCTTCTAGGTGGAAGAGGTGGCGGGTTTGGGAGGTGCTGCCAAAGAAGCCTTGGCGAGTTGCTGCAGTGCATCTTGTAGATGGTACACACTGCAGCCACGGTACGCCACAGTGGAGGGAGTGAATGTTTAAGGTGGTAGAGGGGATGCCAATCAAACGGGCTGCTTTGTCCTGGATTGTGTTGAGCTACTTGAGTGTGGTTGGAGCTGCACTCATCCAGGCAAGTGGAGAGTATTCCATCACACTCCTTACTTGTGCCTTGTAGATGGTGGAAAGGCTTTGGGGAGTCAGGAGGTGAGACACTCGCTGCAGAATAACTAGCCTCTTATTGCCACGCCAACACAGGCAAAGCATTTCATAGAATTACATAGATTTTACAGCACAGAAACAGGCCATTCGGCCCAACTGGTCACTGCCGGTGTTTATGCCCCACACGAGCCTCCACCCAATCCATCTAACAACTTCGTTTCACCAGGCCATCATATGCACAGTGCTGTCGGCAGATTTAAATGGCCAACCCCTGAGGTGTGTCACACACCAGGCTATAATTTTTCCTGACCTCAATCCGGATGTGTATTCAGCCCAATCACCTGGGTCAGGGCGCAGTGATCTTTCCAGGCACTGAGGAAGATAATCAATGAGAAAATGAAAATTGCCGATGCTGAGACATCCACCCTGCAATATAAATTGGATGAATTCTGCAGCACCAGGAATGAACACTTACAACAACGCTTCCATTTGAAGTGATTTCATATATTATAAACTCTTCATAAGAAATGTCAAGTGTGGCGTTCATTTAAAAGTATAATTTGAATTCAGGTCATTAGAACCCATAAATGTAGCACCTCAGCAGCTGGACTGTTAGAGCTGGTGTATTTCATGTCAATTTTTAAGCTGTTTTGCTCAAAAATCCAATTTCTAAGCGATTAACAGGATCCCAGCATTCTAATACAGAGTTGCAGTTTTGACGACACAATGTGAAAGTAATGTACTTGAGGGCTTCATTTATCCAAATATCTCGTCCAAATCAGAAGCTAACACTCATCACCTAATTACTGCGGCTCAAATTCCAATGTCTCAATTCAAGCTCAGTGCTGTAGCAATGCATCGCATCCTCAGTGCAGGAAAAGAAACTCTCATCTATTTAGGCTCTCGAATGAAAATCTCACCCTGGGAATGGATGTACAGTTGAACAAGTTGCTTAAGTAGACCAATTCAGTATTCTCAAGTTCTTACATCACTATTTCTAGCCATCAGACCGTCCCTCCATGCAACCTCATGAGTGGGAAGCAGCATTGATGGCCTCTATAGGTTGGCTCGGCACAGCTGTGCCTTGTAAAGAGGATGATGGGGTCTTCCTGCAGCAACAGTGTTTATATTTGCTGCCAAGGTGCCATTGTCATGAAGGCGCTCATCTCTTTATGGGGGGGCCCTGTGGTTTTGGAGAAAGCCCCTTCGGGCCTCACGGCATTGTCAACAAAGTCATAGGTGGCAAACTAAAAAACTAGCAAAACTTAATCCACAGCTTCAGAAAACCTGATAGAGCCCCCAAACAACCAACAAGACAGAAACAGCCCTGAATTTAATCCTTATGGTACATGAATGCCTTACACTGACAGTGGAGTGGGACATGGGCTTGTCAAAATTTAAGCTGCAGGCACATACTAAGGTGTAGTTTGCAGAGGTGGAGAATTAAAAAATTACTGAATGTAGAAAATGAGAAGGTGTGAGATTTATTTTATATGAGAATCTGGACGGATGCTTCGCCTCTCCAACCCCCCAGAAAGCCTTGATTTTGGACACTTCATTTGCTGCATTTTCTGGTATTTTGGAACCTACTATAATTCTACCTTTCAGAGCAAAAATAAGTTCTCCTGGAAGGGTTACAGAGAGTTTAAATATATAAATAAGAGTAGTTATTTGGACTTCAATATAACTTTACTGGCTAAAGTTAAATTAACAGGTTAAAATAGGACTGTCAAGCGAATGCATCAAGTGTTCAGCCATAATATACCTTGTATCTGCAACACTCAGAAACCATCAGCTCATCTTCAATTTTTCTGCCTCAAATTCATGCACAAACAACAGTTGAAGACAGTAACATCTGACTGACTGGTCCTTGCAGCCTTCAGTCCTATCCTTCAACTGACTGGTTCATATTGGGAACCTCAATCCAAGTGAAAAAGCTGATTTTTCATCTGAAATACTAACTTGGTTGAGAAGTTGACAGTGAGATTAAAACACTGACATAAGCTACAATGTGGTAAGGTAAAGGGGGCCATATTGTTTAACACTAAACCAGTGGCACATGGTGGATAAATGCATGTGTGGTGCGGTACTTGTTAGATCCGTGTATTTTGATGTTGTGTGTCCTTCAATAACTAGACACAAGACTACAGGGAACAATCAACTGGATGAGGGTTACTCTAAAACTAAACGTACAGATCCCTACTCAGTGTTTATATACAGGTGTGGTCACTGCCGGTACTACAGTATACAGGAGCTGTAAAAAGTAGTTCTCCCCTTAAAGGTGCATACACTACAATTCCTCCCCTTTTAGATTGACAGTACCATAACATTCATTTAACAATTAACACTTTTAACATGCACATTAACTGAAAATAGTCCATTTATAAATTCAGTCTTTGGGGCGGCTTCCTGATCCTTTCTGGATAACACCCTTCCTGAGTGTCTTGTTCTTGGTGCGGAGGCCCCCTGTCGTCAGTTGGTTCATCAGCTTCCGATGCTACTGTTTCTGGGGTAGATGCTACCTGTATGTCGGGATCATCACCAGGTGCGCGAGTCATGGGGTTGACTCGTTCCTGTGACTCTAGGATCTGGTCGACATGGCGTCTCACAATGTTCTCCCCAACATCCACTGTGTACATTAGTGGCCCCTGCCGTGTGCATATCGTTCCTGGTTGCCATTTCTCTGTTCGGTAGTCATGGGCCAAGACTGGTTGCCCTACATTGAAGCTCCTTGTCGGCTTCTCATTGATGTGCTGGAATTGCTTATTCTCAACATCTCTTCATACATTTGGTCTGAGCAAATCCAGATGAGATCGCAACCTTCGGTTAAAGAACATCATGGCCGGGGTCTGGTTGGTGACTGCATGTGTCGCATTTCTGTAGGCTAACAGGAAATTGTCCACCTTATGCTGCAGTGGAATGTCATCATCGCACATGGCCTTTACTGCTTTCTTAAAGGTTTGTACGAACCTCTCAGCCAATCCATTTGTGGCTGGATGATACGGGGCGGATGTGTAATGCCTTACCCCATTCCTTTTCATGAATCTTTGAAACTCTTCGGACACAAACTGTGGTCCGTTATCAGAGCAAATCTGCTCTGGCAAGCCGTTCCTGGCAAATATGGTCCGTAGGACTGCAATAGTTTTCTCCATGGTGGTGGACGACATTTTGATCACCTCAGGCCATTTCGAGTGTGCATCCACGGCTATTAGAAACATTGAGTCCATGAATGGACCAGCAAAATCAATATGCACCCGTTGCCATGGAGATGAGGGCCACTCCCATGGGTGTAGAGGGGCATGTGGTGGTGCATTTTGGACCTTCTGGCATCCTGAACAGCTCTTTGTCAGGTCCTCAATTTGTTGATCAATCCCCGGCCACCACACATAAGCCCTAGCAAGGCTTTTCATTTTCACCCCTCCCAGATGGCCTTCGTGAAGCTCATTTAGCATTCTCTCCCTTAACTTGGGTGGAATTACCACTCGGGATCCACACATCAAGGTCCCCTGGCATACTGACAGCTGTTCTCTTCTGGATGAGAATGCTGGCAACAGTGAGTCGCCATGTGTTGGCCATCCCTTCACCGTCAAGTCATATACCCGAGACAGTGTCGGGTCATTTCGGGTCTCCTTCTCTATATCAGCGTTAGTTACTGGCAAGCGTTCAATTATAGTCGAATAAAATATTTCGACAGGGTCCACTACTGGTGCTTCCTCCGCAGTAGGCAGTGGCAGGTGTGATAGCCCATCAGCGTTTCCATGCTGTTTCGTGCCCTTATACTCGATTTCATATTGGTTCGCCCTGAGAAAAAGGGACCTTCTTTGTAGCTGTTGCGCAGTCATCACCGGCACGCCCTTCTTTGGATTAAAGATGGAGACAAGTGGTTGGTGGTCAGTCAGCAAGGTGAACTTCTGCCCGTGCAGATAGTGGTTGAACATTTTCACTCCCCATACTAGGCTGAGGGCCTCCCTGTCAATCTGGGTGTAGTTACGCTCGGCTGAGGTTAGTGACCGAGACGCAAAGGCTACCGGCCTCTCCGAGCCGTCCAGGAACTTGTGCGACAGCACCGCTCCAATGCCATAGGGTGATGCATCACACGCCAACCGAATTGGTAGTGCTGGGTTGAAATCAGCCAACACCTCTTTTGATGTGATCAATTCTTTGCACTTCTGGAAAGCTCGTTTACATTCATCATTCCACTTCCATGGTACCCCCGTTTGCAGTAGGGTGTTCAGTGGGTGTAGTACTGTAGACAAATTCGGCAAGAACTTATGGTAGTAGTTCACCAGCCCGAGGAACGACCTCAGTTGTGACACATTTTCCGATGCTGGAGCCTTGACTACTGCCTCAATCTTTTCAGGGGACTTATGTAACCCCTCTTTATCAATAACGTGGCCACAATACGAGATCTGCTTCTGGAAAAATTCGCATTTGTGGCGATTTGCTCGGAGCCCATATTCCTTCAATCTAGTGAGCACCTGCTCCAGGTTGGCAAGGTGATCACTGTCATTTTCGCCCGTGACCAGGATGTTGTCCAAATAACACTGGGTCCCTGGAATCCCTTGCAGGACTTGATCCATAGCCCTTTTGCCAAATAGCCGGAGCTGATGCTACCCCAAACACCAGCCAGTTGTATTGGTAGAGACCTTTATGAGTGTTGATCGTGAGGTACTGTTTCAAGGCTTCTTCTACCTCCAGTTGCAGGTACGCCTGGGCCAGATCAATCTTAGTGAAGCGTTTCCCTCCAGATAGCGAGGCAAAAATATCTTCAATCTGCGGAAGCGGATATTGTACCGTGTGAAGGACTGGGTTCACTGTCACCTTAAAGTCCCCACAGATGCGAACCTTCTTTGGTTCCCCAGGCGTATTACTCAATGACCTCTTCATTACAGGAACGATGGGTGTAGCCCACTCGCTCCAGTCCACTTTGGACAGTACTCCTGAATGTTCCAAACCTTCCAGCTCTGCTTCGACGGCTGGGCGGATCGCATAAGGCACCGGTCTGGCCTTAAAAAACTTTGGGCTTGCATTTTTCTCTATTTTGATCGTCGCTGTTATGCCTTTTAGTGTTCCAAGTCCCTCCTGGAACACTTCTTGTGCATCAGTTAGCATTTTTGACAGTCGTCCAGGTGTGGCGTCGTCATCCTTTTTGGCATCTACAGTCAGTGCTTGTATGGAATGCCAATCTAGCTGTATCTTCCGGATCCATTCATGTCCTAGTAGTGGTGGTCCTCTATCTGGCCATACATATAGGTCCATTTTTGGTGTTTCCTTACCGTTATATATAACGTTCACCCTTATTATTCCTTTGGGGTAGACTTTTTGCCCCGTGTACGTCTTCAAGACAATCTCTGTATCTCTCAAGGGTATATGTGAGAATAGCTGCTTGTAGTCCCTTCGGTTTATGACTGTTAGGGCTGATCCTGTGTCCAATTCCATTTTCACTTGGACTCCAACTATCTTGAGTGTGACCCAGATAGTTTGGTGATCCTCCGTTTGGATCACCTTTTCTAGTTTCAGACAACCCAGCTCCTTGCTTCCGGAGTCTGTATCACTTTTCTGTTCGTCTGAACTACTCTCCGTCACCTTATGTACCTTCTTGTACTTCTCCTGTGGAGATTTCTTGCTGCTGGTTTTCTTTCCCGACCTGCAGGCTCTTGCTATGTGTCCTATTTTTCCACACTGTCTGCACACTTTGTCCTTGAACCAGCAATCATTATGGTCATGTGTTGTTCTGCCGCAGCGATAGCACTTCACTGTTCCGTATGACATTTCATTTGTGCCATATTCTTGCGGTCTCCGTTGTATCTCTGCAGCGCCCTGTGCGGCTGCTTCGTGTGATACTGCCATGCTGAAAGCCTTGTCCAGCATAAGATCCTTTTCTGATAGAAGCCGTTTCTGGGTTCCTTCACTTTGAAGCCCACACACAAACTTGTCCCTTAAAGTATCTGCTGGTCCCGTTCCAAACTGGCAGTGTTTCAATAGCTTGCGCAGTTCCGTTAAATACTCAGCATTACTTTCATCTTTATGCTGGTTCCTTTTGTGAAACTTAAATCTTTCTGCTATCAGCAGCGGTGTGGGGTTTAAGTGGTTCTGTAGGATTGACACTATGTTTCCAAAATCCTTTTCCACTGGCTTCTCTGGGGTTACTAGGTTTCGCAGTAAGCCATACGTTTTTGCACCCATTGAATTCAACAATACCAGCGCTTTCCTCTCACCTGGCACTTCATTCGCCTTGCAGAACACTTCTGTGCGTTCGACATATGTCGTCCAATCTTCGACTTCATTGTCGAACGCTGTGATACTGCCACTCTTCGGCATCCCTGGGTGTGGTTAGACTGGCTCAAAATGGCGTTTTCCCGTGCTCTCCCTTCTTCTCCGCTGCGGCTCAAAATGGCGTTTTCCCGCGCTCTCCCTTTTCTGCTGTGGCTCAAAATGGCGTTTCCCGTGCTCTCCCTTCTTCTCCGCTGCGGCTGCTCGGCCCTTGAACACCGGCTGCGCTCTGCGCATTTCCCTTTCTTCCCCACTGACGCTGCTCGTCCCTTGAACACCGGCTGCGCTCTGCGCGTTTTCCTTCGCGCCTCTCTCTCTTCTCCTGTCAACGCTGTTCGTTCCTGAACACCGGCTGCACCCTGTGCGCTCTACCCTCTCTCTTCTCCCGTCGACGCCGCTCGGTCCTGAACACCGGGTGCGCCCTGTGCGCTCTACCCTCTCTCTTCTCCCATCGACTTCGCTCGGTCCTGAACACCGGCTGCGGCCTGTGCGCTCTGCCCTCTCTCTTCTCCCGTCGATGCTGCTCGGCCTTTTCTGTGCCGTCGGTCGGCTCTAGCCGCCGCTGTCCGGGAAGGGTCTGCGCCGTACCTGTTGCCAGCCCGTTTTGCTGGACCACCATAACTGGAGAACCAAGCCCAGCTCTCAACAGCCTCCCCTGCGATGCTCAAATCTTCGCTGGATGACTGGGCGGTTGCTCATGGTTGACGCCTGTGCTTCTGAACTCGACCTTCTTGCACTGTTCTCCAGGAGCGAATCCCTGGGAGGTGATTCAGAGTTGCAGGTAGGTTCGAATCTGCCTCATCGCCAATGTTAGATCCGTGTATTTTGATGTTGTGTGTCCTTCAATAACTAGACACGAGACTGCAGGGAACAATCAACAGGTATTTACTGGATGAGGGTTATGCTAAAACTAAACGTCCAGATCCCTACTCAGGGTTTATATACAGGTGTGGTCACTGCCGGTACTACAGTATACAGGAGCTGTAAAAAGTAGTTCTCCCCTTAAAGGTACATACACTACAGTACTGAGCCATAGAAATTAAGGTAGTTCCAAACTATAGAAATTAAGATTCGATCCCTGGTCTGTGCTAAATTAGTTGATGTCTGCTGGAGTGATGTGGACATTACAGTTGGCCTCATTACCCTGGGCCAGAGAAGAAAGTAGAAATTAGCCAGGATTTCAGCTCCTGACTGCTATCCAGTGAGCTCTGTTGGATAGTGCATATCTCTGAACAATGGTAGACAACAGGATCTGCATCAGCTGTGATCCTCTCCACGGCGGAACATACTGCTGACAGGTCTAGCCTCACACACAAAGACTCCCAGCACCCATGGAACCGTACACCAATATCAGTTCCTGCCTTCAGACAAGGGAGAATCCAGAGAGAAAAAATTTCAAAACAAAACTAGTCAATGAGTGATATCATTCAGCAGAAAAAAACAGTCAGAACAGGGCAAAGAAATCCAATTTCGGAAAGAACAACATAATTCCAATTGGAGAAAAAAAACTACAATCCCTCTCGAACAATATCCTTCCTCACCCTGAGTGTCAAACAGATACAATAATGTATTAAAATATGAATCACCCTGATTGTCTGGAGATAGCATGTACTGGTCCATAGGTTGGAATCATTTTATCTTTGCCCTTTTTACAATCCTTATTGATTCGAACCAGACAATATGCACAACACGAAAAAACTGCGCATAGTTTATTTCAGCGACATCATTTTTTTAGCACAAAACTTTGTAATGAACTTTGAACCAGTCAATATAACAATCACTGACATGAATCAGTCATTCATGAAAGAAAGACTTATGAAATAATACTGAGCGGCCTACGGGTGGCGCTGCCCAGGGAGAGTATAAATACTCAGGCACGGGCCCAGCTTGCGCAGGACATTCTTAACAGGAACTAGTGAAGGACACAACTAGACCTCCATGTTGTAAAACAGTTGATTAAAGCTTTGTTTAACGCTTAGACCAAGTACCTAGTAGTTTTCTTACGTCAATCACATCTTTCACTATCTTGTCAATTTTTAGCAGGGCTTACTTTTACACAGAACATCAATCACTTTCTATTTCTGTTGAGAAATGTGTCGGTGGACTGCAAAACTCTTACTTTGAGCAGCCTTTGAATCAAATCTGCAAACATGGGCAGCCATTTTGCTGCTGTGACTGAGGGGGCTTTCCCAGCAAGTTGCCACAAAACTTTATTTCCCTAGCTTTCTCACTCCCTGCCAGCGGCAGTGTTAGGGAGACCAAAATGTTGCAGTGGGCTCCCCAATCGGTCAGTGGGTAAATGCACCATGCTATGTGGTACTGGCCATGCACACAAGGAAGATCCCAGGTTTGATCCGTGTGTTGGGTGATCGATCTCAAGTGATGTGGTTGCAGCAACTGGTCTCGGTGTCTGTAGACTAAGGAGGAGTAACAGTGGCTTGGGTTCTCACTACTGGTTTCTAAGGATAGGCACAAGTAATTTTGTTGGAACAACATTGTGAATCCCCATATTCTTTGATTCCCTAGAATCCAAAAATCTATCTATCTCAGCCTTGAATATACTCAATGGGCTGGATTTTGTGAATGGAGGTGAGTTGGAGGCGGGATAGTGGCTTGTCATATCAATGTCCTGCCTCCATCCTTGCCTGACCATTCAGAGGGATGTTCCCCTGATTGAGCTTGTTAAGCCCGCCCTGCGGGCTAAGCAAGCCAATTAGGGAGGAAGTCACTGACAGATCACGTCAACGTCAGGCGTGCTATCTGTCAAGACTTCTTGAAAGAAGAAATGTCAGTGTTTGACAGCTCTGTGAAGCTGTCAAACACTGACATTCTGTGTAGTTTGATGAACCCTTGTGTTCAGGACTCATCAAACGTTTCAAATCTGTAAATTTCACATGGCTATTGGAAAAGAGGTTCCAAAATCCAGTCTGTGAAATTGACAAGCTCTGCCGATCCATCGCGGCTGAAGGCTGTAGGAAGAAAACAAGGTAAGTAAACACTTTTTTAAACTTATCACTCACTTTGCATACTTACCACTCCACACTTGCACCCATCACTCACCTCTACACCTTACTTCCAGGTGCCTCCGACCGCCTCCACATCTCCTCCAACCCGGCGGGGTTCTCCGAGGTCGGGAAGCCTTCACCTGTGAAGGTAAAATGGCACTAATCCTTTTTTCTGCCTGTTAACTACCTGTTAACAGGCAGTTAAAAGGATTAAATGCCTTTCCCGCCTCCAAGAGACGGGACCCGAAGCTGCACATCTTCCCGCCTCCTGGCAAAAGGGCACGAAGGCAGGATGGGGCGGCTTTGCCAACCACCCCCACTTTTTCCAAGTTTACCGGCTGTCCCGCCTCCATGCCCGCCTCCTCAGGGCTTGGAAAATCCAGGCCAATGACTCAGCATCCACAACCCTTTGGGGTAGAGAATTGCAAAGATTCACAATGTGACAGTAGACTCATGGGTCTCCTACCATCACATACATTCCACAGTATAAATGCTCCTCACCTCTGATTCTGATATTGTTAGTATTTAGCATTCTATGCAAGGCAAGGATGACCAAGATCCTAAGACCGTACCTAATTTAACGAACACCGTATACTTCACGCTACATATCCAAAAGCAATTGTGCACTGCAAGAATCTGCTCATGGAGGGCTAGTGGGGGGTAAGGGAATATTTTTGACCATACATATTTTATTCTGAACAAATACTTACGGAAAACAATCAGACTGAGGGCAAAATACTCCAGTGGAGCTCGTTGATGAAATAAGAGTTGACCACCCAGTGCGTGTACATCATAACATTTGCACTAGCTTTTGTATTGCAAATTCTATTAATTTCTTTGAAAATGTGCACTTATTGCAAAATAGGAGTCCATGGAAGAGAGTTACCATGTCTCTTGTAAATACACAGCAGTTATAAAGTGTAGCACACTATAAATACAACTGACAACACCATGGTTATTTGGAATGAAGTACTATCTCACCTACAACTGTACAATCTAGGGATCATAACATTGGAATTGTATAGAATATATCTGTAGATTTGTGCTGAGATCTCAGTTCATTGTGGCTTCACACAGCCTGTCGAGCACACATCTCACTGGTTACACTAAATAAGCTTTAGCCATGGGTAATTCCCTCTAGCTGACAATCAGCTGGCTGCATCTCCAGGAGAATGCTGCTCTCTCTGTGCCTTAAGTGCATTTCTCCTACCCTAATCGAATGTTTCCCAGTTACACCAGTGACATTTAACATTAAGCTCGAAAGGAGGGGAAAAAAGTGTGACATATTATCAGACAATCAGTACATCTCCTGTGGTGGTGTTCATAGGTCTTTCAGAACTTGGTGTACAGTTTCTGGTCTTTACAGCAGCACGGTGGCATAGCGGTTAGCACTGTTGCCTCACAGCGCCAGGGACCCGGGTTCGAATCTGGCCTCGGGTGACTGTCTGTGTGGATGTTTCCACATTCTCCCCGTGTTTGCGTGGGTTTTCTCCGGGTGCTCCGGTTTCCTCCCACAGTCCAAAGATGTGCGGGTTAGGTTGATTGGCTATGATAAATTGACTCTAGTGTTAGGGGGATTAAATACGTGGGGTTACGGGGATAGAGTGGGATATGTGTTGGTGTAGGGGTTACGGGGATCGGGTGGGATATGTGTCGGTGCAGGCTCGATGGGCCGAAATGGCCTCTATCTGCACTGTGGGGTTTCTGTGTGATTTCTGTGTTCTGTGTTACTGCAGCCTAAACATGACAGAGATTTGCCTATTGCTATTATGCAGCATATTTAATGAAGCAACATATTACATGACAGACACAAAGTAAAAATAGTATACACCGTCCTCATACTGGAAGATCATGGGGGGGGATTTTGCCGGCACTCAGGGGGTGGTTTTGGAGGCAGGACCGGTGGCAAAATGGTAAAAAATGGGAATGGGTCCCGAACCCGCTCCCAACCTGCCTCCAAACGATCTTCTCAGGAGGCGGGTCCCCGATTCGCACAGGGGCCCATCTTCTAGTGGCAGGAAGGGGATTAGAGACAATTAACTGTGTGTTAACAGGTAGTTACTAGGCAGTTAAGAGGCTTTTTCCCATTTTGCGCCTACTGTTGTGGGCTTCCCGACGTCGGGAAACCCCGCCAGGGTAAGTGAGGCGAGCTGTGGGTCTATTGTGCTGTAACTGTAGAAATGACAGCTGCAGAGGTAGTGTGAAGGTTACAATGGGACACTGGTAAGTATGACAGGAGAATGTTGGGGAATTTTTTTTTACTGTGGTTTGATGCTTCTGCAGGTGACAAGCTGTGATGTGTTTGTGCAGCGTCATCTCATCGGGAGAAGTGACAGATGGCTTCTGCAATCTCACATGCTGCTGCCATCTGTTTCATCCTAAGGAGAGAGTCATTGGAGTGGCTGAGTGCAAGGGCTCACCTTTGGACAGCGATTGTCAGTGTTTGACAGCACCTCAATGCTGTCAAACACTGACAATTCTGCTGTCAAAAAATGTTGGTGCCTGTCACTTTAACAAAACCGGCAGTTGAAGCGTCTTGCACTGATGTGATCTGACACTGGCTTTCCCTTAATTGGCCGGCAAACCCGCAGGGTGGGCTTAACAAGACCAATGAAAAATAGCATCTGTTCATCAGACGTCACTGGGGGCAGGACTGTAACCTGAAAACCAGCAGTCCCAACTCGACCTTTGGACCTAAGGTAAAATCCAGCCCTTAGTCTTCACAGATATAATTTTCTTACCGCTTAAGAAAATTTGCTTAAGATGCAAGTGCCTATATTTGATCTTCCTTCATCAAAGCTTCTAATTCTCAGTTATTTACCTTGCCTTTCTTTGCTTAAAATCCAAAGAACATTGTTTGTTTACTCTTCCTTCCTCCCTCTCCAAAATCTCCTCTCTACTTCCGATGGTGGATTTGTCGTATTTTTGCTGGAGATATTATGAACATAATACTGCACTGGGAAGTTTTCCTCACCATTCAGTCTCCAAATCAACAGGACTTTGAACAATTGGTCTTTTTATGCTGCAAATCTGACCGCTTGATTCCAGCCTTAATATCTGAGTTCAGTATAAAGCATCTCAAAAACATTCTCCTCCGACAAAGGCACAAACATCAATAACAAGCAAAAATCTAATTTTGAACAATGTTAGCTGAATTTTTTTATATAATGGCTTATACTATAAAATAATGAAGAAAAAAAACGTTATATTTCCGATGCTGGGTAGCTTTTGTAGTCATTGCTCATTACCGATGCATAGTTTAGTGATTGCTTTACATTTAGTCAGTGGAATATCTGATCCAAACAGTATGTTAACTTAAATAACAACAGAAAATGCTGGAAACACGTTGACCTGAAACGTAAACTCTGTTTCTCTCTCCACGGATGCTGCCTGACATGCTGAGTGTTTCCAGCATTTTTCTGTTGTTATTTCAGATTTCCAGCATCTGCAGTATTTTGCTACTGTAGTATGTTAACTGACCAAGATTATTTGAGGTAATCACTATTTTTGCCTTGCATTTATTTTGAGATGGCACATTCACTTTGAGCTGTACTGCTGTACTGGCACGTACTATACACAAGGCTTTATTATATATTTGTGGAGCTCCCATGATGTTGCACACAGCACGTCAGAGGTTATAAGGTCAGAAGCACTCTACCTGTACCATGCACGTGTATAATTCTGCTGCTAAATTGAAGCTGTGTGTCCCTTTAACATCACAACATGTAAGTGCTCTGTATTCCTGAAGTCAATTAGAGTTTAACTATTCTTGGGTGAATTTAAGGTTAGACTGGCTTTCTTTTCTAATATTTTCTTCTAACTGCGACTCCTGAAGTCAATTAAATGGTATTTTATACGATATTTGCTAATTAGTGTGGAGACTGTAAATCAGTGGCCCTGATTATTATTAAATATTAAATTTAACTATGCAGTTTATTTTATCTCTTGCCTTTCTTTAAATCCCAAGATACAAAGGAAGATGCTGCAGGTTGCTGGCGGGCAGGTTGCAAGAACTGTTTGCAGCAGTACTCAAGAGTTGATGAGCCAGGCTGGTTGATGATGTGGACACTGTGCTTCTGGGTCTTGGAGTGTTGGGAATGGGATCATGGGAAAAGGGAGCATTCGGGAGTAAGCCAGGAATGGGGTTGTAGGATGTGGGAGTACCAAAAAGGATGGTGTTTTGGACATTAGGAAGGAGTATCAGGGTCTGGCAGGAGTGAGAGTGAATTGTCACGGTGAGGGAGCACTGGCAGAAATCCTGGGAAATGGGAGACGGATCCTTCGCATGCGGGAGCCATGTGTGGTGGTGGTGGGGCGACGAGGGTGGACTTGGGGTGTGGCGTCATTTGGGGTGCGTGATGGTGGAGTGTGGGAACATTGGGGACAGATTTCACGACATTGAGATAGGAAAAAACATACTGGCCCGGAACTTGCGGTCAGCGGCGAAGCGAAGGTGTTCGTCGTTGGCCCCGAAGTAAGCTTCGCACAAGGATCTCGCCATCTCTGTGTCAAGAAATTTGGGTTTTCCAGCAGTCAATTCAAATCAATGAAGTTTAGTGGGGAATAACAACAGAAAATGCTGGAAAAACTCAGCAGGCCAGGCAACATCCGTGGAGGGAGAAATAGAGTCAACGTTTCAGGTCAAAACTCTTTGTCAAGACTGAAAAAGCACAGGAAATGAAACAAATTAAAAGGCCAGTTTGGAGGCTGGGAGAAAACAAAAGAGAAGTGAAGAGACATTGGCCTAGAAATTCAGTATAGCCACGTTTGGGGCGCTACAGCCGGGCGGTTGCTAAATTTTGCGCCCGGCGCAACTTAGCGCCACCTTCGCCGATATTCAGTTGCATCGCCCCAAGAGGTTGCTGCTGCGCTAAAGCAGGCAATGCACGACTATCATTAGGCGCTAAGCCGGCGATCCGGGGCGCTAACACCGAGGGCGGGTGCAGCGCACGTGCGGCGAGTTGCTCATTGAAGGCAGACAGTCAGGCGCCGGTCAGCTCTTAAAGGGGGAGGGTGGAATTGTTTGGCTGACACGCCCTGCACACTGCAGCCCTGAAGCAAGGCCTGACCACTGCTGCTTGACCTGTTCAACGCCCGGGAGAATGGAGAAGGCCAGGGAGAGAGCGCAGCGCTTCGGCGAGGGTGACCTGAGGGTGCTGGTTGGCGCAGTGGAGCGCAGGCACCATGTCCTCTTCCCTGAGGGTGGCAGGTGGCCGCTGCCCACCGATTATCGGAAAGCCTGGATGGAGGTGGCAAACAGGGTCACCTCCAACAGTGTGGTTGGCAGGACTTCAATCCAATGCCGAAAAAAAATTAACGACCTCACTCGGGTTGTCAGGGTGAGTACCCTTTCCAGTATCCTCCTCATCCCTGCATGTGCACCTCACTTTATGGCCCAAGGGACCTGAAAGCCCGAATGCTCAGCCCTCATCCAGCAGCTATGGGACTGTCATGAAAAGCACTTGCACATTCAGGACTTTATACACTGTCAGAGCTATTCCACCATGGGAGGCAGTGCAGGCAAGATCAGGGCTTGACACTGTCAGGGCTATTCCACCATGGGAGGCAGTGCAGGCAAGATCAGGGCTTGACACTGTCAGGGCTATTCCACCATGGGAGGCAGTGCAGACAAGATCAGGGCTTGACACTGTCAGGGCTATTCCACCATGGGAGGCAGTGCAGACAAGATCAGGGCTTGACACTGTCAGGGCTATTCCACCATGGGAGGCAGTGCAGGCAATATCAGGGCTTCACACTGCACTTAGAGGCCGTCCTTTCTCTTGCAGGGCAAGCTGGCACATAACCGAAGACAGCAGCGGCAGACCGGGGGAGGCCGTCCTCCACTGAAAGAGCTCAGCGACCTAGAGCAGCGAGTGGAGCGGATCATGGCAGGCCGGCTGATTGGCCCTGTCGCCACTGGAGATGCCGACCCTGTTCTGGGCAACAATGGTAAGGTAATCACCTTTTTGACCTCTTTCCACTTGTGCCTCATACCAGCATCCTTTGCCACTATCGAACCAGTGCAGTGCATAGCAGCACTCATGCCTCCCTCGCTGCCGCCCTGTCCTCACTCTAAAGCAACTCTTGTGCCTCCCTGCTTTCAGATGGTGAATCGCCAGGTGAGGAGGCAGCCCCTCAAGCTGGCACTGTCTCGGAGTCAGAAATAGAGGAGGAGGAAGAGGAAGCCGGCCCATCAGGGACACCCTCAGCCGAGGCAGCCCATGGCCATGATGGGGACACGTCTTCCCTGGAGGGGAGCAGGGGGGAAGGGTTGGAGGAGAGTGAAGCTCCGGGGCCCAGCGGGCTGCAGCAATGCGGGAGGGGCGGGGAAGCTTGGCTGCCTTCTCCCCAGAGGGTGAGTGCGCCCTCCAGTCCTGCTACGGTGAGCGCAGAGGAGGTGCGGCTCCTTGCGGAAATGGGCGCCCAGGCTGAGCGCAGGCACACTGAGCTCATGGCTGCAGTGGCAAGGATGCCTGACTCCACAGAGTTACTGGCAAGGAGTGTACAGGAATTCGGGGCAGCACAGGCCAGGAGTCTGCAACAGTTCAGTGCAGCACAGGCCAGGAGTCTGCAACAATTCAGTGCAGCACAGGCCAGGAGTCTGCAAGAATTCAGTGCAGCACAGGCCAGGAGTCTGCAGGACTTCGCGGCAGCACAGGCCAGGAGTCTGCAGGACTTCGCTGCATCACAGGCGGCCTCCAGCCAAGTGCTCAGTCATGCCATGCATTCACTGGCTAGTGTCATGCAGACACAGACCAGGGCCACATGGGCACTAACTGCTGCCACCCTCGCTGGATCGGCCAGGCATCGCCGGGACACTCGCCGCACCGCAGCAGCCCAGCGGTCTGTACTTCAGCAGATTGCTGCGCATGCTGCAGTGCTGGCCCGTGCGAGTGCCAGTGAATCAGCTGACCAGGGAGTGCCTGTGCTCTGTCAGGTTGGCAGCATTCCTGCAGCCAACACAATCACTCCTCCACTGCAGCTGCCACCACCCGTAGGACAGACTGCTGCCGCCCAAGCAGAGTTGGAGCAGTCAGCAGCCGGCCCCTCCAGGCCCAGAGCTGGTCCAGGCCGACCCCTAAGGGCATCTGCCGTCTCACCATCTGACCCTCAGCAGCCTTCTCCCAGCCTTGCTGCAGCCACTGGGGTCCCATTGAGGAGGAGCTGCAGGGCGGGTAGAAGCCATTCACGGAAGCGAGACAGATCACCCTCGCAGGGGAAAAAGTAGAAGTTGTGGCCAAATGTGTTGTTTTATATATGAAGGCCGAGACTGTTGTGTTTGTTTTATATATGAAGGCCAAGACTGGTGCATTTGTTTTTTATATGAAGGCCAAGACTGTTGTGTTTGTTTTATATATGAAGGCCGAGACTGGTGCATTTGTTTTTTATATAAAGGCCAAAACTGTTGTGTTTGTTTTATATATGAAGGCCGAGACTGGTACATTTGGTTTTTTTTGGGGGGCTTCTCTGAATTAGTTTCTCATGCGGGAAGGGCACAGAGTTATCACAGTGAAAAAATTTCTTTAATCGCACTGTCCGTGTTTGTTTTTGGAAGTATTACAACGATTTGGAGGAGGGGACCGAGTGTAACATATCAAAGTTTGCAGATGATACTAAGATGGGGGGAAAGTAGTGAGTGAGGAGGACATAAAAAACCTTCAAGGGGACATAGACAGGCTAAGTAAGTGGGCAGAGATTTGGCAGATGGAATACAATACTGGAAAGTGTGAGGTTATGCACTTTGGCAGGAAAAATCGTAGAGCAACTTATTATCTTAATGGCAAGAAACTGGAAAGTACTGAAGTACAAAGGGATCTGGGGGTCCTGGTGCACGAAACTCAAAAGGTTAGTATGCAGGTGCAGCAAG
This sequence comes from Somniosus microcephalus, assembly GCF_052327205.1. Classification (NCBI taxonomy): domain Eukaryota; kingdom Metazoa; phylum Chordata; class Chondrichthyes; order Squaliformes; family Somniosidae; genus Somniosus; species Somniosus microcephalus. The sequence continues at coordinate 28,015,478 of NC_140995.1, read as the reverse complement.
TGATTAAGAAGGCCAATGGAATGTTGGCTTTCATTGCTAGGGGGATAGAATATAAAAATAGGGAGGTATTGCTTCAGTTGTACAAGGTATTGGTGAGACCGCACCTGGAATACTGCGTACAGTTTTGGTGTCCATACTTAAGAAAGGACATACTTGCTCTCGAGTCAGTACAAAGAAGGTTCACTCGGTTAATCCCGGGGATGAGGGGATGGACATATGAGGAGAGGTTGAGTAGATTAAAACTCTACTCATTGGAGTTCAGAAGAATGAGAGGCGATCTTATTGAAACATATAAGATTGTGAAGGGGTTGGATCGGGTGGATGCAGGGAAGATGTTCCGGATGATGGGTGAAACTAGAACTAGGGGGCATAGTCTTAGAATAAGGGGCTGCTCTTTCAAAACTGAGATGAGGAGGAACTACTTCACTCAGAGGGTGGTAGGTCCACGGAATATGCTGCCCCAAAAAGCTGTAGAAGCTACATCATTACATAAATTTAAAACAGAAATAGACAGTTTCCTAGAAGTAAAGGGAATTAAGGGTTACGGGGAGCGGGCAGGAATTTGGACATGAGTCTAGGTTCGGATCGGTCATGGCCCTGTGGGTAGCGGAGCGGGCCCAGGGGCCGTGTAGCCTGATCCTGCTCCTATTTCGTGTGTCTAATTCTGTTAGATTCAGGAGATGGTTCTGTGATAGGGGATTGGCGGTTAGGATCAGATCAGCCATGATCTTATTGAATGGCGGAGCAGGCTCGAGGGGCCGATTGGCCTACTCCTGCTCCTATTTCTTATGTTCTTATGTTGATCGGCTGAGGGCTTGCGGAGTGGCTACATTCATCTTCTTTCATTGGCACAAGCCATTCCCTGAGAGGGGACCTAGAACCGAGTTGCAATAAGCCGCTGGCGGATGGCCCTTGCACTTTGTGCCTCCCTCCTGTGCTGGTGCTCCTCCTCCTCCTCCTCCTCCTCTGGTGATCCTCCAATGTCTGCTGGCAGTGGCTGAGTCCTGCGGATAGCCAGGCTGTGCAGCATGCAGCACACGACAACAAAATGGGAGACTCGTTCCGGCGAGTACTGTACGGCTCCCCCGGAATGATCCAGACAGCGGAACCGTTGCTTGAGCACGCCGATTGTGTGCTCAATGATGGTCCTGGTTGCTTGATGGCTGTCATTGTATCCCTCTTCAGCAGGGGTGCTGGGCGCACGGAGCGGGGTCATCAGCCAGGTGCACAAAGGATAGCCTTTGTCCCCGAGAAGCCATCCTCGTGAGTGAGGCTGGGCCTCGAAAATGTCTGCCACAGAAGTCTGGCGCAGGATGAAGGCATCGTGGCTGCTGCCTGGAAAGCGGGCATTGACAGCTAGTATGAGCTGCCTGTGGTCACACACCAACTGCACGTTGAGCGAATGGTAGCCCTTCCGGTTGCGGTAATCCTCGGCATTCTCTAGAGGTGCCCGCAAAGCCACATGCGTGCAGTCAATGGCGCCCTGCACCATGGGAAAGCCCGCTAATGCTGCAAATCCCATTGCACGCTCTTGCTGCTTGTCCAGGGTCATGGGGAAGGAGATGAACTGACGTTTCCTTCAGAAAAGGGCATTGGTCACCTGGCGGATGCAGCAATGTACCGCGAACTGGGAGATGTTGGCAATGTCCCCAGTAGCGGATTGGAAGGAGCCGGTGGCATAGAAGTTGAGAGCCACCGTCACCTTCACTGCCACCGACAGAGACGTCCCGCTTCTCAGCTGTGGCTGCAGATCTCTGTGAAGCAGGTGGCAGATCTCAGTGACCACCTCCCTTCTGAATCGCAGCCTCCGAACACACTGCTCCTCAGACATGTTCAGATATAAGAACTGCTGGCGGTATACCCTGAGTGGGTAAGGCCTCCTGTGCCAACGCCTGTTGGCCCTTCTCCGTCTGGCCATGACTGGCACTCTCTCACGGCGTCTCTGAGCCCTTTGAATGCAATGCAGTAAGCCAACATCTCCACCCATTGCAGCCCCCATTAGATGTATCGACTCAATGCTATGGCACTGAAAGTTAAATCCAAGTGCAAAGCTCTGGCCTGAAGCCACAAGTACCTGTGTGAGTGTTGAATCAAACCAGAAAGCTCTCTACCTTTGTCCCTCTCCAAATATCCGTCTCACACAAAGAAGGAGTGGAGCAAAATGGCTGCCATTTATATTGCAGGAGGAGTCCCCTTTAATTTGCGCCCCCCGCGCCCGGGAACCGTTCCCCTCTACCAGTCGCTAGGGGCGCCAGGCGCACCATAGGCCGGCGCCACTGAATTTCCGGCGCTAGATTAGGTGTGAAATGTGCTGGCAGAATGGGAGACACCTGCCATGTGGGAGAGAAAAAAAGTGGGGGGGAGGGCCAAAACAAAGGTGTGGATAAAAAATATAAGTAAAAATGTAATGGGGGCTGAGGTTATGATCTGAAATTGTTGAACTCGATATTGAGTCCGGAAGGCTGTAAAGTGCCTAATCGGAAGATTTCTCTCTCCACGGATGTTGCCTGGCCTGCTGAGTTTTTCCTGCATTTTCTGTTGTTATTTCGGATTTCCAGCATCTGCAGTATTTTGCTATCGTACTAAGTTTAGTGGGGATCCCTTTATGCCAGCTGCTGTGACGTCAACAAGCTTTCCAAGCTGCCAATCACCCAGAACTCTCACAGACAGCGAACGAGGAAGTGTAAGCTCTTAAAATTCTAACCTTTTAAAAATGATAGAGAGAGCATAACAAAGATTGGGGCTCTCACATGGGGAAAAGGCAAACCTGAAATAAAGATGAACAAACTTTAAAAACAAATTAACTTTTTTTTTTAAGTTTCATAAAAATGTAAATTTTTATTAAAATGGATACAAAGTTAAAATGAGTTTTTCAGGCCCACTACCTTCTTTTAGCTGTCAATACGCTGTTAAAACCTCAGTTCCACCAAATCCCTTTGGGTTTAACGTTTAGTGGGGAATTTAACCATGCAATTACTGCAGAAGAGCCGAAGTTTTCATCAGTTTCCCTAATTTGAGAGATTACACTGATTGCCAGCTCTTTGGCGGGGGAGGGCGGGGTTGGGGTTGGGGGGGCACAGCGCAGCCTGTGTCGGTGCAGTGAATGACAGACCGCCACTTCAGGATTTCCTCATGTGCCTGCGCATGCGCCAAATCCCGAAGTTGGGATCAGTTTCAAGGGCGGAATAACTGCGAACGCTGCCAGTTCGCCGTCATCGGACCGCAAATTCTGGGCCAATATTTAAAATACATACTCAGTGTGGCAAAAATGAAGTGCTTTTATCTAGTTTTGTCATGATGGCTGCCACTTTAAATCTGATCATCTTACAGAAGGCGTTTAAAAGCTTGCTGCAATTAACTTCCATGTCTACCAAGCACAGACACAGGGAAATCTCCCCTTTGCTGCCTTCCATTTAAAAGCTAGATTGTATCATTTCTACATTACTATTATCTATTCAAGCATTTGTCTGTTTTTCAATAAATTTGCTTCATATTCTAGGTCTGAAGAGTGGGCTTTTTTTTAATTCATTGATGGGATGTGGGCGTCGCTGGCTAGGTCTGCATTTAGTGCCCATCCCTAATTGCCCTTGAGAAGATGGTGGTGAGCCGCCTTCTTGAACCGCTGCAGTCCATATGGTGTAGGTACACCCACAATGCTGTTAGGAAGGGAGTTCCAGGATTTTGGCTCAGCGACAGTGAAGGAACAGCGATGCAGGTCCAAGTCAGGATGGTGTGTGGCTTGGAGGAGAACTTGTAGGTGGTGATGTTCCCATGCGTCTGCTACCCTTGTCCTTCTAAGTGGTAGAGGTCGCGGGATTTGGAAGGTGCTGTTGAAGGAGCTTTGGCGAGTTGCTGCAGTGCATCTTGTAGATGATACACACTGCAGCCACAGTGCGCCGGTGGTGGAGGGAGTGAAGGTTGAAGGTGGTGAATGGAGTGCCAATCAAGCGGGCTGCTTTATCCTGAATGGTGTCGAGCTTCTTGAGTGTTGTTGGAGCTGCACCCATCCAGGCAAGTGAAGAGTATTCCATCACACTCCTGACTTGTGCCTTGTAGATGGTGGAAAGGCTTTGGGGAGTCAGGAGGTGAGACACTCGCCGCAGAATTCCCAGCCTCTGGCCTGCTCTTGTAGCCACAGTATTTATATGGCTGGTCCAGTTCAGTTTCTGATCAATGGTAACCCCCAGGATGTTGATAGTGGGGGATTCAGCGATGGTAATGCCATTGAATGTCAAGGGGAGATGGTTAGAGTCTCGCTTGTTGGAGATGGTCATTGCCTGGCACTTGTGTGGTGCGAATGTTACTTGCCACTTGTCAGCCCAAGTCTGAATGTTGTCCAGGTCTTGCTGCATATGGACACGGACTGCGTCAGTATCTGACAAGTCTCAAATGGTGCTGAACAGTGTGCAATCATCAGCGAACATCCCCACTTCTGACCTTATGATGGAGGGAAGGCCATTGATGAAACAGCTGAAGATGGTTGTGCCTAGGACACTGCCCTGAGGAACTCCTGCAGTGATGTCATGTGATTGAGATGAATGACCTCCAACAACCACAGCCAACTTCCTTTGTGCTAGGTATGATTCCAACCAATGGAGAGTTTTCCCCTTGATTCCCATTGACTTCAGTTTTGCTAGGGCTCCTTGATGCCACACTCGATCAAATGCTGCCTTGATGTCAAGGGCAGTCACTCTCACCTCACCTCTTGAGTTCAGCTCTTTTGTCCATGTTTGGACCAAGGCTGTAATGAGGTCAGGAGCTGAGTGGTCCTGGCGGAACTCAAACTGGGCGTCAGTTAGCAGGTTATTGCTGAGTAAGTGCCGCTTGACAGCACTGTCGACGACACCTTCCATCACTTTGCTGATGATTGAGAGTAGACTGATGGGACGGTAATTGGCTGGGTCGGATTTGTCCTGCTTTTTGTAGACAGGACATACTTGGGCAATTTTCCACATTGCCGGGTTGATGCCAGTGTTGTAGCTGTACTGGAACAGCTTGGCTAGGGGCGCAGCTAGTTCTGGAGCACAAGTCTTCAGTACTATTGCCGGAATGTTGTCAGGGCCCATAGCCTTTGCAGTATCCAGTGTCTTCAGCCGTTTCTTGACATCACGTGGAGTGAATTGAATGGGCTAAAGAATGGCATCTGTGATGCTGGGGACCTCAGGAGGAGGCCGAGATGGATCATCCTACTAGAATCACCCCGCCTCCCTCTTGGGGCGCTGCGAGTGAATATCGCGTCGCTATGTGCCGCAGCACGTTGCACTGCGATACTGCAGGCCTTCCTCCCCTTATTAAAGGAGGGGCCCAGTGCAGCGTGACCCGGGGCCCAGCTGGGCACACCAGGGATCGGAGTGCTGGCAAAAGAGCCCGGCAGTCAAGAGAAGTGCCGGGCTCACGGAGTGCAGCCAGCACTCTGCGGGGGGCTGGAGAGGAGGTCGGGATGGTAGAGGGGGCAGGTGCTGGCAGGCGACCAGCCACAAAAATGGCCGCCTGGCACCTCCCCTTTAACTTGCGCCGACCCGGCTGCAGGGAGGCCCCCCTGACTCCGTCGGACATAGCGTCCGCTGATAAGTCAGGGGCGCTACCGAAGATCGCGGCCGGGGTGCGAGCGGGGTGCTGTGCACGGCGATGACGCCATCGCCAGCGGCGCAGCGGGGAGCTAACGGTTACCGCCACCGCTAACCTCCCGCTGAATCCCGCGGGAGGCGTTGGCGGTGCCGCGCCCAGGCGCTAGTTGCTTTGCGCCCCGTTAGCGCCCTCTTAGAGTGCTAACGGGAGGTGCAAAGCAACCGAATTTTTAGGCCAAGGTGCTGGTGGACCCGGAGCCAATGTAGGTCAGTGAATACAGGGTGGACGGTACTTGGTGCAATTTAGGATATGGGCAGCAGAGTTTTAGTTGAGCTCAAGGTTATGGAGGGTGGAAGATGGGAGGCTGGCCAGGGAAGCATTGGAATAGTCGAGTGCCGGTCACCAGCAAATGGGCTGAGGCAGGGGCAGAGATGGGTGATATTACAAAGGTGGAAGTAGGTGGTCTTTGTGATGGAGATGATATGGGGTTGGAAGCTCAGCTCACGGTCAAAATGTACACAGAGCATGTGAATAGTCTGGTTCCGCCTGAGACAGTGACCAACAATGTTTCCCTAAGGTGCGCGGGAGCCTGGCCGCGCATCAATCGGGAGGTCGCGTGCAGGCCGTTCACAAGATGTTGCCGCTGGAAGATGCCATGCATGTGCGACCGCACAGCAAATTTAAAGGGACCATGTACGAAAAAAATTTTTAGAGACAACATTGGTGGCCAGGCAAGTGAATGGAATAGGCGGTTAGGAAACGGAGTTTGTGGCAGGGGCCAAAGACAATGGCTTCGGTCTTCTCAATGTTTAATTGGAGGAACTTTCAGCACATCCAGGACTGGATGTCAGACAAGCAGCATGACAAATCAGAGGCTGTAGAGGGGTTGATAAAGGTGGTGGTGAGGTCGGGCTGGATGTCATCAGCGTTCATGTGGAACCTGACATTGTGTTTTCGGATGATGTTGCCTAGGGGCGGCATGGAGATATGAAATAGGAGGGGGCCAAGTATAGATCCTTGGAATATTCCTGAGGTAACGGTGCGGGAGAGGGAAGAGAAGTCATTGCAGGAGATTCTCTGGCTATGACTGGACAGATAACAATAGAATCAGTGAGAGCAGTCCCATTCAGCTCGACAATGGAGGAAAGGCACTGTAGGAGATTGGCGTGGTCACCTGTGTCAAAGGCTGCTGACAGGTTGAGAAGGATGAGGAGGGATAGTGCACCAGGGTCACAATCACATATGATGTAACTTGTGACTTTGATTAGGGCCGTTCCAGTACTGTGGCAGGGGCGGAAACTTGATTGGAAAGGTTCAAACATGGAGCTGTGGGAAAGATGTGCACTGATTTGGGAGGCGACAACACATTCAAAGACTTCAGAGAGGAAAGGGAGGTTGGAGATGGGACGGTAGTTTGCAAGGACAGAGGGGTCAAGGGTGGGTTTTTTGATGATGGTAGATTTGAAAGGAAGCGAGACAGTACCCTAGGAGAGGGAACCATTTACAGTATCAGCTAACGCGGGGGTCTGGAGGGGAAGTTGGATAAGCCAAAAAGTCTAAAGTATGAAGTGTAAATGATCCTTTTAAAAGAAATGGATATTTGTATTTTCAACTTGTAACTTATAATAGTAGATGAGATTCTGAAGGTTTGAGTTGCTATGGAGGCACAATGGGATGTCTAGTTTGCCAGAATGAGCATGCTCAATCACACGATTTCCTTGCCATTGTCAAAGATTGCTTATCCATTCAATATTATTGAGAGAAATGCAGTTTTCTACAGGTGGCCGTAGATTTTACTTAATAAAGAGAAATACAGATGTCAGTTGCCTTTTGTTTCTGTTTAATGTCAAAGGAGTTGAAATTGTCTTTCTGTTCGAACCCTGTTTTACCAGGGAGAGGCAATTTGGGGCTTTCAGCCAGCTGCATGTGTTTCAAGATTATGTCAGCCACTGAGAAACTGGGCTCGTTTTCACTCTGCCGCTTGTTTTACCATGTAGGAAGTATACCTTTGCTTATGTTTGGAAAGTAAGTAAGTGGTGCCTCTATTATTCAGTATGTCAAGGGGAATAGTGGGATGTATGTATGATTCACTGATTTAGACTGTTTACTGTTCATTTAATTCTTCTATATAATTAAAGTCATTTGTTGATTCAGAGCCTGTGTCTCATTCCGCTAAGAGTGTATATTCAGTCAGCTTTCTGAAGAGAGGAGCATCACGTGGCTGCATGTGATATAGCCTGCGTACTGAGAAAGGGTTCTCTGTTACAATCCCTTTGGTCTTGATATCATTTATCAAGAAATTGGGCAGGTCAAGGCTCACTCTGCATTATAGTGAATGCGGGAATAACTGCTTATGCCGAACCTGAGAAAATATCTCGCCAAAAACATAACAGAGCCAAAAACGCAGCACTTAACATATTTATTTTGAATAACAGATTTTCCAAGGTCAGCATTGGGAAATTCCTTTTGGCAATATCCCTTCTTCCCTGGCAGTGAAAAAATCTGCTTTTCCAGCTATTATTGGGGCCACCTTAATGTTTTGATGCAGTTTCAGTGATTTTGAAATTGCAAATTGGGTTTTTAAAATGCTGACAGTATTTAAGCTGATTCCCAGCAATGTCTAGAAATGTGGGTTTTTTTAAGCTTGGAATCTGGGCCTGGGCAGATCAGGTCCAGGGTTAGGGTCCAACGACTATGTGAAGGCAATAGGGAAGAGCAGGCAGCAATGCATCATGTCCAGTCTTGGGGTCTGGTCATGATGGTGGAGGGGGCGAGGGTGGGGGTGGAGGGGAGGGGGCATTGCAGCCGCAAAAGAAAGAGTAGAGTGAGGAAGGCAGCATTGGACCACAAGGCCTATTTTAGAGCCTCCAAAGCAGGCCATGACAACACTTATCATGGACCTGGCGCTGGGAGGTCTCGGAGGTAAATATGTAATGGCTGTGTTCCTAGTTTTCTGCAACAAAGTTTATTTACTAGCAACTTTGTATAATCTCAAATTCTGATCAGTTCATTGTGTCTATAATTTACGGCAAAAGACAAACAGATTGTAGACATTGTTCGAATATTTTAAGAATATGGATCAAACCCAGCATGGTCAAGTATCCCATCTCGCATAGCTTTAGGCATTTAGCAAGGCGGGTGGATGGGTGGGGGTGCTCAGGGGAGCTTTTTGTCTCTATTTTAACAAAACAAGCGGAGCCATGAGAATCTCGCACCTAGATAAGGGATGACGTGGTTAGCAAGGAACCAACATACCACAGAAACTGATGGCATTGCGATATTCCTAAGGCAGTCAGGACTATGGAGGCTTGCATGGCCATAAGTAGACAAAGACTGGTCTACGCACTCCTGTGTTCAATAAAGATGTTTGTGAGACAGAGATGGAAGTCGAGGTGATTAGGAGACTATGTAAAACAACTCATCTGAGTTGTTAACATGGCATCAGCTTGGTGGGTTAATTAAGGACTAAGAGATAAGGTCAGAGGTGCGTGCGTGAAGAACAAAGCAGCCGAATAGTATAAAGACAGGGCAAGCTGCACCCATGGAGCGAGAGCTCTCGGGACAGTTGGAAGTCGATAGCCTAGTGACGGAGGTTGAGCTTGATCCCCTTGAGTCTGCGGGAAACCAGGTTGTGTTAATTGCTTGTCAATTAACGTAATACAGTACTGTAGAACAGTTGTATAGGAACAATACTGTTATTAGTCAATATATTAAAGTTGTTGTTTAAAACCACTCGGGCCTGCATCACATTGAAGTTGTTGTTGAAAGACTGACAACCTTACGTTGCGACAGTAACTATGGGAAAGAAATCCACTAATCCCAAGATTATCCCACAGAAGAGGCCTTACCAGTTGTGCATTAATCATCAGCTTTGCTTCACTGAGTTCAACTTTTTATTTCCATTTTAAGATGCATATCAAAAATTTACAAGTGTTTCCAGGAGAGGAGGCTTACTGTATGAGATTCCAGAAATGAAAGGTGC